>NC_060149.1:301248390-301848390 GCF_021461385.2 Schistocerca piceifrons | reverse complement strand
TTAACCTGAATCAAAATTTATCGTTAGTAAAGACTGTACTCAAAACGATGACTCAGCACCCCCAGAGTTTGAAGAAAGTAAAGGAATTATATTTTTAATGAAAACCAGTAAGGCAGTTGGTGAGGATGGAATTAAGACGCAGTTATGGAAAGCCCTAGATGATGACGTCACTCTTAAATTTAAGAATATAACAGTTAAAATTTGGGAGAAAGAAAAATAGCAGAAAACTGGAAAACACCCAATATACATCATCTGCACAAGAAAGGACCTAAATTGACCCAAATAATTATAGAGGCATAACACTTCTATCAGTGACATACAAAATATATCTAAAGGGCTGCTCAATCGTGCAGAACCCTAACTACAACCACAACAAAGGGAATATCAAGATGGGTTTCGGAAAAATGGATAAAGCAGCGAATAGCTCTGGAATCTAAAAACTATTCTCCAAATGAGACATATGAGAGGCAAAGGTACCACAGTTACATCTGTAAATTTCAAGAAAGGCTATGATTCCGTTGACAGAGAATCCTTCATAATTACTGTGAAAGAATTCGGTTTATACAAAAAAACTACAAACAGTAACCAATATATACTGACAAACACCTCATCGAACGTCAGGTAATGTGGAGAACTCTCCAAAAGCGCTGAGATATACACAGGAATCATGCAGGAAGAACGGACTGTCACCTTTGCTTGCGAACTACACTCTGGAGACGGTGTTAAGAGAGTGGAGAAAAATCGACAAGAAAGGGATCAACTTGGGAAACCAAAATGGAAACATTTATGTGGACTTCCTGGTATTCGCAGACTGTCCACATAAATTACTCACAAATCATAACAAAATCAAGAGAGTCAGCTCATTCAAATATTTACGTGCGTATCTTAACAGAAACAACACTTAGAAGAACAGTCTAGAGATAAGAGCAGATAAGATGAACATTGCATTCCAGAGCATCAGAAACATATACTAGAAAAAGGTTTAATTGTGGGACGCCAAAATTAAACATTACAGTACAGTAGTGGAATCTGACGCTCTGTATGACGCCGAAACACTAAAACTACTGCGGAAAGGTACCATAAGTAACATTCTGTAACTAGGAAAAAGACTGGTTAGAAGGATACTTGGCCCAGAGACAACAAAAACAGAATACGACAGGTCAAGGTCCAACATAAAAATCCATGAACATGTAAAGAGTGCGCAAAAGAAGAACTCGTCCTTCCCGCATTTGGCTAGAATGGGTGATGACAGACTGCCGAAGCAAATCTTTAATAAAGTAATGAAGCTGAATGGACAACCAGTATGATTTACTCTTACTTTAAATAACTTCAGAAAATCAAATCTTAACATAATGGATACGCATAAGAGGGATTTATTTAGGGACAAAATTCAGAATGTGGTCTTAAGGGAAGAACAAGTAAGAAAAACAAAACACCCTCCTAACATCGAACAGCTTCGGACTCTAGAGATCTGAACATGTGAAACGAATATGGGGGTAGTTGCAGAGGATGCATGCATCAAGAAGTGAAATACTGACTTCACGTTGTCTGTAGAGGGGCTATTCGAATAAATAAATAATAGAATAGACGACACATGCCGCTGTTTCAACCGCCAATACGGAACTGAAATCAGTTTTGGTTCGGTATTCGATAACGCATTTTATCAAAACTGATTAGAGAGCACAAAATTTCGAGAGTTTTGTGTAAACAGTAATTAAATAAATTTTATAAAACTGACTAATGGCTATAAAGATAGTTGTAATGACAGGCTGCTTGAATATAACGATAGGTGAGATCGGCGGAAGCGCCATTTTTTAAAAATTCAGATTGGACACAGCAATGTGGCGTCCTGAATGACTTCGTTCGTAGAGAATAATTAAACTGCTTCAAAATATTTCCTGTCTTTAAGTTGATTCTAGTCGTGAAATTGCGTGCTTATGGAATATCGTCTCAGTTATGTGACTGGATTCTGATTTCCTGTCAGAGAAGTGCCAGTTCGTCGTAACTGACGGAAAGTCATCGAGTAAAACAGAAGTGATTTCTGGCATTCCTCTAGGTTCCTGCTGTTCCTTATCTGTATAAACGGTTTGGGAGACAGTCTGAGCAGCCGTCTTCGGTTGTTTGCAGATGATGCTGTCGTTTATCGACTATTAAAGTCATCAGAAGATCAAAACAAACTGCAAAACAATTTGGAAAAGATATCTCTATGGAGCGCAACTTGTCAATTGACCCTAAATAACAAAAAGTGTGAGGTCATCCACATGAGTCCTAAAAGGAATCCGTTAAGCTTCGGTAAGACGATAAATCAGTCAAATCTAAAGGCCGTAAATTTAACTCAGTACCTAGGAATTACAGTTACGAACAACTTAAATTGGAAGGATGGTTCAAATGGCTCTAAGCACTATGGGACTTAACATCAGTGGTCATCAGTCCCCTAGACTTAGAACTACTTAAACCTTACTAACCTAAGGACATCACACACATCCATGCCCGAGGCAGGATTCGAACCTACGACCGTAGCAGCCGCGTGGTTCCGCCTAGAACCGCTCGGCCACCGCGGCCGGCAAATTGGAAGGAACACATAGAAAAATGTTGTGGGGAAGGCTAACCAAGGACTGTGTTTTATTGGCAAGACACTCAAAAAATATAACAGCTCTACTAAGGAGAATGCCTACACTACGCCTGCCCATCGTCTTTTAAAATACTGCTGCGCCGTGTGGGATCCTTACCAGATAGGATTGACGAAGTACATCGAAAAAGTTCAGAGAAGAGCAGCACGTTTTGTATTATCGCGAAATAGGGGAGTGTCACTGAAGTGATACAGGATTTGGGGTGGACATAATTAAAACAAAAGCGTTTTTCGTTGCGGCGGAATCTTCTCACGAAATTTCAATCACTAACGTTCTCCTCCGAATGCGAAAATGTTTTGTTGACACCATCCTACATAGGTAGAAACGATCACCATGATAAAATAAGGGAAATCAGAGCTCGTACGGAAAGATACAGGTGTTCGTTCTTTCCGTGCGCTGTACGAGATCGGAATAATAGAGAATTGTGAAGATGGTTCGATGAACCTTCTGCCAGGCACTTATGTGATTTGCAGAGTATCCATGTAGATGTAGTGACAATAATACATATTTTCCTGTCCCTAAAGAAAGGGATAGACGGCTAATTAGAAATTTATATTTAAACAAGAGAGCAAGAGTAAGAATAGGAGGTGTGATGAGTGAAGAAATTGAACTGGCAAGAGATGTAAGACAAGATTGTGGTTTATCACCAACAATGTTCAGTATATATCTGGACGAAAAAATTAGTGAAAGTGTGATGGAAGGAGAAGAGTTTGTATAGGGGGTCGGAGAGTGGAGTGTATAAGATTTGCAGACAACATGGTTGTGATGGGAGAGAGTGCAAGAGAGATGGAAAAAATGTTAGCTTATCTGAACACAAAATTGGAAGAATATTTGATGAAGATTAACAAGAAGAAAACGAAAAGCATGGTAATTGGAAGAAAGGGGAGAAAATGCCGTATGAAAATAGGGGGAGAGGAAATAGAGCAAGTGAATAACTTCAGTTACTTGGGAAGTGAAATAATGGATGATATGTATTGCTCAGCAGAAATTAGGAAAAGGATTACAATGGCAAAAGAAGGATTCAAGAGGAAACAGAAATTACTTTGTGGACCACTAAACAAAGATATGAGGAAAAGACTTGCCAAATCTTACATCTGGAGCGTTGCACTATATGGTGCGAAGACCTGGACATTGAGGGAGGAAGATGAAAGAAGATTGGAGGCACTAGAGATGTGGATATGGAGAAGAATGAAAAGTGAAATGGGAAGACCGAGTTAGGAATGAAGAAGTATTAAGAAGAGTTGGAGAAGAAAGAAACATACTGAAAGTCATCAGAAAGAGAAAACGGAACTGGATTGGACATTGTTTGAGGAGGGGCTGTTTATTGAAGGAAGGAATAGAAGGAATGGTGGAGGGAAAAGGGGGAAGAGGAAAAAGAAGTTATCAAATGCTGGGGAATATCAAATGGTTCAGATGGCTCTAAGCACTATGGGACTTAACATCTGAGGTCATCAGTCCCCTAGACTTAGAACTACTTAAACCTAACCAACATAAGGACATCACACACATCCGTGCCCGAGGCAGGATTCGAATCTGCGACGGTAGCAGCAGGGTGGTTCCTAGAACCGCTCGGTCACAAGGCCGGCGACAATGTCAAAGGAGGCAAATATTCAGAAATGAAAAGACTGTCTATGGACAGACAAAAGTGGAAGAGACTTAACCCATGACAAGACCTGCGGTAAGGCAGGATACCATACTACTACTACCAAAGAATTCTAAGTACTTTATTTTTGCTTGATTTACGCAGTCCAATAGATGTGAAACACCTATCATAGCGACAATGAAATTGATTAATTCCTCCAAAAAGTAATGAAGCAGTGTAGACATTAGAGATGATGCACGGCCTCTAATCATAGAGAATGTACATTCGCAGAGTGAGCATAGTGTACTTCGCATATTCTCAACATCAAACCGGGCTAGTCACGTGGTTTTGGGAATACGCTGCTTGTCTACAGTTTGTGATAATCGTGAAACTTCAATATTACACGTATTCAAAATGTTTCATACACGTTTCTGCTCGTTTGAGTTTAGTGACAGCTGTGGTGCAGTATTGTCGTTGACACGGATGTAAAGAGACGTATGTGAAAGGAGGACTAGTTACTTATCATAGCTAGGTGCAACCAGTTTTCGAGTATAATTGTAAATATCATCTTGACATGAGGCACTTTATATGTTCAAAAATATCGAGACACGGTATTATAAAGTCTTGGATTGTAGAGATAATTTCTGCGACTTTATGGCCATTTGTTTACGAGACAAGTGCATTATAAATTTACAAATGTGTTTGAGTAAACTGTCAGATAGTGTAGATGAAATTTATAAATGGCAGTCTGACTAATTTCCTGCAACTCATGCCAGTTCTTAAGCCTTTGTACGTATCTGATTATTTCTGCATGAGGCAGTTTCATATACGGTGTCACTGTAATGTAATTAATTGGAGCAGATTCTGGCTGTCACTCCTTTTATTACTCCAAGATATGAGAACTAATCTTGCATTTTTTTTTATTTTTTTGTGCGTTGTATATGGTTTTACTTTTCTGATAAGATAACCAAGAAATGTTATAGATATTTAGCTTGTCTTTAAAAGGGGAAGGATAAATAAAGAATAATTGAAAATAATGATGAACAAGCAGGTGGTGCAAATCGCTTACCGTATTTACTGTAAGAAATTCATAATGAATATGAATAAGTGCAATAGAAAGCGTCAAAAAGTATTATTGGCTGTCACTTCTTATCCTGTTACCGAAAAAACGTAAACAAAGCGGAATCTAAGCTATGATACTGTGACGAAGAAGCACAATACCATTGCTCTTCACGTCTGTAAGCCAACTTCAGTTCCTAGTATCAAATTGTTCAGATGTTCTGTAAAACGCTTATACAAAATTTCGTGGTACTTCTGGAGGTGTTCTATCGTAGCAGCGAAGTAATAACATTGAAAATATGCTAAGCGCTATACGGGCTAAAATGCACTGTTCCAAAATCACGTGGCTTGAGCTACAGGAGATGTGGGCAGAACTGAAGACTAGAAGAAGGAAACGCTGAATAAACTAAAAAATAAATATTTCGGAAAATGGGGAAAAAACCATTGGAAATTATGTTACAAACAATTTGCATTTAATGAAATATTAATTTAGATATCTGACGTTATTGTTAACGTTTTACCCAAACACATTTTAAAAAGGAATATTTGATACTGAGCAAAGACTCCCATGAGACTTAACACTTCGGTAAGGCAGAGTGTGCCATGCCAAGGAACCTCTTAATGTCCTTTCAAGTTCTTACGTTCTAAAATCGCTTACAGAAAGATTTATAAAATGCTCTATATTTCACCGCAAGAAAAGAAATCGTAGCAAGTAGGTCTTTTTTTCCTTCACTTAATTTGCTTGACAGTGGAAGTTGAGGCACATTTCCTAAGGACGGTATCCGTTTTTGAACTTGGAGAACACAGTTCAGTCTGCTTCATCAGAATGGCTTCCCATTAGAAGCTTGACTTTCTTGTCTGAAGAGAAGTGTATTACTGAAGCTTTTGTTATTTTTAGTTTGTTGGCGTTAAGATACGAATTAGCTAAAGAAGGCGCATCCAAGAAATCATCTTCACCCACACTGATCAGCATTTCTTACTCTAGCCGTGGCCACAATATTCTTTTTCCTTTTCTCTATAATTCCAAAGCCTCTATCGGAAGGCATGTAACTATGACCATACACTAAAAACTTGATTTCAACACTTTCAAACTACTTTCTGGATCAAGCAACGTTAAAGCTACCATCGTCATACGATTTTTCTTCTGTCCAACACAGTTATCACACCACAAAATGAGTTTACACGATATTCAAAGTACTACAATGGTAGGAGCTCACGCCAGACACTAGTTACAACAATCACTGCCTTCAGGCGCGTGCACATTCAGCGCTCACTTCCGCATCAGTCGGCCCTCTCTTGAACCAAAGGAAACGTTTGTAGTACTTCCAGTCTTTTCCATATTATTCGCCTTGGCATATACAACAGTTTCCGTGAGAAATCCGACATTGCACAATTCTGGCTCATTCAGCGTTTCCGATTTGCAGTCTTCAAATTCTCGTTCTGCGCATCCGAATGCTAACTCCATAGTTGTTTGCACTCTATGATTCTAAAAGACGAGGATACAAGAAGGAACTACCGAGCGTACATCTGAAATACTCTGTTTCTCCAGAATACGCCTGTACTGTCAGGGATGAAACCGGCTGTAGATCTTTTAACAGATTTAAAGTAATTTTTGTGTAGCTTACGCTTTGTAACTAATTTTGTATTGCGTAATTTTGCGACACTTAAAAATTGCATAAAACATCCCTAACGGATGATGTTTGTTACTCTGCATTTAGCGCGTTCCCGATGGTGCTGTCAATAGTGAAGAGAGGAAAAACAAAGGAATTATTTTAATTGTAAGAAAAGATTTTTCTTTTAACTTGGTTAGCTAAAGGAGAATGAAGTCTTAATAGTGGTTTTGTAAGAGTGCAAAATACACATTGTAATGGTGCACACTGACGACAGGGGATTGAGTCCTACAATGGACCACAATAGTTTAGTATATTGTAAACACAATCTTAAGTATTAGGGGGTAAAAGTGTACTAGCGGAGAGTAGGGAGGGGTTTATATCCCCTTCCCCTTTCCTCATATCCCACACCGCCACACAGACAGCCATATCAATTCAAAAATGGGTTCAAATGGCTCTGAGCACTATGGGACTCAACTGCTGAGATCATTAGTCCCCTAGAACTTAGAACTAGTTAAACCTAACTAACCTAAGGACATCACACACATCCACGCCCGAGGCAGGATTCGAACCTGCGACCGTAGCGGTCTCGCGGTTCCAGACTGCAGCGCCAGAACCGCGCGGCCACTTCGGCCGGCCCATATCAATTCATGGACACTGTGAATAAAGCCAGAACATATAATGCTCATTGACTAATAGTGAGTGTATCCGGAGCCATTTGTCATGAAACCTCAAAACTATTTCGCCGTTCACTGCTATTCACCTTGCGACGTGAAATGCTAGATGGCTCTGGAGTTCTAAAATCTTTCAGGGTTGCAGTAACTTCTATTAGTGATCTTTTTCTCATCGTACCAGGCAGTGTCAAAAACTACTAAATATGTGAGCATAGAAAATATTCTCATGTATCTGAACGTTCCTTGCCTGGCAGCAAGATTAATACGTAAAAATTTCGTTCAGCTGTACTAATTCAGTTTGGTATATTGTATCCAGCAGTCACCTAACACAAAGTGCAAGCAACACTGATACACTTGGCGATTAAAAAACATCGCTACTCTATAGTTTTTACTTTTATCACGTTTGAAACTGTGCATCCTTTCCTTCACTCCTTCAAAACTGAATGAGTTTTCCCATCTAGCTCAGTTCCCGCTCACGTTAAAAGTGTTGCATATGTTAGAAACGCTGGCAGTACGAAAAGGGATATTTACTTTATTACTTTCTCTCATACAGTCCCGAGGCGAATATATTCCCCGATAATTTATGAGGTTCTAAGAATAGCTAGTTCTCGTACTCATTCCCGGAATCTTAGTCAGATTTTTATGATAACATCGGACTATCATTATCAAAGTGAAATGCACACACCATGAGAAGAAGCTGAGAACAGGTAACTTCTGGAGTCTATTCTGATTCGTTCAGTGATGTTCAAAAATTATGCCAGATTGTTTAGGTAGTAACAAATTCTCAGTCTTTTCAGGAGAAGAATATAAATAACGATTAAACATGTACTTCCAGAACTATGTATTTTTAACTGCGTTATGTAGAATTGTTACAGGAAAAAGCGCAACCTTTTGTTGTTGGTGCGCTCTTGCAGTCAGAATTCCACTTATCAACTCAGTAGACATTAAAACTATAGTTGATGCAAAAGAAACTTAACCTCTGGAAGGAATGAGTGTCACTTTCTCATTAAATATATGTTACGCCAACGATATCGGTAATCCTGCAAGTTAAGTACAATGAAAGCGTAACATTGCGTCAGCTACGCAGGGAGGTATTGGTAGGCCTGCTGCGAGGCTACTTCCCCCACCAGTCACGCTGGGACAGTGGGTAACTCTCCCCACCAACGCGACAAGTCAAGTAGCTCCAGCGGGGAACAAAGTTACATGGGACAGCATATTTGCAGTTGTGTAGCAGAGACCGAAGAAGACGGAGGTGGTGGCGGTGGCGGGAAAGGGACCGTGTGACATAGAAATTGGCCCTGTATTGTTTTAAAAGTGCAACAGACATAGTGAACAACCATGTTTGACGTGTTCGGCTCCGTTAAGGGGCTACTGAAATTAGACTCCGTTTGTATTGACAATAACTTGTTTCGTCTGCACTACAAAGCTACTGTTATAATTCTGATTGCATTTTCGCTGTTGGTGACATCGCGTCAGTACATCGGCGACCCAATTGACTGTATTGTGGATGAAATTCCTCTTGCTGTGATGGATACATACTGCTGGATTTACTCTACGTTCACTATTCCAAATCGTTTAAATGGCAAGATAGGGCTAGAAGTGGCTCATCCAGGTGTGGGCGCCCATGTAGCCGGAAAAGATGAGGTGAAGTATCACAAGTATTATCAGTGGGTGTGTTTTGTGCTTTTCTTCCAAGCTATCTTGTTTTATATCCCAAGATATTTGTGGAAGACTTGGGAAGGTGGTCGAATCAAGATGCTTGTGCTAGACTTGAATAGCCCTGTAGTAAACGAACAATCCAAAGCAGATCGTAAGAAGCTCCTAGTGGACTACTTTGCCACAAATCTACACACACAAAATTTCTATGCTTATCGCTTTTTTATTTGTGAAGCATTGAATTTTGTCAACGTCGTTGGACAAATTTACTTTATGGATCTTTTCTTGGATGGAGAGTTCACAACTTATGGTTCAGATGTTGTACGATTTACAGAAATGGAACCTGAGGAGCGATCTGATCCCATGAGCAGAGTGTTTCCAAAGGTGACGAAATGCACTTTCCATAAATACGGTCCATCGGGTAGTGTGCAAACATTCGATGGCCTCTGCGTCCTTCCTCTGAATATTGTCAACGAGAAGATCTACGTTTTTCTGTGGTTTTGGTTTGTCATTCTGTCAGTTCTCACAGGAATAGGTCTTGTGTATCGTCTGGCAACTGCGATGGGACCACAGATGCGCATGTATCTTCTGCGTGCTCGCTCTCGTTTGGCGCCGCAAGACCAGATAGAAACAATCTCCAATAAATGCCAGATAGGAGATTGGTTCGTATTGTATCAGCTGGGTAAGAATATAGATCCGCTAATTTATAAAGAACTGGTTGCGGATCTAGCTAAAAAGTTAGAAGGTAAAGAAATAGTATAACGTAGCCACAGACTGCTTTTTTCCTGTCATAAATCTTAAAACTGTGGGTGGTTTTTGAAGGGACCACGCCTCCGTGAGAGCCCATAGTATAGACTGTTGTGTTCATTCCTTCATTGCATTTTAGAAGCCAGTTAACAATGCTGAGTAAAGTGTCTCCCACACATTTCTTTTTTGTTATTGCTTCCTTGCATGAAATGGGTGTGTGCATAATGTTTCTCAGCATTGTTAAAACCCCTTAGCCTTATTTCAGAACAAGTGATATTAGGTGGCTGTATTGTTTTTATTTGTTTATTTACAGGCAAAATTAATTTCTAGTCGTACATCTGTCATAACCTCAGCCCATGTACACGTAAGGTACTGTAGTGAACTGCAGGTTAGTCCTATCATTGGTCAGATAAGTCTAAAGGTGCAATAACAATGCCAGTGTAAACCTGTAACATTTTATTTACCAGGCTAAGGTGTAAATGGCTATAAATGAAACAAATATATTCCTGTGATCATGTAAAGACTGTTCATTGTTGGAGGTGCCGTTTGCTCTTTTGTGTTAACAGTTGCTGGTGTTAAGGAAATTTTTCAATATTGTAATGTTGCTTGCAGATCTTTGAGGGTAAGATATATATATAAATTGCCAATTTTTAATGAACCTTTTTCTTCAAAGGTCAGTGCTACTCACCTTCCTCATGTAGCATTATAGGGAAGCAACTGCCTCATTCAGGGGCTATGAAAGTATTTTATCAGTTTTTAGTTATTTATAATACTATCAGCAATATTTTATATTACAGTGAATGAAGCTTGAGAGATATTTTTGTGGTAGTATTTTAATCTAGTGTCTTAGTGGACAAATTTTAAAATGCAAATTTGCTTATAGATAAGTTAAAAGCAATTTCTGTGTTATGAATTGCCATAGTTATATGTGCATGAGAAATATGGTAATGAAATTCCTGGAATCAACTTCAAGTTTTTAATTGTATTAATTTTTCGTTCCCTGTTTTACTTTTCTGTAACTTTCCATTTGAAACAAGTTTTTCATGAGACTGGTATCTGTGCCTTGTTCTAATGCCATGAAAAAACTGATTTACATTTAAACATATCTGTTGCCAGTTTGCTATTATCAGTGGTGAAATACTTTTTTCACTAATGACCTCCCATTTCAATATTTGTAACTGAAATGAAAGTGAAAATTTCATTTTGTATCAATAAATATTAAGACTTGTCATGAGATTTGTTAACCACACTGAATTTCTGATTCATGTGTGAGCATTACAAAATGTTAGCATTCACAAATATGTGCCTTAGTCTTTCGTTAATTTATTCTTCCAGTTTGTGTATTACGTGACTCATTGAAGAAGCAAGTCATTTACATATTTTGTCATCTCAATGTGTTCACATATGTAGTGCATTTTATTAGATATTTTTGTTGAAGAAATCAGGATTATTGTTGGTCTGGCCAAGGCTTGTCTTCCATGCATTCCTTTTGATTTTTAAAGTTTGTTTTACAATGATTTTTTTTGCAGAAGATGCATTTCATTTAGTGTTTGTGAACTGCCTAATTTTGTATACAAATAGAATACCAATAAATAAATGTTCTATAGTGTTACTATTATTTTGTGTTACATTTAAACCTTTTTAAACTAAAATTTCACTTTTGTGTATAGATTGTGGTTTTCTGCAGTCTCTTCTTACAGCAGTATTCTTTTGGATGGGCAAACATATAATAGCTCACATTCAGCTAACTACTAAAGAACTAAAATGAGGATTTACAGTTGCTTTGCATACTGTAGAGAGCAATTGAAGAGGTCAGTAAAACTAACATGGTATAGTTCTATTTATATAGCATTAGTGGTATTTGTGGTTAAATTATGATTAAACTTCTCTAATTGGTAGCATAACAATTGAGGACTTTAAATAGGTTATGCCAACAGATAGTTTTTGAGGTGGAATTTCAGCTTGCTTTTGTGTACTGAAGAGAATGACTGGCACACATAAGCAGCTTGTACATTGTGGACCACTTCTTGTAAAATAAATGTCTTACTGTTTGGCAGTAAACAGCCACTTAGCACACTTAATCGCTAAAGGTGTGTGTGTGTGTGTGTGTGTGTGTGTGTGTGTGTGTTTAGACAATGATTAAAAAGTGTATAGAGCAGACTACACATCATGTTTCTGAAAAAGTACCAATCCTTAATTTTTCAGTCTGTTTTTATATATTACATGTTCTGCAGGAACAGTTAACGCAGGAGTTGCGATAAAAATATATTAAATGACACACATTGTACAAATAAAGTTTCCAGATAGGATCCTTTCTAGTACAACATGCAGTCAACACCTTATTTAAAGCCATTTGAGATTATTATTATCATTATTATTATTATTATTTCCAAGCTTTCCTAACAGTTCTGATTGCCATTCAGACTGTTACTCTAGATGTGGGGCCATGTTCAGGTTAATATTGGTGTACCTCACACTGTAAACAGTTACTGTGGAATGTATGCTGTTACGGTCGTGAATAAGAGTAGCTTGTCCTGCTTCACTTTTATGTTGTCCAGTGGTTTCTCGTAGATTGTTGCAGCTATCTAGATGCTTTCTGTGACTTTCGTTTTGCTGTGATTTTTGAGAGCATAAGTGAATATCATGACTGCACAATTTTTGTAGGGTGTTTTCCATTAATGTTCATTCTTTAACATTCCAAGATCAAAGGTAAGTTTCCTGTCAGTTGTTTACTTCAGTTTTTAGAATATATGGGTCACAGTATTGATACTCACACCAATAAACTCGTATGGTGAAGCTTGGTATTGCACACTTCGGAGGGACTCTACAGTGATACACAGGCCTGCAATGAAAGACTTTCAATTTTTCTCTGTCATAGCAAAGAATTTTTATGAACTGCAGTTGGGGAGTTTACTTGCTATTCAGTTCAAGGTTTTGAACACTTGTTTGAATCTTTCACTGTTAAATTGTAGATTAATAATGAAGTGTAAAAATCAGACTTATGATTTGGACAGTATTTCTTGATTTATACTGCTGGAGGATGGTACAGTTATATACATGCTGTTCAGGTATCCATCTCAAAATTGTTATAAATCTTTGTGACAGAAATAAAATCCTCTAGAAATAATAAATGTATAATTCCCATGTACATTCTTTTTGTGAAGACAGTTGGGATTTCTGGGAATCTGCTTAAACTGCACAATATTAGAAGCAATACACACACATATTCCTGTCTATGAGTAAGCAAGAAAAAGATATTTGTATGAAAACCAATATTGGCTGCACATAAAATCGTCTTTACTCTAGATTTGGGCTGTAATGAGCAATAACTGACATATCTGTAATTTGTAAAACGTCAAACATGGACGATTTCAATATATTTGCAAGAAAATAAATGGCAGCTATATATTTCAAAATATTGTGAATAGACTGGCGTTTGTTTGAGATACTGTTAAAATGCTGAAGGGATCATATCAGTGTGTAATGCACAATTCTAAACTACATATTTTTTCAGTGTTCACATGTTATAAAATACATTTTCACTTGGCAAGCCTTGAGAGGTCTGATACTGAGGAAACAAGACACATCCAGTACCCTCACTGACAGTATTTATTTTTAGAAAGTCATTGATGGTGTTCGGCAAACAATGGATATCAGTATTTTACTAATACCATTCATAAGACTAGTGATATTCAACAAGAGAACATGCCTCCTATCAACAGTACCTCTGTGAGATACTATCAACATTGATAACTCCTAGGTAGATGTGAAACTCTGTTGTGAAGAGTTATTTGGTGTTAAAAATATTAGTAAATGAAACGTTTGAAAACTGCCAGTTCATTTTTTAAAAGTTTAAATAACTTAAACTACTGTTGCCAGTGATGATTGCTTCACAGTAATTGTCTAGTAACCAGTGGCAAATTCAAAAACTTTACACTATCAAGTGTTACAATTTGGGGTGGCATATAAACATTAATGCAATTGTTTGTATAAACATCAAACTGTGTATTTTACGGAAATGGAAAAA
Source organism: Schistocerca piceifrons (assembly GCF_021461385.2). NCBI lineage: Eukaryota > Metazoa > Arthropoda > Insecta > Orthoptera > Acrididae > Schistocerca > Schistocerca piceifrons. Next base: position 301,834,405 of record NC_060149.1, on the reverse strand, counting down.
TATGGTTTGAGTTGTTCTTTCCTTTCATAGTGATAACTAGATAGTAATTAACTAGGAGGATGGAGGTGCTCTGCCCGATCATCTTGATCTCTGTTTTCATAGGTCACTAAGGCAAGTGCCAGTATTGTTCTTTAATCAAGACCATTCCTGGCCACCCATACTATCATCATAAAGCATGTTATGTATGCTGTGTGTTGCATATTTTGACCTATTGACTTAACATTGTATTACTGTGACAAATTCCATGTCATTGAGAGAGAATACTTACAAGAACAGAAAAAAAAATAAAAAACGGTACTGAACTTCGCTATACAGGTGATTATACCATAAGATTATTATTTTTTACAGTAGTCTTCAAAGTTGGCAGCAGTCCACTACTCCCTCCCTCCCTCATTTCTCTCTCTCCCCATCCCCCCCCCCCCCCCAAGTGCCCTAGGCCTGTGGTAGAATGTGAGTGACTTTTTGTACAGGAAGCTGTTGGCTGCCATGTGACAAACTTTTTTACTTAAAATACAACAGGAGCTATGACTGAACCTGATAACCAGGATTTTAAACACATGGTGTCTGTAGCCAGTTTCTGAATAAAAAACTGAAGTTTACTTGTATCAGTACACCTACAGTCTTGATATCCGGAAACTTTTTACTTGTAGTTAAATAAAAATGCACCACTTATGTGAAGCATAACTGTCTAAGGCAGAGGAAATTGTGCAAAACTTAAGAATATTACCGTAGCATTTTACTAATCAATTGCAAAGAGGTGTGCGACTTTGAATTGCAGTAGTTATTAGTGAGCATTGTCATGCAAGTTAGCAGCACCTTCATTCATATGGAAGGTTTTAAGGCTGAATGTACTGATATATTAAGCGAAATTGCATGAAACTGTATATTGTTAACAGGCAGTTTTAATCTGTGTAACAATTTCTCTGGAAGAGAGAATGATACCCCTGTCAAAATGATAGCCAGGGCAGATCGAAAATCTTATTCTTCTGGAGATAAATATGTTGTATAAAAGATGCCTGAAAAAATGGTATTGCACTCCAGTTGTGTATGACTGAAATAAATTACAGGAGAGGTACTGCTGATAAAACACAATGACTTGCCAGCAGAGAGTGCTGGACAAAGATAAGTGTGGATGCTGCATAATTTTATTTGCTATTCTGGTCTTATTCTTTGCATCACGTTTACTGCTTTGATGACATAAGTGAAAGGTATGTATGAACATAAATTCTCATTCTGGAACACCATATCTAAAACAGTTTATCCAAAAATATATCTATAGTTTATTTTTGTGGGTCTACTATGGCTTGGGGGAGATCATTAAAAGCATTGGTGGATTCATGCTAAAGGCACTGGTACTTCAAAACGAAATGAGTAAAATAGTGCTCTGTGGCAGAAATATGTTGGACCCAAAGGGTTAAAAAGAAATTGAGTACTGGCTGGCTCTTAGTAAGATTTCCTCACATTGAAGACTAAATTTAAAATTAAGTTTTTAAGGCTGAATCTCTACTCTCCAATGAGTCACATTTCTTCAAGAAGCTAATACCAGTTTTGAGGTGTATTCTAAATGAGCAGTAGTGGTGATTGTTAGTCACTTGATTACCCCATAACCACAGTACTGTGACCAACTAAAAATCTGGTCTGGTTGGGCTGTAAAGTACTTCAGATCTTTGCATTTTGTTATGTGCAGTTGTATTTATGCAGGAAAGCTAACAGCTGTTAAGACAGAAGAGCTGTGTTCTAATGTAAATAAAAAAACATTGACCACTTAGTACAGAGTGTTTCCTCCATAAAATGAGCAGTGTGTGTGTGTGTGTGTGTGTGTGTGTGTAGGGAGAGAGAGATTAACTTTCTCCTGGCTTCTGGTGCTTACATGCGTTAGCAATATTTCTTGTGGACGGACATTGCCACCAGACTCGTTTCGTAACTCCGAAAAGAGATCAGTCTGCATCAAAAGAAAAGTTCTGTGATTCCAGAACGACTGCAATACGGCCCTGCACAAAAGTCAGATTAGTACAGTAAGAATGTTTGTTTATATAGACCTAATGTCGCACTCGCTATTGTGGCGTAGTTCGTTAAGTGGGGTGGTGGAAGGGGGGGGGGGGGGACGAGGAGGAACCAATGGACATCAGACCACCCAGTTACCAACGAAAGTACATTTAGACGTACGTTATAGCTTCTAGAGCTAATAAGTCGCCATGTGTTAATGGAAACGCTATTTGAATACAGAAAATTGGAATTATGTTCACCAGAATAGGGAACAACAGATTGCCAAATCATGGACGTAAATTTCGTGAAAGAAGAAATGCAGCTTGCCGACGTCAACAACAGAAAACAATTATCAAGTAAGACAGTGAAAAATCGATAAAAAAACAAGTCACTTGTTACTCAGGTCTTGGGAATTATTCCGGAAGAAGTGGACTAAACGACAGTAGTAGTTACATGGACAATGAATGCGGTTTGTTTGTAAGAGCAAACTATTTGACCACGAAATGTCTGTTTCATTGTAGGCGAAATAAATTGCTCCTGGCTAGATAACGCGAACTTAGGTCATATTGGGTGTTACAGTCGTTGATGTGTAGTAGTAAGCTTTACGATGGTTTAGTAACAAGCGCCCCCCCCCCCCCCCCCCCCAAGCTGCCCCCCTTTAGTGTCCTAGGGTATGTATGTTAACCGGTGGCCTAGAAACGACGGAGAGGCTCCGTCGCCGCAGTGGTCTGCAACCTCACGGCGACTACCGCAGTCCACGTCACCCCTCCACCGCCCCACACCGACCCCAGTGTTATTGTGCGGTTCGGTCACCGGTGGACCGCCCCCCAGGGAATGTCTCACACCAGACGAGTGTAACCCCTATGTTTGCGTGGTGGAGTAATGGTGGTGTACGCGTACGTGGAGAACTTGTTTGCGCAGCAATCGTTGACATAGTGTAGCTGAGGCGGAATAAGGGGAACCAGCCCGCATTCGCCGAGGCAGATGGAAAACCGCCTAAAACCATCCACAGACTGGCCGGCTCACCGGACCTCGACACAAGTCCGCCGAGCGGATTCGTGCCGGGGACCAGGCGCTTCTTCCCAGTCCGGAAAGCCTTGCGTTAGAGCGCACGGCTAACCGGGCGGGCCTCCTATGGTTAAGAACAACAACATAACATGGCGTAATACTTTAGAGGCCGTATATACACTTGAAAGGATTAGGGTTGGAATCTCCGTGCGACCTTTTAAGTGTGGTTTAGATCTCTTGGCTAATGCTGAAATGATTTCTTCTACAAGGCAACTTTCTCCTTGGCAAATTGGGCAAGTGTTTTGTGTCTGATAAAGTTGATATCACTGGGATACTTCCCTCAAAACCTATTTCTATCAGCCTCATACACGGTATCACGTTTCGGCGCAGGCCCAAGTTGGTGTAGCCTGCGTGTCGCAATGAGGAAACAGACGGCAATATTTTTCTGTTGGTTTTCTTTTAATTAACTTTCATAATTGAGAATAATCGTTGACAGGGATAATGATCTGCCGAAGTAGCGAAATGTTATGATCTCCTTACACAGGTTTATTTACCACTAGACATTTATATATGGAGGCGTCTGACCGTGACTCCGCGATGATGGAGGAAAGTAAATGTATAAATCTGTGGTAAGGGATCCTGGTCCGGAAACGACCGAATCTAAAGTTGGATGCGAATAATCGTTCTGATACCTCTGACAGTGTAATACGTCTACCGGTAACATTGTTGCTAAGTTTTTAAGGTAGGGAACTTTAAGGGATAGTACAGTAGTATGAACCAAAACAAGAAAAAAAATCCAGTAATTATATTCTCTAAAATGCATGCCTTTAGAGGTATGAGAACTTGTTGATCTTCGCTACTGCGAAACACGTCTCTTCTACTGAACAAGTGCCCCTAGTTCTTAAGTTATGTATTTTAGAGACCGTATTTACTGGGAATTTTTTGTTGTTGGTTTGGTCCATGCTACCACCTCTAAGACTATGGAAACCAAGGAACTTGCGATAAAAGAGATTGCTTCATAGTATCAAAGTCGAACAAGCGCTCATAGCTCTTTAAGATATGCATGTCAGAGCCGAAGTTTAGTAGACGTTTTTCCTTGTTTTGATCCATACTACCTCTTCTGTAAGTTACCTACTCAACAGTATTGGTACATGTATTCCACAGTCAGAGGTTTTCAGATCAGTTTCGCGTATAACTTTCGACTCTGTCACTTACGGACCCGGGCCCCTTGCCTCAGATTGATACACTTACCCTTCCCCGTCAACCCTCAGTGTTTATAACATCATCACAGAATGACTGTGTATACAGGGTGTTACAAAAAGGTACGGCCAAACTTTCAGGAAACATTCCTCACACACACAAATAAAGAGAAGATGTTACGTGGACATATGTCCGGAAACGCTTAATTTCCATGTTAGAGCTCATTTTAGTTTCTTCCACCTACGCTCAATGGAGCACGTTATCATGATTTCATATGGGATACTGTACCTGTGCTGCTGGAACATGTACCTTTACAAGTACGACACAACATGTGGTTCATGCACGATGGAGCTCCCGCACATTTCAGCCGAAGTGTTCGTACGCTTCGCAACAACAGATTCGGTGACCGATGGATTGGTACAGGCGGACCAATTCCATGGCATCCACGCTCTCCTGACCTCAACCCTCTTGACTTTCATTTATGGGGGCATTTGAAAGCTGTCTACGCAGCCCCGGTACCAAATGTAGAGCCTCTTCGTGCTCGTATTGTGGACGGCTGTGATACAATACGCCATTCTCCAGGGCTGCATCAGCGCATCAGGGATTCCATGCGACGGAGGGTGGATGCATGTATCCTCGCTAACGGAGGACATTTTGAACATTTCCTGTAACAAAGTGTTTGAAGTCACGCTGGTACGTTCTGTTGCTGTGTGTTTCCATTCCATGATTAATGTGATTTGAAGAGAAGTAATAAAATGAGCTTTAACATGGAAAGTAAGCGTTTCCGGACACATGTTCACATAACATATTTTCTTTCTTTGTGTGTGAGGAATGTTTCCTGAAAGTTTGGCCTTACCTTTTTGTAACACCCTGTATAGGATGAATCACCTAAAACCTGCACCGCAAATATTGCGGAAATGGAAAGTGCTACTGATGTGCGGTTTTCACAGAATGGACTGGTAGTCAGGGGGCTCGTATTGTTAGCCAGTAAACAGATTTAAATAATACTTAGAAAGTGTATTTTTTTGTGCAAACATACAAATTTTTAAATGGAACAATGTCTATTGTCATTAACAAACTAAAAGTAGGGTAAATTAGAATTTGAGTAGTGTTTGCTGCAGGATTATAATGCGAGTTGTTTAAGAGGTATCGTATTTTGAAAAGCTCTCTCGCCGACACCTGCACAATACCTTTACTAGCACACGCTAAAGAACAACAGTTTCCTACACTAGTTATGTGGATTTTGACCAGTAACAAGAGAACTGACCATCACAGGTTGTGTTCAAAATGACCACCGGCAGCGGCAATGCACGCTTCCAGTCTGGCACGGAACGACTGCTGCACACGTGCTAGCATGTCAGCAGGCTGCAGTAATACGTCGTTGCATATCATTGGGTGTAGATGGTATGTCCTTGTAGGCAGCGTCTTTCAGCTTTCGCCACCGAAAAAAGTCTACAACCGTCAAATCCGGCGAACAGGAAGGCCAAGATACAGGTCATCTGCGTCCAATCCAACTATTTGGAAATAATTCGTAAAGACGTGCTGCAGTACTTGGTGCAGTATGGGGTGGACAGCCATCGTGTTGGCACTACAGGTTCCTCTTAATGTGCTGAGGAACATCTTCTAGCACCCCATGGAAGATGGTAGGTTAGGAGGATGCGTTACTTCTGTGCGTTCACTGTTGCTTGTATGAAATACTGCCCTACGAGCTGATGGGTCACTATCGCACACGACACGTTACACTCCATGGACGCTGGCGCTCCAACTGACGAAGCCAACGGGGATTGTCAACAGACCAGTAGGGTATGTTTCGGCGGTTTACCGGGCCATGATTGGTAGATTTGGCATCAACACTGAACAAGATACGTATTACTTCTTAACAGAAGTTAAGACGATTCTCATAATTGTTTCCATGCAGCACTTGATGGAGAGATATACGATAATGGTGGAACCTATGTCAATGGAGAAAGCGTAGGACATTTACTTGACTCATTCTGCTTGGTCATACGATTGTACGAGAGCTAACGTGCAGATCAACAGCAAAAACATTAATTTTCCCCCCGTCTTCTGTCGTCACTTGTTTTCTTCTGTTATGGTGCCTAGGTGTTACATTACCACTTTCACGTAACTGATTGAAGAGGTTGATAAATAGCCGAGATGGTTGACGTCTTTTAGGATATCTTGCCACAAATGCCGTACGAGAACGAACTGTATTGTTCCTGTGTTCTCCGCCCACGATGAACATGTCGGCTTTTTCTGCATTGGTAAATCCCACTAGCAAATCGCAGCACACTCAAGGAACACACAAGCACACTGTAAGCAAATATAACAACATCGTATCTAGCAACTATGCAGGTTGAATAGCACAAACAAGTGTCGGTGTGGGAACTCTTCAAAATATCATATTTCGTAAACGATACGAACTAGACTCCTGAAACACACACACTTGACATTCTAATTTACTGTACTTTCAGAGTGTTTATGTCAGTAGGCATTGTTCCGATTAAAAAAACTGTTTGTTTGCACAAAAATACACTTTCTAAGTATTATTGTAATCTGTTTACTGGATAACAATAGAAACTCCTGACTACCAATCCATCCTGTGACAACCGCACATCAATAGCACTTTTCATTTCCGCAATATTTGCGGTGCAGGTTTTAGGTGATTCTCTCTGTATACATAAGCCACACTTGATACAAAGTTTTGGCTGATGAAACCCGTTTCACCTGTTACACATGGGCTTCCCGCCGTCAAGATAAAAAAGCCACCTGGCGTCTTGTTTGTCATTACTAAATTCGCTATCTGGGGTGCCTAACTCGGAGACTTTGTGTGAGACAAAGACAGGCTGTCTCTATTTAACACCACTCAATGAAACGTAAACAGGGTGGCCAGAAAGAGTTGTAAGGATGTTGCAGGGTAGGTTGTGCTGAGAAATAATTGTTAACAAGAAAATTCGATAGGTGACACCATTTTCTTTTAATTAGCATTAATGTAAATGTATAAAACTGCAACCAGTCACTTTTTTGAATAGTTATTATTCGATGAACAGGTTTTCGAACCGTTTCAGGTTTTCTGGAACTTACATAACATAACTATTTCTAACATAATGCTGAGCGCTGGCTCTCTGACAATAAGGTGGAACACGCTTTAATGTATCGTCTGAATATTGTTTATCTGTCGATATGGATGCAAAATTTTGCGACAGCATGGGCGGCTTTTTTTTTTGTTACTGTTCATGTGTCTGCTTCGATTTTGATGGCAAGTTAGTACACCATATTACCCACTTTTACACAATCTGTATGCATTTTCGCTGTGACAGCGAAACTTTGCCAGCATCCAGCATGTGATATACAACTGTTGCTTGTAACAAAGATCTTTACAAAAAGATACCATGTTATACCTACTTCCTTTTGCAGTAGTCCTGGTAGATCAACATCAACTGGAAAGGTGTATATCCCATTAAAAGTTCGACTTATAACAAGGATTTTGGGTAGCTAAGCGCTAAGTGTACACAAAAACCGTGCTTAACATTACTTACTCGACCCTGCTTGTCAAATCCCCGAAATTACATGAATTTTAATTGATTATTAGCTGTAGTCTGTAACCTAAGGGTCAGGTATTTTCACCTGCCCCGAGATGACTGGGTGTTTGTGTTGTCCTCATCATTATTCATGAATGTGGCTAGTTTGGACTGAGCAAAAGTTGAGAATTTGTACGGGCGCTGATACCCGCGCAGTTGAGCGCCCCACAAACCAAACATCATCATCTAACCTAAGGAGAAAATTGCGCAACGAAATTTTAATTCGCGAACTCCAGAACGAACGATCAGCGTTTGGTCTTTACTCAACGTAATAAATAAATGTCGCTCGCTGGGCACTGGAGGTTAATGGTTACAGGGTGAGGGAAAACGTCTTTTGTGCACGTTGGGACGAAGTTTAACGAATTGAGTAGTTCAGTTCAGAACATTTACGTTACAGATGGAGCGTACTCTCGAGACTGCAGTTACATAGGACATAAGAAATACTATTCCTATGATTCCTTATGGGCAAATGATGGTAACATACCGTTCGTTTGTCAGCAAAGGATTGATTAGATTAAGGAAACACAACATGGGCGCACAAATTACTCCCACGCATTCAAAGCCTAAATTCACCACTTTCAAAATACTAATTGAGCCATCAAAGTTCGCTCATGACTCACAGCGAAATGAGTCATGTCAAACAACTGAGCGCATGATATATAAAGTGCATCGTGACCGATTAAACACAGGATTGCGTTTCATCTGATTTTACGTAAAACGATGCTGGAATATCCCTCGATAGGATTCCGGACTGCTCCTAACGACGGAGTTCTATCGTTAGAGAGAAACCTAACTCGAAATCCAACCAACTCCCATCCAAAAATTAGTACTTACTTCGCCCCGTATCAGTGATGTCTTCTCGCTACTCTCCTCGTCCATGCCCCAGTAAGTTTTCTCCAAATCTTGAACTGCCTCGCCTCTGCGTACAGAGTGCGACAATAGTTGAGGTGGGCACACTTCCAACCACCAAGATGCTTTATTTAAGAAGAAGAAGAAGAAGATAGCAGAGGAAATGCCTAGTCCTTTCAGCCTAAAATTTTCCATGCTATTCAACAGCCGAAATTTGGAAGGCGGCATCCCAATGCTCGGATTCGAAACAGCGAACTATCCATCCGTATGCCTGGAGACGGGCTGCCATGTGACAGTCCTGCCAAACCTTCAGGCGGAGAGAACCTCCGTTCTTACGAAAAGTCTGAAACTTTAGCACAGAGAGGAAGTGCTTCTGATCAAACCTTAGATCACCTGTCGGGCTTTCTGTTAACGCAGAGTCAGACACTCTAGCATGCTCCAAATACCCCGAAAATCCATGTCGAATGCTGTGACCGACAAGCCCCACGTTATCATGATACTCGGACGCCGCATTGCACCTTCTAGGCTGGCTGCAGTTATTGAGCGAACACTCCTTTTCACTTCCGCAATGAGCTCCCTGTGACCTGTTGCTCTTTGCTTTCTGAATGCGAAGTACCCTTCCGCACTTCTTGTTCCTGCTGAACAACGCGATGCTCCAACTTGCCTACTCTTTGCGCGGTACCCGCAACTGCATTCTGTCCCTGAGTTTACGGTGACACTGTCGCATGTGAATTAATATTAGCAGTGCGCCCGGCTATTCTGGCTATATTGTTTGTTACTTTAGCTAATGTCCTGGCATCAGCCGCTTCTTGTCTTGGCAAGCCAGCTACCTTCTTCGCCCTCAGCGCATTTTGATTAGCTTCAGTACTGATTTATCCTATTTTCGTCACATGGGCGTCAGTCTTGTTCAGACGGTTATTCGTGGTCTCTGTCCAGTTTCTTAACTGATCGTTTATCTTCTGTACCAGTGCCCTCACGTCTTGTTCTCGTTTCTGTTCAGACACCTTACTTTTCTTTTCTGATTCTGTCATCTCTTTCAATATTTAGACAAGTAAATTTGATTCCTTCTTGGACTCCTTTACGCTTCCAGGTGACAAAACGCGAGATCCCCGTTTGCTACTGCATTGTCGGGGCAATAGAGGTCTATTCACGCCATTAACTACATTGTACCTGTCGTGAACAATAGCCACAAAGTTTCTGCCGAGCTTAACCGCGTTTTCCTCCTCGCTCATATTGTGTATTCCGTCAGACCGCTCACGACCTGTCACTGAATTGTTCGTATCACTATTGTTCATAGCTCCCTGTTTCTTGAGAAAGTACACCATCTCATCCTACGACTCATTTCCGTCCATGCCCTGTGCATGCTCCATATTACTACGCCTTTCTAGTTGACTCCCACTTTGTAAAAAATGGTTCAAATGGCTCTAAGCACTATGGAACTTAACATCTGAGGTCATCAGTCCCCTAGACTTAGAACTACTTAAACCTGACTAACCTAAGGACATCACACACATCCAAACCCGAGGCAGGATTTGAACCTGCGACCGTAGCAGCAGCGCAGTTCCGGACTGAAGCGCTTAGAATCGCTCGGCCAACTTTGTAACAACCTAGCCCTACTTGTTACCATTCATGCAACTACAATGAATGGCATATTAATAAATTCGCACAAGCTGCTTAACATACTGCAGAATTAACGAGAGATGAAAAACTGGAATTTAACTAATTAACAGTCTTTTAAGAATTTAATTAATTGACTGAATGTCTTTCAGCGTCAACCAGGCAATGTCCTGACAGGGCCGCCATATTGTGCGAGGTGGTGGGGTGGAGAGGTGGAATGTTCACGGATTTCATATAAAACTGTATCAGAAATGCAAGTACATTCTACACTCTCTTGAGCTGCCACTTTTCCTATCTCAGAATAGATAATAATTAACGCTACAAGAAACTATTGAGGCCCATGAGTCGACAGTTCAAGAGTTGACACTTGTGTCATTTATTCTGATGATAGTATCATTAATTAATATCCCCCAAAAATTTATGGTACAGGGACAGGATATTAAACGTGGTACCCTAACTTCTGAAATGATAAACAGATTGAATATCACAATGACATTTATTATTCTAGGACACAGAGATAATTCAGTACATAACGTAATGATTCTGTAATATAATCGTCAGAAAGGAGGTATTTGAGAACGAGCTGTTGGCAAAATCAAACGGGGACCTACTATGTAACTACCGTTTCCTACATTCTGTTGTGAGTGGGATGGAATTTCACATGGGTTAAAAAGTCGGCTATGCTGTACACCTGTGATCGAGTAAGATTGCTCATCTATAGTGTCACACATGCAAAAATCCCTGGTGTGACCACAATGTGATGGTGCATGCAGCTGAGAGTATCAGCACGTATAAGCAAGTCCCAATTTACCAGTGCTGTGAATACTTTACCAAACGTTGTAGTCAGGTCGTGGGCAGACAGCTAACAGCAATGGGTTGCCCTGCAGGCAACAAACAGGATTGTCGACCACCGTTAGGAGCTGCAACCACGGATAATTTCCTGACAAGTCACGGATTCGGAAGATAACTTACTCCGACCCACGGTCGGCCACTGGTCTCTACATCCTGGCTGATACAAAGGCGTACCACTGACTGTCTCCTAGGGGTCAACTCTGTGGGCATTCCACTATTGTCACCGATAGGCCACATTGGGAACTCTTTGGTCCCACCACACGCCATTCTGTAAAAGTGCACCACTCCTCACAGAGTGGCCACACTCACAGAATCAGTAGAAAAATACAGAAACAAGACCAAAGCCAACACCCAATTTAATCAGCGCAAATGAAGTTAGAGCCCTCAGCACCCGATCACACGTTATTCCATGACCTTAATTGGCTCGCTCCCACCGATGACATTTCGAGTGAGTGATAAAAATGAAAAAAAAAAAATGGAACAGGAGAAGCCTACAAGGGCTTGGCGTCTTTCAAGCTGTCTGCTCGATCTTGTACTGCAAGTACACTCAGTCTCAAAGTCTTGAGCTGGCATAGACTGTGTCACTCGGCGTACTGTACACATGGGGGTACTGCTGTGCAGAAGGAACATCTGAGAGTGAAGGTCTAAATGTGAGCTTGGATCGGCTAGTGTTTAACCCCATGGCAGCACATCAGTCTGGAAATCATAACAGGCCAGAGCAACCGGGTGTAAACGTTAGGCAATGGTGGTTTCATTCTTCCTAATTTTCCTGTCCAATCAGCATTTCCAAGCATCCTGCCGCTGCTTTAATGTGTCCCAACTTTGGCTTCAGAGGCAGTGGCTGGCGTATTCCGCAGTGTAAATGCACTGAGTGAGTGTTCATGCGTCCTGAGCATGCCCTGTTGCTCCTGAATGCCTGGCCTTCGGGTCGTTGGTTATTTCTCCCTCTATTACATCATTCTGCTGAATTGACATGGGCAGTTCATTACAAGAGGCTAGGCTGTGGCACAACATTCATTCCTCCTTCGAAGAAATCCAGTGTTTGGGCAGGGACCTGTTTATATTCTGGACCAAAGAGATCTTAGCACATGTTTCATAGGTTGACATAACAAATACAACGTTCTCCTCTTCTTCTTACTCTATTTCAGTGTAAACCACGTGGTTCGTTGCCTAGCTATTAATCTCAGTTCTTTGGCAGCTGGGACACTGAGAGTTCAACAAGTTGAGCGGTTCTCTGCTTAAAGTGGTTACAGATTACACAAAACAGAGTCAGAACCACAATGGTACCAGAACAAAGACACTCATGTCATAATTTTATTGCATTCTTAATCATGGTATCGCCATACATACTGGAGCATCTGGTCAGTGGTAATACAACCTTTCTGCATGGGTATAAGTTCATCCAATGAATGGAGAAGAAAAGAAGTGCAGCCACTTCAGGCATTAAAACATAACAGCAGGATATGCTCTCAGTTCTTGCAACGTATCGTTAACTATATCGACTCTGAACACCGATATGCTTCATGCTCATTGTATTGGCATGTACTACATGAAACAGGCACTGACTGAGAACAAGGCAACTCGTGGCCTGACAAACTGCACTGCTTACATCTTTCAGGTAATATCCTATTATAGTCTTCTGTATTATTACCCTGGAACTGATACAAGTCAGTAGACCTTTCTGATTTTTCAAACCACACTTGCAGATTCCTATGTCAATCATTTCTCTTCACAATGTCCATACATGGGAACAGAAGAGTGCTACTAAAATAGTAAGTTCACTCACCACATTCATACCATCGAAGCTGGCGATGACGCTGCAGCTGGAGCATTCTTTCCACAAATGGCAGCCAATGACTTAGAAAAACTTCTGACGTCAGAATGTAGGGGTGTCAGAAATCATTCCTTCTCCACACATGGCGGCTGTCTTCATTGCAGCAACCACTTATGACACCATAATTTAGGGGCTGGGACATGGCCTCTATGGTGACAGTTGAATTGGCTGCTGACAAGTCTGGATGGAGTGTCATTTCTCCACCTGGAAATGGAGTATGGAGATGGTAAGGACCGGAGTTGTACAGCATCCTGTCAGTAAACCATTCCTGGTTAAGAAACTCTTCTATTCATGTCAGTTGCAGGTATGGAAGTGTAGCCAGAGTGAAGATTGTTGTCCTCTGTGATGTAGTGGTCCAAGGTTGCACAGCATGCCAGGGGTCAGCAGTTGCTCACTAGGCAGGCAGCGTATGCTGGTGGTGGCAGATGCTGATGTCTACGAGGCTGCACGTTCCTGACATAAGGCAGTGTGCCACTGGATGACAGTGGTAGCCCTCAATACTCAGCCTCTACATGGCCGGAAAGTACAATTCACTGGGACAGATGGCATTTAAACCTTGGTGTCTGGAATGACCAAAGACGATGGTGTGCACCTGCCCTAGTTGATGATCAGCAACCAGGGGAGATGTCCGTCAGCAGAAGGTAGCAATGCAGCAGTGCAAAGGCACCAAGTCGACGGCATGCAGATTTTACCCTGGTGAAAGTCTGCAGCTACTGGTGGTAAAGTCCGTGGGTGGTGTCTGGTTGCTTCATCTTGTACTGCAGGTGGACTCTGTCATGCAGTCATGAGCTGGCAATGACTGCGTTGTTCCATGTACTCTACAAACGTGGATATTGCCGTGCAATGGAACATTTGAGTGTGAAGGTCTAAATTAGGTGGTATATATGTGATATGGGTTGGCTAGAGCTTTCCCCACGGCGGCACTTCAGCCCAAAAATCGTAACAGGCTGGAGCCCCTGGCCATAACTTTTAGGCAATGGTGACTTCATTTGTCCTGGTTTTTCCTGTCCAGTCAGCTCTTCCAGGCACCATGCTGTTGCTATTAGGTGTCCCAAATTCGGGTTTCAGAGGCGGTGCCTGGTGTACTCCACAGCGATGATGTAATGAATTAGTGTTCATGCGTTCTGAACGTGCCCTCTTCCTCCGTAGCGCGTGGCATTCGGGCTGTTGGGGGCGTCTCCCTCTGTGACGTCTTTCTGCTGAGTTGACGCTGGGTATTTCATTACACAAGGATAGGTTATGGCGCAACTATGCTTTGTACTCTCACCAATATTATTTGAATAATCGATCATAACTGGAAGATATTTTAGTCTTAGATTTTTCTGGCACTGCTTATTTCATTTCGAAGCTGCTTCAAGGAATTCACTGTAATCATCGTGTAAAAAGCTTTGACGCGTACGATTAACGTTTTTGCAAGAAACTCGTAACGTTCTATGCATAGAGACAAGTGTGCACTGAATATACTCTTGAATCATTCAAACAAATGTTAATTAATGTGACATGCAATGACTCATGTAATTTAAATTTACAAGTAAAAGTGACTTGCTTTGAGGCATTACGAAGTTCCGAGGAAGTTAGTACAATGGTAACACACTGGACTCGCATTCGGGAGGACGACGTTCAGACCCATGTCCGACCATCCTGATTTAGGCTTTCCATAATTTTGCATGATTTCCCTAAATCGCTTCGGGCAAATGCCGGGATTGTTCCTTTGAAAGGACATGGCCGACTTCCTTCCCCATCCGTTCCTACTCCGATGGGACCGATGACCTCGCTGTTTGGTCCCCTCCTTCAACCAACTAACAAAACATTACGAAATTAATGTGTTCTACCCAAATGATATAAGCTTATGGGGAGGAAAGGCAGATGTGTGGTGCTACAACGAAATCAATGTTACAGTCTTCAAACCCTTGCAATCGTTTGCATGACTACTCTAAATAAGTAGCTCCACGTATGAGCAATAATATTCCCAGCGATATTTCAATAGTGATAACATTGCTCCTTGGGGAGGCTAGATATCAGAAATTTCTAGGACTTATCAGAAGTAGCTCGATCATTCTTCTGATTTGAGCAAATTCGTCCAGATATACGAATAACGGGTGTGCAATGTTCCTGTGAATAAGGTCGTTTACCCTCACACCTAGCGCGCCATTTTCTTAAGCTTAAACGTAAACGCCACTCACGTATTAGGCCTTAGGCCTGCTCCGTCTGGCTGACTGCTGCCTACAAGGCAGTTAGAAAACCGACCTATGAACATTGGACATGTGTTTAGCATGCCGCCAATCCCTTCAGCCGTTGTTGCCAGTAGATTAATCCACGTGACACTGCTGGTTCTTTATCTAAGCAGCTCGTTTGGTCTCACGAAGCTGAGTGGACCTCGGCGTAGGTCCTTCCACACCATTCGGCTATGGAGGCGGTTATTGCGTGACAAAAACGACTTAACACCCTGAGGTTGCCCGAAACAGTCGACCTGACAGAGAGTTCTGAACGTTGAGGCCCTCAGTTCAGCGGTCACCTTGGGACCAAAGATACTGCAGGTAGATTTGGTTCTGTAGCCCCGACTTCCCGCCGTTTTTGCGTCCTGTGACCAACCCCATTATGTGACACAATAATATAACCGTCCATACAGCTCATTGCTCTGAAGAAATTCGTAAGACGAGTGAACACAAAAAGGTGTTTGCTATGTCCTCGGACCTGTTAGCAGTGAAAGGCATTTATCATGTACTTGGACGAAGTCAACCCAATGGTGAAGTGTTTCTCTGCATGCAGATATGACATGGTGAAATTCCTCGTTGTGTTGCCGTCTGCATTGCTGGGAGACTGTAACCTATTCCCGAATGAAATAATGATTTGTATTCTCTTTACATCACGTGCTATCAGGTAACAGCACTTTGCTGTTATCTCTAAATACGTGGCTGTTTGCTCTGGGGAGTTTGCATTACGTTATTTACTGACATTGGGACATTCCTGTGTTTATCGCACGGCCCGATCTGTGGGCTCTGTGACGACGAGACGAATGGCGGAAGGTTAATTACGAGTTCTGCCAATGTCGAGGTAATGCCAGACGGAAAAAAAATGGGGCAACAAATGAACCATTAACTGATTCAGGAAAACTGCGAAAAACCTAATGCCATATATCTTAATCACAATGCCATCTAAGGCGATCACATTAAAAGGAATATAATAAAAATTTTAAAAGTCCTGTGCAACGCAGTCAAGGTGCTTGATTTACATTGGAGAGGAGCGTGGTTCAAATCCCACTCCGGCCATCCAGACATAGTTTTTCTACGATTTCCCTAGATCGATTACAGTGAGTGCCAGTGTGACTTCTCGATAAAGATCACGATCAATTTCCTTCTCCAATCCTGGTTGAACCCGAGCCTCCGTTCTGTTTATTTATTTTATTTATTTATTTATTGTTCCGTGGGACCAAATTAAGGAGAAGTCTCCATGGTCGTGGAACGAGTCAATACATGAAATTATAACACGATGGTAGAAACAGATAAAATGAAATATAAGAAACGTATTCAGGTGACAATTCGTAAGTTTAAATAAAGAAAATCAACAATGTAACACTAGAATTTGCTTAACTTTTCAGATCTTCCAGGAGCTCCTCGACAGAATAGGAGTGAGCCATGAGGAAACTCTCCAGTTTAGACTTAAAAGTGTTTAGGCTACTGCTAAGATTTTTGAGTTCTTGTGGTAGCTTATTGAAAATGGATGCAGCAGAATAGTGCACTCCTTTCTGCACAAGAGTCAAGGAAGTGCATTCCACATGCGGATTTGATTTCTGCATAGTGTTAACTGAGTGAAATCTGCTAACTCTTGGGAATAAGCTAATATTGCTAACAACAAACGACATTAAAGAAAATATATACTGTGAGGGCAATGTCAGAATTCCCAGACTATTGAATAGGGGTCGACAAGAGGTTCTCGAACTTACACCACATATAGCTCGAACAGCCCGTATTTGAGCGAAAAATACTCTTTTTGAATCAGAAGAATTACCCCAAAAAATAATACCATATGACATAAGTGTATGAAAATATGCGAAGTAGACTACTTTTCGTGTTGAACTCTCACTTATTTCAGATATTGTTCTAATGATAAATAAAGCAGCACTTAGTTTCTGAACAGGATCCTGAACATGGGCTTTCCACAACAGCTTACTATCTATCCAAACGCCTAGGAACTTGAACTGTTCCGTCTCGCTTATAATATGCCCATTCTGTCTGATCAAAAATCGGTTCTTGTTGAATTGTGAGTTAGAAACTGTAAAAACTGAGTCTTACTGTGATTTAGCATCAAATTATTTTCCACAAGCCACGAACTTATTCCATGAACTACATTATTTGATAATGTTTCAATATTACACACAAGATCCATCACTACCAAGCTGGTGTCATCAGCAAACAGAAATATTTTTGAATCACCTATAATACTAGAAGGCATATAATTTATATAAATAAGAAACAGCAGTGGCCCCAGCACCGACCCTTGGGGAACGCCCCACTTAACAGTGCCCTATTGGGACTGAACATCACTACCACTCTCAATATTGCGGAGAATTACCTTCTGCTTTCTTTTCTTAAAGTAAGAGGCGAACCAATTGTAAGCTAGTCCACTTACTCCATAATGGTCCAACTTCTGCAGTAATATTTTGTGGTCAACACAGTCAAAAGCCTTCGTTAAATCAAAGAAAACACCTAGCATTCGCAACCTTTTATTTAATCCATCCAAAACCCCACAGAGAAAAGAGAATATAGCATTTTCAGTTGTTAAATCATTTCTAAATCCAAACTGTACACTTGACAGCAAATTATGTGAATTTAAATGCTCCAATAACCTTGTATATACAACCTTCTCGATAACTTTAGCAAACACCGATGGCATACAAATAGGTCTATAATTGCCAACATTATCCCCGTCTTCCTTTTTATAAAGTGGCTTCACTACCGAGTACTTTAAGCGGTCAGGAAACCGACCACTCCTAAAGGAAAAGTTACAGATATGGCTAAGTACTGGGCTAACATACATCGAACAATACTTCAGTATTCTGCTAGATACCCCTTCATAACCATGAGAGTTCTTGGTCTTAAGTGATTTAATTATTAACTCAATGTCCCTCTTGTCAGTATCATGGGTAGCATTTCAGCTAACAATCTCGAAACACTTTTTTCTACGAGCGCTGTATGGTTGCCTGTTGGGACTAGGTTTCTATTTAGTTCACCCGCTATATTCAGAAAGTGATTATCAAATACTGTACATATATGCGGTTTATCAGTAGCACGGACATTCCCACTACGCACTGATTCTATATCCTCGACCTGTCTCTGCAGACCAGCCACTTCCTTTACGACTGACCATATGGTTTTAATTTTATCCTGAGACTTAGCTATTCTATCTGCATACCACATACGTTTTGCCTTCCTAATAACTTTTTTAAGCACCTTACAATACTGTTTGTAATGGGCTGCTGCATTTAGATTTTGACTGTTTCTAACGTTTTGATATAATTGCCACTTTGTTCTACAGGATATCCTTATCCCTCTAGTCAGCCACCCAGGCTGCCTGTTTGTGTTAATACCCTGTTTTGAATGTTCTAACGGAAAGCAACTTTCAAAGAGCACGAGAAAAGTCTTGAGGAAAGCATTATATTTATCGTCTACTGTATCAGCACTATAAACATCTTGCCACTCTTATTCCTTGATAGGGTTTACAAAGGTCTCTACAGCAACTGGATCAGCTTTCCTAAAAAGTTGATAACTATATTTAAGATGTGTTGCAGCACAAAAATCTTTTAGAGTTAAAATTTGTGCATCATGATCTGAAAGGCCACTCACCTTTTTGCTAACAGAATGCCCTTCTGTTGTTGTTGTTGTTGTGGTCTTCAGTCCTGAGACTGGTTTGATGCAGCTCTCCATGCTACTCTATCCTGTGCAAGCTTTTTCATCTCCCAGTACCTACTGCAACCTACATCCTTCTGAATCTGCTTAGTGTATTCATCTCTTGGTCTCCCTCTACGATTTTTACCCTCCACGCTGCCCTCCAATACTAAATTGGTGATCCCTTGATGCCTCAGAACATGTCCTACCAACCGATCCCTTCTTCTGGTCAAGTTGTGCCACAAACTTCTCTTCTCCCCAATCCTATTCAATACTTCCTCATTAGTTATGTGATCTACCCATCTACTCTTCAGCACCACATTTCGAAAGCTTCTATTCTCTTCTTGTCCAAACTATTTATCGTCCATGTTTCACTTCCATACATGGCTACACTCCACACGAATACTTCCAGAAATGACTTCCTGACACTTAAATCAATACTGGATGTTAACATATTTCTCTTCTTCAGAAACGCTTTCCTTGCCATTGCCAGCCTACATTTTATATCCTCTCTACTTCGACCATCATCAGTTATTTTGCTACCCAAATAGCAAAACTCCTTTACTACTTTAAGTGCCTCATTTCCTAATCTAATTCCCTCAGCATCACCCGACTTAATTAGACTACATTCCACTATCCTTGTTTTGCTTTTGTTGATGTTCATCTTATATCCTCCTTTCAAGACACTGTCCATTCCATTCAACTGCTCTTCCAAGTCCTTTGCTGTCTCTGACAGAATTACAATGTCATCGGCGAACCTCAAAGTTTTTATATCTTCTCCATGAATTTTAATACCCACTCCGAATTTTTCTTTTGTTTCTTTTACTGCTTGCTCAATATACAGATTGAATAACATCGGGGAGAGGCTACAACCCTGTCTTACTCCCTTCCCAACCACTGCTTCCCTTTCATGTCCCTCGACTCTTATAACTGCCATCTGGTTTTTTGTACAAATTGTAAATAGCCTTTCGCTCCCTGTATTTTACCCCTGCCACCTTTAGAATTTGAAAGAGAGTATTCCAGTCAACATTGTCAAAAGCTTTCTCTAAGTCTACAAATGCTAGAAACGTAGGTTTGCCTTTCCTTAATTTTTCTTCTAAGATAAGTCGTAAGGTCAGTATTGCCTCACGTGTTCCAGTGTTTCTACGGAATCCAAACTGATCTTCCCAGAGGTTGGCTTCTACTAGTTTTTCCATTCGTCTGTAAAGAATTCGTGTTAGTATTTTGCAGCTGTGACTTATTAAACTGATAGTTCGGTAATTTTCACATCTGTCAACACCTGCTTTCTTTGGGATTGGAATTATTATATTCTTCTTGAAGTCTGAGGGTATTTCGCCTGTTTCATACATCTTGCTCACCAGATGGTAGAGTTTTGTCAGGACTGACTCTCCCAAGGCCGTCAGTACTTCCAATGGAATGTTGTCTACTCCGGGGGCTTTGTTTCGACTCAGGTCTTTCAGTGCTCTGTCAAACTCTTCACGCAGTATCATATCTCCCATTTCATCTTCATCTAACATCCTCTTCCATTTCCATAATATTGTCGTCAAGTACATCGCCCTTGTATAGACCCTCTATATACTCCTTCCACCTTTCTGCTTTCCCTTCTTTGCTTATAACTGGGTTTCCATCTGAGCTCTTGATGTTCATACAAGTCGTTCTCTTATCTCCAAAGGTCTCTTTAATTTTCCTGTAGGCAGTATCTATCTTACCCCTAGTGAGATAGGCCTCTACATCCTTACATTTGCCCTCTAGCCATCCCTGCTTAGCCATTTTGCACTTCCTGTCGATTTCATTTTTGAGACGTTTGTATTCCTTTTTGCCTGCTTCATTTACTGCATTTTTATATTTTCTCCTTTCATCAATTAAATTCAATATTTCTTCTGTTACCCAAGGATTTCTACTAGCCCTCGTCTTTTTACCTACTTGATCCTCTGCTGCCTTCGCTACTTCGTCGCTCAAAGCTACCCATTCTTCTTCTACTGTATTTCTTTCCCCCATTCCTGTCAATTGGTCCCTTATGCTCTCCCTGAAACTCTGTACAACCTCTGGTTCTTTCAGTTTATCCAGGTCCCATCTCCTTAAATTCCCACCTTTTTGCAGTTTCTTCAGTTTTAATCTACAGGTCATAACCAATGCCCTTCTAGTGATGAGGAATGAACAAAAATGTTGTCTATGGTTGTTCTACTGTTCCCTTGCACTCTCGTTGGAAAGAATACGGTTTGCGTAAGATTATATGAATTGAGGAGGTCTACCAGCATCCTTTTCCTTGCACAATCACTTATACAATTAATATTGAAGTCACCACATATAACTAACTTTTTGTATTTCCTATAAAGTGAACCAAGAACCTCCTCTATCTTTAGCAAAAATGTTGTGAAATCGGAGTCTGGGGATCTACACTCCTGGAAATTGAAATAAGAACACCGTGAATTCATTGTCCCAGGAAGGGGAAACTTTATTGACACATTCCTGGGGTCAGATACATCACATGATCACACTGACAGAACCACAGGCACATAGGCACAGGCAACAGAGCATGCACAATGTCGGCACTAGTACAGTGTATATCCACCTTTCGCAGCAATGCAGGCTGCTATTCTCCCATGGAGACGATCGTAGAGATGCTGGATGTAGTCCTGTGGAACGGCTTGCCATGCCATTTCCACCTGGCGCCTCAGTTGGACCAGCGTTCGTGCTGGACGTGCAGACCGCGTGAGACGACGCTTCATCCGGTCCCAAACATGTTCAATGGGGGACAGATCCGGAGATCTTGCTGGCCAGGGTAGTTGACTTACACCTTCTAGAGCACGTTGGGTGGCACGGGATACATGCGGACGTGCATTGTCCTGTTGGAACAGCAAGTTCCCTTGTCGGTCTAGGAATGGTAGAACGATGGGTTCGATGACGGTTTGGATGTACCGAGCACTATTCAGTGTCCCCTCGATGATCACCAGTGGTGTACGGCCAGTGTAGGAGATCGCTCCCCACACCATGATGCCGGGTGTTGGCCCTGTGTGCCTCGGTCGTATGCAGTCCTGATTGTGGCGCTCACCTGCACGGCGCCAAACACGCATACGACCATCATTGGCACCAAGGCAGAAGCGACTCTCATCGCTGAAGACGACACGTCTCCATCCGTCCCTCCATTCACGCCTGTCGCGACACCACTGGAGGCGGGCTGCACGATGTTGGGGCGTGAGCGGAAGACGGCCTAACGGTGTGCGGGACCGTAGCCCAGCTTCATGGAGACGGTTGCGAATGGTCCTCGCCGATACCCCAGGAGCAACAGTGTCCCTAATTTGCTGGGAAGTGGCGGTGCGGTCCCCTACGGCACTGCGTAGGATCCTACGGTCTTGGCGTGCATCCGTGCGTCGCTGCGGTCCGGTCCCAGGTCGACGGGCACGTGCACCTTCCGCCGACCACTGGCGACAACATCGATGTACTGTGGAGACCTCACGCCCCACGTGTTGAGCAATTCGGCGGTACGTCCACCCGGCCTCCCGCATGCCCACTATACGCCCTCGCTCAAAGTCCGTCAACTGCACATACGGTTCACGTCCACGCTGTCGCGGCATGCTACCAGTGTTAAAGACTGCGATGGAGCTCCGTATGCCACGGCAAACTGGCTGACACTGACGGCGGCGGTGCACAAATGCTGCGCAGCTAGCGCCATTCGACGGCCAACACCGCGGTTCCTGGTGTGTCCGCTGTGCCGTGCGTGTGATCATTGCTTGTACAGCCCTCTCGCAGTGTCCGGAGCAAGTATGGTGGGTCTGACACACCGGTGTCGATGTGTTCTTTTTTCCATTTCCAGGAGTGTATAAATAACAACAGTTAGAAGTTTAACTCCACTAAATTTAACCACACCTGCACAACATTCAAACACCTTTTCAGTGCAGTACTTTGAAACATCAATTGACTCAAATGGGATACCGTTTTTCACATACATGGCTACTCCCCCACACCGCAAAAAGCTCCTAGAAAAGCTGCCAGCCAACCTGTATCCTGGTAAAGGAAAACTCTGAATTATCTCCTTATTTTAGAAGTGTTCAGATATACCAATAATTTCAGAGTCAACATCTATAAGCAGTTCACTAACTTTATCTCTAATACCTTGTATATTTTGATGAAATATACTAATTCCCTCATTACTCTGATACCTAAGCTTTGTCGAAAGTGGTTTCTTTGTTAGAGAGACTTCCCTTAAGCAGGAATACCTATCAGCTGACTTAAATCTAAAAAAGGTGCAGCTCTAACACCCACAAGTACAGGAATTTTCCCATGAGTGATCCTACTACCCCCACCTATGGTGTCACCTATAAGCTTTGCCAACCTCCCCTTTTCATACCTGTTGAGGTGCAGGCCATGTCTAGTGAAACCCGTCCTGCTGATAGACGCCACCGACACCACTGAAATGTGACTCATGCCTTCTGTCATCAGCGCACCCCCAAGTCTCATGTAATTACGCTTGACGGCTGTATTAAGATGAGGCCGATCGTGTTGCCAGTCTGAGTGGCTATCTTTTCCAGGTCACCATCTATGTCATACTCCCCATCCCTATCAATACTATTACCAGCCCCACCCACAATCACTGCCTGGTCCTCTTTAGTAAAATCACTACATACCCCCCTATGTTAACAGTCACCTGAGCCAATCCTGCATTAGGCTTCACAATGCTGGTGACCTGGTACTCACTCCCCAACACTTCCTGCAACTGCACATCTCCGACGTGATAGTCAATGGGACGTTAAATTCTAATTTATCTCCCTTTCATCGTGTGTGGCAGAAAGGCATCTTTACAAACTGAACTGGAAAGGGTTTAAGTGAAGCTATCGACAGGTTCGGCTGGATCATAAATTTATTTCCGGTTTCTCATTCCGTTGGTGTGCTGTGATTCAGTTGAAAAAAAAAAAAAAAAAAAAAAAAAAGAGAGAGAGAGTGGCAACCGTGCACATTGTATAAGGAAGGAATAATTTTTGTCTTTGTGTAAGGAAGATTTTCAGTTGTACGACGAGTGAAACCTAAATGCAAGGTATTACCAATTTTCATCCGTTAACACATGGATCTACAGGGTGGTCAGGAACAGTTTGAAAAACTTGTAACGGTGTTGCAGGGTAGATTATGCTGATAAATAATTGTTAAGAAAAAATTCGATACGTTGCGCCTTTTTCCGAGATAATTAACACTGAAGTTAGCAAATCAGGCCGTTGCGCGCACAAATTCAAGCTACCCGCCGGAGACGGTGTCGCCATACATGGCCTTCGTTTGGTTTCTTAAAACTGAACAAGAGAGCGATACCAAAATTGGACATGGGTCGGTAGTAAGGATCGAACCCGAGCCAAAAGCTGAGCAGTCCCGTGAGTTATCATCTGTACTATGAGAATAACTAATTGTATGTGGCGGGCCACTTGAATTTGCGCACGCAATTGCTTGAGTGGCAACTTCAGTGTTAATTAACTCGGAAATGGCGCCACATATCTAATTTTTTTCTTAACAATTATTTCTCAGCCCAATCCACCCTACAACACTCTTACAACCTTTTCAGACTGTTTCTGAGCGCCTGGCAAACTACCCACTACAAGATGCTACCACAATTAACTTTTACAAAATTTCAGTCACGACCGTGTAGGACTCGTGAGCTATTATTTATCAGAGCAGCACTGGTGCATATCACACTTTGCGTAGTTCGAAGAATAGTTCAGCAAAGCGATGCGAGTAACCATTGTAAGCTGGATAAGACGTTAGAGGACCAATATTGTAAATGGTAAATACGTGGTGTAAGCCATTTCTGAAAGATCTGGCCTTTTTCATAGAACACTGTATTATGTATGAACACCATTAAAAAAGCTGCTAACGACAGTGTGGTTAAATAAGCTGAGCTTTACGAGTGCAGAAATATCTTTCTAGCCGATTTCAAACTTGCCGTAGACTTATTGGTTCCTCTGTGACCAAAAAGTTCAAGAAATATCTGAATCCATATTAGCTGCTTTAGAAATTTGTGGTAAGGTCTTATGGGACCAAACTGCTGAGGTCATGAGTCCCTAAGCTTACACACTACTTAACCTAACTTAAACTAACTTATGCTAAGGAGGACACACACACCTATGCCCGAGGGAGGACTCGAACCTCCGACGGGGGTGCCGCTCAGACCGTAATAAGACGCCCTAGACCGCGCGGCTGCTGCTTTAGAGAGAGAGAGAGAAAGAATAGAGAGAGCGAGGGAGAGAGAGAGAGAGAGAGAGAGAGAGAGAGACATAGCATAATATCAATGCTAGAAAGATTCGTGGAAGAAATTGCAGATTGAGAAGCAGATCTTATCTGCCTTCTATGTATCTCCTTGACCGCTGTCGGGCGAAGGTCCACGAGTGAAGGGGTAATCTTATGATGACGGTACAGATTACAATGAATGCATCGTTTCCTTACAGTGATTACCAGCATTCTGTTAGTCACTCTGCATCAAAACAATCTGTGTCACTGTCGATGATTTAGCAATGTCATCTAACGATGTTTATTTGAAAGCAACAATGGCATCTAATATACATATTTACAAATACACGGGTGGCCATCAGTAGATTATTTGAATTTTGAAAATTTTCATTTAAAAAAATGTCAGTACTTCCATTTTAAGAGTCATCTGACTCTGAAAAAGACGATCGTAGCTAGATGAAGTGTCATTTACGGCTGACAATGAACACGAAAATTACTTTCAATGACGTGTGAGGAGAAATGCCGTTGGAGTAAATATGTTTCCAAAAAAAGCGTAAAATTCAACCATTAAGTTAAAGTAAGTGGCATCTGTAATGGTTCCTTGTGACGTTGACAGACTTATGAATTCAGAGACATGAAATGCAGAGTATATAACATTTCACTTCGAAGCAGTAATGGAGCACAGTTAGAAGAACTGATTATTCCGTCGCTTCTTGACATAACCACTTCATAATTATAAGTACGCCCACAGTATTGTGAATATTCTGCAGCTGAATATGCACATTACTGTGCTCTTTGTTTATAATCAAGTGAAGTGTCATAAAACGGTATCTAGGACGCCATTTATTGAAAAGTTCCTATGAAATAGGACACAGCATGTCATTCTTAACAAGTATAAATCTTCAGACGTAAAAATAGTTTCGGACGTACCCCACGGGAGTGATACAGGACCTTTACTGTTCACAGTCCATAGAAATGATCTAGTGGATAACGCCGGGAGCTCCATGAGGCTGTTCTCAGATGATGCTGTTGTATACATAGAAATCACAATGCTAGAAACTTCTAGCCAATTGGAGGATGACCTCCAACATGTCGATGCTTGGTAGAGGGATAGGTAGGTGACCCTGAACATAAACCAATCTGACGTACTGTACATACGAGGGTCACTCCAAAAGAAATGCACACAATTTTTGTAAAAATGCAGTTTTCATTCTGCATGTGTGAAAGTTTTACAGTGAGTAGATATATCCTTCCCGCTTGTTTTCAAACTTAGTTCAACCTGTTCCTGTGAGTGGCGCCGAGTCTTCAAGATGGCGCCGAGTCTTCAAGATGGCTGCTACACTTGACGTTCTTCAGAAGCAACGTGCTGTCACAGAATTCCTGTGCTGTGAAAACGAGACAGTGGGAACCATCCACAAGAGGTTGAAAAAGGTGTATGGAGATGCTGCTGTCGATCGCAGTACAGTTAGTCGGTGGGCAAGCCGGTTACGTGATGAAAGCGGGCACGGCAATGTTGAGGATTGTCCTTGCAGCGGCAGGCCTCGTACTACACACTGCCAAGTGGAACCACCATAAATTCTGATGCATATGTGACGACACTGAAGAAACTTCAAGTTCGACTGAGTCGTGTTCGACCACATCGGCAAAAGCAGGATGTTTTGCTGTTGCACGATAATGCATGTCAGTCAAAAAACCATGGAAGCGATCACAAAACTCGGATGAACAACACTGAAACACCCACCTTACAGTCCTAACCTGGCTCCATGTGACTATTATCTCTTTGGGAAACTGAAAGACACTCTTTGTGGAACAAGGTTTGAAGATGATGACTCCCTTGTGCACGCTGCCAAACAGTGGCTCCAACAGGTTGGTTCAGAATTTTACCGTGCTGGTATACAGGCGCTGGTTCCAAGATGGTGTAAAGCAATTGTGAGGGATGGAAATTATGTGGAGAAATGAAAATATTGTTCCTAAAGGATGTATCTACACGCTGAAAAACTTTCAAACATGTAGAACGAAAGACGGAATTAAAAAAATAATGTGCATTTCTTTTGGAGTGACCCTCGTAAATTAGTGGAAAGGCTTATTATTCTATGGTTACACTAATGACAAATAATCACTGTAGTAATTGCATCTAATAAATATCTGGGAGTATGAGAGCTGTTGAAAAAGTATCAGACCTTTATTTACAAAATCAGCTTTGTTCAGATACAATTATTTGACACTAGTCACCTTCAAAGTAGTCCCCTTCAACTTCCGCACACCTCTCCCACCGCTGCTGCCACTGTTGGAAGCATAGCTGGAAGCCTCGTACATGTACAGAACTATTTTAAGCGCAGCAACCACATAAAACTAATCGTAGGAAAGCCAGATGACATACTGAAATTCACTGGAAGTGTAATCTATCCATGAAGTAGGTAGCTCACAGAACTCTCGTTCGACTGATACTCAAATATTGATCCACGCCTAGGACACTTACGAGGTAGTACTGATAGCGGACATAGAGGAAATGCAAAGAAGAACGGCACGTTTCGTGACAGTTTCGTTTAGGAGGTGTGAGAATGATGCACAGTTTTTTATCCAAGTCCAGGGGCAGTTCCTAGAAGAGACGCATTGTGCATCATGGAGAGGCTTGTCGTTAAAATTCCGAGAGCACGCGATCCTAGAGCAGTCAGCCATCATACTGCTTCCTCCAGCATATTGTAAGAATCAAGTCCCAGACTTCTACAGCCATCAGGAGAGAACCTGTTGGGATGCGATGGTGAGGATAAAGTTATGCTCGAGAGAGCACCAAGGAAGAATCATTGACAATAACTCATTTATTAGGCAGTAATACAGGATTATCTTTCAAAGCGCAGTGCCACAGCTGGGCCGGAAGAGCAGCTCCTTGTCAGCAGTGGGAGGCCGGCATGCGCTCATCTTGCAGTACCACCAGGCCAGCGAAGCGATGGGTGGCA
The DNA here is from genome assembly GCF_021461385.2 of Schistocerca piceifrons. Taxonomy (NCBI): domain Eukaryota; kingdom Metazoa; phylum Arthropoda; class Insecta; order Orthoptera; family Acrididae; genus Schistocerca; species Schistocerca piceifrons. The sequence continues at coordinate 301,806,429 of NC_060149.1, read as the reverse complement.
GCTGTTACGTCACAGGACAGCTGTCGATATGCGGACTCCGGCAGCCTCCAGCTCTATGCATCGATCTCCAAAGTGCACTTGTTGACGTTGGAGATACACGCTCAGGAGTCAGGCCCCAGGTCCATCTGAAGTACTCGTTGGCTCGGAGGGGTCGGCTCTCCGTCCCCGTTTAGGAGACAGGAGCTGACAGCATCGGTGTCTGCCACAGGAACAGTTTGAGGAACAGCATTGGGCCCCCTCCTGAAGACGAACAGTGTCCAGGTCACGCAGGTCAAGCCTCCAGCAGGCATGCAGGATGATGGTGGCCTCTGCGTCCCGTCAGTGTTGCATCGGAAGTAGACGATCAAAGACAGCTAGGCGTGCCAAGGGTCGACCTCCATAGTCTCCCCTCTTGCTGAATAGCTACAACTGACACAAGGGTTGAGACTACCACTGGGCAGTCATCAATCAGCACTCAGCAATCAGACATTTATTAAGAAGCTGGCGCTTCCAGTGCACTCTGCGGCGGTGGGGATGGCTGTGACGTCATGTGTGCTGGTTTTACCCTGCTGTCAGCTCTCCTGATTTCAGCTTTCGCTACTTCACGTTTCAGAGACTCTTTTCTGCTGTCTTGACACTTGAATACTTACTGTTGCGTTGTAGTTAGCCTTGAAACTCTACTTGTCATTATGCTTCACTTGCAGACTTGGACGTTCTGTCGTTATCCCGTGCTCTGATAGCTTCCGTGTTTGCCGCAACTCGCTCAGCATTTCCCCCTAGCTGGTAGTCTGCTGGTCAATACACAGGCTGTCCGTCTTCCGGGAGCTACCAAGATAGAACTTGGACGAATTTTTAGTGTCCGCCACGTATACTGTCCTGGAGCGTAACAATATACCCGCAGAAAAGACTATGAAGGATATATTGCAGACATCCGGGCTTATACGGAGATGTGCTCTTAAGTTGCTCTTCCCACGTTCAATTCGCGACTGAAACATAAACAAAAGTTTGGATGACAGCGTTCCAAGAAGTACCCTCCCCACTCAGCTTAAGATGGCTTCCAAAGAACAGATGTAGGATGTGATTAAAGCATGACGTCGTGCTGGTCATACTATTGATCCGAGACCATACAAAAAATAAACTGTAGTTTACAGCTATAAAAATATATTTATAATCGCGTGCTGAAAGTGCGAAGAATTTAGCCACAAAACATTGTATTACAAATATCAAGACGAAAGGAAGCTACAGGGAACATTACAATGAGGCATATTGTGTAGTATGGATACGTGGTAGAAACAATGCTTAGTGCACGTAATCCGTAATTTATAATTATTTATTAGGTGTTATTCAATGTCGCAAATACAGTGACTGAAATAAAATGACGAGTAAAAATGATTTTGAACGTCAGAGAAGAAATTCTAGTTGAAAGACTGTAATTTAAAACCATAAAGAAACTAGAAAATTTTAGCTACATTCAGAATGAAGTAATAAATTTAAAGCAGAAAATCAGTGGAAATTTGGGAAAGACAGTTGTTTCCATTATGTAAGTGAGTTCAATAATACGCATCGAACACATAAAGCCTGTCTATTTCTGCTGGTGCGTCCGCAAAAATTCAGTCATAATTACAAGATAACAGGCTAAAATTAAGTAGTATGAAAGGCCAGTATACAGGGTGAGTCAGGAGGTTCAAAATGGCTCTGAGCACTATGGGACTTAACTTCTGAGGTCATCAGTCCCCTAGAACTTAGAACTACTTAAATCTAACTAACCTAAGGACATCACACACATCCATGCCCGAGGCAGGATTGGAACCTGCGACCGTAGCGGTCGCGCGGTTCCAGACTGAAGCGCCTAGAACCGCTCGGCCACCCCGGCCGGCCAGTCAGGAGGAAAGATACGTGTTTTGACGGGTGATAGCATTTCTGATTCTGAACAAAAAAACTTGATATGTTTTGTGGCGGCGTTCGTAGCGACAAACAATTCGCTGTAGAAACGGCTTACGAAGTCACCGCCACACTTTTAATAGCGGGCCGACCGGTCCGCTGGAACAGTGAACAGAAAGATGAAAACCCAAACACTCTGATTAAATAAAAGTCGGTACTTATCTTTATTAACGAAGAGACAGAAACACAGTAGTGAACTCCGTGTCTACAGAAATCTGTCTAGTTCGAGTCGGAGCGGCTAGGTCAGCGTCGGCTGACGACAAACAACAACTCTGCTGCGATGAACACACAACTGACTAGCAAGTACACAATTCGGTTGCGAGTATACAACTGAGCGGCGAATACAGAACTGTCCTAGCGCTCGCGACTCCAGCGCTTAAGAAGCCAGAAGCCAGCGGTGGCGCGCGCAGACTTGCGGCGATTTGCTGTCTCGCTGGCGCTGCTTATGCGGACGGCGTCCGGACTTTGATGCTGCCAACCTTTTGGCAGCGGGCTCGGGTGGCATTACTGGCTAGGATATAACAATATGTATATATGCCCTTCTCCGAATGGTTTCCGAGATAGAACACTTTTAATGTACATTTCTATTTATTTTCTTTATTATTCATTGCCATTGTTTACAAAGTATCACAGTAATATAGAGGAAGTTGAGTGAACATTTTGATAAAGAACGTTTGTGGTCTATCAAGTCGGAAAACTACCCCAACCTGGCCTACAAAAAGTACATAAGCTACAGGGCAAGCGCGTCGCGCGAGGTTTTCAATATTCCCGCCATCTCTCCGTGCAAGCTGTTAGTTCTAGACAAAAAATAAATATGACCTTCTTTTGAAGCAAATTTAATTTAGTTTAATTGTGTACTGAGACACGTTTTCTTTGGAGTGTGCGGTTTTCGAGTTATTAAAGAAAAACGTACAAAAGTGATATTAAACGTTTTCTATCTCGGAAACCATTTGCAATGTCATATGTCCGTATGAAGTTTTTTTGTTCAGAATCACTAATACTATTGCGTCTCAAAGCATGTACCTTTCCTCCTGACTCACCCTGTATATCCAAATAAGCACTTGAATGTGAAGTCTGTAACATTTTGACAAGTCACAAAACAACGAATTATCATACATATGATCCATAATAGGCAACAGTCTAAATTAAACAACGTAGATAGCTCTACACACTAATAGATGCTTCCAACGTGGAAACAGATAGCATAGCACGAGAGCATGTACACATCAGCAGTAGTCATCACTCGATATCATTTCGATGAGACTACATTGAATGCGAGCAGGACACAGGTTTACGAGCTATTTATTATCGGCACCGTATAAGCGTACAGCACATACAATAATGTTCAGTGTCAAAGCTAAAAAGTTCGGTTGAAAATAAATAAAATATGTGTTGTTCCCCGTAAAAAAAGTTATTTCGAGGACAGAAAGCAAGCAATTCAAAGAAATAGCATTTCATTCAGACATACTTACAGAATGAATCAGGAAAATAAACATTAGCGTTGAATGTAGCGACAACATGCGAAGAATATAGTGATGATTAATTGCATGTCAAAAATTTGTAGAATATATTACTGTTTATAGTGAAGACACATAGTTGTCACTTATTCCCAGATGGAAATGTACAAAGAAAGAAGAGACGTGAACTCATCAAGCGTGCAGTAATGATCAGATTTCGAAAAATCTGCAACAGTACAATTGTGTGGTTCATAAAAATAATTATGTACAACCTAGGAAATGCGAAGTTCAAAATTTACCCTAATGTATTGTGAATAAATAGGCGAGAAGGATTATTAATGATAATTAATTGAAACCCTCAGCTGGCGACAGGTGTTGTTAATATACCTCAATGGGGACGGTTGAAAATGTGTGCCCCGACCGGGACTCGAACCCGGTATCTCCTGCTTACATGGCAGACGCTCTATCTATCTTTATTTTTTTTTTGCATTTTTTTGTTCGTTGTTGATCGTTGTGGTTGGTCGTTGCGGACGTCACATGACATCCGTTCAAGTTCGTTTGTTGATCCCTTCACTCTGTTTTTTTTTATTACAGAGGGCAACCAGCTCTCTGACCGAACACTCTGAGCTACCGTGCCGGCAATCTGAGCCACCGAGGACACATATGAATAAAGCGACTGCAGGGACTTATCCCTTGCACGCTTCCCGTGAGACCCACATTCCCAACTGCCCACAGTCTACTGACGAATTGTTCCTAATAGATATTTGCCCATCCACTCATTACTCGCGCCAACTAAGGTGACGATTCCCGTAAGAGTTCGGGCAACCTGTGCACATTCGCACAGACGAAGGTCAATGGCCAGGTAGCCTTTGACTATATATGAAGATAGTAACTGTTCTCGAAAGAACAGATGCCATTGTTGACCGTGCAGCTTCTCTAGAATAAATGATAATTAATTGAAACCCTCAGCTCCCGACGACAGGTGTTGTTGATATACCTCAATGGGGTCACAGTCATCAATGGTATCTGTTCTTTCGAGTACAGTTACTATCCTCATATAGGATTATTAATGTTGAGTTACACCACTGACGATGAATCACTGGAATTAGTGACAATCGTCAAATATCTCGGCGTATGTATACAGTGTCATCCACGATAGAGAGTAGTAGAACCAACTCTTGATTACTGCTCGTCAGCCTGGGACGCTTAGCATGTAGATCCAAACAAAAGCAGCGCGTTTCGTCCCATTTCGTTTAGAAATCACGGGAGTGCCACAAAGTTGTTCATCTAACTCCAGTGGGCGGATACGTCATGGAGACGTTTCCTGTTAATATTTCGGGAGTGTACATGTCAAGTAGAGTCTGGCAACATATTACTTCCTTCCAGATACGCCTCAGAAAATGATCCCTAACGGAAAATCAGAAAAAGTCGAACTGTTACGAAGACTTACCGACATTCTTCCCTCACATCATTCACCAATGGAACTGGAATGGTGGCAAGTAAAATTAGAGCAAATGGCAAGTTTGCACTCTAAGTGCAGACACTGATTCAGACGTCTCGCCGACAGTGAAGTCCGTAGGGGAAGAGCAGTAGCTTGGTTGAAGAAGGATTGGAGAAATAGTCCACTGAGCACTGAGGCCTTATTAAAGGAATATGCAGAGGGGAAGGGGGGTTGCAGTGCTTGCCTTGTCTGTGGAATTCGATATGCCCCACATGCTTCCCGGATAATGCCAAATGGCAAGCACTTCCGGCAGCTCAGCCTTCTCTGGCTCGTTACGATGTCGCGAAGTAAGATTTACTGAACTGAAAGTTTGATGAGCGCCACCAGTTCTTGCTAACCACAAGTTATAGGCATGCTATTAGAGCGGCAGGGCAAGTCTGAGGACAGATAACGATGTTATCTCATGGTCATACCCACACTTCTGGTGACCCCCCCTATTCCTCTCGCCACACATGTTGAACAATAATGTGAGTTACTTTCAAGGACAGGATGAAGCCTGATGGGTGTCATGTGTCCCCAATATCCGTCGCCCACGCTTCTAGGGCACTTGTGCATGGTGCATTCAAGGTCAGGATGTAACCTGATACACCATTGACACATCTCAGGCGATTGTGTGACATAAAAATGAAGGACATCCGTCCACTGTGCAGGTTCAGGTGCCAAAGTCCAGGTCATAATGGTATGCTGATACCTGTCATGTGCCCCCCCCCCCCCCTAACCGCCCTGCCGGCCACTGTGACCTAGTGGTTCTAGGTGCTTCAGTCCGCAACCGCTCTGTTGCTACCATCGCAGGTTCGAATCCTGCCTCAGGCATGGATGTGTGTGATGGCCTTAGGTTAGTTAGGGGACTGATGACCTCAGATGTTAAGTCCCATAGTGCTTGGAGCCATTTGAACCTATCCGCCGTCCACGTCTGTGTGTGATACATTCAAGGTCAGGATGTAACCTGCATCCTAGACAATTATGTGATTAAAAAATGGAGCAAAAGTGGAGGTCACCCACCCACTGTGCCAGTTTTGCCACAGATAATGATCTAAGACGTCGTTACCCTCTTTCTCACACACACCCCATCCCCACCACCACCAACCCTGCCAGACCTAGGCCAACAGGATGGCTTAAAAAGGCGGGAAATTAGTATCCCCTCTTTTATTACAATTCCAATCCTGCGAGCCTCGCCGCTCTTGGTCTGTGCGCTGTAGTGAAAGGATCATTAACAGCAAAGTTACCCTACTCAAAACGATGGTAAAGGTTACCATAATTTATGAGGTAGCACATTTTAACAGTATAGTGTGTAAACGGGGCACAGCTGAATTGCTATAATTTACTGACACCACAGCACATTCTGTAAGCACTTCAATGAATGAACACCATCCACTGCTACTTACAATTTTGGGGTAATCTGCTACAATTTTATGTGTTCTCCAAGAAGCCTACCCCCATTTCAGTTCTAAGATATATGTAAATATGTGGTTTGAAATGTTTAACTATTACCACAGTGCAAAATTTAAACAAATACACCGATATTCCACTTTAAATAATTAGCAGAATCTAATATTTCTAACACACACACCGGGACCCTATGTTAAATTAATAGCATACTGCAACAGATAATGCCAAGTCTATGAGGAACTAATCCTTGCGTTATTATTATGTTAAAAATCAACAACATCACTACAGGGTTGTCTTTGAGAAGTATGACAATATAAGATTAAAGTAGATTTGTAAATAAAGACAGAAAAAAAATCCGCTCACAACATGACACTAAATTTTCGCTGTAAAACAATTGTGCACACTGGCATAGGTTGGGAATAGGATAGACAAGCACTATATTGAAAACAAACTGAAAAATGAGAGGTTTCCTTGTTGGGGAGTCTCAGTTTGCTGGAGGTAGAGAAGAGAGAGAGGGAGAGAGAGAGAGAGAGAGATGGAAATTAGTCATTCTCTTTGTGCCACCCAAGAAATTGATCAAGATAACTCCCACCACCAGCTACAATAAGACAATAAGACCAGCCGAGGTGGCCGAGCGGTTCTAGGCGCTACAGTCTGGAACCACGCGACCGCTACGGTCGCAGGTTCAAATCCTGCCTCGGGCATGGATGTGTGTAATGTCCTTAGGTTAGTTAGGTTTAAGTAGTTCTAAGTTCTAGGGGACTGATGACCTCAGATGTCAAGTCCCATAGTGCTGAGAGCCATTTGAACATTTTGAACAAACAGGTTGTATCCAGTCGATGGGTGAAGCAACCAGTGGACACAGAATTATTAAAAATCATCACATAACAAATGGGTAATCGTCCATTTATTTTCCTAAAATCTCTTTCCATAACTATGGAATTGGTGCGTTTCTATGACTTCCACATGGAGTTGGCGCTGGATGTAACATATTATGCACACATAGGGCAAGAGGAAATCCGGTACAGTTCTTCTATACTTACCAAAAAAATACATTGGAGTAACCGACTTAAAAAAGTGGAAGCAGATATTGGCCTGTGAAGCCGTTGAAGCTTATCAGCCTCCACAGCAGATACTTTGTTCATGCACCCATGCTGACTGCAGTTCATCGGCGACTGGAAGGTTGGAATCTGCACGTCAGTACTGGAACTGGGCGTCCACTGAGTGGCGACAGGTGAGCTTCTCAGATGAATCACTTTTTATGCTCCATCGGACACATAGCCATAGGCGTGTCTAAAAGCAAACATTCTGCAACAATCATTGGAAGTGTCCCAGCCAGAGGAGGGAGGTTATGGTCTGGGGATGTTTTCTTGGCATTTATCGGTGATATCATCATTCTGTAAAGCACAGTGGATCACTACAAGTATGTGTCTGGGCTTGGGGACCATGACCACTCCTACATTTAGTTTGTTTTCCCGCGGCACGATAGCATCTACCGGCAGGACAATGCAACGTGCCACACAGCTCCGAGTGTACGGGTTTGGTTCAAAGAGCACCAGGATGAGATTAGCGTACTCAACTGACCAACAAAGCCGGCCGGTGTGGCCGTGCGGTTCTAGGCGCTTCAGTCTGGAGCCGCGTGACCGCTACGGTCGCAGGTTCGAATCCTGCCTCGGGCATGGATGTGTGTGATGTCCTCAGGTTAGTTAGGTTTAAGTAGTTCTAAGTTCTAGGGGACTGATGACCTCAGATGTCAAGTCCCGTAGTGCTCGGAGCCATTTGAATTGACCACCAGACTCTCTGGATTAAAATCCAGTCGAGAATGTGTGGGACCACCTCAATCAAGCATTCCGCACCATGGATCCTCAACTGAGAAACCTAGCGCAGCTGGTCATAGCACTGGTGTCAGTGTGGTTCCATAAACATGTAGGTACCTGCCAGAACTTCATGGACTCCTTCCCTGCACGTCTTGTAGCAGTCCACGCAGCGAAACGTGGTTATTCAGGATTTTGGCAGGTGGTCACATTAACGAGACTGGACAGTGTATTTTTTCAGAACCAGTATCCCAAGCAGAAATAGAAGACAAATATCACGACAAAACACAGGTATTTAGGAGTAGATGGTATCCCATATGAATTTTATAAAACTTTGTGGTCAAACATCAAGAAAGTGCTCACAGAAGTAGCGACGGAGAAATAATGCTGCGGACACTCGTACTTTGGAAAAGAACCCAGGATAATCGTACTTGTTCCCATGAAAAAATAAAAACCACAAGGAATAATGTATCTCATCTCGATAACTTTTTTATGTGCAGACACGAAAATCATATTTCGTGACATAGAGGCAAGATTAAAACAGACCTTCCCAGACATCCTCAGACCAGAACAGACGTATAGCGTGCCCAAAAAAACAGCATTGGTGGAATTTGTTCCTTAAGGCAGGATCAGGCACAAATACAAAAATAGTTCAAATGGCTCTGAGCACTATGGGACTTAACATCTGAGATCATCAGTCCCCTATAACTTAGAACTACTTAAACCTAACTAACCTAAGGATATCCTGGGTTCGATTCCCGGCGGGGTCAGGGATTTTCTCTGCCTCGTGATGACTGGGTGTTGTGTGATGTCCTTAGGTTAGTTAGGTTTAAGTAGTTCTAAGTTCTAGGGGACTGATGACCATAGATGTTAAGTCCTATAGTGCTCAGAGCCATTTGAACCATTTTTTTAACCTAAGGACGTCACACACACATCTATGCCCGAGGCAAGATTCGGACCTGCGGTCGGAGCGGTCGCGCGCTTCCAGACTGAAGGGCCTAGAACCGCTCGGCCACTCCGGCCGGCACACAAATACACTATGTGATCAAAAGTATCTGGACAGCCCCGAAAACATACGTTTTTCGTATTAGGTGCATTGCGCTGCCACCTACTGCCAGGTACTCCATATCAGCGACCTCAGTAGTCATTGGACATCGTGAGAGAACAGAATGGGGCGCTCCGCGGAACTCACGGACTTCGAACGTGGTCAGGTGATTAGGTGTCACTTGTGTCATACACCTGTACGCGAGATTTCCACACTCCTAAACATCTCTAGGTTCATTGTTTCTGATGTGATAGTGAAGTGGAAACGTGAAGGGACTATCACAGCACAGGCCTACATTGATGTTTTAAGCACCTTCTTGCTTCCCACTGTTGAAGAGCTATTCGGGGATGGCGATTGCATCTTTCAACACTACTAAGCGCCTGTTCATAATGCACGGCCTGTGGTGGAGTGGTCACACGATAATAACATTCCTGTAATGGACTGGTCTGCACAGAGTCCTGACCTGAATCCTATAGAACATCTTTGGTCTGTTTGGGAACGCCGACTTCGTGCCAGGCCTCACCGGCCGACATCGATACCTCTCCTCAGTGCAGCACTGCGCGAAGAATGGGCTGTCATTCCCCAAGAAACCTTCCAGCACCTGACTGAACGTATGCCTGCGAGAGTGGAACTGTCATCAAGGCTAAGGGTGAGCCAACACCATATTGAATTCCAGCATTACCGTGGAGGGCGCCACGAACTTGTGATTTCCAGCCAGGTGTCCAGATACTTTTGATCACATAGTGTATTAGAGGTATTGAACAGCGATTTATAGAAAGCTTTCGATAAAAATCGGCCATCATAAGACCTGTGGAATAACGGTAACATTTTATGACCCTTTCTTGCTTACGACCCATAGCATAAAAGGTACATATAAAGATGCTATGTACATCACAACAGTCTGCTAGTGTGGCATCCCTCCTATAGTGGGAACAGCCAACATCTAACCACATATTTCACTGACACTATATAGTAATATCGATTTCCTTTCATTCCACTCCTTCATACTTGTAGACTAGAAAATGATTTCCAAATGCCTTTGTATGTACCATAATATTTTTATAATCTCTGTGCCAGACAGAGTTTTTTAATGGCGACAATACTGTCAGTGGTGAGATTTATAGTTTTCCAGAGCATTGATCAAAGGACCGTTACTACTGGACCTCTAATTATACTGTGCTTAATATGGTATCTACATGATACCAGATACGGACTAGAGTAGAGTATATTCCAACCCACCATGTCGACGCCGCATGAACTCATTCCCTTTAGTTGCCTGATAGTGCGCTGTATGATCTACACATATTTCTTTAGGAACTTAAACAGCATTGGAATTACAACAGCTTTCCCATACAATAGTAAAGCCTATACAGAAATCGCACTGAGAAAATGAGATTCATGTCACTCTCAAGCCACCTTACGGTGTATTGTAGATAGTACATTTAAAGATCATTCTGCTGCATTCATGAAGAAAGAATGACTATCGGCGTGGCGTGGACTGGGCGGTTTTTTAGGTTAGATGGCCTCGGGCAACTACAGAAAGGGCAGCAGCCTCAAAGGGTCCGGGGAAAAGTCAGGACATGCGGGGGCCAAGCAACAATCGGTATTGTAATCGTAAACTGTCGAAGCTGCATTGGTAAAGTACCGGAACTTCAAGTGCTGATACAAAGCACCGAAGCTGAAATCGTTATAGGTACAGAAAGCTGGCTGAAGCCAGAGATAAATTCTGCCGCAATTTTTACAAAGGCACAGACGGTGTTTAGAAAGGATAGATTGCATGCAACCGGTGGTGGCGTGTTTGTCGCTGTTAGTAGCAGTTTATCCTGTAGTGAAGTAGAAGTGGATAGTTCCTGTGAATTATTATGGGTGGAGGATACACTCAACAACCGAGCTAGGTTAATAGTTGGCTCCTTTTACCGACCTCCCGACTCAGCAGCATTAGTGGCAGAACAATTGAGAGAAAATTTGGAATACATTTCACATAAATTTTCTCAGCATGTTATAGTCTTAGGTGGAGATTTCAATTTACCAGATATAGACTGGGACACTCAGATGTTTAGGACGGGTGGTAGGGACAGAGCATCGAGTGACATTATACTGAGTGCACTATCCAAAAATTACCTCGAGCAATTAAACAGAGAACCGACTCGTGGAGATAACATCTTGGACCTACTGATAACAAACAGACCCGAACTTTTCTACTCTGTATGTGCAGAACAGGGAATCAGTGATCATAAGGCCGTTGCAGCATCCCTGAATATGGAAGTTAATAGGAATATAAAAAAAGGGAGGAAGGTTTATCTGTTTAGCAAGAGTAATAGAAGGCAGATTTCAGACTACCTAACAGATCAAAACGAAAATTTCTGTTCCGACACTGACAATGTTGAGTGTTTATGGAAAAAGTTCAAGGCAATCGTAAAATGCGTTTTAGACAGGTACGTGCCGAGTAAAACTGTGAGGGACGGGAAAAACCCACCGTGGTACAACAACAAAGTTAGGAAACTACTGCGAAAGCAAAGAGAGCTTCACTCCAAGTTTAAACGCAGCCAAAACCTCTCAGACAAACAGAAGCTAAACGATGTCAAAGTTAGCGTAAGGAGGGCTATGCGTGAAGCGTTCAGTGAATTCGAAAGTAAAATTCTATGTACCGACCTGACAGAAAATCCTCGGAAGTTCTGGTCTTACGTTAATCAGTAAGTGGCTCGAAACAGCATATCCAGACACTCCGGGATGATGATGGCATTGAAACAGAGGATGACACGCGTAAAGCTGAAATACTAAACACCTTTTTCCAAAGCTGTTTCACAGGGGAAGACCGCACTGCAGTTCCTTCTCTAAATTCTCGCACAAACGAAAAAATGGCTGACATCGAAATAAGTGTCCAAGGAAAGTCCACTGGACCTGACGGGATACCAATTCGATTCTACACAGAGTACCCGAAAGAACTTGCCCCCCTTCTAACAGCCGTGTACCGCAAGTCTCTAGAGGAACGGAAGGTTCCAAATGATTGGAAAAGAGCACAGGTAGTCTCAGTTTTCAAGAAGGGCCGTTGAGCAGATGCGCAAAACTATAGACCTATATCTCTGTCATCGATCTGTTGTAGAATTTCAGAACATGGTTTTTGCTTGCGTATCATGTCATCTCTGGAAAGCCGGAATCAACATGGATTCCAGAAACAGCGATCGTGTGAGACCCAACTCGCTTTATTTGTTCATGAGACCCAGAAAATATTAGATACAGGCTCCCAGGTAGATGTCATTTTCCTCGACTTCCGGAAGGCGTTCGATGCAGTTCCGCACTGTCGCCTGATAAACAAAGTAAGAGCTTACGGTATATCAGACCAGCTGTGTGGCTGGATTGAAGAGTTTTTAGCAAATAGAACACAGCATGTTGTTATCAATGGAGAGACGTCTACAGACGCTAAAGTAACCTCTGGCGTGCCACAGGGGAGTGTTATGGGACCATTGCTTTTCACAATATATATAAATGACCTAGTGGATAGTGTCGGAAGTTCCATGCGGCTTTTCGCGGATGATGCTGTAGTATACAGAGAAGTTGCAGCATTAGAAAATTGTAGCGAAATGCAGGAAGATCTGCAGCGGATAGGCACTTGGTGCAGGGAGTGGCAACTGACCCTTAACATAGACAAATGTAATGTATTGCGAATACATAGAAAGAAGGATCCTTTATTATATGATCATGTGATAGCGGAACAAACACTGGTGGCAGTTACTTCTGTAAAATATCTGGGACTATGCTTGAGGAACGATTTGAACTGGAATGATCATATAACATTAATTGTTGGTAAGGCGGGTACCAGGTTGAGATTCATTGGGAGAGTCCTTAGAAAATGTAGTCCATCAACAAAGGAGGTGGCTTACAAAACACTCGTTCGACCTACACTTGAGTATTGCTCATCATTATGGGATCCGTACCAGATCGGGTTGACGGAGGAGATAGAGAAGATCCAAAGAAGAGCGGCGCGTTTCGTCACAGGGTTATTTGGTAACCGTGATAGCGTTACGGAGATGTTTAGCAAACTCAATTGGCAGACTCTGCAAGAGAGGCGCTCCGCATCGCGGTGTAGCTTACTCGCCTGGTTTCGAGAGGATGCGTTTCTGGATGAGGTATCGAGTATATTGCTTCCCCCTACTTATACCTCCCGAGGAGGCACGAACGTAAAATTAGAGAGATTCGAGCGCGCACGGAGGCTTTCAGACAGTCGTTCTTCCCGCGAACCATACGCAACTGGAACAGAAAAGGGAGGTAATGACAGTGGCACGTAAAGTGCCCTCCGCCACACACCGTTGGGTGGCTTGCGGAGTATAAATGTAGGCGTAGATGTAGATGTCCGCAATTCCATTTTGTAGCCATTTCGCGTGATGTGTGTGCGAGGGAGTAGTATATCGCCCACAATGCACCTTCTCTGATTGTTTTTCTCAACAGTAAATACCTCTCCATGATGCATACCGCATAGCATAGCATCTGCCACAGAACATGATTGATGTTGTTGCTGAACATCCTCATAATATTATTGCGATCCTATGTCAAAAAGCTAAGCTCTGTTATTAACTGAACCTGGTAAGGGTCTCAGGCCGACGAGCAAATACTCGTCAAAAATAGGTCTAATAGGAGTTTTGTAGCTCAGTTTCTTTTTTTTAATGATTTACATTTCTCACAGGCCAGCATCTGCTTCCACTTTTTTAGGTCAGTTACTCCTAGATATTTTGTAGTAAGCACCGTTTTCCAGTGAAAGTGTAGAAGTTCAGTACTGGTTTTCTTCTTCTTCCCCTATGTATGCAAAATACCTTACACCACATGTCAACTACACACAGAAACCCATGGAGCACATCGATTTTGTTGTTCTGGACAGGGGGTTTAGGAAATTAAATGATGGAGTAGTGTCACTGATGGACGAGTATCCACTTGTTATGTGATGATTTTAATAGCGACCCACTGTAAGAGTTTATAAGTGACCTAAACAAATACAGCTACAGCGGACCATTGGATATTTCGTTCAGTTTCATTGAAATAGTTTTAACACCTGCATTTAGAAAAGTGTTCACTGTATGAATTTTCAAGCAATCATGTGAGCCTGGGTCTTCCCCAGGCCTGGCTTTGTTGGCAGCTTGATTTGTTAACTGGCTGTGCAGAATGCCCGCTTAAGTGCTGCTTGAAACACGAACAAAGAATGGAGGGATCCTTGGAACACCTGCACACTTGAAATACATCAGCGAAGTATGAAGGGATTCCTGGAACACCTGCACACTTAAATGCCACTGACCTCCAGAACTGTTGGAAACACCGTGGCACTCCCTGTCTTCCCACTTGCAAACCGAAACGTTCTGAGTTGTGGTTGGTTGGTTGTTTGGGGAAGGAGACCAGACAGCGTGGTCATCGGTCTCATCGGATTAGGGAAGGAAGTCGGCCGTGCCCTTTCAGAGGAACCATCCCGGCATTTGCCTGGAATGATTTAGGGAAATCACGGAAAACCTAAATCAGGATGGCCGGACGCGGGATTGAACCGTCGTCCTCCCGAATGCGAGTCCAATGTCTAACCACTGCGCCACCTCGCTCGGTCTTCTGAGTTGTGTTTTAGAGGCATGCCAGAAAGGCCGACCCTGTGAACGGTAGCAAAATACCTGTCTGCTGATTACCGCATACCAAATGTGTATGAGCCTGCAGACCTGACTTTCCCTCAGAATACCCGCTGTTTGATGAACGTGGTTCAAAGACATTCCTCAGATTGTCTAGTATCATATTCTTTTCAGAACACTCGGACACTTAAATGTCACTTGGGGAAATACCAAGACGTTTCACCAACACCTCTACGATATGGAAATTGGCGGGAAAAGTCAGTCTGTGTTGAGCTGTTGGTGTGGAAGCTGTTGTGCACCCAGTGTGTTCAATTGATGAGATGTAGGTGTCGGACAGAGAAGACTTTAATAATTGTATTGCTTGCAAGCACGCAGCTGAGGACTGCAGCCATAGCTTCCTACATGAGGACTGGAAAGAAATGATAATAGAGGAATATAAGAAGAATATTTTCCAGCAAATGATGGTGATGCAGCGACATGGCATGAAGATGCATTTCGCAACTGATACAGAAGGTTGCCTGTGCTCAAACTGCTAGATTTGTTGCCAGTAGGTCTGAACAACACATGGGAAGGTGACGTTCTTTCCTGGGAACTCTGTTGAGAAAATTTAGACAGCCGACATTTGAAGTTAACTGCTGAACAACTGTACTGCCGCCAACATACATTTCGTGGAAGGACCATGAAGGTACGGTACGAACATTTAGAGCTCATACGCAAGCATATAGACTGTTGATTTTTACTCTCGCTCTATTTGCAAGTGAAAAGGAAAGGAAATGACCAGTAGTGGTACAGGGTACCCTCCGCAACACACCCTTCAGTGGCTTGCGGAGTATGTGTGTAGGTGTAGATGTCGATGTGAATTTAGTCTTCCTATTCAGATTTCAGTACATTCATTAATAGGTACGCAAAACTCACAGAAGAACGTTGTCTCTTATTTATGGGGAAAACAAAAAATGGAACTTCTGTTGAAGGTTGTCTCTCGGTAGAAACCTTGGTATTAGCCTCTAATTTTCTCACTGCAGTGACTTCGCGAGACGTATCTAGGAGGAAGTAAATGGCTGCTCACAACACTTAGAAGAAGCTCATCTCTCAGCCTCCCTTTTCTCAGAATATCACTTACCCTTCCACATTCTCACGAATCTCCCATCTTCCATAATTGGCAGTTGCATCTACCTGAGTTTGATGAGTAAGAGATATCCCCAGCCAAGTCACAGACCCTTGCTAAATATGTCGAAATCCCATCACGTTGCGACAGCATTGTTCCATTAGTTAGAAGGCTGTCTAGCCTTCTACCCATCACTAAATGTCACAACGAGGAAAATAGCACATGAACGTACAGGGAGAAATTCACCACTATGTGGATGACCACGTCCAGATATTTTTTTTACGATTGGTACTGCTCATAGACATTTGTAGTCAGTGACATAATAGAACAGTAGTGGGTCTCTTCGGCTATTTTAGATTCAATAGTTAGATTTATCCACATTCAGCTCCAACTCCCAACTCCCAGCAATCCTCGATCTTCTGCAAATCGCTTTAACTTACCCGTGTCGCAACTCTGCTATAGACAGGAGTCTTCATCTAAATGCGTATTCTGCAAACCACTGCACGGCGTGGAGTATATCATAGTGGTACTATCGATTTCTTCGTTCCTTTTCCAATCACATGCGTAATAATCAAGGAAAAACTGATTTTCTGTACCCCTCTGCACGTACCCTCTCTACGATCACTGTGAGAGATATAGTTCTTTTTAATGGCCCAGGTAGCTTACTGATGCACATTTAGAATACTAGGACTGCACCAAGGAAATGTAATATATCTGCAATTCATCGATGTCGTATGACGTCTGTAAATAATGCCCCTGTACGCGCCCTAGTAGGGATGGCGGCTATGGCTGAAACCGGTTTCTGTTGTATCGGTTTTATTGCACACCAGTTTAACCGGACTCTTAAAACCACTCAAAATAACCGGTTTCTGAAATAACCGATCTTCGTTTTTTATGCTTATTATTTTCTGTAATAAATCTAGAAATCGAACAAAGACTGCCGGCCGCGGTGGGCATGCGGTTCTAGGCGCTTCAGTCCAGAACCGCGCTACTACTACGGTCGCAGGTTCGAATCCTGCCTCGGGCATGGATGTGTTTGACGTCCTTAGGTTAGTTAGCTTTAAGTAGTTCTAAGTTCTAGGGGACTGATGACCTCAGATGTTAAGTCCCATAGTGCTCAGAGCCATTTTTTTTCGAACAAAGACTGAAAAACGTTGTCTCACTCACTTTCAAGATACATAGAATCAAAATATTAAATTGAATAGGCAAATAAAATAAATCTTATACCGTTCGACATTCGCTGCTTTTCTGGAAAAGTGATAAGTGGTTAAAGACTAAAAAAAAAAAAAAAACACAAGTATTGTCCTGTTGATCCCAATTTTTTGAAACTGTTCAAAAATCATGTTATAATTGGGGATCATACCACTATTTATCCATTACGGAAACTGAGCTTGAAGAACTCTAGTTTTGGCGTTAACCTAAGTTGGGAGTTGGCGTGGCCGCACAGGCCGTTCGGCAGGCCGACCACGTGGTGCCGGACGTTGGCCGAAGTAAGAGTGGTCCAGCCCGATCGCGTGGCTGGGAATTCCATGTTGACGCTGTGACGAGGACGGTGCTTTGTGTCGATGAAGGAGATGTCAATGCCGGGAGTGCCAAAGATGGCGGACTTTGTGAAACCATAATAGGAGACATTTCACAGTTCGTATAGAAATTAATAGTAGCCAGATGAATCACGATACCTCAAAAAGAAATATATACATTACCATTATTTGCACGACGATTCTGATGGTGTAATCAGATTTTCAATGTCATTATTAATTTAAAGTTTAGTATCTGATGGTAAATTATACAAGTAACACCCAGCAACGAATTTCCAAAATCTAAACGATTCCGTCGATCGACGTGTCTTTAGAAAGCTATTAGTGTAAACCTAAATTTGTATGAATTACAGGCATGTAAATTGAATAGTACATGAGTTATTGGAGGTCAAAGTGGTCGGTTACTATCGATCGCATCAGGCCATGAGTACTCCACAGTTACACGAGAAAACGGTAGCAGCATGCTTATAAATATATTTACTCGTCTATGTCTTTCTTTATATTCGATATATACTATTCATGAAGAAATTGGTTAAATATTTACTGTGTTTTAGAAAGCACAGAGACATTTGGCTGCTGGCTACCTTCTGTTCTATTCCTTCGATAAATGTTTATTTAACTTGTTTGTGTATTTTACTTTCAAGTTATTTAAATGTAAATACAATATCTCGAATGTGTTTAAAAATATTTGTGATGGTGCGTTGGCTTGGAGACATGACGGAAGAGCTATCGCCAATCACAGCGCTCGTTACTAAGAGAGGCGACTACCGAAGTGAATGGAGGGGGAGTTCTGGACAGGGCGGCGCGAGGGACAGTACGGGAGAGGACACAAGAGAGTCCGGGACGGTACGGCGCGACGAACGCACAACCGGCGGAAAGACTTGGACAGTGGAGCAGTTTGCGCGTGGTTACGGAGGATAGAAATATTTCGGAGTGCCGACCTGTGCTCTTGTATGATTTCCGTGGCTTCTGCAGTGCAGACGTAGTATGGGTTCAGAAGTAAATATCTTGTGGGCTATGTTATTGCTCATAACTAATTACGTGAAGTAGGAATCTATTGTTTCCCTGTTATTCAACTTGTATTTTATTTAATTGCTGAACCATCGACACCAATAAGTGTTTTGCGGAAATATACTGCATTCTCAAAAGTACTTTTACTATCGTACTCATAATTTAAAGTCGTTACGGTAGTACCTGCAGATTTTATTTAATTGCAATCTTTCATTTATAAATTTATATGTTACATTCATAATTCGCAATTGCCGACTGATAGAAACCTTCGACCATTCGATTCATGTGTGTATTCTTATCGTATACTGTAGACTCAGCACTATTTGGCCTGTAATGCGGCAACTACGTATCCTAGGCCCTAGGCAACGAAACTAGCCAAAATTTTAATATTTCAACTCTGAGTCGGAGGGTCCGTAGTTGAGGGCCATACCACCATCATTTCCTCATTACTTGAAAACTCGCAAGGGTAAGTGGTAATATATATATTTCTGACATTATACCAGCGTGGGGGCGCTCTGCACTAGTGTGGATGCGGTAGAAACTTTCAAACGCCAAGATCGATAATAAATCATTTATTAGATTTAGATAACCGGTTTCGGAAAGACTATATTGTCATCTTCGGATCCCATGCTTTCTACCATTACATCATCTTTTTTCTGAATGTCCCCACCATGGAGGCACAACAGAGGGAAGGACAGGAAAAACCTTACAGCTAAGATGGCTTCCATACCACAGCGGAACATAAGTGGGTTGAGGACTCTTGTGGAAGAACTATGACTTCTAGCTCAGGAAAGACCTATATGTATATGGGGTGGTACACTGATCGTGACCGGGCCAAATATCTCACGAAATAAGCGTCAAACGAAAAAATTACAAAGAACGAAACTTGTCTAGCTTGAAGGGGGAAACCGGATAGCGCCATGTTACATGCGCCCGCTAGATGGCGCTGCCATAGGTCAAAGGATATCAACTACGTTTTTTTAAATATGAAGCCCCATTTTTATTACATATTCGTGTAGTACGTAAGGATATATGAATGTTTAAGTTGGACCACTTTTTTGACTTTGTGATAGACGGCGCTGTAATAGTCACAAACATATGGCTCACAATTTTAGACGAACAGTTGGTAACAGGTAGGTTTTTTAACTTAAAATAGAGAACGTAGATACGTTTGAAAATCTTATTTCGGTTGTTCCAATGTGATACATGTACCTTGTGAACTTATCATTTCTGAGAACGCATGCTGTTACAGCGTGATTACCTGTAGATACCACATTAATGCAATAAATGCTCAAAATGATGTCCGTCAAGCTCAATGCATTTGGCAATACCTGTAACGACATTCCTCTCAACAGCGAGTAGTTCGCCTTCCGTAATGTTCGCACATGCATTGACAATGCGCTGACACATGTTGTCAGGCGTTGTCGGTGGATCTAATATCCCTCAACTTTCCCCACAGAAAGAAATTCTTCTCTGGAAACATTCCCCTGGCTGTGGCTAAGCCATGTCTCCGCAATATCCTTTCTTTCAGGAGTGCTAGTTCTGCAAGGTTCGCAGCAGGAGAGCTTCTGTAAAGTTTGGAAGGTAGGAGACGAGGTACTGGCAGAGGTAGGGCTGTGAGGACGGGGTATGAGTCGTGCTTGGGTATCTCAGTAGGTAGAGCACTTGCCCGCGAAAGGCAAAGGTACCGAGTTCGAGTCTCGGTCCGGCACACAGTTTTAATCTGCCAGGAAGTTTCAGTTCACTCATTAGCTAATCGCTCAGCCATAAGTTATTGAAAGTTTTGTCGGTACGATAACCTGTGATGTGTGTTAGGCTGTTTTCCACGTCTAGATTCCCCGACACTGTAGACAAATAAACGAAATTTGACTTATTTTCCATGCATGGCTCAAAAACATGATAATGCGAAGTGTAGTTCCTTTACGTAAATATGGCTAAACTGTCTTCAATGATCAAAACCGAAAAACGTAACATCTCATGGAGGAATGCTTCCAAGCTGGAGACATTTTATGCAATGGTATGCAAGACGTTTCTGTTACAGCACGTCATGTTTCGAAGTGTTTGGTGTTTGAAGCGTCACCGTATCGATGATTTATACTGCATGCAAGGAAAGCGCAAAAACATCACCCGCTAAGCCAACGCGGAAGAAAATGTGCGATGAGTAATCGTGACAGACGGTAATTGAAGATGATTTTGACGAATAATAAGAGAACGACAGAGGGAAAAGCCTCTGCAGAAATGAGTGTCTAAGAGCAGGGAACTGTAGGGGCAGATGGAATTTCAAAAACCACTCATCAGTGATGCAAATTCCAATAACAGGTAAACATGGAACCGAAGCCATAAAAACTGGACTGTGGAGCAATGGAAGAAAGTAATTTGGTCAGATCAGTCTTGTTTCACATTGTTTCCAACTTCTGGCCGAGTTTATTTTGCCCCAAGGGTGAATCACGGCAGTGGTTCGCTGATGATATGGGCAGCCATTCGTGGTATTCCATGGGCCCCGTGATTACTCTGCAAGGCCACATGTGACAATTTTGTCCGATCAGGTAAATCCCACACGGTACGATGTTTGTTCCCCATTCTGTGTTCGAAGACAACAGAGCCCCTGTCCACACAGGTCGCCTCGTCCAGGTCTGGTTTTGTGGGCACGAGGGTCAATTGTCGCATCTCCCATGACCACCACAGTCACCAGTTCTCAATAATATTGATCCTTTGTGGTTTACTTTGGAGAGAAAGATGTGTGAGCGCTGCCCACCACCATCATCGATACTTGATATTGCCATTATTTTGAAGAAAGAATGGTATACGATTCCACTGAAAACTATACAGGTCCTATATTACCCATTCTGAGACGACTGGAAGCTGCCAAAAGTTTTCCTACGCTGTATTAGGCATGGTAATGTGTTATGATTTTGGTTTTTCCATATTTTTGTCCACCCCTGTACGTTAATCACTGATATTACTGTCCCTTCTAGCCGGCCGCAATGGCCGATCGGTCCTAGGCGCTTCAGTCCGGAACCGCGCGACTGCTACGGTTGCAGGTTCGAATCCTGCCTCGGGCATGGACGTGTGTGATGTCCTTAGGTTAATTAGGTTTAAGTAGTTCTAAGTTCTAGGGGACTGATGACCTCAGATGTTAACTCCCATAGTGCTCAGAGCCATTTGAACAATTTTTTTGTCCCTTCTAAAAGTAGAAAATTTCATTATCATATGCCCTATTCTCATTGTTTTCAGACAAACTTCAGGCGTTTTCTACAGTAACCACTGGAATGAGTATATTGAAACGTTCCTTTTGTTCGTCCTCGGGAGTTCAGTGCCGCCACCTGTAGCTCACTCCGGACGCGATCACAATCACCCACACACTTGGTGGAGAGAGGCGTGCAGGGCAAATTACACAACGTACTGCTGTGCAGATGCCGTCGGAAACGCTTGTTAGCGGACCTCCCATTAATGCTCTCTACTGCTACAATTTTAAAATCAGCCTAGAAAAAAGTCGCCGACTCTCTTTGACCCAAGAGGCTCTACTCCCAAGTAAATATTGAAACCCTGTAACTGCCTAACTACTCTCAGAAAGATCCCGAGATCCAAGCACTAGAGTAGGTAACGCCACCGATAAACCGTTCATTCACCGCCTCCATCTGGCCCCTAGAAACATCCGCCGACAGTCTCCACAACCATAAAACAACAATAGCGTTCAAAGTCAATAGGGAGTCACACAAAAATACCACTCTCACGCTTATTTCTACCGAAACAAGTGGAATTTATTGGCTTAAATTAAACCATGCCAAGTCCGTCGCATTTGCAATATCCACATCCCATATTTGAGGATTAAGGATAGATCAATGCATCATCTGCAGGCTTGAGAAAGCCTCCATTTCCCAGATATCGGCCCTGGCTACACAACAGTCACCGGAAGAGGATACAGGAGCAGTTAGCAAATTATATGTTACGATGTCACTGTACTCAGAGGATGTTCCTCTGGAAACGCGGGCTAGAATATAGAGGGGCGATCAAAAAGTTTCCATTCGAAGACCTTACAGTCAAGACTCGGCATGCCAATCAGCCAGAACCATGTGGCTGCCTATAAGAAAGTAGCAATGCCAGAAGATAGTATCGATTTCCATGAATGGACCACTCTAGCAGTTGACCCTGAAAGTAAATAAATACAAAATGGTTCAAATGGCTCTGAGCACTATGGGACTTAACATCTATGGTCATCAGTCCCCTAGAACTTAGAACGACTTAAACCTAACTAACCTAAGGACATCACACAACACCCAGTCATCACGAATAAATACAACATATTGCGCATAGATAGGAAATGAAATCCACTACTGTACAACTACACTATTGGTGACGAATTGTTGTACACAGTATATACCGTAAAATATCTGGGCGTAACTATTCCGAGTGACCTTAAGTGGAATGCTCACATAATACAAATACTAGGAAAAGCAGACGCCAGATTGAGATTCATAAGGAAGAAAGTTAAGGAAATGTAACTCAGCCACGAAAGAAGTGGCTTACAAGGTGCCTGTTCGACCGATTCTTGAGCACTGTTCATCAATCTGGGACCCTTACCATCCAGGACTGATAGAAGAAATAGAGAAGATCGAACGAAGAGCGGCGCGTTTCGTCACGGGATCGTATTGTCGGCGCGGGAGCGTTACAGAAATGCTCAACAAATTCCAGTGACAGATGCTACAAAAGAGGCGTTGTGCATCACGGCTAGGTTTACTACTGAAATTTCGAGAGAGTACTTTCCGGGAAGAGTCAGATAACATATTACTTACTACTACATATTACGAAATGACTACGATGAAAAAATTCAAGAAATTAGAGGCTCATCGACAATCATTCTTCCCACGCGCCATTCACGAGTGGTACGGGGGGGGGGGGGGGGTACCAGTGGGTATCAGTGGTACCAGGTTTAACATAACCGTTTGGTAAAACACCATAACCTGCTACGTGAAGAAGTCCATAACTGCCTGCTGCACTTCCTCGTCTGACAGCAATCGTCGACCCCTCAAGACTTTTTTTAAGGGACAGAAGACGTGAAAATTGCATGAGGAGATATCAGGACCATAGGGCGAATGCTCAAGTGTCTCCGACTTGAGTTGGCATCACTTTTGCCTCACAATACACTACTGGCCATTAAAATTGCTACACCAAGAAGAAATGCAGATGATAAACGGGTATTCATTGGACAAATATATTATACTAGAACTGACATGTGATTACATTTTCACGCAATTTGGTTCATAGATCCTGAGAAATCAGTACCCACAGTTGGTTAACTGTGGCCGTAATAACGACCTTGATGCGCCTGGGCATTGAGTCAAACAGAGCTTGGATGGCGTGTACAGGTACAGCTGCCCGTGTAGCGTCAACACGATACCACAGTTCATCAAGAGTAGCGACTGTCGTATTGTGACAAGCCACTTGCTCGGCCACCATTGACCAGACGTTTTTCATTGGTGAGAGATCTGGAGAATGTGCTGGCCAGGGCAGCAGTTGAACATTTTCTGTATCCAGAAAGGCCCGTACAGGACCTGCAACATGCGGTCGTGTATTATCCTGCTGAAATGTAGGGTTTAGCAGGGATCGAATGAAGGGCAGAGCCACGGGTCGTGACATATCTGAAATGTAACGTCCACTGTTCAAAGTGCCGTAAATGCGAACAAGAGGTGACCGTGTCGTGTAACCAATGGCACCCCATACCATCACGCCGGGTGATACTCCAGTATGGCGATGACGAATACACATTTCCAATGTGCGTTCACCGCGATGTCGCCAAACACGGATGCGACCATCATGATGTTGTAAACAGAACCTGGATTCATCCGAAAAAATGACGTTTTGCCATTCGTGCACCCAGGTTCGTCGTTGAGTACACCAGTGCAGGCGCTCCTGTCTGTGATGCAGCGTCAAGGGTAACCGCAACCATGGTCTCCGAGCTGATAGTCCATGGTGCTGCAAACGTCGTCGAACTGTTCGTGCAGATGGTTGTTGTCTTGCAAACGTCCCCATCTGTTGACTAAGGGATCGAGACGTGGCTGCATGATCAGTTACAGCCATGCGGATAAGATGCCTTTCATCTCGACTGCTAGTGATAAGAGACCGTTGGGATCCAGCACGGCCTTCGGTATTACCCTCCTGAACCCACCGATTCCATATTCTGCTAACAGTCATTGGATATTGACCAAGGCGAGCAACAATGTCGCGATACGATAAACCGCAATCGCGATAGGCTACAATCCGACCTTTATCAAAGTCGGAAACGTGATGATACGCATTTCTCCTCCTTACACGAGGCACCACAACAACGTTTCACCAGGTAACGCCGGTCAACTGCTGTTTGTGTATGAGAAATCGGTTGGAGACTTTCCTCATGTCAGCACGTTGTAGGTGTCGCCACCGGCGCCAACCTTGTGTGAATGCTCTGAAAAGCTAATCATTTGCTTATCACAGCATCTTCTTCCTGTCGATTAAATTTAGCGTCTGTAGCACGTCATCTTCGTGGTGTAGCAATTTTAATGGCCAGTAGTGTATTTGCGATATGGGGACGAGCGTTGTCATGAAGCAGTAGCATCCAGCACGAGAATTGGTGCACCATTCCACAACGGTGGTTTTAGAATGGCATGCTGCCCCATACACATTCTTCTTTCTCCGATGGACGTCTGCCGGTGTTTGTCCTTCGGCAGCTAAGGAAAGAATAACAGCACGTTTGTCCTGTTTCTGTGCATTTGGTGATAACGTCGCCATAGTTCACGTTTCCGCATTTGCCTCACGCACGTCGGTAAGACATGAGTACCACATTAATCCTTTACATATGTCGGTGCTTATATACCCACATCAGAGTCGCGCTATGTTGCATATACGCTGCAGCAACTCCCTCAAACGGAAACTTTTTGATCGCCCCTTATACTAGCAAAAGAATGGAGTTTGTGTAAATTCCTCAGGAAGAATGGTATAATTCCTCAAATAAACATGTTCGGAGCACAGGATTGGTTGCAGCGGTGCTGCTACATTACTGCTACTGTCACTCTACATTTCTCCACCAGATTATTGTTGCTGAAACTGGTTAAAAACAGAAATCTGCAGGTAAAAAAGCAAAAAGAAGATAAACTGCATTCATGTTGCTTTAAAAACATATGTCAAGTTAGTATGTCGCCCCTAAATTCGATTTTCAACACACCTTCTATATACAAGGGTTGAAAAATGCTTCGAAGGTGGCAGCGACATTTATGAGCATAAAACTTAAGGCGAAATTAAACAATGAGAAGCTTAAGTGTTGATCTGTAGTTTACTATTACTTGTACTCTTTCTATTACTGACATCACCAAGCACGATTTTGGAAGTCATTGAGTACAACACTTACAGTTGCTTATTGTTTTCACATTAGAATATTCCGTATTATCGCCTATTAACGTATGCTTTCTCTCAAGGAAAAAAAACTCTATATAGTAAATAACTGAATACGTTGAACATATTAGAGAACATTGGTGTTATTTCTTTCGGTGTTAATATAATTTAGACTGCGGAATCAACAGTTTTAGTGAAAAAGGGTCACAAAATTTCTTCGATTATGGTACAAGTACATCTTCTGTCCGTAAATTGCCGTTCAATGAATCTATGCATGTTTCAAAGATCCAACTTTGTTTTTACACTTATTCATTGATTTAGGTCCAATAGTTTATAGCCGGCCGCTGTGGCCGAGAGGTTCTTGGCGCTTCAGTCCGAAACTGCGCTGCTGCTACGGTCGCAGGTTTGAATCCTGCCTCGGGCATTGATGTGTGTGATGTCCTTAGGTTAGATAGGTTTAAGTAGTTCTAAGTCTAGGGGACTGATGACCTCAGATGTTAAGTCCCATAGTGCTTAGAGCCATTTGAACCAATAGTTTATAGTGAAGGACTCTGATCTCTGTAAGTCGTCTAACTCGTCTGTCTTTCTCCGAGGGGTATAGTGTGTGTAAAGGTGTCTGAGAAAACTGTAATAATAATTGATTTTAAAAAATATATTGTTTTTCTTGATAAATAATGTCATCAACTTTTTTATTATTACTTTGTGCCGCGTCTACTTGCGCCCACGCAATCGACTGTACGTGATGGCACTTCAAGCACTGAGTTGATTTCTCTAGGTTAATCATTGTTACTGGGGAATTGGGGGATGCACTAAGAAGTGGTGTTCGTCGTGTCAACTATACTGTTATAGGGTTTGGACTCAACGGCACTGTTCCTGATAGAATCACAGAGGACATATAGCCGAATAGCAATCCAATGTATGACACACTTTCGATGGCCATAAACCTGAAGTGGTGTCACTGGTTTACGACTTTTAGACCTGCAGCGAGGATAGGGGAACCGTGCTCGACATAGTTACGAAGGCAAGCAGCACACATTGGTTGCTAACACACAGGGTATGAGATTAGCGCAGCGCTAACTCCCCAAGAAGGCTCTCGCTCACAGCTGGTGCTAGACGCGGCTCCGGACCTATATCCCACAGACTCAGTGACGCCAGAACTGGGAGGAGCATTCTTCCAGAGGACTCGAACTTCATAACAGTACTTCATAGCAGTACTATATACTTGTGTGACGTTCACTTGACAATTATAACAGTGAGTCAATTAATGTTAAGTGATAAGTGTATATGATTTTTCACATCATAATTCAGGACATATTCTGTGTGCCTTGCACTTTCTATGTAACCACCAAGCGGCTTCATGTAGATAGTAGTACTTTTCTCTAAGAACAGTTTTGTGATAAAGGCTTTCCACACACTTTCGACGGCCATAAACGTGAAATGGTATCCCTAGTTTACGAGTTTTAGAACTGCAGCGAGGTCCATATGGTGTAACCTAATTGTGAATGAAAACTTGCGAATGACTCAAATATCGTTGATTTTCTTCCAGATTATCAGTCTCAACCATGACGACACAGTTCATCATGGATGAGATAGTAAATTTGAGGGAGCCAGAAGAAATGTCGTTCTCTAGAAACATTGCATGAAAGAATCACCCAAAAGGAGAGAAGGGAACGAAATGCAACTTCACCAATGTGATGTTATTTCACTGATTACAATATCAATTAAATTTGCAAAGAACTTGACAGTATGAGCCCACTTATCGGTATAACAATGCATCCTCTTTGACCTGGATGTGTGCACTGATTACGTTGGGAAGGTTGTCATAAAGCCGTTGAATCCTCTCTTGAGACAAGTTGATCTACAAAGGTTGTAACTGGACCTTGATATCCTAGACACTGAAACATCGCGAAGACAAGTCATAGGCACACGTGCCACGTGTAGACGAGCGTTGTCCTTTTGAAATATGGCACCATAATATTGTCGCAAGAGAGGTAACACACGAGGATGCAAGATGTCCTTGACGCGCCGATGTGACGTCAGATTTCGTTCAATCGTTACCAGCCGTGATCTGAAGTCATATGCCACGACTCCCTAGGTCATGACGCTAGGAATAATGGGATCCGTCCCCACGTCGCCGCCATACATGCCGACTATTGTCGTCGGGGATAGGGGAGAACCACGATTCATCGCTGAAAACAGTGCGACGCCATTCGTCAGCAGTCCATGCTGCCCAGTCGTGACACCACTCTAAACGCAGCCGTTTGTGTCGTGGTGTGAACGGGAGCCTACGCATGGGACGATAATTCCCTAGTCATCGACCAACGGTGCGGGATGACAGAGAAAGTTGCAGGGAGTACCTCACTTGTTCCCAGATAGCAGGCTCTGACGTGTAGGGGCTACGCTGTAGTTGGTGCCCAATACGGCGACCCTTCCTTGTGGTGGTCTGATGTGATACAGCGGAATCTTGGCGATGACTATGCTTGCCCTCCTGTTCCCATGCAGTCCAATCTTCGGGCCACTGTCACATCCGAAGGCCCCACAACTCTGGATATTGCACTGCTCGAGCAGCCGGCCGAGTGGAGACACATACAATGAGGCCCCTTTCAAAATCTGCCACGTGCTGATAACACTCTCTCAGACGAGTACCAGGAAACTCTGTGTCCTTCGCAGTGATCAGTCAATATCCGATCCGGCCGGTGTGGCCGAGCGGTTCTAGGCGCTTCAGTCTGGAACCGCGCGACCGCTACGGTCTCAGGTTCGAACCCTGCCTTGGGCATGGATGTGTGTGATGTCTTTCGGTTAGTTAGGTTTAAGTAGTTCTAAGTTCTAGGGGACTGATGACCTCAGATGTTAAGGCCCAAAGTGCTCAGAGCCATTTGAACCATTTCAATATCCGACGCTGTTCACAACCCTTGTGTGCCCTACGAGGCCCGGTAACAACAATATATACGGACAAAAGTGATGCCTTGTGGTGTCCATTGTACCTGTCAGAGAGAACTCTAATCATGTACATATCAGCCGATGGCGTGTACGCGTACGAAGTTACGTCTTTTTTGTCAGGCAGTGTATTAACGGATTTTATTGGACCTCTGGACGTAAAATCACAATAGGAAATAGGTTTAATTTACGGCACTTTTGTCAGTAAGACTTAAGTCTGTCTTTTCTCCACTGATGAGGCTTAGCAGTTAATCTCTGCGTTCACTGTATGTGATCCATCAATAAGATAGTATCAGGGATCATGCTGCGACCTTGGAAGCTGCTTTTTAGCTTTATATCGACCTTAATCGTACCTCTCAGTAAGTGATTACCTTATGTAAAGTTCCCATTACTAGAACGCAGTTGTGGAGAGCATTTCCTTGCATACTTCAACGCCTTGTGCATAGAACGCGCGTTTTAATGCTGTTGGAGACTCAGAAACCGTCTAGCAGTAAACGTACAGAGCTTTGCCTGCCTATTTGGATAAAGTGTGAATTCGAAGCGTCCTGTTACTTGCACACAGTTTCGCCACAACCACTATACTATTTTCCGGCTAGCAAATACTACAGTGGCACCGGGCTTGCCGCAGTGGTAACACCGGTTCCCGTCAGATCACCGAAGTTAAGCAATGTCGGGCTGGGCTAGCACTTGGTTGGGTGACTATCCGGTCTCCCGAGAGCTGTTGGCAAGCGGGGTGTATTCTGCCCTTGTGAGGCAAACTGAGGAGCTACTTGATTGAGAAGTAGCGGCTCCGGTCTCGTAAACTGACACACGGTCGGGAGGGCGGTGTGTTGACCACATGCTCCTCCATATCCGCATCCAGTGACGCCTGTAGGCTGAGGAAGACACGGCGGCCGGTTAGTGCCGTTGGGCCTTTGTAGCTACAGTGTTCTTCGTACATGAATTTATATGCAGTTGTCATAAACGACAGACATAATCTTTCTAGCTGCGAAAGCGACGGGTGATATATTGCGTTGTGCAGAAACAATACGTTTTTCACGCACAAAGATTCTTTCCATGCCCCTTTTTCCTGTGGTTATCAGAAACACATATATCATACATTGCACCTCAACATAGCTCCTATGTTTCAGCAACAAATCACGTTCCATTATTTTCTATCATTCCACTTGTTTGGAGCGTATAGGTGCATTACATTTCAGTACCATGAAAACTGAGAAAGTTTTTACTATTTTGAAAACCGATAGCAGGAAAATGTTTAAAATTTTGAAGATCTGAGTTTAATATCTAGAGAACCAGATAATTTTTTCTTAACACTTAATACTTTCTTCTGCCATGCTTCAATAGACGCGTAAAATTAAAGTTGCAATATCTTCCTGATACCACGTTAATTGGCAAGTCCCCACAAACTGGGTGGATGAGTTTCTTCTCGGGCTGCTCCTATAGGAATGTGTGTAATACACCACTACAGTGTTCAACGACTCTACATTTCATGACAAATTCACTTAATTTCTATATACAAAACAAAAATAGAGGTTTTAGTTAAAAAAGATCAGTGCAGAGTGTTGTGGTCTATATTTAAACTTATTGTCTCCATTATCGTGAAAGATTAAATTTCTAATTTGGGCTTCTCTTTACTGTTCGTATTGTCTAAATGCAACATAAAATGATTGTTCGAAATGGAGTACTAAATATATTACGTTGAGTGCCAGAGAGAACTGTTTCAGTTACTATTGTAGAAAAATGAATAAACTCTTAGCAGCCGGCCGGGGTGGCTGAGCGGTTCTAGACGCTACAGTCTGGAACCGCGCGGCCGCTACGATCGCAGGTTCGAATCCTGCCTCGGGCATGGATGTGTGTGATGTCGTTAGGTTTAAGTAGTTCTAAGTTCTAGGGGACTGATGACCTCAGAAGTTAAGTCCCATGGTGCTCAGAGCCAAACTCTTAGCAAACAATTATCACACGTCTTAAAGAAATTCAAGATTTATATATGAATTTGTTCTGTGAGAATGACATCGATGTCGACGAAACGTTAAACCCTGAAATATACTCAGGACAGTTAGCAGAGTGGGATATAAATTTATGTTATTCTAGCGAAACAGAGTTCTTTCGACTAACGAATGTGTCTCACATTTTGCGTGGTACATTACTATGGTGTACTTGCCAAAGTTGGTTTACGAGACTTGTATTCGGCTATCGACCCTGACGCTACCCTGACAGTTCTCCTCGTTTTATCCGGAACGCAAGACCCCACTTCGCACATTCACATCATTCTCCGTAGCTTCTGGGAGACACTCTGCGGGAGGGTTAAATGCCCAAACGCAGTGTTTCTTGAACGCAGGCTTGAGTTTATTCGCAAATCGTATATTCACTTTTTGGGTGGAAATGTAGAACCGTGCCTGAGTCTTTGCTGTTGGTGGATCGAGACGCAGTACCCGCTGGTTCACGCCAGCACTGTCTCCCAGTCTCTGGAAGTTGCTGGGCACATGTCGAAGTCAGGGTCCACTTAGCCCGCCCGGCTATCCGCGCGGTCTAACAAGCTGCTTCCCCAGTCGGAAGGCGTGCCAGTCACCGGCACGAATCCGCCCGGCACGTACGCGTACATCATAACTACTCTACCACGCAAACATTGGCGTTACACTTGTGTGGTATGAGACGTTCCCGGGGGGGGGGGGGCGGGTAGAGGGGGGTGTCCAATGGGGGGCGGACCGTACAATAACCCTGGGTTTCGTGTGGGGCGGCGGTGGTGTGAGTGGACTGCTGTGGCTTGTTGTGGGGTTGTGAACCACTGAGGGATACGACAGGACGAGGCTTCTCCGTCGTTTCTAGGTCCCCGGTTTGATAGACACACAATACACACAGAGCCCACTTCCTACCAAATTCCGTATCTTCATTTCACGTCATTTATCCATGAATAAACGGAAGTACACGGAAGGAGAAGAATAACAAAAAATCAAATTTTGAGTGTATCCTAGTCTGCCGTCTATGTAAAGTATAAACAATGTCTCCCACAAAATGTAATCCATATCCACAGGTGATCTTTTGTATATCAGTTCACGTCCATAGTTACCGTGTTACGGAGTCCATGATACATTTGTACCAAATACAGTGTTGAACTGTTACTTTGTTTATCGCCAAACGTGTCAGACTTCCGTAGCAGTAAGTTAGCCAAACTCTGTTTTAATTGGGTGCGTGAGTTTATGTAACTGGGTGGTGTTTGGAGAGAGGATAGCGGTATAGAAGGTATATGGTTGGTTTCGAGCACATAATTAGATTTCAATGGGCTGCCGATCATTGGCAAGAAGTGTAAGCATCTCTTAACTGACAAGCTAGGTCACCTGTAGTTGGTTCTGGGAATTTCCATTGCTCAAATAGTGCGCTGTTAAGAACAACTTGTGTTTGTTTAAGTGTTGAGGTTTTTTATGGCTTCACATTATTTCTGCGAATGTGAGGTGGTAAAAAAAAGGCGTAAGAAGTGTACCAAGAAGTAGCGCCGAGAAGAGGGGTAAACCCATGGGGAATGCCCATTACAGAAGCATAAAACGTTTCATTAAAAGGACTTGCTACACAGTAAGGTTCAAAACTGAAATTATCTAGAGCAACCAGTGTACAAATGAACACCACAGGCTACAACAATACACAGTAGATAATACCCTCATCAGCCACGATGCACCACCTGTTAACAGCCTGTATAAACAAATTTTGCAGCGGTCCGCGCTGCAAAACGTGCAAGAGTCAAAGAGGTTCTGAAAGGTACCGACAGAGCTGTGGAGCAATGCCGACTACTGTGTGTAGCCAGCTGCGCTAGGTTCCTCTGCTGGCACATACAGCCTTATCGAGGTGATCCCACAGGTTCTCGATTGGGTTTAAATCCGGGGAATTTGGTGCACAAGGGGTTACGGTAAACTCATCCTTGTGCTCTTCGAACCACACACGTACACTGTGAGCAGCGTGACACATTGCATTGTCCTGCTGGTGGATGCCATCGTACCGAGGAAAAACAAGCTTCATGTAGGGGTCTGACATGGTACCCAAGAATAGACGCATATTTGTGTTGATCCACTGTGTCTTCCAGAACGACGACATCATCCAGAGAATGCCATGAAAACATTCCTAAGACCATAACACTCCCTCCTCCGGCCTGAATCCTTCCGACGATTGTCGGTGTGTTTGCTTTCAGACGTTTCAGCGGCCATCTGCCTGGTTGAGCATAAAACGTGATTCATTTGAAAAGGACACCTGTTGAGTGGACATCCAGTTGCGGCATTGGCGTGCAAATTCCAGCCTTCGTCGCCGATGAATAGTAGTTAGCATGGGTGCATGAAACAGGTGCTTGATGCGGAGGCCCGTACGCTGCAACCAGAAGACATCTCCACAACCGTCGATCACCTCTGCTATCTATGCCACCTGGTACACCACAGTGGCCTCGGAATCGTTTTTGGATGGCTCCATTTTGCCATGCGTGGCATACTTTAATCATGACGGCAAGCGAAAAGTTTACAAACGTAGCCGTTTCGGAAATGCTTCCATTCTTGGCTCGCAATTCAATGATCATGCCCTTTTGGACATCAGATGAATCGCTCCGTTTCCGCATTATGACAACGACTGCGCCGGCCACTGTGGCCGAGCGATTATAGGCACTTCAGTCCGGATCCGCGCTGCTGCTACGGTCGCAGGTTCGAATCCTGCCTCGGGCATGGATGTGTGAGATGTCCTTAGGTTAGTTAGGTTTAAGTAGTTCTAAGTCTAGGGGTCTGATGACCTCAGATGGTTCAAATGGCTCTGAGCACTATGGGACTTAACATCTGAGGTCATCAGTTTCCTAGAACTTAGAACTACTTAAACCTAACTAACCTAAGGACATCACACACTTCCATGCCCGAGGCAGGATTCGAACCTGCGACCGTAGCGGTCGCGTGGTTCCAGACTGAAGCGCCTAGAACCGCTCGGCCACGCCGGGCGGCTTACCTCACATGTTAAGTCCCATAGTGCTCAGAGCCATTTGAACCAGTTGACTACGACTGCACTGTTTTCCGTGTCCCCCATCCCCCTCCCCCTCCCTTCACTGCTAGTGCTGCCACCTGTCGTCTGTTAGTGGTTATTGAACGTTATCGTCGAAAACATGTGGTGGTCACATGAATGTGACTGGCAAACTCAAGTACACTGTTAAACACCACAAGCTCGACATAATGAAATACTGACACACCTGCATGGCATTTTAGATCATAATAGCGAAGCCTAGAATCATAGCCCATTGGAGATTGCATAGTTCGATAATACTGGCAGACAGTACGAGGAGTGGGTGCTACGAGACGCACAAAGCAACAGGGCTAGTTTCCTGCTGCAATCGGCTTTTAATCCGAAATAGGTAATGCGTATTAACTCGAGGCACTTTTCCCGAAAGACTGAAATATGTCACTGTTAAACATCTCCATAAGAAAGATGATAGGAGAGATGTCAATAACTACCGACCTGTTTGGATCGATGACCTCAGCAGTTTGGTCGCACACGAACTTACCACCACCATTACCGACCTGTTTCGCTACTGACATCATTTCCATAATTTTTAAGAAGGTGACGTATTTTAGAGCAGTATCCCACCTGTGCAACAGTAATATCCTCACTAAATCAGTGTGGATTTCAGGAGAGTTGCTCTAGTGAGGATGCGACTTGTACTTCCTCTCATCAAATATTACAAGCATTAAATAACAAAACAGCAGCAGATGTTGTTTTCTGTGACCTATCTAAGGCACTGACTGTGTGAATCATAATATTCTCCGAAAAAATCTGAGGTTTTGTGGGGTTGATGCTATAACCAACCAATGGATAACGTCATATCTAACGAAAAGAATGCATGGAGTACTACTTAGTAATTCAAGAGTGCAACCAGGGGAGATTCTTCCCAGGGGGATAAATCACGTATGGGGTTCCCCAACTTTAGGTGCATCATTGCTCCTCATATATGTTAACAATCTTCCACCTGATATACTGTAACACCCCACCCGTCACTTATCTGGTTTTGGCATGTGTTCCCCCCGCTAATTGACTAACAGATCAACAGAGGGTGCAAAACTGCTGCAATATCGGATGACGCAAAGAAAGTAATAAGGCCCTCTGACTCCTGATTGAACTGCGGTGGCAGGGTTGACATTAATTGATTCAGAATTGATGACTTTTTATTAAAAAGGGGTGCACATTGATGTTATATGCAGCTATTGAACACCAGATGCAAATGTTGAACATAAAATTAATTAAGAAAGTGACTTGGAATTTCAACTACTTGATTGAAAACAGATGCAGTCGATTATCACAAATTTATTTTAACTCACGACCTTCAATCATCACATTACATGACTCTCCTACCAGGCAGTGGTAATAAATTGCGTTTGCGTGGAGTAAAGCTCGATAACTCAAAAGTAATGCCTATCGACTGACCCAGGCATAATGCAAAGTGCGAGAAGAATTCTACAGTACACGGCCCATGAAACCCTCGTGGAAACTTTGCCGATGTGATCCAACAAATTAATCAGTGGCTGGAGTGGGCGCAATATCACCGAATACAGCATGGCGGAGCGGCGTCATTGTGTGGACGTCGGCCGACCTTGTGGTGCTGCAAGGCTGCACTCGTCTATTCACTCCTTGCTATCTTGCTCAGTACATAGCTGAATTCACCGTGAAGTTGCTATAGTCACGAACACGCATATTTTGACCTCTGTTGACCACTCCACAGTAGCTTTGCGCGGCTTTCTCGCATGTTTCACAGAAAACGGGATGACGGACATTTATCAACAGGCGTAAAGTTCTCTGTCTGTTTCCCGGTACATCAGCATGGGGTCGGGGTCAACCACCCATGCTGTCACTCATCTTAAGGGGCTCCGGAACGCCCTATACTTGCAATGTTAAAATAACGCTTATAAATTACATCTTTCCTCACAAAGTATTTGAGGTAGGAAGTTGAACTTTTTACAGATTATTTATTGAAATATGGGCTACAATTTAACGCAGGGATTTTACAAAATTTTAGTTAAGTTATTAAAGATGATTTTTTTTCAATTGTAATGAAAATTCACAACATTTTTTTGCAATTTTTTATTTATATATTCAAAAATATACAGTTTTTTGGGAAAAGGCTGTGTTAAATTATGCAGAAGGTACTGTGTAACATTTACTGAAAGTTTGAAACAAATATGCTTGGAAGATCCTTAGAAAACATGTAATTAGTATGAGAAAATAAAAGTTTTGGGAATCGAGCGACAAAGATTGGATTAACTTTTTAGTGCATTCCAGGTCCATAGGATGGATTATCTTCATCCTCTGCAAACTCCTCCTCCAGCTTCCTCTTGTTCCTCCTCCTGTTTGCTCTTGCTTGTATTTCTAGACTCTTTACAGCCCTTTCTGCAGCCCGAAGGCGTTCCTTGTCTAAAGCAAACATCGCTCGTTGTTGTGTTCGTAGATTTTGCTACCAGTTTCTTCAGTTGCAGTTACTGCAACACTGTTCCAAAAGGTGGTCATGTATGAACACTTATCACATTTCAGTGGTATTTCACTAGCAAGTCCTACGTGCTTTATTATGGAGAGTTCCAGACCAACTTCACTACAATGAATACATCTTACACAGTTTGAAAAAATTCCTTTGAGAACCGACATATCAAATATTTCATTCACATCCGATTCGCGCATAAAACATTCATAGTTTTCACTCATTGAACCAAGCTTCTTCCGTGAAGTATTTTCTTTCCCACTTTGACTGCTATGGGCAGGTGTACTTGAGAGGTTAGGTTCACTCACTTGGTTATCGTCTTTATTGTTTACAGTAATAACACATACCTTTGGCTTTCCAACATTTCTCCTTTTCTTAATAGCCTTCAGAGGATTTCTAATAACTTTACTTTTACTCATTATTATACTTCAACAAAACAGAGACTCAAGAAACAGAATTAATTACGAATATTTTCGAGATAACGACAGAGTAAATAAACATGAAACAATCGACAATCACACCAGCGATATATATTGAACCATCACAGGTTAGCCACAACACATACTTTATCTCACATCACTAAAATGTACCTGATGAACACGGACGTTAATAATAACACCATTTGACAGCAGTTTAACAGCCCCACAGTGGGTCACGCCCATGTAGAACACATTTCAAAAAAAATTTAAAAATAGTTGTAGTCTTCGGAATTGAATAAATTATATATCTATTAAAAGGTAATACTCTGCAGATTCAGAAAACGCAAAAAAGTAAAAATTGAACTTTTCATGATTTTGAGCCTTTCCGGAGCCCCTTAAGGCGGCTGGAGGCCGCGCCGCGTTACTGCTTTCTCAGAGCTTGAGCCGCCCTAAGCTGCCTATTGTCGCTTCCCTTCGCCGTTCCCCATCCGGCCACGGTCAATTCTAAATACTTCCCTGGGGTAAACTAGCGTCCAGTAAATCGACTCGTTTCCACAAAGTTTTCATGTCGTGTGAATTACTTTAAAACCTTCACCCGACATTAATTATTCCACTACTTCCATACTATACCCTCTACAAGATGCATTGTGCCTTGTCAGTCATTTTGTTCAGCCCTACTGTTCGCTCAACGTGAGTTAGGTGATCTTTAATGACTTCATGTAAGGGGCATAGTTCTTGCCATCTTACATAGCCCCTCTCTTCAAATCAATTTTGTAGTACGGGTGATGACTCCTATGGTGTTACCACCTGTGGTACAAAATTAATATATCCATAATTGGTATTTTTAATCCGTTCGCGTGAGTAGTTACGGGCGATTGATTACCACTGCCTCCTCTCTGATGCAAACTCCCACTCCTTCCTATGGTACCCGCCTTCAGTGACTGGATTTACTGTTAAAGACGTGGTCATTATTTAGTCTAATTTTACTTTAATCTCTGCCGATTCCTGAGGTAATTATTGGTCAGAGTACTCAAAAGAAAACTACAATTATATTACAAGGACACACGTCGCAAAGGGCAAATACACATGTTTAAGCACCTCTGTGCTTGTCATTTGAACGGCAAGACCTGCAATTATAACTTAAGGTCCATTCACTCTCGGTTATCCATCCCTACTCGACTTAAATTACTAAAAACATACATGAACAATATTCGTGTAACATTTTGTGAAGTTGATAGTAGTTGCTCTCATTAAATTATATGTGATGCCCCCTTTGACATTTTATAAATACTGTTTTTTTTGTGTCTGTCTCTGGACGTTTATATTGTGCATGGTGTAAGTGTCATCTTTACACAATTCAACAAGGTCTGGCCCAGTCCAGTGTCTAGATTGTGTACACACATGTACTTATATATATATATATATATATATATAACATAAGCAAAATGACAAGAATCATTGCGTATTGAGCAACCACTGTTGTGTATTTGTAACAAGGTATAAGTATGAAATCTTATTCTAACACAAACAGACGTGGCATGACAAATATATGACGTTTTAACAAATGGCACATTTATAAAATCATAACCTTCTTATAACATAATTCATAAACAGAACAAATGAGTACGTTCGTTGAACCGCATGTTATTCATTTGAACCCACACTGACACACTCACACACACGGCACAAGTTTCTTGTAGGAACGGAAGTGACAATAGTTCTGACTAGCAAGTTGAGGGATGGCTAACGGCTGAGAAGAGAGCAACGTCGATTACGAAGATGGCGCCACAGGCGCCAGCATCTTCTTGAGGCAGGATGGCTCTCACCTAAGAGCTCGTTGTTGACATCTTGTCCGACAGGCACAAGACACCATCGGTGCATCTATGATCGGCGACCTCTCGCGGCTCAGCAACAGGTCATTGTTCGTTCTATAGACGTTTTAGGGCAAGGGAGGGACCGTGATAAGACAAGAGCCTATTTTTTGCTCAGGCCCTCAAAGTTTGTGTCATTAGGCACAAAAGGTCAGCTAGGCTGTCGCTCCACCTGATTTAGCGAGCAACAAATGTAGAAACCTTCTTGTACCTCTTCATTGCTGCCCCCGATCCGCACTGTGTACAGAGACCAGGACCGACCTATTTGTTGTACACAGAGGTGCTGGATCTCACCTCTCCTTGGCTGCTGAGTTGACCACCGGCCCATCGATTCAGGGCGTGGTCTGCATGCCATCATCATCGTCAGCTGTGTGCTCCCCTCATTGCTGTCGTCCTCGTTCCTTGTCAGCTCGTGTATGGTGTACCAGATGTCGTAGCTTCAACTCCCTCTTGCTCAGTTACCCCACCTTAACACACTAAGACAACTAATTTTAGTACATGGAAAGTGCTCATGTTTAACCATCAGTACCATACATTTTTTATACATAAACATAAAAAAATGTACAAGACAACTTGCTTCACAGTCGTTCACACACACACACACAATCAAGGGATAGGGAATCAATATTATCTGGACAGGATCCCATCACCATTTCTAACTACCAATTCCTACGACTAACACGGTGTTGGCCAACCCGACTACATACCTACTATTTACTACTTTTTATCTCTAATCTTGTTTTTTCTTCTGAATTCCCTAAGTGGCAGACGTCCCTCTTATTGTGCCTGCGAACATGTATAAAACACAACAAACTTAGACATGTGTCAGTCTTACCAAGATTTTTTGTTGGAAGTTTGGATAGCGTCCTTTATCGTGTTCTATTGCGACACTTCTTCTCTCCTCTATTTTCTTCCCGTTTTCTCCTTTTGTCATGAATGGTTTTATAATGCCTATGAAAATGTTTCGGATTAGCAATGTCACAATGGCACAACACAAATATAGCTCACTGCTCACACTCGCAGTTGTTACACTATCTTGGTATCAACAAGTATTTCTGGCGTATCAATACTGCTGTTCGCTCTGTAGATGAGTACATCCGGTTCATTTTAACATAAACTGGGTGCGCTAATTCACGCAACTTCGCATGGCTGTCCACCACTTGCGTATTCAAAGGCATACGAGATGCGTCGGTGCGTCCTCGTAACGACCTACGGGACTGGCCACCTTAAATATGTTCTCCAATGACGGAGATACAATTACGGGAACTTTTCTGTGATTTACAGAGTTCCTAAGCTATCTTTTTCTAGGGGTACGCCCAGGAATACTTGTTTTCCATTCTTTAATCATGTGTCTTTACAAAATACTCTAGTGCCCTTTACTTTCACAACATCGAGAGGCGAGATATCATTATTAATAATAAAAATGCAAAATAGCGGCACATGTAAACGAGACATTCTACCACTAAGATCAGTATATACACAAACAAGACACTTTAACAAAAATCCTTATTCTAAGCCTATATTTACTACAATTCCATGTACAAAATCTGCAGTTCATCATTCCACAAATGCCTTTACATGTGCTATCGGACGCACTCCCAGTGATTTTCCTGTTCCTATGGATTCTACTTCCAACGCGTTGGCATGCGCTATGCTCCGCACTCGCACAGGCCCACTATACGCGGCGAAGAATTTGTGGCACAACTTCTTTTGCTTGTTTGACAGTCGGTGTGTCTTAGTGAGTACCTTTTCCCCAACCACAAATTGTCGTACTCGCGCCCCTTTATCCGCTCGTGCTTTGCGCTTCTCGCCTGCACTTCGGATATTTTGTACGGATTTCTCCACGACGGTCCCATGTCGCTGCCGTGTTCTTGGAGGAAACTCCACTAACTGACGGAGCCTGTACGGCGGCCCGGTTCTTTAGTACCGTGATTGGAGCTAACAGGATGGTGCTGTGGGGTATCTCATTAATTACTTCCTGGAAATCTTTGATGAAGATGTCCCATGTGGCGTGCTTCTTACTGCAGTACAATCTGCAAAGGTTTCGTAAATCCTTCATTGTTCTTTCAGAGGGATTAGAACTGGGGCGGAAGCGGGATATGAAAACTGGTTTAATTCCATGAATTTCAAGTGTTCTCTTCCATACCTCTAACCTGTACTGTGGCCCATTGTCTGACAACATATACTCTACTGGCCCTACCTGTGCCAGGAAATCTCTACGTAGCGCCCTGCTCACCGTTGTCCCGGTTGCTCTTTTCAATGGTGTCAGGGTGACATACTTAGACGTTAATTCTAAGACCACCATGATGTATCTATAACCCCTTTGTGTGGTTGGTAACGGACCCATCAAGTCCGTCGCCGCTGTTTGTCTTAATTTCTCCGGAATAATGGGGTACAGAGACGGCTGCATGGCTACAGTACTTGTTTTCGCCTTCTGACACTTCTTACATACCGCGAGAACCTTGCGTATTCGTCTCTCCATGTTTATGAAGTGACAGACGCTTTTTAGTTTCAAGAAGCACTTCCTGGGTCCGAAGTGAGCATAACTGAGATGTGTATTCCAGATGAGTTTGTTTATTACTTCCTCTGGCACACACACGACCCACAACGTCTCACCCGGATTTCTTCTGTAAAACAGGACCCCCCTCTCTTAACAGATAATGCTGCCTAAGCCTGGCTTGCGATCTATCTTTCCACTTTTCTTTTATTCCTCTCAGCACAGGATCTTTGTCTTGTTCTCGCCCAATATCACGCATTGTCACTGTGATATAAATTTCAAATGCCACTTTTCGTAGATAGAACAAGGAGAAATGTTCTTATTCCAGTTCTTCTGCCTGATAATCGCTTATCCCCAGAGGGGAACGGGATAGCGCATCCTCTATTACATTTGTGGGTTCCGGTACGTAGACTATTGTGAAACTGAATTCCTGGAGGACAGCAACCCATCTCGCAAGCCTCCCATGCGTTAATTTGGCCGTAAGTAAGAACTCCAGAGCTCTATGATCGGTATAGACATGTGTCTTACGTCCGAGTAAAAAGTACTTGAACTTCTGGAACCCCCACACTATCGCGAGGGCCTCCAGTTCGGTTACTGAGTAGTTCCTTTCGCTTTTACTCAGCGCCCGACTCCCGAACACGATCGTTTTGTGTATCTTTACTCCATCTTCTTCATATTCTTGGAAGACCATTACGCCTAGCCCAGTTTTCGCGCTATCCGTGGCCACACAGAAGTCATGCGCCAGATCAGAATGTGACAGAATCGGAGCCTTTACCAGAGCTGATTTTAGCATATTGAATTCGCTTTCTGCATCATTGTCCCATACCCACGCCGCATTCTTTCCGGTTAATTGACACAGTCGTGGTGTCGCCAATGCCCCTATATATATATGAATTTTTTGTAAAAATTCACGACACCGAGAAAGCCTCTCAGCTGTTTCCTTGTGGTAGGCGTTGCAAATTCTGCGATTGCCCTCATCTGCTCTGGGTCTGGCATAATTCCTTCCCCTGAGATGACATGACCCAAGAAATGTACTTGTCTTCCTCCAAAACAGGACTTTTTTATATTTACCGTCACCCCATGGTCCGCAGCTCGTGGTCGTGCGGTAGCGTTCTCGCTTCCCGCGCCCGGGTTCCCGGGTTCGATTCCCGGCGGGGTCAGAAATTTTCTCTGCCTCGTGATGACTGGGTGTTGTGTGATGTCCTTAGGTTAGTTACGTTTAAGTAGTTCTCAGTTCTAGGGGACTGATGACCATAGATGTTAAGTCCCATAGTGCTCAGAGCTATTTTGTCACCCCATGTTTTCTTAATTTGGAGATCACTTCTCCTAGAAGATTGTTGTGAGATTCCCATGTCTTTTCTGCAATGAGGATATCATCAACGTAACATGTTATTCTCTCCCTTAACCCCTCATCCAAAATTGTTCCTAATTCTCTTACAAATGCTGCAGACGAAATATTCAGGCCAAAGGGGAGTCTCTTAAATTGATAGCATCTACCAAGTGCGATGAACGCCGTGTATCTTCTACATTCTGGATCCAACTTGATTTGCCAGAAGCTGGATTTCAAATCCAGAGAGGAAAACACCGAAACTCCTTTGAATTTCTGCAGCAACTCATCGAGCCTCTCGGGTCTGTGGGTTTCCGGAACTATGATCGTATTGATCTGCCGGGAATCTAACACAAGTCGAATTTCCCCGTTCCTTTTGTCTACGATCCTGAGGGGGCTGTTGTATTGTGACTTTGCTGGCTCTATCACATCCTCCCTCTGTATCCGCTGGAGTTTGATGAAAGCACGATCTCGGTACGACCACGGAATCGGGTACGGCGGTACTCGAAACGGTTTGTGCCTCTTTACGTCAAATTTATATTGATAGCCCTTTATGGAGCCCGTCTTGGGGAGAAAAACTTCAATATTCCTTCCTAGCACATTGTCTAACCCTTCTTTGTCTGCGTCACTTATGACCTTTATGCCCTGCAATTTCTCGCTTATTTCCTTATGTATTTCTACTAACTGTGCTTGTTTCGAAGTACTATCTCGATTGTCCTGAGACAGCTCTTTTGTACCTGCCCTGGGATTGCCTGTTCATCGAAACGAAGATGGATTTTGTCACCCTCTCCTAATGTGACTTCTCCTCGACCCAAATCGATTATGGCTTTGTTCGTTGATAGGAAATCCACACCAATGATAATATCGGTGGACAGTTTAGGAATGACAAAAGGACTAGCCGTCAACTGATGTCCCTGACATTCGAATTCTAAACGTGTCTGTTGAGATATTTCTATA
Source organism: Schistocerca piceifrons (assembly GCF_021461385.2). Classification (NCBI taxonomy): domain Eukaryota; kingdom Metazoa; phylum Arthropoda; class Insecta; order Orthoptera; family Acrididae; genus Schistocerca; species Schistocerca piceifrons. The sequence continues at coordinate 301,763,202 of NC_060149.1, read as the reverse complement.
CTCTTTCCAAGTAATGCACCACTGACCTTCGTCTTTTGTGTGGCAAGACTCGTTGGGTTCAGCACATTCTTACATGTCTTAAATACCTCTTCTGAGATCGCTGAAAGCTGGCTTCCACTATCAATTATAGCGGCCACCGTTAAGTCACCTATTTTGATTTTGACTACTGGGTATATTTCTTTATTTTGTTGCCCTTTCTTTTCTTCGAGGAGTAACTCGGTGACATCCTCGTATTCGATAATGTTTATGTTACTGACTAGTTCCGAGGTTACGGACGTTTTGCAACTCCTGTCCGCGCTCTGGTCTAGTCATTCGTAATCTTGCCCGTTAAGGTGGGATGGACCAGGCTTCGGAGGGCGGACTTCGACCTCTTCCTGGTCGTTATTTTGGTAACTATTATTCCTGTTTCTTCCCGATTGCTGATTACCGCCCCAAGTCCTTTGTAATTTATTATGTTGCACCGGAGAGTGTCGCTCATCTTCCGTATACCTTCTTTTCGAGTTGCCATTACCGTTATCTTGATTGTGGCCGTTGTAGTTCGGCACTGGCCTACTATCCCACTGAGGTCCATTATTGCGTCGGTTGTTATTTTGTTCACGCTGTCGGCGTTTCTCCCGCGCCTGTTCCTCTTGAAATGCGAATTCCAGTTCGCGCAAAATGCCCTTAAATACCTCAGTATCGCTACCACAACGACCGGCAAGTGATTGTTGATACGAGATGGGAAGTTTCATGTAGCATAATCTGATGATTTCCGCACCGCTACATGGGTTGTCTAGGTACTGGTTCCTTTTTGTCATATTTTCAAAAAATTTGACCGGACTCCGGTACCCCGCCCCTTCCATATCTCTGGACATCATAATTTCTTGTTTGATACTTTCTTGGGGTTCTTTAGACCAATACTTGCCCAAGAAGGCGTTTTTGAATTTTTCGAACGAGACGCTCGTCTTCGCTACGTTTCTCATGTACTCAGCGGTCGCGTCCTTCATATGGGAGCACACAAAATCCAGCAGGTACATCAATGGCCAGTGTGGGGGCAAAGATAACTCGAATTGTCCCATAAAAGTTTTTGGATGCAAGCTATTACCTTCGTCCTTGTAGTGATGGAACTTTCGGACTGATACAAAATGCTTGTAGTCAAACCGGTCATCATTCCCGTTATCATTTCGACCGTTTTTACGATTCGTATGAACTTGGGGACGTGGACTAATTCGTTCCGACACGCTATCGTCATCTCTCCCCCTCTGTATTTTCGACAGTTGTTCGGTAAATCTGATCAGCTGACAGCAATTGTGCACACTGGACTGCTGCGCGCTGTCCGTGTTTACCTCGATCGTTGCCTCAGAGTTGTGAATGAAGGCATGGCTCCCGTTGCTTATAGTGTCAACTTTGTCACACCGTGAAGCGGTTATCTGTCTTCCGGCAAGTGACGGTTCAGTCGACGCAGTAATTACACCCTTCTCCTTTCCTGATGTCTCTGTAATGAGACGTTTTACCTCGTCCTCTAAATTTCTTTTTAATATCGCCATCTCCTCTTTCAACATCTCGTTAGGCCCTATGTCCGGTTGCTCTTGTTGCTTTTCTTCAACACGTTTTATCCGGTTTTGTAGCCTCGATAACATGACCTTTCCTACTTTTGCCGTGCTTTGCGTGGAGTCCCGAGTTTCTCTCGCTATTTTCGTTGCACCTTTCGCAATTAATTTGGCTTCAGTTGCCGTTCGTTTGATGATGGCAATCTCTTTCTCTATTTTGACGCCTAGATTCTTTACCTCCTCTTTTACTTCCCTATGAACTTCTGTGAGCCTATAGTTCAGCTCCGAATTCGCCTTTTTAATTTCGGCATTAAGGTTGGCGCTCTGCTCTTTCAGCTCCGTATTCACCTTTTTAATTTCGGCATTGAGGTTGGCGCTATGCTCTAAGTTCACCGTTTGCATCTGTTGCAACAGGTCCGTAATGTTTTTGAGAGTAGCCGCATTTTGATCCTCGTCCTTTTGTGGTTGAAAATGCGACTCTTCTCCTCTGTTCTGAGGAACCCTTTGATATCTAGACAAGTACCGTCTCCGCGCCCCCGTCGGATCACTTGTGAATGAATCGTTTGATAATCGTCGGACACCGTTTTGTTCCAACACACTCTGGCTTCTTAGGCTGGATCTTCCATACTTATGGATTAATCCTGTTCTCCCTGCGTCCCCCGAGCCCTCAGTATCACTGCATGAATCAACGCCTTTGCTATTCAGCGGACTAAACCAGTCATGAGACGCAGTTTCAGGAAGTTGCAACTCGCGTTCGTCACGCTCATCGGTAGAGCTTTCCCTACTATCACCCATGTTCTCTCGAGTAACAGTCTGATTATATTCTGCCGTTGTCTTGGCTTTTCCCCTCGTTATCATTTGCACTTTTATGTTACACGAAAACTCAAGACCCAGGTACCCCTTACGCTCAATAATTAGATAACACAAAATATATATCAGGACACAAATTGATACACTGGGTGTGAGCAATGACCCGACAAACATTTCATAAAGAATTCCCCCAAAAAGGCTAGTACCAATGATTGTGTTCTGTGTGCTCAGCATCGGATGATTACGGCACTACACATCATAAGTACTCCAACAACTCACAAAAACAATGCAGAGGCACCTATAAATGTCAGTTTGAAAGGACAGCACATGAAGAAGACAATGTAACTTATTGTAACTAATGCTAACCGTTTTTCAATTAAAAATGTCTAAGCAATGGATCACGTGGAAAAATATCCTTTTTTTTAAAGACTACTTCCTAGCAAATCCCAAAGTATCGTATACTGGCATGTGTCAGCCATATGTAACACACCACCCGTCACTTATCTGGTTTTGGCGTGTGTTCACCCCAGCTAATTGACTAACAGATCAACAGAGGGTGCAAAACTGCTGCAATATCGGATGACGCAAAGAAAGTAATAAGGCCCTCTGACTCCTGATTGAACTGCGGTGGCAGTGTTGACATTAATTGATTCAGAATTGATGACTTTTAATTAAAAAGGGGTGCACATTGATGTTATATGCAGCTATTGAACACCAGATGCAAATGTTGAACATAAAATTAATTAAGAAAGTGACTTGGAATTTCAACTACTTGAATGAAAACAGATGCAGTCGATTATCACAAATTTATTTTAACTCACGACCTTCAATCATCACATTACATGACTCTCCTACCAGGCAGTGGTAATAAATTGCGTTTGCGTGGAGTAAAGCTCGATAACTCAAAAGTAATGCCTATCGACTGACCCAGGCGTAATGCGAAGTGCGAGAAGAATTCTACAGTACACGGCCCATGAAATCCTCGTGGAAACTTTGCCGACGTGATCCAACAAATTAATCAGTGGCCGGAGTGGGCGCAATATCACCGAATACAGCATGGCGGAGCGGCGTCATTGTGTGGACGTCGGCCGACCTTGTGGTGCTGCAAGGCTGTGCTCGTCTATTCACTCCTAGCTATCTTGATCAGTACATAGCTGAACGAAAACTTTCTATCTCCAAGCTCAATCGTTCCATTTGCTAAGTCCTGAACTGCAGAGATGCTCACTCTTTCTCAGGCAAGCTGAGTGAAGAACGCCACGTCCGCACTCTAGGCAAGCTGGCAACGGAAGACCGCTACGGAGACTTCTCACAGTCCGCTCTTTGCCTCGGTTTCCCCTCCAGCAAAATCACTTACGCCAATTGCAGCGCAAGTCGCGTTAATTATGCGTCGCTTCCCAGCGCCGACCAATGCCTGCTCTGGGAAGTGAACAAATTCCCACAAAATTTCCCTTCTTCTCAACTTCTGCTATATAGCTCCTCACAGGCCACCCATCAAGGTTAGCGCCTGGGGTCGGGGTCAACCACCCCTGCTGTCACTCATCTTAAGGCGGCTGGAGGTCACGCCGTGTTACCGCTTTCTCAGAGCGTATTCGTTGCCCAATAACGTGCTGTAAAAATAACATGTGGTGCTCACACACTATCATCTTTTAAGCATCTGTTTAAAAATTGAGTATTTTAACTACTGCTTCACTGTATATTTACTCCCTCAGGAAGTTTGTTGTAAGAAATCCACTGAATTTCACAAGAAATATATACATAATCACAACACCACAAGAAAAAATGATATTTATTATTCCGCATTAGCGTTGTCTTTGGCAGAAGATGGGGTGCTTAATGCTGCAACTAAAATTTTTGATCGCTTACCCAGTGATAAAAAATGTCTGACGGCAAAGTAAAACTTAAAAACAAACTGAAGAAGTTTCTCCTTAATAACGCCTTCTATTCCACAGAATAATTTCTATTATTGCAATGTGCAAAAGGTGGCAGATATGAATTACTAACTCACACCTGGAATCTTATATATATATAAGATTCCAGGTTCGAATCCTGGCTGGCAGGGTCGCCATATGAAACGTCCCCTTAGAAAAATTGTACATTACTGTGCTTAAACTGACACACAATATTTTTAGCGGAACGCAATCTGACTTTCAAAAATCCCTACAAAAGAATGGCCCTGACTAACATTAACCTATACGTTTCACAAATCACTTACCTCACAAATATCTTGGTTACTCGAACTACTGCAATACAGCGAGCGCCACTATTGCCAGCTAAATAAAAGATTCAAACTACTGAAGGCACTAACTACTGATAGGCATAGTTAGCAAATGAAGGATTTTGATAGAGAACAAACAATGTATTTGCCTCAATAGTGTTCAAAAGTCATAATGTATATAGCAGTTCATGACATCCAGTCTCACAAATTTCAAAACTCCGCCATCTCTCTCCCCACATCCACCACTGCTGGCGGCTCACCTCCAACTGCGCAACGCTACGCGCTGTTCACATCCAGCTGCCCAACACTACAATGGCAGACAACAATGCAAACTAGACACAGACTGCACACAGCACAGCCAGTGATTTTCATACAGAGCGCTACGTAACGTTGCCAATAAGAAAACATAAACAGCCTACTTACAATATATGCAAAAGGTGGCAGATAGGAATTACTAACCCACACCTGTATGTAATATATATATATATATATATATATATATATATATATATATATATATATATATATATATATATTATTATTATTGGTGTTTTGCCCTTAAAGAGCGCATTTGGACTAAACTACATGGCCAGTTCCTTTTGCTGCCTTCCTTGCTGCCCAAACTTCCCTCATTCGCTCGCTGTGTTTCTGTTTCCGGTCCTCTGTCCATGCTTCTTGTCGGCTTCGTGTCTTCGGCTTCATCTTGATTGCCTTTTTGGTTGCCCATATTTCTTTCATCTTCTGGCTGTGATTTTGCTTGCGTTCTTCGGTCCATTTTATGCCTGTTCGTTTGTCGCATTGTATCTCATGTAGTTTACTTTTCTTAATGATGTTTCTGAACTTTATTCTGTCGTTTATTGTGTCTGCTGTTATGTTGAGCTGGTTCAGGTCGTTTTCTACCTCTGCCACCCATTTGTTGTTTCTAGTGGTTACCCAGTCAAAGATCTGTTTGGTCAGCCTGTGTGATGGCATTCTGTATAGGTGTCCATAGAATTGTAGTCTGCGTTTTCTAATCTTTTCTGTGATTGTCTCCGTATGTTTGTACAGTTCCTCTGTAGGTTTCTTGATCCATATTCCATTGTTGTTAGTTGCGCCAAATATTTTCCTAAGTATTTTCCGTTCTACTTTTTCTAATTGTCTGATACGTGTATGCCCTCGGATTAGTGTGGTCTCTGCTGCATATAGTGCCTCGGGGAGCACCACCGTGTCGTAATGGCGTAATTTGGCTTTTTGTGAGATAGACTTCTTGTTGTAATGATTCCACACTACTTTGTATGCCTTGTCCAGTTTAGTCTTTCTTTCTTCATTTGAGTCTCTGTTATGTCCACTCATTTGTAGTGTTTCACCGAGGTATTTGAAGTTTGCTGTTTTGTAAATCGTGCCATACTTTGTGTTCAGAGATGAGAGTTTCTTTGTGCTCATAAACTGTGTCTTTTCGTAAGAGATCTGTAGTCCAGTTTTGGAAGCGATTTCGTGCAGTTTTTCAATAGCGTCTTTTGTTTCCTTTATACCTTTCGTGACAATCGCCAAATCGTCTGCAAAAGCCAGGCATTTAATCTGTAGGTTTCCTAAGGTTATCCCCTGTTGTGATGTTTCCCATTCTCTTATGACCTTATCTAACACCAGATTGAAAAGGAGAGGTGAGAGGCCATCGCCTTGTCGGACACCTGTGCGAATTTCAAAGGGCTCTGATAGTTCCCCACAGAACTTTACTTTGGAGGTCGTGTTGGTTAAAGTTTGCTCTATGATAGCCCGTGTTTTGTTGTCTACTTTGTATTCTGCTAGAATTTTGAAGAGAGTTTTCCGGTCGATAGAGTCGTACGCCTTTTTGAAGTCAACAAAGGTAATGATCAGGTTCTGTTTGTGTTGTAAAATCATTTTCAGGTTCCAAATTTGTTCCGCACAAGACCGCCCTTTACGGAAGCCTGCTTGGTATTCCCCAATCAAGTGGTCGGTTTGGCATTCTAGTCTGTTCAGTAAAGCTTTAGAGAGGATCTTGTATGTGACCGGTAGTAGGGATATTCCTCTGTAGTTGTTCGGGTTAGTCTTGTCACCTTTTTTGTGTAGTGGGTGTATCAGGGCAGTTTTCCAGTCGTCAGGAATTTTCATGGTCTTCCAGATGTCTTCCAAGATCCTGTGGATGTCTATGGTGAGTTCTGGGTCTTGTAACTTCCAGATTTCCGCGATGATGCCATCTTCTCCTGGTGCTCTACGATTCTTGAGTGACTTTATTATTTCTTTAACTCCTATATCTAGGAGGCATTCCCCTATCCGCCACCTGGGGAGGCGCTCGGTTGCGGGTCTACTAACCGCCCCGAGATATATATATATATATATATATATATATATACTCCTGGAAATTGAAATAAGAACACCATGAATTCATTGTCCCAGGAAGGGGAAACTTTATTGACACATTCCTGGGGTCAGATACATCACATGATCACACTGACAGAACCACAGGCACATAGACACAGGCAACAGAGCATGCACAATGTCGGCACTAGTACAGTGTATATCCACCTTTCGCAGCAATGCAGGCTACTATTCTCCCATGGAGACGATCGTAGAGATGCTGGATGTAGTCCTGTGGAACGGCTTGCCATGCCATTTCCACCTGGCGCCTCAGTTGGACCAGCGTTCGTGCTGGACGTGCAGACCGCGTGAGACGACGCTTCATCCAGTCCCAAACATGCTCAATGGGGGACAGATCCGGAGATCTTGCTGGCCAGGGTAGTTGACTTACACCTTCTAGAGCACGTTGGGTGGCACGGGATACATGCGGACGTGCATTGTCCTGTTGGAACAGCAAGTTCCCTTGCCGGTCTAGGAATGGTAGAACGATGAGTTCGATGACGGTTTGGATGTACCGTGCACTATTCAGTGTCCGCTCGACGATCACCAGTGGTGTACGGCCAGTGTAGGAGATCGCTCCCCACACCATGATGCCGGGTGTTGGCCCTGTGTGCCTCGGTCGTATGCAGTCCTGATTGTGGCGCTCACCTGCACGGCGCCAAACACGCATACGACCATCATTGGCACCAAGGCAGAAGCGACTCTCATCGCTGAAGACGACACGTCTCCATTCGTCCCTCCATTCACGCCTGTCGCGACACCACTGGAGGCGGGCTGCACGATGTTGGGGCGTGAACGGAAGACGGCCTAACGGTGTGCGGGACCGTAGGCCAGCTTCATGGAGACGGCTGCGAATGGTCCTCGCCGATACTCCAGGAGCAACAATGTCCCTAATTTGCTGGGAAGTGGCGGTGCGGTCCTCTACGGCACTGTGTAGGGTCCTACGGTCTTGGCGTGCATCCTTGCGTCGCTGCGGTCCGGTCCCAGGTCGACGGGCACGTGCACCTTCCGCCGACCACTGGCGACAACATCGATGTACTGTGGAGACCTCATGCCCCACGTGTTGAGCAGTTCGGCGGTACGTCCACCCGGCCTCCCGCATGCCCACTATACGCCCTCGCTCAAAGTCCGTCAACTGCACATACGGTTCACGTCCACGCTGTCGCGGCATGCTACCAGTGTTAAAGACTGCGATGGAGCTCCGTATGCCACGGCAAACTGGCTGACACTGACGGCGGCGGTGCACAAATGCTGCGCACTAACGCCATTCGACGGCCAACACCGCGGTTCCTGGTGTGTCCGCTGTGCCGTGCGTGTGATCATTGCTTGTACAGCCCTCTCGCAGTGTCCGGAGCAAGTATGGTGGGTCTGACACACCGGTGTCAATGTGTTCTTTTTTCCATTTCCAGGAGTATATATATATATATATATATATATATATATATATATATATATATATATATATATATATCAGCAGGTACCCATATTTACAAAGTAATTAGTGATGCGAATGTAAAATGAGTCGTTCGACATCATTACAATTTATCGTGGAATTGATCAATAAAACATGAGACTAACTAAACTATTAACTTTCCTCCTCCTTGTGACTGTGATGTGGGACGGTTGAAGCTGAAGGACAGCACTGTCGACTGTAGAAGAGCTGCAGTGGCCTCTGACAGACACGATCCTTGAATAAGGTGTTACTGGTGCCACCAGTTCTGTCCTGTCTTTGAGAAAAGGGAGCAGTAGGCAGGCGTCTACAAGTCCATAACAACACATCTGGACGCTGCTATGCCAGTGATTCGTGGTATCACGGGCCTGTGGGCAGTCCATGTCATCCAACGTCTGTTCTGCATGAGCTGCAGGATCTGTATGCACCAGCCTACAGGCGGCCAGTAGCGTTGTCTTCGTCTTGTGGTTGGGCCACACGCTGTCTGCTCTTGGTTCCTTCATGTAGCGGAGTGAGTGACCCTCTTTTAGGTGGTTCTGAGGCAGTGTGGGGAAGAATACTACCTAACGGCGGTTGTGTGGTCATCTTTCAGATGTCCTGGATTATCGGTAGAGAGCCTGATATCACTGCCTGAACATCGAGGCGATCTGTGAACCCAGAATGTCGCTTAATGCCGGTGGTGTCTCGGCATGATGCCTCAGTGATGTGGCGTCGCTGCATAGTTCGCAGCCTACTAGCTGTAAGTCGTCTCACCTGAGGAGCAACACTAATGGTTGGCCTTAGTTGATACCAGGTGCTGGTAGATGGTTATGTCAGCAGTGGCAGTGGTGGTAACTGTCATCTCTGCAGGTGCGATGGAGGCTGCTGGTTGACAGTTTCTTAGGGAAAGAGCTTATGCAGATGTCAGGAGGCCTCCGCACTGTCTGCATTATTGGAAAAACATTTAACATCTATATTTCTTGACGACAGTTAGTTGTATCCAAACATGCTGGTGGCCGAACTTTCGTGCCAAGTTTGCCTCAACAGAGCTGAACTGGATTTGGTGTGCACCTTTATCGATGTGTGGAGTTAGGCATTGCAGGTGTAGGAGATTCTTGCATCGCCGATCATGAAGAAATTCTGCTGGGCTCTTGTCGTTGATAGATACTCTTACTCAACGTTAAATCAGCTTTGTTGGGTAGTTGTCCCAGAGTGTGTTTAATTCAGCTTTAGACGTGTGGAATAACTGTTGCGCTTTATCATTTGATTGTGGATGAAACGGGGGTTTTAAATCTTTTATATTGTTTTAATCACAAAGCTTTTTAAATTGTGGGCCGTTGCTAATGAGTACTCTGCAATACAACATTTCTTTTGCAAAGATATGAGGTAGAGTCCATATGGTGATTTTTGTGCTGGTAGAAAACAGATGAACAGTGTACGGATAACGTGGCAGGCCACTACTGGTCATATAGAATTTAGGAAGAGACTGAAAAATATATGCAGTCCGCTAAGATGTCTCTAGGTGGAGCACTGAAAAATGTTTATAGACATTTGGACTGCTGTCCCGCCAGTCGTTTTGGTATGGGAACGAGATATTGTGATGTATGTAATGGTGTCACACCTGTACAAATGCTGCTGGGTCAGACATTTAATTGGGGTCGTTTTCCAGTGAGCTCAATGAAGTAGTGTTGACGACTTGGTTAAGAGAAACCAGAGAGCTGTTGCGTGAAGTTCGTATCGTTTCTTACTAAGAGCCAGTGTTCTACATCTACATCATGTACATGACTGCTCTGAAATTCGCACGTAAGTGCCTGGCCGAGGTTTCATCGAACCACCTTCAGACTATTTCACTACAGTTCCACCCTCGTACAGCGTACGGGAGAAACGAACACACATATCTTTCCGTGCACTCACTGATTTCTCTTATTTTTTTACGATGAGCATTTCTCCCTATGGAGGTGGGTGTCTACAAAATAATTTCACATTTGCTGAAGAAAGTTGGTGATCGAAATTTCGCGAAAAGATCTCGTCGCAACGAGAAACGCCTTTGTTTTAATGTTTGCCACCCTAACTCACGTATCATATGCGTTACACTCTCTCTCCTATTTGCAGTAATACAAAACTAGCTGCCCTTCTGTGAACCTTTTCGATGTCCTCCGCCAGTGCTATCTGGTAAGCATCACATGGCGTGCAGTAATACTTCAGAACAAGACAGACAGCGTAGTGTAGGCAGTCTCTTCAGTAGACCAGTTGCATTTTTTAAGGGTTCTGATAATAAGTGCATCTTTTGTCCGCCTTCATTGCAACATTATCTATGTGAACTTTTCAATTTAAGTTGCTCGTAATTGTAATCTCTAGATATTTTAGTCTTTCCATAACTGATTTTCGTACCTATTTTCTAATTACTAAGTGCTCCCACGCGCTGTTGCAATTTATCTGCTCAAGAAGCAAACCGTATAACGTCATCAGCAAAAAAGTATGTGGTTCAGGTACAGTCTGTAAACCAACATTCCTTCTTCAGTCTCCCTGTTTGAGCCTAGAACTGCTGAGAATAGTTTTGTAGACATGGAAACTCCTTGCGTGACTCCTCTTCATTTGCGGATTTCTGACTATCCTAATGCAACTGCAGCAATGACGTATACGTTATCACACCAGGCAAAAAACTATTCACCACCAGGACACATCTCGCTAATATCATAATAGTCTGAATTCAGCGAGGAACCGAGTCCAAAATTTCCTTTAGCTATGCCACATGCAGCTGAAATCATTCATTGATGATTTGGACCAACAGTGTTACCAAATTGCGGGGATATTGATTGCTATGTTTCACCCACCATAAAAAAATAGACGCAGATATTTTCTATCACATTAAGATCCGATTATTAGCGGGCCAGTCGGGGTCCGATAGAGCACCTGAATGACCGCAGCTTACTCATCATGAAGTTGCAAAAGGAAAACCAACGCTTGGTCACCTAGAATGCAGCAATAAACGTCCTGGTTGATGTTGGCGGTAAGCTGAAGGGGTGAGCCCAAGTTATGGTACGAAAAACATTTCCAAAACAGTAGAGAAACACCTCCGGATTCCACTACGCCATCCACACTTGGCGGGTTAAACGCCTGATTGAGCCACTGATGTACTCGACGCCTTGCGTCACTAATTGAAAAGTGCAAAATCAAATCTCGCCGCCCACACTACACGCCTCCTGTCAGCAACTGTCTAGTTTCAGTGTTGTTTTACTCGTCGAAGACGTATAGCTCTATGTGTCGCTGTGAACAGTGCCCCTTTGCGAGGTATCCGACTACATCTGTCTATTGGGTGCAGTTCTCTATGCAAAGTTCACTCAGAAATTGGCTGAGACGGACCTGCATGCACTAACAGCAGCAATTACTGTGGAGTCTGAAACCGATTGTCACAGACAATGCGTGACAGTTGTCTCCGATCCCTGTTAGTTAGGATGTTTTTACGGCCTGAGCACGTCTAAACACGACAGCTCGTTTCTACCATCTTGACACGTCTGCACGTCGAAGCATCTTAGTGCACTGATATCATACAAGCGACTGACATATACTCACCACTTCACTGCCATGACCTAACATCGCCTGTGGAGGATTATACAAAAGTAGATGTATAGAGTATCAATTTAACAAAGGTACTAACGCAAATGGCAAAATTTATAGCAGGTAGCATTTTCTACATGTACATCTACATGGATGCTCTGCAAATCAGATTTAAGTGTCTGGCAGAGGGTTCATCGAACCACCTTCCCAGTTCTCTATTATTCCAATCATGTATAGCGCGCGGAAAAAACGAGCACCTACATCTTTCGGTGCGAGCTCTGATTTCCCTTATTTTATTATGATGATCGTTTCTCCCTATGTAGGTCGGATGAACAAGGTATTTTCGCATTCGGAGGAGGAAGTTGGTGATTGAAATTTCGTGAGAAGATTCCGCCACAAAGAAAAACGACTTTGTTTTAATGATGTTGTTGTTGTTGTGGTCTTCAGTCCTGAGACTGGTTTGATGCAGCTCTCCATGCTACTCTATCCTGTGCAAGCTTTTTCATCTCCCAGTACCTACTGCAACCTACATCCTTTTGAATTTGCTTAGTGTATTCATCTCTTGGTCTCCCTCTACGATTTTTACCCTCCACGCTGCCCTCCAATACTAAATTGGTGATCCCTTGATGCCTCAGAACATGTCCTACCAACCGATCCCTTCTTCTGGTCAAGTTGTGCCACAAACTTCTCTTCTCCCCAATCCTATTCAATACTTCCTCATTACTTATGTGATCTACCCATCTAATCTTCAGCATTCTTCTGTAGCACCACATTTCAAAAGCTTCTATTCTCTTCTTGTCCAAACTATTTATCGTCCATGTTTCACTTCCATACATGGCTACACTCCATACGAATACTTTCAGAAATGACTTCCTGACACTTAAATCAATACTGGATGTTAACAAATTTCTCTTCTTCAGAAACGCTTTCCTTGCCATTGCCAGCCTACATTTTATATCCTCTCTACTTCGACCATCATCAGTTATTTTGCTCCCCAAATAGCAAAACTCCTTTACTACTTTAAGTGTCTCATTTCCTAATCTAATTCCCTCAGCATCACCCGACTTAATGAGACTACATTCCATTATCCTTGTTTTGCTTTTGTTGATGTTCATCTTATATCCTCCTTTCAAGACACTGTCCATTCCATTCAACTGCTCTTCCAAGTCCTTTGCTGTCTCTGACAGAATTACAATGTCATCGGCGAACCTCAAAGTTTTTATTTCTTCTCCATGAATTTTAATACCTACTCCGAATTTTTCTTTTGTTTCCTTTACTGCTTGCTCAATATACAGATTGAACAACATCGGGGAGAGGCTACAACCCTGTCTTACTCCCTTCCCAACCACTGCTTCCCTTTCATGTCCCTCGACTCTTATAACTGCCATCTGGTTTCTGTACAAATTGTAAATAGCATTTCGCTCCCTGTATTTTACCCCTGCCACCTTTAGAATTTGAAAGAGAGTATTCCAGTCAACATTGTCAAAAGCTTTCTCTAAGTCTACAAATGCTAGAAACGTAGGTTTGCCTTTCCTTAATCTTTCTTCTAAGATAAGTCGTAAGGTCAGTATTGCCTCACGTGTTCCAGTGTTTCTACGGAATCCAAACTGATCTTCCCCGAGGTTGGCTTCTACTAGTTTTTCCATTCGTCTGTAAAGAATTCGTGTTAGTATTTTGCAGCTGTGACTTATTAAGCTGATAGTTCGGTAATTTTCACATCTGTCAACACCTGCTTTCTTTGGGATTGGAATTATTATATTCTTCTTGAAGTCTGAGGGTATTTCGCCTGTTTCATACATCTTGCTCACCAGATGGTAGAGTTTTGTCAGGACTGGCTCTCCCACGGCCGTCAGTAGTTCCAATGGAACATTGTCTACTCCGGGGGCCTTGTTTCGAGTCAGGTCTTTCAGTGCTCTGTCAAACTCTTCACGCAGTATCAAATCTCCCATTTCATCTTCATCTACATCCTCTTCCATTCCCATAATATTGTCCTCAAGTACATTGCCCTTGTATAGACCCTCTATATACTCCTTCCACCTTTCTGCTTTCCCTTCTTTGCTTAGAACTGGGTTTCCATCTAAGCTCTTGATATTCATACAAGTCGTTCTCTTATCTCCAAAGGTCTCTTTAATTTTCCTGTAGGCGGTATCTATCTTACCCCTAGTGAGATAGGCCTCTACATCCTTACATTTGTCCTCTAGCCATCCCTGCTTAGCCATTTTGCACTTCCTGTCGATCTCATTTTTGAGACGTTTGTATTCCTTTTTTCCTGTTTCACTTACTGCATTTTTATATTTTCTCCTTTCATCAATTAAATTCAATATTTCTTCTGTTACCCAAGGATTTCTACTAGCCCTCGTCTTTTTACCTACTTGATCCTCTGCTGCCTTCACTACTTCATCCCTCAAAGCTACCCATTCTTCTTCTACTGTATTTATTTCCCCCATTCCTGTCAATTGCTCCCTTATGCTCTCCCTGAATCTCTGTACAACCTCTGGTTCTTTTAGTTTATCCAGGTCCCATCTCCTTAAATTCCCACCTTTTTGCAGTTTCTTCAGTTTTAATCTACAGGTCATAACCAATAGATTGTGGTCAGAGTCCACATCTGCCCCTGGAAATGTCTTACAATTTAAAACTTGGTTCCTAAATCTCTGTCTTACCATTATATAATCTATCTGATACCTTTTAGTATCTCCAGGGTTCTTCCATGTATACAACCTTCTTTCATGATTCTTAAACCAAGTGTTAGTTATGATTATATTGTGCTCTGTGCAAAATTCTACCAGGCGGCTTCCTCTTTCATTTCTGTCCCCCAATCCATATTCACCTACTATGTTTCCTTCTCTCCCTCTTCCAACACTCGAATTCCAGTCACCCATGACTATTAAATTTTCGTCTCCCTTCACAATCTGAATAATTTCTTTTATTTCATCATACATTTCTTCAATTTCTTCGTCATCTGCAGAGCTAGTTGGCATATAAACTTGTTCTACTGTAGTAGGTGTGGGCTTCATATCTATCTTGGCCACAATAATGCGTTCACTATGCTGTTTGTAGTAGCTTACCCGCATTCCTATTTTCCTATTCATTATTAAACCTACTCCTGCATTACCCCTATTTGATTTTGTGTTTATAACCCTGTAGTCACCTGACCAGAAGTCTTGTTCCTCCTGCCACCGAACTTCACTAATTCCCACTATATCTAACTTCAACCTATCCATTTCCCTTTTTAAATTTTCTAACCTACCTGCCCGATTAAGGGATCTGACATTCCACGCTCCGATCCGTAGAACGCCAGTTTTCTTTCTCCTGATAACGACATCCTCTTGAGTAGTCCCCGCCCGGAGATCCGAATGGGGGACTATTTTACCTCCGGAATATTTTACCCAAGAGGACGCCATCATCATGTAATCATACAGTAAAGCTGCATGCCCTCGGGAAAAATTACGGCTGTAGTTTCCCCTTGCTTTCAGCCGTTCGCAGTACCAGCACAGCAAGGCCGTTTTGGTTATTGTTACAAGGCCAGATCAGTCAATCATCCAGACTGTTGCCCTTGCAACTAGTGAAAAGGCTGCTGCCCCTCTTCAGGAACCACACGTTTGTCTGGCCTCTCAACAGATACCCCTCCGTTGTGGTTGCACCTACGGTACGGCTATCTGTATCGCTGAGGCACGCAAGCCTCCCCACCAACGGCAAGGTCCATGATTAATGATGTCCACCCCAAATCCTGTATCATTTCAGTGACGCTCTCTCCCCTATTTCGCAATCGTACAAGACGTGCTGCCCTTCTTTGAACTTTTTCGATGCACTCCGTCAATCCCATCTGGTAAGCAAACCACACCGCGTAGCAGTATTCTAAAAGAGGACGGACAAGCGTAGTGTAGGCAGTCTCTTTAATAGATTTGTAACATTTCCTAAGTGTCATACCAGTAAAACACTTTCTTTGGTTAGTCTTCCCCACAAAATTTTCTGTGTGTTCTTTCCAATTTAAGTTGTTCGTAACTGTAACTCCTAAATATTTAGTTGAATTTACGGCTTTTAGATTTCAGTGTTTTTTCGTGTAACCAAAGTTTAACGGATTCCTTTTAGCATTTATGTGGATGACCTCACACTTTTCGTTATTTAGGGTCAATTACCAATTTTGGCACCTTACATATATCTTTTCTAAATCATTTTGCAATTTGTTTTGATCTTCTGATGACTTTACTAGTCGTCATCTGCAAAAACCTAAGACGGCTGCTCCCTAATCGTTTATATGGATAAAGAACAGCAAAGGGCCTATAACACTACCTTGGGGAACGCCAGAAATCACTTCTGTTTTATACGATGAATTTCCGTCAATTACTACAAACTGTGACCTATCTGACAGGAAATCACGAATCCAGTTACATAACTGAGACGGTATTCCATAAGCACACAATTTCACAACAAGTCGCTTGTGTGGTACAGTGTCAAAAGCCTTCGGAAAATCCAGAAACACGGAATCAGTTTGAAATCCCTTGTCAATAGCACTCATCACTTCGTGCCAGTAAAGAGCTAGATGTGTTTCACAAGAACGATGTTTTCTAAATCCGTGTTGGCTGCGTGTCTGTAAACCATTTTCTTCGAGGTAATTCATAATGTTCGAACACAATATATGTTCATTACGTATGGTGACTCGTTCAACGAAAAAGGTAGCTTTGGTTCACACGCTCCATTCAGAAATAAAATTTAACTTCGGAACCATATACCACGTATTTTGCAACGAATCGGAAGAAAGGAAACAAACGAGTTGTCTGGATTGTAGAAGGCACATAAACACACTAGTGATGTGAGTAAGCTGACTCACCATGGAATCCCCGGTATGAGGGAGGTTTTGTGACGTGGGTCAGCACGACGCACACGAGACTGTATTATTGACGGAGTGTCCAGAAACGCTGTGGACATACACGAGGATCTTAGTCATTTGAAGCCCACTGTGCAGCTGGAACGGATACATTGCTCAAGTACAGGTCTGATCACTCTAGGAATCCGGGAATCGGAATAATGCAGTGTATGTTACTTATCAACACTCCAAATAGGGCACTGCAACACTTCTTACGATCTGGGGTATTTCACTTCCAACCGGAAAACACAGGATATTAAGATGCAGACGGAGACCGGCAGCTGCATAGAAATGAAGGACACCATAAACAGATTCTAAGTCCATGTCTTTATCTCGGTGGTTAATACTTATACAGAAGTACCTGGTTCGCTATTTGATGAACCCTTGTGGCTATACGCTTAGTTGGAAATCGATCATTGCTATCTTAATCGTGACGCAAAGTATATGGAGTGGCATTTAATATTGTGTACCGTTGTCTGCCGGCAGTGAAGTGTTTTGAGAGACCAGTACGAGTCATTAGTACCAAATGGAGACTGGAGATGTGTTATAGACCTTGAACGGTGGTGAATAACCGGTTTTCATGCATGTGGCGTAATGTTGCCATATTGAGTTGTGTGCAGAAGGCGAGGGTTCAGAAACGTAACAGTTGTAACACCGTGTTACACACATGATACGTATCGTGAAGACTGGTTGCCAGTCACCTCTTTGTGCACGTAATTTTATTCACAGCATATTCCTGATAACGTCAGTACTTGCAAAAATGGACTTGTCGCTACAGGCAAGCGCTTTCCTTCAGGTATCTTCGAGAAGAACTGTGATCATTCTTATACTGCCATCGTACTTCACACTAGTTCATCTCCAACATAAGATAATGCTTTTCCTGTGTGTTTTTGAAACCCACTTGACATGTCTACTGAAAATATATGGATTTTTATTGCTTGGCGACTCGATGGTGAGGTCCGTCGCTTGTACGATACAGCTAAATTTTCCACTCGGACGGAAGCTTTTTTATAGGTTATTCGTCACTGTCAAATTTTAGTTAACCCAACAACGCTACGCTTTATTGCCAAACGTGGTGGCTTCCCCAAGTATTGAATTTCATCATGCGATATCATGTCCGCCCTCGGTAGCTGAATGGTCAGCGTGACGGATTGTCAATCCTCTGGGCCAGGGTTCGATCTCCGGCTGGGTCGGGGAATTTTCTCCGCCCAGGGACTGGGTGTTGTGCTGTCTTCATCATCATCCTCATCGACTGCAGGTCGCCGAAGTGGCGTCAAATTAAAAGACCGGGACCCGACGAGCGGTCTTCCCGGCGGGGGCCCTAGAAATACGATTAAATAAAAAATAGATATTATATTATTTGACTACTGTGTACTACATGTAGTTATTTCTTAGTATCACAATATGTCACTCATCATCATCGTCGTCGTCATTAGCCATTTCTCTCATTAAATGACGTGGTATGTCCAAGTACTGGGCACAGATACGTTTGTAATATCTTGTTCTACAAGGGAACAGTCTTCGGCGATATTCAGCCAACGACCTTCCTCAGGTTTTTGTCTTATCGGTCTGGCTATCTTCCTCGTGCTCTGTCACTGTTTCTTGGACTCCATTTTAGAGCTGTCCTTGTCCATCGGTCATCATTTCATCGAGAAACATGGTCAGCCCATTCCTATTTCATAGTGACTGTTCTCTCTAGAATGTCCTTGACGTCGGTAATTGCTCTGACGTCTTCTGCCCTTGTTTTGGCTTTCCTTGTAAATCCCAAAATAGACCTTTCCATTCCTCGCAGTGCAGTTCTGTTTCCGGTTTGTGTACTCACGAAGTGTCCAGGTCTCAAAGCCGTAAGTATTAGATTGATGCATAAGTTCGTAGCGTTTTTGTTTGGCATTTTGATATTCCGGCTTCTGTGCTTTTATTTATCGATTTCCGTTTTTTATTTATAGTTCATTGTTGCTATTTGTGTTTACACATTGACATTTTGTCATTTGGAGATAGTATATGGAGCTGTGGACGTTAGAAAATGGGGTGCCAAGTAGACAAATCGAAACAATGTCGATCTATTCATCTGTTTGAGAGGAGTGACAACAGCGGAGTCTCCAGAAACATTTTCGCGGTATATGGGGATAATCCCATTCGCCAGAGCACGGCAAGGAAACGGTTTTCTCATTTTAAGGAAGATCGTTTTGGCATTAGTGACTCTCCGCGTTCAGGAAGACAATCGGAGTTGGGTAAAGATCGTTGAAACGCATTAATCCATAATTATCTGCGTCACCGTACTCGAGGACTGGCAAATGCGATGAACTGTGATCATTTCACTATCGTGCGACATTTGCATGCAGTGGGAAAGGTTCAAAAATCGGGTTTATAGATACTACATGCTCTACGTCAAAAATCACAAAAATAAGCTGGTGGTCATATGTGCATCTCTGTTTGCTCGTCGGCAATTGGCTAGTGAACAACACCAACCATTCCTGTCCTGTATAGCTACTGGTAAAGAGAAATGGTGTCTTTACGCTAACACAAGGAGAAGAAGGGAATGGTTGAGACCAAACAAAGCAGCAGCTCCCCGTACAAAGACCTGCACGTATGTCATGCATCTGGTGGAGCAGCGAGGGTGTGGTGTACTACGAATTGCTTCCCCGATGTGTGACGATCACTGCTGACATTTATTGTTAACAACTGAGACGTCTTACAGACGCAATCCGAGAACAGCGACCAGGAATACTGCGTGAAGTGATGCCAATCCACGATAACGCCCTCACGCATTCTGCTAGACTGACAAAAAACACTATACAGGAGTTGGATTGGAAAGTCATTCCGCACCCACCTTATTCACCTGATCTTGCGACCTCAGATTTTCACTTTTTCCGCTCTCTGTCGAACAGCTTTCAAGGAATTTCCTTTACGGATGATAATGCGCTCTGAACATGGTTCGACAAGTTCTTCGCCTCAAAACTGTGTGATTTCTACAGCCGAGGAATCGAAAAGTGTAAATAGTGAAGAGGAATATATTATTGATGACTAAAATATCTATTCTGTGTATCGGTTGTGTTTATTAATCTTAAGGTAAAACGCTACTAACTTACACACCAAGCTAATAAAAACGGACACACTGATCGAAAATTATTTTTTTCGGTTATTCTGCCATATTTGACCTGAAGATGATGAATGTCTTTCATGTGCATGTTAGTTTAGTTCACTGCGTCGAAAAGACTTCCAGTCTTATGTTTACCGTCATATTTACAAGCTGACCAAGAAAGATGTGTTCTCTGATAGTGTCGAGTAGGATGTCTTTGAGTTGTAAATTAGCTGCTCCATTTGTTAGACATAATTTATGTCTTGAAAAGGTTTATGTTCAGTCCAACTGTCTGGCATTCCGAGGCGATTTCCGATATCGTCTTTCACAGTTCTTCAAAATTTGCGAATAGTGCAATGTCCTCTACAAATCTCTACAAATCTCTGGTTATTAAGTTCTTCCCGTTGACTCTCTTCCCAGTTCAGTTTTTACAATGCCATTTACAAGAAGTGGTTAGACACTGGACTCGCATCCGGGAGGACGACGGTACAATCGCGCGTCCGGCCATCCTGTTCTAGGTTTTCCGTGACTTCCCTAAATCGCTCCAGGAAAATGCCGGGATGGTTCCTTTCAAAGGGCACGGCTGACTTCCTTCCCCGTCCTTCCCTAATCCGATAGGACCGATGACCTCGCTGTCTGGTCTCCTTCCCAAAACAACCCCAACCCATTTACAAGACAACGGGGAACAGCCTACTGGAGTAGATATTCAACATCTGATAATACCTTCATGGCGCAATGACTGTCACAAAAAGTGACATGAATTCACTGCAACAGCCACGCATCCAGTTTGAGAGGATCAGCAACTTAATGCTATTTGCAAATATTCGTCGTTTCTGATGTATTACCTACGCTAATAGCTAGATTTTCAACTGGAGGTCAGACAGAGAACCTTATTCGAACAGAATAGAAGTAAATCCAAAGATTTTCATCTGTTGCACATATACGTGATATTAAAAATAGTGTTGAATATTATGAGAGGCAGTATCGGAACAAGGAAAACAAGGCCAGTGAACACGAATCCGAAAACGCAAGAAAATTTGTTCACACGAGGGGCTGCAACCATACAATTGACTGCAGACTTCCTAATGCTCAGACTAATCTGCACCTGGGGGTGCTGTGATACAGAAAGACATGAAAACGTGTTGGTGACCCTGCTGACCGAGCGTCAGTCCAACTAATGTGATCGTGCGTGCAACGGGAAGTCTTTCAGACGCTCCTACAAAAAAGTATACATACTGTTATATTAGAAAGTATGTGTTTTCGGACCCATGATTTTTGACCTATTTTTATTAGCTCATTGAATACTACCATCTCTCAAAATATACGACAATTTTTTTTTTGGAACAGCTTGTATAACTAAAGCGACGAACTGCTCTGTTTGGAAGACGTTTGTTAAAAGTATTGTGCAGACGCCTGTACAAGTTTACCACCATCACTCTGGCATTCGTTCTTCACTAACCTGCAAGCTGTAAACTAACGAATAAAAAGAGAACAGGCTTAGGGTTAAAAAAAATAAGCTAAGGTATGAACTGCAGTTTTTTCAAAGAAAATGCCTTTGCATGCTGCACATCGAAATTTTTATTTTTATTTATGCACCCAGACGCGTTTCGCCTTTTCTACAAGGCATCTTCAGTGGGTGTCCTGAAATATTACATGATTTGTCCTTTTTACACATAGGTTATGGGTTCACATCAAGGTTATAGATTTAAAAACAGTTCCTTAACGTTTTTTTTTACGAAATTGAAAGGTACTTACAGGTAAATTATAATTCACTGCATCTAAGCAAACTGCTTTTTCTCATCTGGCAACCAGGTGGACATCTTACAGTTCAGTTTCAGTTCACTGTTTTTGTTACACATCACTGTAACTGCCATCTTTTTAATACAGAAATTCATTTGTTTTTCTAAGTGTTACCAACTGTTTTGTGAATGTGTGTGTGTGTGTGTATGTGTGTGGTGTGTGTGTATTAGAGAGGGAGAGAGATTTCTTTTCCTTATTATTTTTTATTTTCTTATTATTCATAATAATAATAATAATAATAATAATAATTATTATTATTATTATATTTTCTTGTATATACTTATGAGAGGAGACAGATGTGTAATCATTTGTTGGGATTTCTGTCTATTATATGATAAATCAATGTAAACAATGAGTTGTTAGTCATATTTACTTGGTCATTTAGTAGTTGTTTCTTTTCAGCCTTTGTTTTGTACATATGATAATTTTCCTGTAATGTTAGGAGATGCCTTTCATTATTTATTCTAATTATTTTCATGTCATTTTCTCTTGTAGTAGGTTTGTGGTTATTTTCTCTCAAATGTTCTGCAAAAGTTGAATGGCTCGTCCCATATTTCCATGCTCTGATAAGTACTTTGTACCGGGTGTCAAATGTTCTGCTGGTTCGTCCTATATACCTTCCATCACATGTGTTGCATTGTAGTTGGTATATTCCTGCTTTTTGGTAGATATCTGTGTTTTTATTTTTATTTTTGGATTGTGCCTTTGGACTGAATTGTCTGTTTTGAATGCTATGTTTATCCCTTGTCTTTTGAAAATGTTTGTTATTTTATGTGTGAGTTTGTGCTTGTATGTCATTGTGTAACATCTTGAATCTTGTTTAGCCGGCCGGAGTGGCCGTGCGGTTCTATGCGCTACAGTCTGGAGCCGACCGACCGCTACGGTCGCAGGTTCGAATCCTGCCTCGGGCATGGATGTGTGTGATACCCTTAGGTTAGTTAGGTTTAATTAGTTCTAAGTTCTAGGCGACTGATGACCTCAGAAGTTAAGTCGCATAGTGCTCAGAGCCATTTGAACCATTTTGAATCTTGTTTCTTGTTTTCCTGTATTCCTTGTTTCGTTATTGTTCTGTCTCTTTTTGTGCCTCTTTGTGTAGTGTTTTGTTGTACTGTTGTTTGTGGGTGTTTATGTACTGTGTTCACTGACTGTATTTGTTTTTTAATTTTTTAGTTTAATTTGATACAGTGAATTAGAAGTTACCTGTAAGTACCTTTCCATTTCGTGTAACCTATGTGTAAAAAGGACAAATCACGTAATATTTCAGGACACCCACTGAGGATGCCTTGTAAAAAAGGCGAAACGCGTCTGGGTGCATAAATAAAAATAAAAATTTCGATATACAGCATGCAAAAGGCATTTTCGTTGAAACAACTGCAATTTACATACAGGTGCTGCGAAAATGGCCACTACAAGAAACGAGTTAAACTAAGGTAAGCTCCAACATAACATAGTAAATATCAGTGACAGTCAAATGAAAATGGAACACCCGCCACAATGGGTCCATGGAATGGTTCCATTCAAAAGTAATCGCCACAGTCGTTAGACGTCTATCCCACTGGGATACGAAACGATCAGTTCCTGTTTCGTAGAACGCGGTTAGTCGCTGACGGATCCGCAACCGCACCCACTCTTGCACTTCCTCGTTCAACTGAAACCGACATCCACGCATGTCTTTGTTTGTATAATACATGAAAATCACACGTTGAATGATACGGGCTGTACGAAGGAGGTTGCCATTTTTTCCAACAAAATCGCTGAAAAGTAGCCTTCGTCCAATTGACAGTGATGATTTTGTTGGTTTGTGGGGCGCTCAACATCCCGGTCATCAGCGCTTGTACATTTTCCAGTCTTTCCATTTCCAGTCTCGCCATTACCCGAATGATGAGAAGATGATGACAACACAAACACCTAGTCCCCGGGCGGGGAAAATCCCTGACCCGGCCAGGAATCGAACCCGGGGCCTGATGATCCAGAGACAGCAACGCTAGCCACTAGACCACGAGCTGCGGACGCAATTTTATGTGTGGGGGCGGGTGTTACCGTGCAACGGAATGATTCCGTTCGATAGCATTCCGACACCCCGAGGGCAAACGGCAAAGCCAGCACACATCTCCTTTGCCAAAAAAATTCAAAGCTATTCACACAAGTTCTGGTAAGACTGACAGCAGGGGCCCTCTGGTCGTCGAGTTCCTCGAGTGTGGAATCACAATCGCTCCCGAACGCTGTGAAAGCACTTTGCAGAAACTGAGACGCGCCATGAAGTCAACATGCCCAGGAATTTTGTCGGACGGAATCGTCCTTTTGCACGACAACGCTCGTCCCCGCACTACCAATCGGACGAAGACTACTCTTCAGTGATTTGGTTGGGAAACACTGCAACGTCGTCCGTACAGCCCGGATCTTTCACAGTGTGATTTTCACATCTTTGAATCGTGTTACGATGAGGACAATATACACTCCTGGAAATTGAAATAAGAACACCGTGAATTCATTGTCCCAGGAAGGGGAAACTTTATTGACACATTCCTGGGGTCAGACACATCACATGATCACACTGACAGAACCACAGGCACATAGACACAGGCAACAGAGCATGCACAATGTCGGCACTAGTACAGTGTATATCCACCTTTCGCAGCAATGCAGGCTGCTATTCTCCCATGGAGACGATCGTAGAGATGCTGGATGTAGTCCTGTGGAACGGCTTGCCATGCCATTTCCACCTGGCGCCTCAGTTGGACCAGCGTTCGTGCTGGACGTGCAGACCGCGTGAGACGACGCTTCATCCAGTCCCAAACATGCTCAATGGGGGACAGATCCGGAGATCTTGCTGGCCAGGGTAGTTGACTTACACCTTCTAGAGCACGTTGGGTGGCATGGGATACATGCGGACGTGCATTGTCCTGTTGGAACAGCAAGTTCCCTTGCCGGTCTAGGAATGGTAGAACGATGGGTTCGATGACGGTTTGGATGTACCGTGCACTATTCAGTGTCCCCTCGATGATCACCAGTGGTGTACGGCCAGTGTAGGAGATCGCTCCCCACACCATGATTTCGGGTGTTGGCCCTGTGTGCCTCGGTTGTATGCAGTCCTGATTGTGGCGCTCACCTGCACGGCGCCAAACACGCATACGACCATCATTGGCACCAAGGCAGAAGCGACTCTCATAGCTGAAGACGACACGTCTCCATTCGTCCCTCCATTCACGCCTGTCGCGACACCACTGGAGGCGGGCTGCACGATGTTGGGGCGGGAGCGGAAGACGGCCTAACGGTGTGCGGGACAGTAGCCCAGCTTCATGGAGACGGTTGCGAATGGTCCTCGCCGATACTCCAGGAGCAACAGTGTCCCTAATTTGCTGGGAAGTGGCGGTGCGGTCCCCTACGGCACTGCGTAGGATCCTACGGTCTTGGCGTGCATCCGTGCATCGCTGCGGTCCGGTCCCAGGTCGACGGGCACGTGCACCTTCCGCCGACCACTGGCGACAACATCGATGTACTGTGGAGACCTCACGCCCCACGTGTTGAGCAATTCGGCGGTACGTCCACCCGGCCTCCCGCATGCCCACTATACACCCTCGCTCAAAGTCCGTCAACTGCACATACGGTTCACGTCCACGCTGTCGCGGCATGCTACCAGTGTTAAAGACTGCGATGGAGCTCCGTATGCCACGGCAAACTGGCTGACACTGACGGCGGCGGTGCACAAATGCTGCGCAGCTAGCGCCATTCGACGGCCAACACCACGGTTCCTGGTGTGTCCGCTGTGCCGTGCGTGTGATCATTGCTTGTACAGCCCTCTCGCAGTGTCCGGAGCAAGTATGGTGGGTCTGACACACCGGTGTCAATGTGTTCTTTTTTCCATTTCCAGGAGTGTATATTACGCACCAAACACCAGTCTTGAGCTCATGCAACTGCTGTTTAACGTACTGACGGGGATTTTCTGATATATAATGACGCATATTTCGTGAGTCCACACACCCCGGCGTGTCGAGCCGTGCTTCATCTGAAGATATGAAAAGCTGAGGATCCAAAAATCCTGATTCAACATCACTCAGAAACTGCCGACAGAACTCAGCACACGAAAGTTATTCTACACACTGTAACTCATACATGTCACTAGGTTTCTAAGGATACAGATGCAGATCCTTTTTCATATGGTTTCGACACGACGATCTTTAAATTCCTTCTTGCACAGATAAACGGGATTGAGACGTCGTCGGGCATTTCTCTAGGCTCGAGCAATGCATTCTAGTGTTAGAACTCTTTTCGGATAGCTACAATTTTTAGTCGTTAATAGCCCGTTCGCGCCATTTAACAACTAATTTTTGCATTGCAAACTTTACTGGAGGTTTTATCAAAATACTTCCAGTTTTGAATTCTTGAGCAAACTTTTCCCACGTATTGTGCTTCGTATAACATTCTACAATGAACACGCGCTCTTTTATCGTGAGCAACATTTTGTGTTACATTCAGCTGGTCACTTAACAAATCTGCTCCTCTCACTCACTCAAAAGTAATGACACAGTAAAGCACTAGGGACATAGCATACGGGAGATGCACTTGCGCATACATGTGACAGCAACCTATTGGTGCCTTGAATTCACGGTTTCCGACATTGTCTTTAACAAGGGCTAATTACACGTCAGTCATATGAATACTTTGCGGCTCAGTTTTGTTGTGGCCACCCTGTAGTATCACCTCAGAATTCGCCCTATGAGATTCGAGAATCGCTACTACATGCTTATTTGCTTGTTAACTGCGCAGTTCCCTGCAGTTATTGCTGGGAATATTACACATGTAGCGCAAACAAATTGTTCTTCTCATAATAAAGTGAGTCATATCGTTGAACTTGAGGGTTCGAGGGGAAAACAAGCAGTGGGTGCTGCTTGTAAGCGCGGTAAGCGCTCCTTATCGGCTATGTCAGCGCTCGATAACTGGGTGGCCCCTTGTAGCCGCCATTAAATAAAAAAGAGGAAGTAGATTTCAGCTTATCTTAATGTTGCCATGGATGATTGCTTTCAATTATGAAGCTTTATTACGAGCGCTACACATATGTAAACGACTGGGAACAATTTTTAGCGTGAATTAATGTGATAGTAGTTGAGAAACAAAAGCAAAAGGAAGAGTTGAAGCTGTCGCAACAGAGAGAAAATAAGTATTGAGACAGAAATGACAAGCCTGCGGCCAAGGATATTGTACCATGGCACTGATTTAATGTGAATGATAATGAATTTTTGTTTCAACATTAGCGTCGCTTGCAGTTTGTTTTATAATCTAAAAGGCTGTGACTATCTTGTCTAATTTCCTTGTTTGATGAAAAGTGTTGAATAAGCTCACTCAAAACTATGTTCAATGAAAGACAGTAAGTGATGCGCAGCAGTAAACTGTTGTCAGAAATACATGTACATTACTCGCAACTCGGCTATAGTACGCTATAGGGTACAACAGCCATGAATTCCAAAGCGTTTCGTGTTGTTTCACATTGTTCTTCTAGCCTTCAGTCCGAAGACTGGTTTGACGCGGCTCTCCAAGCTAACTTACCATATACAAGCCTCACCATTCCTACATAGCTACTGGAGCCTGTATCCATTTGTGTCTGCTTATTGTACAGTTTCTGTCTAACAAATTTCTGTTTGTTACCAAATGGACGATTCCTTGATGTCTCAGGATGTATCCTATAAACTATCCTGTTTTTTGGTCAAGTTGTGCCATAAATTTCATATCTCATCATTTAGATTTACTATCTTCTCACTGATAAACCAATATAACCATATAATCTTTAGCAGTCTCCTGCAGCATCTCATTTCGAAATACCCATAGAGATGGAGCAGTAGTTAGCACACTGGACTCGCATTTGAGAGGATGACGGTCCAAACCCGTCTCTGGCTATGCAGATTTAAATTTTCCGTGATTTCGCTAACTCGCTCCAGGCAAACGCCGGGATGGTTCCTTTCAAAGGGCACGGCCGATTTCCTGCCCCATCCTTGACACAGTCCGAGCCTGTGCTCCGTCTCTTATGACATCGATGTCGACGGAACGTTAAATCCAGTCTTCCTTCCTTCATTTCGAAAGCTTATCTTCTCTTCTTGTTTGAACTATTTATGTTTCACACTATAAGTACTGAAAACAATAGATTAAAACATGACAGAATGTTGACAGGGTTAAACAGTGTCCAGCCTGAGTTCAGGAAAAAGAAATACTATAAGGAGGCAATTAATGAGACGAAAAAATTAAAGTTCCGTTCAAATGTGAAATATTTAAGGAATATAATGATAGACATTTGAGAAACGTGAGTGACGAGTGAGAACAAGAAGAAAACTGAGGCTTTTGAAATGTGGAGCAACCGGGGAATGCTGAAGATTGGGTGGGTAGATCTGATTACTGATGAGGAGATACTGAGTCGAACTGAGGAGGAAAGAAATTTATGGCACAACTAGACTAAATAAGGGGATAAATTGATAGGATACATGTTGAGGATACATTTGGTAATCGAGGGAAGTACCTGTGTGGTGAGGAGGGGATATCTCTGGGTGATATCTATGTTTCCCATAGCCATGCGTACTCATATAGCTATTATAGTTATTACTATGGGAAACGCTTGTATCACTAGGCTCTTCTATGAGTCCATGCTAACTGGAATTGTCAGATATGGTGCCAGTATTAGGGTGCACAGATTAAGGCTAATTGAAAAAAGACAGCTTCTGTGGTCATATGAGTAAAGCAAGGTGCGAGTATACTGCTACGCTGCTGTGGAGGCGTCCTAACTGTATTTGGAATCCTTTAGAATCCATCGATTGTATTAACAAACGGTAGTAGAGGAAAGTGCCATACATTCGTGGAAAATAATTGAATACAATAATATTTGAAGAATTATGTTGGAGACAGTATTCCTTGGATAAAGGAAGGAAGCTACTTCAGTTTCTTCCTTCTGGAATCGAGAGGCTTTATTTAACATACACTGAAGCGCTAAAGAAACTGATTCAGGCATGCGTATTCAAATACAGAGATACGTAAACAGGCAGAATACGGCGCTGCGGTAGGCAACGCCTATATAAGACAACAAGTGTCTGGCGCAGTTGTTAGATCGGTTACTTCTGCTACAATGTCAGGTTATCAAGATTTAAGTGAGTTTGAACGTGGTGTTCACAGTTGGCGCACTAGCGATGGGTCACAGCATTTACAAGGTAACGATGGAGTGGGGATTTTCCAGTACGACCATTTCACGAGTGCACCGCGAATGTCAGGAATCTGGCAAATGATCTAATCTCCGACGTGGCTGCGGACGGAAAGAGATTTCTGCAAGAACGAGACCAACAACGACTGAAGAGAATCGTACCGACGTGACAGAAGTGCAACCCTCACGCATGCGGCAGATTCAATGCTCGGTCATCAACAAGTGTCAGCGTGCGAATCATTCAACGAAACGTCATCGATATCGGCTTTCGGAGCCGAAGGCCCATTTGTGTACCCTTGATGACTGCACGACACAAAGCTTTATGCCTCGCCTGGGCCCGACAATACCGACATTGGACTGTTGATGACTGGAAACATGTTGCCTGGTCGGACGAGTCTCGTTTCAAATTGTATCGAGCGGATGGACGTGAACGGGTATGGAGATAGCCTCATGAATTCCTCGATCACGCACGTCAGTAGGGGACTGTTCAAGCTGGAGGTGGCTCTGTAAAGGTGTGGGGAGTGTGCAGTTGGAGTGATATGGAACTCCTGATACATCTAGATACGACTCTGACAGATGACACGTGCGTAAACATCCTGTCTGATCACCTGCTTCCATTCATGTCCATTGTGCATTCCGACGGACTTGGGCAATTCCAGCAGGACAATGCGACACCCCACAAGTCCAAAATTTCTACAGGGTGGCTCCAGGAACACCCTTTTGAGTTCAAAACACTTCCTCTGCACTTCTGCTTGCTCGCGGGGGCCCTTCACGATATTAGGCAGGTGTATGAGTTTCTTTGGCTCTTCAGTGTATTTTGTATGAAGTAGTGAACGGTTTCGTTCCCATTTTGGACATCGGCTATAGACCATGTCGTACGTATCAGAACAAATTTAGTAGTATGACAATATCCTCTTTAACTGTCATGAAATTTTCCGTACTTAAAAACATAGCAAAAGCTGTGAAGCTCGTCTTATGATGAAAAAGTGTTTAGGATTTTTATTAGAGCGAAGGAGAATTTTGACACAGTCAGACTTCTAGTCGTTGTTGTCTTAGAAAAAGCATGGCGTAGTTTAGTCGACAGTCATCACAGCGAATGCGAGGATGGCTAGTAGATGAGCTCAGGGAGCGACAAAAAAAGTTGGAGCAGCGACAAGGAAATCTTTTGATGATTGTCCGTCTAAGATAACATTCTGCGCCTTCCCTACCATGACATTCTCAATCCAGCCACAAATTTCGTTTAATACCGCATATGATTCTACTATAGCGTTAGTGTTATACTTATTTAAACGCTTTTCGGAGTATTAAGTAAAGTAATTATTGTACAGGCTTGGCCACCTAACTTTTTCACTTCAACTCCTTAAAAGATGTTTAAGATATCGCTAATCTGTTTTGACCTGTTCAAATAGTAGCAAGGTCTTCATATACCAGTGAAGTATATTCGTCACATTATTAAGCAGTGAAATATAAGTCAAACTGACTTTTTTTAGGTGGAAATTCTATTTTGTTTAGTTGGAGAGTGTAACAGTTCCGTATGAAACAAATTAAGTGATATAATTATCATAGACCTGAGAAGAAAATATGCAGTGAAAATTAATTTAAATTTATGATATCACTGTGGTTCTTGTAGGGTGTTGAAGGACACACCATTCGGAAGTTTGTCACTTCAAATGGAGGCATATCCTACCGTGGTAGGAAACACACGATCATCGTTCGGAGGATTTGAATGAAGTGAAATGGAACCACTGCGAAGAAGTTTGTTGTGACGTATGCCTTTCATAAATATTAACATTAAGACATTATTATTCTAATATCCCGCCACTTTAACGATATGGGGTCAGACTCGGAGTGTGGCGACGATATTCTTTGTATGGCGCATAGTTCCGCCATTGGGAGCCGTGAGTCCATGGGTCGCGGTAAACACATTACGTGACGATGTATTTTAACCTTCTGCAAGCAAAAAAGATAGGGCCTGGCTGACGGAGCGGTACTAATAAGGGGACTCTGCGGACTTTGCCTCACCGTTTTGATTCGTATAGACAGGGTTTGTAGAGCATGGTTAGGACTTCAGGTACTTGAACAGGAAGTCGCAACTCTCAACTATTTCCGAGAAGATCGAGTTTGAAAAAATTAGACCTATTTAAATTACTCTGTATGGTCGCAAATACTCAAGCAATCCTCACCTGAATGAGTAGGAGCGTATTTTCATAAAAGCGAGGTCTTTGGATCAAATCTCGCTGCTTGTACTTTTTTTCATCTCCACGTAATTCAAAATGACTCTAAGCACTATGGGACTTGACTTCTGAGGTCATCAGTCCCCGAGAACTTAGAACTAATTAAACCTAACTAACCTAAGGACATCGCACACATCCATGCCCGAGGCAGGATTCGAACCTGCGACCGTAGTGGTCGCGCGGTTCCAGACTGTAGCGCCTAGAACCGCTCGGCCACTCCGGCCGGCTCCAATTCTAACAACAAATTTATTATGACAGTGCAAATTATAAATATTTAATGATTCATATATTATTTACGTAATATTTCTCCTGAAAAAAGAAGAACACTTTTTTGGTAAAAAGATTGGGAATAAAAATCATACACGGGAATATTTAATGAAATGAGTACAGTCATTTCATTTATATTATTGTATCTACATTTGTGACACGTGTACAATCCAACCGATGGAGCACTACACGAATGAGGATGACAAAATGGTTCAAATAGGCTGAGTACTATGGGACTTAACATCTATGGTCATCAGTCCCCTAGAACTTAGAAATACTTAAACCTAACTAACCTAAGGACATCACACACATCCATGCCCGAGGCAGGATTCGAACCTGCGACCGTAGCAGCCGCGCGGCTCCGGACTGAGCGCCTAGAACCGCTAGACCACCACGGCCGGCTGAGGATGACAGTGACAATAATTATTGCAACATATAGCACGTATGATTAACGCCGAAATTTTGCATACGCATGATTTTTCAACTTGTCTCTTCCAAAACAAACAAACGGTTCTAGGTCACCACACAATTTAGCGACGTACCACGGATATTGAAGCACATCCCCTAATGTTGGTAAAGACGACAATTGATTGAATTTTGATGCAATCTTCTCTAGAAGGTATCTCCCTCTATTCTGTTCGATGATGTACGCGCGATTTCGTAGTCGTTTTATGTCATTCACCTGCATGTAAAAATGAACGTCGCAAGGCTGCGCCAGCGGAGTACAATTTCTTTAATACTGGACATTGACAGAATAACGTGGGAACGAAAACAAAAAAACAGTGCCGATAGCCGTATTCCATCCAGGGACCTCGGGCTTATGAGATTAATCAATTATTTGTTTATCCCCAAAACGATGCGCTGTTTACCACTCTTCTCTCTCTCTCTCTCTCTCTCTCTCGGACGTCACATGACACCTGTTCAGTTAACCATTGAATAGTTCATTCAGTTTTTGTATTACAGAGAGCAGCTATCCCTCTGACCGAACACGATGAGCTACCATACCGGTTTAAGCGCTCATCTGCGCACTCCTAACCAACTGGCGACTACATAAAGTGTATAAACACGCCTAAAATGTTCAAACTCGATTTTCACGAAAACGGTTGAGTGTTTCGTTTTCCTGTTTATATACGTTGGACTTCTGGTGATGCCTTGCACATTCTGCCAATATGAATCAAATCTGTGAGGGGAAGTTCGTTTGGTCTCTTTATGTGTCGCTACGTGGAAGCCCTCGTTATGCCGACTCTTACTGTTCTGGACTTTGATTTGGAGCTCCGGTTGACTGCGTGTTGTACAAGACGATTCTGTCGTTCAGTGGCAGTGAGTTGGGCATCACGTCACTTGAAGGAAGGATGGAAAATTGGAGTTTGACATACCGGTGACAGCACAGTCATTAGGGATGCAACACAACCTCAGATTACGAAAGGATGGGGAAAGAATTCGGCCGTGCTGTTTCCAAAGGAGCCATTCCGGCAATTACCTGGAGCCATTTAGGGACATCACGGAAAATCTAAGTCTAAATGACCGACGAGGATTTCAACTTGCGTCCTCCCCGGTGTGAGTCCAGTGTGCTAACCACTGCGCTATCTCACTCGGTATGTCACTTTCAGTCATAGAATTCATACTCACCTGCATTTTGGACTGTCGACTTAGCGTCGGTTTTGGTCTCTACAATCTACACGTATCTTAGTTTGCAGCAGTGACCTGCATAGTTAGTATCAGACTGTGACACGAGAGTTAATAATTTTTTTTTTTCGAACCTGCGACCGTAGCGGTCTCGCGGTTCCAGACTGTAGTGCCCAGAACCGCTCGGCCACCCCGGTCGGCAGTTATTAATTAAAAAATCCTTTTACCTATACTATTATTTAGCAAATAATTACTTGACATTATCCTATACCAATTTGTCAGGCATGGTTATTTCCAAAGAGAGCGCATTAAACATCTAGGTGTTGCATCCCTCAACCCAGTTGAAGAGCAACAGAAAAACCTCAATAATAAATCAATTTTTTCTCTCTAAATTTTTCTCAGTTTCAAAAAGTTGTGAAGTTACTAAATTTGTCTCACCAATAGCTGAAATTGTAGAACCGAAAATCATAGTGTTCTGTTTGGGAAAACAAAGTTGTCTTGTGGCTAGCAAGGTAATGAAGATACGTTGATCCTTATTTTACGAGACGATTGTGATTTTATCCAGGCGAAAGCCGAAATCACGATATTTAAAGTGTTCAAATATATTTGGGGTGCCTCTTCCGTGACACAGCATGAGGTGTCTCGTGGAGCATGGTGTTAGCTGTAGATACAAGACCCTCTATAAAAAGAGCACAACCATGTGGTTTCAGAAATGATTCAGATATAAAAATAAGGTTTTTGACGAACTATTATATGCATAGAAGAATTTAATTTGCTGTTTAGTTAATTCCCATAACCTAATTATTTACTGAGTTTTTAAAGCAAACTTTTTGTACAAGTGGTATAATATATTTTCCTCGCTTTGGTGGTATTTGACGATTTGAGTGTTATAATCCATCTGTGTGTCAGATTTGAAATATTTAGTAAGACGTAGACGTGAAACGTTCTCAACCTGATTGCGTAGGCAGCTGCCTCTGCGCATTTTCAATGCTGTTGTCTTGCAGACATCATATGATTGGGCTCGAGTCCTTATTCATCACCTTTAAAACATTCCACTTCTATTTTTGCGATATGTTGCATTGAAATCATTCACTAGTATTATATAATCAACCACGATTCTATTTTTAGAGCTATTATAGCCTAGTACAAAGACATTTTGTCGCTGAAACATACCCAAATATTAAATGCATAGAGATGTACTTGCGTCTTTATTTAAATCCTTCTTTATGTTAATTTATAAAATATTGGTACGCAGATGTCAAGTGACCCAATAGCACAGTGCTATGATACATTCGTTGTGAGAGATTAAGAATCGTCTGAAACTTAGCGAATGAAGCAAGAGAAACACATTCTTGAACTTAAAGTTATAAGTACAGTTTCACAAACGCTGGTACATAACAGATGAATTGATGAAAACAATATTAAACTATATTAGCTCAAATTTTTCGTCAAAAAATTCTATTTACGAACATGACGTCTCAAGAGGTTCATTCGATGTATAACAATAAATGGCAGCCGAGGTTATTCGGAAATTCAGTAACACTCACACATGGAAGGTGCGCGCTGTTAACATAGACGTGAAATGATGTGACAATGCGGTGTCATTTTTCCTGTATTTCGTCTTATTTTGTCTGCTCAGCTGGGGTTTGCAATGTCTGCAGGAAGTGTACTTCTCAAAGGTTCCCGAGTGTGCAGGCCAAATTAGTGACTGGCTACACACAAGGAACTGTGGGACACAGAAGTGGACATTTCGCAGATAGGAGTGCCCATGCTGTGAGGCAACCCGACTGACGACATCGACTGACTAGGACTAGGAGGCGTCACTGTCGAAACCTCCGGCATGGGACGTTAATTTGTACAGCAACGATGGCGTAGGCGACGGAGGATGGTGAAACTGTGGCTAGAACTGGTTTTGGTGGCGCCTCCAAATTTGAAGCTTCGGAAAGAGTATATAGGCGGCGTTACTAGGGTACCTGGATCTTTGATGACAGACAACCTGGATGCCAGTTGTAGTGGCAGGGCGAAACCGGATCACACAGTCAGTGGAGGACTAAGCCCGTCCGAGGACTGGGGCGCGAAAATAAATGAGGCCCCCAGTGTGCTTAGGAACTGATGTATTTGTAGTGTACATTTTTTAAACAATGAATAACACAGATGTAATTGCTGACAAAAAAAGTTAACTCTTTATAATGTGTGTCCTCTATACTCTAGTAATTGTAATATGCATGCTAAAAGATATATGTGGGAAACTAGGAACACGAATCAACATCTAGCAGCAACCATCAGGTACAGTGCAAAGAAATAATAAGAACAGAATAAGAAAACTACCTTTTATATGTCTGCAAACAAAACTTGTAC
Source organism: Schistocerca piceifrons (assembly GCF_021461385.2). Lineage (NCBI taxonomy): Eukaryota > Metazoa > Arthropoda > Insecta > Orthoptera > Acrididae > Schistocerca > Schistocerca piceifrons. The sequence goes on along the minus strand of NC_060149.1, from coordinate 301,727,901 downwards.
ATTTATACTATCAGTTCTGTAAGCTTAGTGCGAGGTAGTAGTTATTACTGATACTATAACAGTACATATTCTCGTGTTTTATTTTACTGAAATTCTCAATAACGTTGTCGAAATATATTTTATTTGAAACATTTCTTTCAGTTGCTAAAATGGAAAGATTGGATAGTTGTTCTTGATTCTTCGTAGAGCGGAAATAATTTTTTATTAGTTTCAGTTTAGAAAAACTTCTCATGCTTGATGCGATTGAGATAGAGATCGTCAAGTTGTATTGGATTATAAGAGGGTAATTATTTACCAAAGTCCCATTTAATTATAAAAAGAAGAATTTCTTGGGCGGTCCATCTAGCAACAAAGTCCACGCTCGTATCGGTTGCAAAAATGGCTTGGTTCAAATGGCTCTGAGCACTATGGAACTTAACGTCTGAGGTCATCATACCCCTAGAACTTTTAACCTAACTAACCTAAGGACATCACACACATCCATTCCCGAGACAGGATTCGAACCTGCGACCGTAGCGGTCGTCTTCGGTTCCAGACTGTAGCGCCTAGAACCGCTCGGTCACTCCGGCCGGCCGTATCGGTTGCACTTAGATGCCTGCTGTAACTTTTTAATCCTGGCAGCATCCGATCGTTATCGAACACACCGTAAATTTCGATAACCCAAGCATCATAGGAAGCCTCAACAAGGACTATTGTTTTAAAAATTTCGAAAATTTTTCAGAATTTTTTCATGGTCGTTATCGTTGTGGCAGTTCTTTTATAAATAGGTCTATGTATTCATAGATTGATCGATGAACTTCCTGAATCGAAAACCCAGCGTCATGAGTTATATCACCCGGCATTGTTTTCTTTACTCTCTTTCTAGTTATATTAATTTCCATATCATTATAGTGGAAATGCATTAGGGTTAGACGAAATACCTGTAATATTCTACAGAGATTATACGAAAGAACTTGTTCCCCTTCTAGCAGCGGTTTGGTCATTCCCAGATTCAAGATTGGTTGTAGGAGAGATGCACATAATTATTGGCCTATACCATCGAAGTTAATATGTTCCAGAATTACGGAACAAGTTTTACGCTCATGTTTTATGTCGTTTTGGAGAACGGAAACCTCGTTTATAAAAATCAACAGAGATTCCGCAAAAAAAAAAGTTGCAAAACTCAGCTCCCGCTGTTACTCCATGTGATTCATAGCGCTGTAGACATCGGCGCTCAGGCTGATGCCGTGTTCCTCGACTTCAGGAAGGCATCTGACACCGTTCTGCACTGTCGTTTAGCGAAAAAAATACGAGGTTACCGAACATCGGACCAAACTTGCGACTGAATTCAAGACTTCCTTACGGACTGAACGCAACACGTCGCTCTTAGTGGAACAAAGCCTCTACATCCTTACATTTGTCCTCTAGCCATCCCTGCTTAGCCATTTTACACTTCCTGTCGATCTCATTTTTGAGACGTTTGTATCCTTTTTGTCTGCTTCATTTACTGCGTTTTTATATTTTCTACTTTCGTCAATTAAATTCAGTATTTCTTATGTTACCCAAGGATTTCTACTAGCCCTCATCTTTTTACCTACTTGATCCTCTGCTGCCTTCACTACTTCATCCCTCAGAGCTACCCATTCTTCTTCTACTGTACTTCTTTCCCCCATTTCTGTCAATTGTTCCATTATGCTCTCCCTGAAGCTCTTACTACCTCTGGTTTAGTCAGTTTATCCAGGTCCCATCTCCTTAAATTCCCACCTTTTTGCGGTTTCTTCAGTTTTAATCTACAGTTCATAACCAATAGATTGTGGTCAGAGTCCGCGTCTACCCCTGGAAATATCTTACAATTTAAAACCTGGTTTTTAAATCTCTGCCTTAACATTATATAATCTATCTGATATCTTCTAGTATCTCCATGATTCGTTCAGGTATACAACCTTCTGTTATGATTCTTGAACCATGTGTCAGCTATGGTTAAGTTATGCTCTGTGCACAATTCTAGCAGACGGCTTCCTCTTTCATTTCTTCCCCCCAATCCATATTCACCTATTATGTTTCCTTCTCTCCCTTTTCCTACTCTCGAATTCCAGTCACCCATGACTATTAAATTTTCGTCTCCCTTCGCTACCTGAATAATTGCCTTTATCTCATCATACATTTCTTCAATTTCTTCATCATCTGCAGAGCTAGTTGGCATATAAACTTGTACTACTGTAGTAGGCATGGGCTTCTTGTCTATCTTGGCCACAATAATGCGTTCACTATGCTGTTTGTAGTAGCTTACCCGCACTCCTATTTTTTTTATTCATTGTTAAACCTACTCCTACATTACCCCTATTTGATTTTGTATTTATAACCCTGTATTCACCTGACCAAAAGTCTTGTTCCTCCTGCCACCGAACTTCACTAATTCCCACTATATGTAACTTTAACCTATCCATTTCCCTTTTTAAATTTTGTAACCTACCCGCCCGATTAAGGGATCTGACATTCCACACTCCGATCCGTAGAACGCTAGTTTTCTTTCTCCTGATAACGATGTCCTCTTGAGTAGTCCCTCCCCCCCCCCTCCTCCCCCCGGAATCCGAATGGGGGACTATTTTACCTCCAGAGTATTTTACCCAAGAGGACGCCATCACCATTTAACCATACAGTTAAGCTGCATGCCCTCGGGAAAAAAATACGGCTGTAGTTTCCCCTTGCTTTCAGCCGTTCGCAGTACCAGCACAGCAAGGCCGTTTTGGTTAGTGTTACAAGGCCAGATCAGTCAATCATCCAGACTGTTGCCCCTGCAACTACTGAAAAGGCTGCTGCCCCTCTTCAGGAGCTACACGTTTGTCTGGCCTCTCAACAGATACCAATCCGTTGTGGTTGCACTTACGGTACGGCCATCTGTATCGCTTAGACATGCAAGCCTCCCCACCAACGGCAGGGTCGATGGTTCATGGGGGGAGCATATTTCGCCATTAACTGCACCAATCATAAGAAATTTACTCTGCTTACAGATGAAAGGACTTCACTATCAGCGTGGAAAAGAAAGTTTTGCTGCACTTAAAATAGTGTAATACCTAAGCGGCGATGAAAAATATTCCCCGTTGCTTGGTATCATCCTTAACAATCTCCGATTATCTTCGTAAATGCTTTTATTAAGTTTAAAGCTCATGGGGAGTGTTTTACATTTTTCTAAATTTGATAGATGTTCAGGTGGTGATCTACGATTTGGTATGTTTGGATTCCACCACTGACAGAAGTCACAAATAAATTTATTTTTGTTGGCTGGAATAATATTTTAAATCTGGCCATACTGGTACAGCTTGTAGAGCACTATACTCTGCCCGTAGATGTCTCGGTTTCAGTCCTTGATTCAAGTGGGGATTTTCGTCGCTCCAGCCTCTTCCCAACGTTCTCGGGTCCACTCAGTCTGCTATAAAATCAGTACTGTTGATCTTCCCTGGGGGTAGAAGGCAGCAGGGGCGATGGACCCACCACTCTCCACCTCCAACAGCCAGAATGAGTGCACTCTGCTTGCAGTCAAGCCAGTAGCGCAGTCACGGACTTGCACCACATACATTACTTTTTTACTGTTGCACCCTGAATCGTGAGACAATATGTTGGGTGGTTACTTTAAGTTTTTGGAGATAGGATCTAGCTGGTTTTCCACCTACGGGTGAGGGTGCGCAGTGACTCAGTGCGTGATGGCCTGTCAAGACGCCTTTAGGCGCCAGTGAATCACCGTTAACACAGTAAACATTTATTGTTCAAAGATACGTAGTTGTCTCCTTTCTCAGCCGCGGCCTCAGTGCACAGCGGTGTCACAGGGCCACTGGCCACGCTGTGTGGGCGGCGTCACTCGCTCTGTACACGACTACTAGCAGCTCCAGAACGTGCGTAACCAGGGAATGTCTGATTGTACGGTAGATGGCGTGCAGGAGAGGCACCACCAGCTCTGTACGGAGTGTTTGGACATGTGGAGTCACGCTGCAACCAGTGTATGGGAGAACGGAAGGGAGCATCGCAGTCTGCTTACGGGAACAGAAATCAGGCAGTGGCAGGTGCATGCCCACGCAGTGACTCACGATGGTCTGCTCCCTAGACCTGCTGGTTAGACCACCAGAAGATCCGCCGGATTATGGCACCTACAGCTCCCCATCAGTCTTGTCTCAGATAGTGGCACTTCAAATCACGGCGGCTGTGTCCCCAGGTGGGACTCATTGTTCCATCAAAGACTCTAGATGGCTTAATGGATGGGAGATAGACTGTCATAGATCCCACCTCCAGCCTGGACTGCTGAAAACCACAGGCAGTGGTATAAAGCTAATTCTGGTGCAGTCTGCATTGTAACCAAATGTATTCAAGATGGGGGCCTTCCCACCATCCCTCAACCTGCCCCCCTGGTGTAGATATGGCAGTGTTGCACTTTTGATATCAGATTAATTGGCTAATTAATTAAGTCACTCCCTTCCCTTCCCTCACCTGGAAAAATGGTGAGAAATTCAAAATTAGTGGGAAATTCAAATTTTAGAGGTAAATTCGAATTTGTGTGGTAAATTCAAATGTTAAAAAAATGTTCAAATGTGTGTGAAATCTTATGGGACTAAACTGCTAAGGTCATCAGTCCCTAAGCTTACACACTATTTAACCTGAATTATCCTAAGGGCAAACACACACACACACCCATGCCCGAGGGAGGACTCGAACCTCCACCGGGACCAGCCGCATAGTCCATGACTACAGCGCCTAGACCGCTCGCTTCATTTCATCGTCTTTGGAATACTGGCACAATCTAACTGTGATGTCACAATCCAAGACAGCTGACGCAGAATACCGGTGCGCTCTAACACTCCTCTTATTGGCAGGAAGTTCAGAAATTGGTGGGAAATTCAAGACTGTGGGGGAAAATTCAAATTTTTGTCTTTGGTTATGAAACATGGAAGGTGGCTATGGGTAGTTGCCATTGACCGAGTTGTAGAGAGTAGCTCTAGGCAGTCTCATCAATACGTGCTGGATATCGAGAGGATATTTTCACTATTAGTCTAGCATTAGAGAGTTGCTCCAGTCAGGCTAGCCAATAGCCATATGTGGGAAGGATGGGTAATAATAACAGAACAGCAAAGTATCACTGAAGTGCAGGAGAATAGCCTCCTGTTAATTTACAAGTGAACAGCTGCTGGGAGAGACATAAGGAAGGGTAATAGTATTAGAACAGTGACCAACTGACACAGTGCTGCTATAAATCCCTGCTCCCTGTATACAGGAGTCATGTAGCAACAGCATTGGGGAACGAGACACACGTATACCGATTTATGAGTCGCCAGTCGAAACCTGGCCAACAGAATAGTGGGAAATACGTCATAAAACATTTTTATGAATGCAGTGCTCATTATATTACTTGAACACAACATCTCAAGACGAAAATACTTGCCATTCACCTCCAGTCTAGTCCAGCGCCATATACCTAGTGTATAGTTTACCTGAAGAGCCAACCAGCTGAAGCCTTTCTTTGTACATGACTGGTCGTGAGAGGCTAAGCCACGACTTCAGGTGAGCTGAGCCTTCGTGACCACACCTGCTGCTGGCCGTGGACCATTTTCGCTAAATCCTAGCACATTGCGAGACAAGCAGGCACGACTTGAACGTAGAGTTATAACTGCAATTTCACCCCGAACATAGGATCACCAATTGAAAAAATCCGAGATGGGAATGTTTTAGTCCGCTCACCTCGAATTTCTCATGCGAAATTTAGATTCCTCCCTTTTATGCGCATTATTTTCGAAGACAGAAGATATCGGAGCATACACACATTGTCACATCACTAAAGTATTGTTAGTTCTTGATCCATAGTGTGAAAATCCTGTACAACAGTATGGCACATGCTATATTTCCTCTACGTATTCTCTTAACCAGTAAAAAAGCTGTTTTTATCAGAGTACTATCCGTTGCGTCCTGCATCACAGGACCAGAATATTAAACTCATTTTTGGCTCTTGACGGTGTGGTAAGAGGATGCTCTGTCTCTGTCACAGGATGCTTCCTCACATTTGACCACTCTTAAGGAAGTCAAATGCATCGTCATCTACGAAGTCTCTTAAGGCAGCCATAGAGAAGCACAGAGGAGTTGTGAATATCATATTAATACTACGTATCACATTATAAATTCGGCAATTTAGCTGATTTTATTACGATGGGCATCTCTCCCTGTGTAGGTGGGAGATTGAAAATTCGTTGAAAGATACCGCTGCTACGGAAAAGCATATGGTTACCGCTCCCTCTCGCGAATCACATCCGTGTCACTCTTGCTCTCGCTTTCCCTCGCACAGTGGCACGTCACTGATATCGAATTGTCTGGCTAATTAATTAAATTTATCATGAGGGTCCCTTTGCATGATGAGCAATCTTTTCCCGCAGACAGATTACACACGCCAGACGACTCAAATGGAAATCCCTGGAGGGAAGGCGATGTTTTTTTAGAGGAACACTATTGAGAACATTTTGAGGCCCCGATATTTGAAGCCGACTGCAGAATGATTCACCTGACGTCAACATACATTTCGCGTAAGGACCACGAAGATAAGATATGAGAAATTAGCACTCATACGGAGACATACGGTCAGTCATTTTTTCCCTCACTTTATTTGTGAGTGGAATAGGAAAGGAAATGACTAGTAGTGGTACAGGGTACTCTCAGCCATGCACCTTACTATGGCTTGCGAAGTATGCATATACACTGAAGAGCCAAAGAAACTGGTACACTTGCCTAATATCGTGTAGGGCCCTCGCGAACATGCAGAAGTGCTGCAACACGAAGTTGCATGAACTCGACTATTGTCTGAAGTAGTACTGGAGGAGATTGAAACCATAAATCATGCACTGCTGTCCATAAATCCGTAAGACTACGAGGGCTGGAGTTCTCTTCGGAACAGCACGTTGCAAAACATCCCAGATGTGTTCAATAATTTTCAAGTCTGGGGAGTTTGAAGACCAGCGGAAGTGTTTAAACTCAGAAAAGTGATCCTCGAGCCACTCTGTAGCAATTTTGGAGGTGTGGAGTGTCGTATTGTCCTGCTGGAATTTCCCAAGTCCGTCGGAATGCACAATGGGCGTGAATGGATGGAGGTGATCAGACATAACGCTTACGTACTTATCAGCTGTCAGAGTCGTATCCAGACGTATCAGTGGTCCCATATCACTCTAACTGCACACCCACCACACCATTACAGAGTCACCACCAGCTTGAACAATTTGAACAATCCCCTGCTGACATGCACGTTGGATGGATTCATGAGGTAGTCTCAATACGCGAACACGTCCATCCGCTTGATACAATTTGAAACGAGTCTCGCCCGACCAGGCAACATGTTGCCAGTCATCAAGAGTCCAATCTCGCTGTTGCCGGGCCCTGGCGAGGCGTAAAACTTTATGTCGACCAGTCATCAAGGGTTCAAGCGCATTAAGTTTCGTTGAATGGTTCGCACGCTGACACTTGTTGATGGCCCAGCATTGAAATCTGCAGCAATTTGCGGAAGGGTAGCACTTCTGTCACGTTGAACGATTATCTTCAGTCGTCGTTGGTCAGCCGGCCGTTGTGACCGAGCGGTTCTAGGCACTTCAGTCTGGAACCGCGCGACCGCTACGGTCGCAGGTTCGAATCCCGCCTCGGGCATGGATGTGTGTGATGTCCTTAGGTTAGTTAGGTTTAAGTAGTTCTAAGTTCTAGGGGACTGATGACCTCAGATGTCAAGTCCCATAGTGCTCAGAGCCATTTGAACCGTCGTTTGTCCCGTTCTTGCAGGATCTTTTTCCGGCCGCAGCGAAGCCGGAGATTTGATGTTTTACCATATTCTTGACATTCACGGTACACTCGTGAAATTGACGTACGGGGAAATCTCCACTTTGTCGCTACCTCGGAGAAGCTGTGTCCCATCGTTCGTGCGCCGACTACGACACCAAGCTCACTTAAATCTTGATAACCTGCCACTGTAGCAGCAGTAAACGATCTAACAACTGCGCAAGACACTTGTTGTCTTATATGGGCGTTACCGACAGTAGCGCCGTATTCTGCCTGTTTACATATCTCTGTATTTGAATACACATGCCTATACCAGTTTCTTTGGCGCTTCAGTGTAGATGTGGATGTAAATTTAGTCTGCCCGTTAAGACGTCAGTGCAACTGTTTACAGGAACACAAAACTCGCGGAAGAATATTGTCCCTCATTTATGCAGAAAACAAAAGACGGAACTTCTGCTGCAGATTTTCGTATTATCCTTTAATTTTCTCATTGTAGTCACTTCGCAAGGTATATGTGAGGCTGTAATATGTGTGCCAACAACACAAAGAAGAAGCGGTGTATAACTCATCTCTAAACCCCCCTTTTGTGCTAGTATCGCTTACCCACGATATTCTCACGAATCTATGAGTCTTTGATGTACAGCATTTGATTCTTCTTGAACCGGACGAGTAAGTGATGCCCCCACCAATTCTCAGACCCCTGAGAATTCTCATGATGCCCCATCACGTTCCGACAGCACTGTTCCATTAGTGAGAAGGCTGTCTGGTTCCCCACCGGTCACTGACTACGTAAAGAGCCATCCCAAGGAGGAAAATAGCGCGTCACGTCTTTTGCCTGCGGCCATATCACTGTAGCTGCCCTGCACTTCCTATTTATCTCGTTCCTGACGCATTTATATAGCTGTATTACTGTCTTTCCGTGAACATTTTTATACTTCTTCGATCTGTTTGTCGATCAGCTGAGGTATACTCACTGTGCTCTCACTGCAATTACTTCACAAGACATATGTAGATGAGAGTAATATGTTTGCTCACAACGATTAGAAAAAGCAGTTAAGAGTTCACCTCTCAGCCTCCTTTTGTCAGAGTATCTCTTAACCCCATATTTGCACAAGTCTTCCAGTCTTAGATATATAGCCACATATACCACCAGCCAAGCCACAGATCCCCGTTAATTCTCTCGAAATCCTATCAGCACTGTTCCGTTAGTTAGAAGGCCCTCTAGTCCTCTAACCGTCAATAGCTATGTAGAGAACTATCACAATGAGAAAAAATACCATACTATCGTTCAGGGAGAAATTCACCGCCATGGGGATGTTCCTGCACAGATATTTTTTAGGACTGGTATTTCTTCTATTGTTTTGTAGTCAATGGCGTAATAGAACAGTAGCAGGTCTCTTCAGGTATTTTAGATTCAGCTACCAATTCTCAATCCTCTGCAAATCGCTATAACTTACGGGTGTTGTCAACCTGCTACAGATAGGTTCGTAACTTACTGTGTTGGAGCGAAATGCGGTTGGTGTCCCTGCACACGCCTATTTTTAATGTGTAACTGCTGGAAGTTTCACTGTTGTACACAGGTATCACATAGATACCTATGTAAATAATTGTACTTGATATTGAGAATAAAATCTCGCGAAGCATGGTGCGAAACGCGAAAAAATACGTAACTGATGCAGTGGTTTCATTGTTTAAATCACGAATGCTATTTTTGCTGAAGACCCATCTCGTGGTTAAGATTTTTAGCAACAGGCAGTATAGTACTCGAATGCCACGGTGTACCATTTTATATATTGTTAAAGAAACATGTAGACCAATATATAAATCACGTAAATGAAGGTTAAGTTAGGTTATTTAGAGTACAAATAAATACATTTATTTCACTTACATACACTTTGAACACAATTGGATTTTCTCATCATTTCTTTTCATATGTAAGTTTAACATCATCCACAGCGCAGCAACTTTGAATGCAGCTGATTGTTGCAGCTATTTCTTTGTAAGATTCCAACCTCTTATTACGATTTTTGTAGTCAACGTGCATTGAGTTATGAAGAATTTCGTATTCTTCATATTTTGAAATGATCACTGTGGTGGTAGCCACGCACCAAATGTACTTCATTTTATAGCTTAAATGCGCTAAATAAAGCGAAGGGACGTGTAAACAATTCACCTCGCTGTAACTTTTATCAAAGATTTTTGCTAAAAGCTTTCCTACCACGCTTGAAAAGGTTTGACCGAAGGGTTTTGGTAAGTACCATCACCCGCTACAGAACAGTAGCGGACAATGTAAGTATTCGTCGCTGGCCACGAACACTACGTTGCTGACTTCACACAGGCGTGCGCTCAGGCCTGTATTTATCGTAGGCCACGAGTAGGGCGACAGCTATAAGGCAGACTAGAATTATAACTCGGTGACACAATTTGACACCGTCATTTTGACGTAAAGACCTAGAATTGCTTGTGCTGGATTAAACTTTCTTCAAGTAAAACAGAAGAAACTGATTTTGCAGTCGTTACTTCATATGGTACACGAGTTGCCGATAGGCTGTTAGAATCTGTGTTGTTACCATATGTTGTATGGTCTGTTGTAATAGAACTGGCGTAATAATCACATGTTTCATTGGCAGTCGGTGGCGTGCCTTGAACTATGCACGTGTCTATAGACGATTCCTGTTTTACTCTCGTGATTTGGGCAGTTACTTGGTCAAGTCATTCTGACAAATCCTTATTTAAAATAACTTTTATTTGTTCTAATTCTGATTTTAACAATTTGCCAGAATTGTCAAATTTGGACATAGCGGCTGTGACCTTTCACCTACGACGCCCTCTAGTTCTGAATTTAATTTGGCATTAATTTCTACAACTTTGTCCGTAAGCCATTGTGACAATTCGTCAACAATATGCTTGCAATGATCACTGAACTGTTTTTGTACTCTAACAACTTATTTTTCTACGAAAGTATCGACTTCGTTTTCTAACTGCACAACGGTATCTTTTAATTGCTTTTGATCTTTAGACAAGGTTTGTACAGCTTCCAGAAGATCACAATAAGTTTCCTTTAATTGTGAAACATCATTAGCTGGAGTCGTACTGTAATAACACCGTGCTGAAATTAGCAGCCAATTTCTTTATGTTACTAGATTGGTTTTTTAGATATTTGGATAGGCTTTGTAATTTTTTGGACTGGTTCTCAAATTGCATGGTCATGTCGCCCCTCATTTCCTTAAACTTTTGTAACAATACGACCACGAAATCATTAAGCTGACCGGCTATTTGTATGTTCGTTTCAAGTGAAATATCACCCATTGGAACATTTATTTCACGTGAAACCTTGTCATCATATTGGTGATTTGCACTACGTGCAAGGTCACCTAACTGAGCATCATTTTCTGACAATAAGTGATCTGTCATAATAACTGCTTCAGTTTCAGAGCGAGATTCCAGATCGGGTTCTGAAATCTTGCATTTTCAACCTGCATGTTAGCCAAGTCATTCTGTTCAGCGTTAAGCTATACGTTACTATCGTCCTGTGTAGTCATTTTGGAAATCTTGCTTATTTTCACAATCTCAAAAAACATTTTCACGATCTGAAAAAACATTTACTAAATAACAGTGCCCAACGCAGGAATGCTGATACAACAAAGTAATGCAGCACACACCATTCCTGATAAAATGTTAGCGAGTTAGTTATCCAACTTGTGACTTACATTCACAATGCCAAAATTTAACACAGAAAATATTTTTTATTGAATGACATGGACGAATATTTCGATGCTTCACATCGTACGCAGCATGAGAGGCTAAAATTACGCGTTGCAGATTTCCTTTACCTCAAACAGTGATGCACTGACATTCTCAAAATGATTCCTGGATTTGATGAATGGAATTCTCTGATGAGTTTTCCTCTTTTTCTAATCTCTGTTTTTCATTTTAAAAGTCAATTCTCCATTAAGATGTGGTTCATGCAACATAGAAAAACAAACAGCTTCAGATGATTATAAAGCCTTTCACGCCCTTAAATTTATAATCGTTCTTTCCGTTTAATAAGCTGTTAATAGTGTTCGAAGCAAAAATGAAGTCTGAAGAGAGAAAGGGCAATTATAATGATGAGATGAATGACGAAAAATCGGGGAAGCCTGTGTCGTAGGCCTATCTTCAACACGATGATGCGTGACGCTGAAAAGATGAGTTATCAGTTTTGTGCGTCTGAATTAACTCTGCAACAAAATGACGCTAATAAATCGGTATCGGACTTAATTCTCAAGTAACTAAATGGGGACAGGTTTTCTGGAATGTGTTGTGAACACTTAAGGTTGCGACAGTGGCGGCCCATCCATTGCATCATCATATTAACACGACCAACAACGATATTCATATTACACTGAGGTGGCAAAAGTCATCGGATAGTGGCGGTAGTATCGCGTACAGAAGGTATAAAACGGCAGTGCATTAGCGAAGCTATCACTTGTACTCGGGTGATTCATATCAAAAGGCTTCCGACGTGATTATAGCCGCACAACGCACAACGGAAATTGACAGACTTTGGACGTGGTAAGGTAGTTGGAGTTAGACACTTGGGACATTCAATTTCGGAAATCGTTATGGAATGCAGTGTTCAGAGACCCTCAGTGTCAACAGTATGCTGAGAATACCAAATTTAAGGCATTACCTTTCACCACGGACCACGCAGTGGCCGACAGCCCTCACTTAAGTGAACGAGAACAGCGTAGTTTTCGTGGTTGTCAGTACTAACAGACAAGCAACACAGAGTTAAATATCCATGAAAATCTATGTGGGACGTATGACGAACGTATTCGTTGGGACAGTGGGACAGAATGTGGCGTTAATGGACTATGGCAGCAGACGACCGACGCGATTACCTTTGCTAACAGGATGACATGGGCTACAGCACCTATCTTGGGATCGTGACCTTATCGGTTGGACTCTAGACGACTGGACGGACATTCGTGGCTGGTCGGATTTCGGTTGGTAAGACCTGATGGTAGGTTTCAAGTGTGGCGCACACCGCACGAAGCCATGGACCCAAGTTGTCAACAAGGCACTGTACAAGCTGGTGGTGGTTCCATGATGGTGTGTTACATGAAACCGATCATTGACTGAAAATGGTTACGTTCGGCTACTTGGAGACCATTTGCACCCGGTTATGGACTTCATGTTCCGAAACAACGATAGCATTTTTATGGATGATAATGCGCCACGTCATCGGGCCACAATTATTCACGATTGGTTTGAAGAACATTTCTGGACAATTCGAGCGAATGATTTGGCCACCCAGATCATCCGACATGAATCCCGTCGAAAATTTATGAGACATAATCGAGAGGTCAATTCGTGCACAAAATCCTGCACCGGCAACTTTCGCAATTATCGACAGCTGAAGAGGCAGCATGGCTCAATATTTCTGCAGGGACTTCCAACGACTTGTTGAGTCCATACCACGTCGATTTGCTGCATTACGCCGAGGAAAAGGAGGTCCGGCGGGATATTAGGAGGTATCCCATGCCTTTAGTCACCTTTGTGTATTCCAGTTCGGCTTACCTAAATTGATATCGAAGACACAACCTTTTATTATATCCGTTAACTTAGACGGCTACGACAGAAGAGAGAGAGAGAGAGAGAGAGAGAGAGAGAGAGTACAACACAATCCTGAGGGACCAGCATTTTTCGTAAAACAAACTCATACCGTAAATTTGTCACAGTGCATCTCTGAGATCGGGGAGCTGCGATGTTAACTGTGGGATTACTATGGCGACTCATCAAAATTTTGTATCACACAGATCTTACGGCAGACAGCAGAGTTGCACATTGCCTAACTACCTCAAGTTCTGTTTGCAAATCTCTTTTTGTTTAACCATTCACTCATTAATAACAGTTTACATGGTGACCTTGCATCCGAACATAACAGGGGCTTAGGAGAAATAGTCAGTAGATAGGATGTACCAATTGCAATGTTTTTCCCTTTAGCGCTCGAGCAACCTCCACGTCGTCCCGAGACGATTTCTTACAACGTTGTTTTTGACTCGGAGTTGCATTGTTCTATATCGTGTAAATACGAGGCCTGTTCAGAAAGTAAGCTCCGATTGATTGCCAAATTGAAACCACAGTGAACATCAGAAATATTTTACTTGTAACAATTAGCTACACCTTTCAGCTACTTCTCTACATAGTCGCCGTTCTGACTTAGACTTTTGTCATAGCGTTGTACCAACTTTTCAATAGCCTCATCATAGAAGGCAGCCGCCAGTGCTTTCCGCCAATTCTCCACGCTGGCCTACACCTCGTTGTCTGTGTCAAAATGTTGCCTTCAAAGACAGCGGTTCATCTGACCAGAGATGAAACTCAGGGGGAGACAATTGCGGACTGTATTGTGGGTAATCTCACATTTCCATTTGAAAACGATGCAGGAGCATCTTCATTGCCCCTGCAGAATGCGGCTGAGAATTGTCTTGAAGAAGAAACAGCACGACAGTTATGTAATGTTAGCTGCATAGCTTCAGGCGAAATTTCTCACCAGGCCCTCGTACTTGGCGGCAGACACTATTTTCTAGACATCTTTACGCACTCACTGCGAGCTCAGACATGAGAAGAGCGACGTGATGCTAACTGGGGTTATACTAGAGACACTACCCAACACATCTGTGCAAAGCTTTATCGGATTTTCATAGTCGTTTCCATTTCGCGACCGATCGGAGCTTACTTTCTGAACGCCCCTCGTATATACCCTGTAATTTTGGAGGTCTTTTTTATGTTTCATTGTGTCGATTCCTTATGTCAGGTTGCCTATGAAAGTCGTATTTAGACTGAATGTGAAAATTATATTCAGGCGGTGTGCATCGGAAAGTAGAAATTTTGTTATTTTTGAGCTATCCGTGGCTGTAGATTTCTGATAGTAATATTTTGCGGAAGTAGGCTTCGTATATGATAACTCGTAGCCCGCCCAAAAGCAATAATAGGTGCGAAAACGCATACACGACAGAACAGAGTAATGGTTCAGTGGGGGAGCTCGAACAAACGGAACTTCTCCAATGCAGTGCAGGCTAATGAACAATTTACAATGGGAAACGTTAGCAACAATACCACGCAAACAAGTTTTGAAAACGAATAGGCGCCACCCGCATTCCCGTGTTCAAAAAGTGAAGGAAAGAACTTCAGAAATTGTAGTAACGAAAGTACAGTTGGATTCCCAGTCAACCCTGTAGTAAGCTATCAGTTTGATATGAGAGAGAGAGCTAGGTAGAATCTTATCTGAGAACAGCTGTTAGGTGTTAGAAGAAACTAATAAACATTATCTGAGAAATGTCTGCGGGCATGGGTCAGAAGCTGGAGGGTCTCACAGTAAAGACGAAAAAGGATATAGTTGCGGAATTTAAAGAACAGATTCAAATTTTCGACCAGTGTGGTTGCACTATGGAAGAGGGGCAGCTGCAGGCTAGCGAAAAACTTAACCTGCAGGAAGGGCGTCTTACGGGAGATTTCCGTGCGATGGCTGAGTCGTGTAGCACGAACACGCAGAGCTCGGGCGCCTGTGAAAGTCCGGCAGCACAGGTACCGGAGTGCATTAGCGGCCGGCTGGACGCTATAATAGCGAAGCGATCCAGGTATTCGAAGCCGAGGTCGCAAGCATGGCCAGAATGCTAGGGCACTTGTCCATTAGCGAAAATCGCGACAAGAATGTACTGTTCAGCGGAATGAGCGGCAGGGAGAAGATAACCACTGAAAAATCAGTGGGGTTAGTGGGAAGCGAATATGCAGCATAAGTATATTACTATCAAATTTTTTGAGTGGGTAGCGCACTTAGAGAACCTCACGTACAATATAGATGCTAGGAACGTGTTTTAAAAACAGACGGGAGAGTACAGATCGGGACCCAAGGCGCAGTGCTGTTACGGACGAGGATAAGAAAGAGAGTGCTGTCGATGACAGGAGAAAGCGAAATGGGAGCGCTCGCGAGCGATCTCCACAAGAGCAAATACACGGATTTTATTTTAAACGTTTCCTCTCAGCGAGAAAGTTCGAAATACTATTTATGGAATATTCCGTCGTTTTTTGGAGGAACATAGACATACTAATAACTTGAGTACAACGTATTAAATGTTCCACAATAATATTATAGTGGAACATTAATACTTTATATTAAAGTTATTTATAAAGCTCGAAATGTTTCTGAACGCACCAAACGGGATTCATCCCAGGGTTTGGTTACAACAATTCTAGTTTCCCCTTCCTCCTTCCTGGTCGCATGCGCAGGAGATTGAATATATACACTCCTGGAAATTGAAATAAGAACACCGTGAATTCATTGTCCCAGGAAGGGGAAACTTTATTGACACATTCCTGGGGTCAGATACATCACATGATCACACTGACAGAACCACAGGCACATAGACACAGGCAACAGAGCATGCACAATGTCGGCACTAGTACAGTGTATAGCCACCTTTCGCAGCAATGCAGGCTGCTATTCTCCCATGGAGACGATCGTAGAGATGCTGGGTGTAGTCCTGTGGAACGGCTTGCCATGCCATATCCACCTGGCGCCTCAGTTGGACCAGCGTTCGTGCTGGACGTGCAGACCGCGTGAGACGACGCTTCATCCAGTCCCAAACATGCTCAATGGGGGACAGATCCGGAGATCTTGCTGGCCAGGGTAGTTGACTTACACCTTCTAGAGCACGTTGGGTGGCACGGGATACATGCGGACGTGCATTGTCCTGTTGGAACAGCAAGTTCCCTTGCCGGTCTAGGAATGGTAGATCGATGGGTTCGATGACGGTTTGTATGTACCGTGCACTATTCAGTGTCCCCTCGACGATCACCAGTGGTGTACGGCCAGTGTAGGAGATCGCTCCCCACACCATGATGCCGGGTGTTGGCCCTGTGTGCCTCGGTCGTATGCAGTCCTGATTGTGGCGCTCACCTGCACGGCGCCAAACACGCATACGACCATCATTGGCACCAAGGCAGAAGCGACTCTCATCGCTGAAGACGACACGTCTCCATTCGTCCCTCCATTCACGCCTGTCGCGACACCACTGGAGGCGGGCTGCACGATGTTGGGGCGTGAGCGGAAGACGGCCTAACGGTGTCCGGGACCGTAGCCCAGCTTCATGGAGACGGTTGCGAATGGTCCTCGCCGATACCCCAACAGCAACAGTGTCCCTAATTTGCTGGGAAGTGGCGGTGCGGACCCCTACGGCACTGTGTAGGATCCTACGGTCTTCGCCTGCATCCGTGCGTCGCTGCGGTCCGGTCCCAGGTCGACGGGCACGTGCACCTTCCGCCGACCACTGGCGACAACATCGATGTACTGTGGAGACCTCACGCCCCACGTGTTGAGCAATTCGGCGGTACGTCCACCCGGCCTCCCGCATGCCCACTATACGCCCTCGCTCAAAGTCCGTCAACTGCACATACGGTTCACGTCCACGCTGTCGCGGCATGCTACCAGTGTTAAAGACTGCGATGGAGCTCCGTATGCCACGGCAAACTGGCTGACACTGACGGCGGCGGTGCACAAATGCTGCGCAGCTAGCGCCATTCGACGGCCAACACCGCGGTTCCTGGTGTGTCCGCTGTGCCGTGCGAGTGATCATTGCTTGTACAGCCCTCTCGAAGTGTCCGGAGCAAGTATGGTGGGTCTGACATACCGGTGACAATGTGTTCTTTTTTCCATTTCCAGGAGTGTATGTGGGTACGTCGGGAGTGAGCCAACTATACACATGAGGGCGGCAGCACGTGACTGCAAGTCAGGGAGTTCCAACAGATTTTTCTGTCGACTTACTGGTCTGAGGCGGTCCAGGGCCGCGTTAAACACTGTATGATTATGATGTCGAACTTGCATCAACCAGGCTTTCCAAGCCCGGCTCAGTTATTCGAAGATATGCTATACAAAAATCAGTTCTATCGCGATCCTTATGGAGCGGTGGAACTAGTTCACATTTTCATTATGAAGTTATCGATGAACTTGCACATCATCATTGCAGGAAGATACAAAGACGGCATACAGTTATTTGGGACCATGCTACAGGAACTGCAGGACGGTGCAGGTCATGGAGCACAGAATAGCGGATCACATTCGCATGAGCAGAGGCGTCTCGACCATAGTGAAAACAGGAGACGGGATCCATCCCGAGGCGAGATTGATTCGAGAATGAAACACATCAGCCATATCAGAACTGGCGTAACAATAAGAGGGAACTTTGGCATCGTTACGGTAATCAAAAGAATTACGGTATCGAACAAAATTACGGTAATCCACAAAATTAGGGTAACCGACAGCATTACGGGAACCGACAAAGTTAGGGGAACCGTGAGAATCACAGGAAGCGTAATGAAGGAAGTAACTGTGGGAACTGCAACCGATCTTGGGGAGAAAGGCGTACGAACGATGATGTACCATGTTCTCCCCCTGGAGTCATGATCAGTCCTGCAAATCCCAGGTACAATCAGGTGAGCACTAGCGGACGGATTGAGCAATAATTATAAGATACGGAGGGCGAGACATTGCAGGAGACTATCGCAAGGGCGAACGGATGTGTACTCTCGATAGCGAAGGAATGATTATGAATTTCAGATGTGGTGTTCTTTTCAGTGACGGAATTGTTTTTGTCGTCATGAGTGGTACTGTACAGGCAGGGTCTCGGTTAAAACGAAGAATATTCCTAAAGATGTTGTTTAAGGAGAATTTTATGTGTGGTATATTTATTCCATCCAGGTAAGGATGATATGAGTTTTGTGGCTCTGTTTTGTAATTTAACAGGTGATCTGAAGCATACGGGTTAACGGATCCCGTATAAAAATAGATAAGTAAGCTGTATCGTTAGTTTTCTTTTAGGCAGGGGTTGTGTGGGATGATTTTTGCTTTGTAGTTAGTGAGTGCAGTTGGTTAGTAGTGAAGAGTTACACGAGGCTGATGCCTGTCTCAGAGGTTACTGTAGGTGAGTTGATTAGTTTTTGCCAATGCTTAACGGGAAGACTGTGCCATTGTGAATAATGTTAATGAGTAGAGAGATTTAACTGCCGATCTAAAAGAGGAGGTTCGTGCCCAGTATCTATGATGTATTCTGTTCAAATTTCCGATGCAATGTGCATTACAGAAGCATTAGGGAAACAAGATCGGAAATGCATGAACGAAAGACGACTAATAATATTTGATAGTCAGTGAGGCCACATTATGAAATGATTTGAAATTGTGACAGACTGAAAGTTTGCAGCTAATATGTTAGTTACTGAGACCAGAGTATAGGAAGCCCTTGAAAATGAGTCTTAATACATTGTTTAACCACATGCCACATGAAGTTTGGATATCAATCCTTCTTTGATTTGTGGGAGGTGTGAAGGAAAAGGAGGATAAGTAGAAACGAAGAGTACAGAAA
Source organism: Schistocerca piceifrons (assembly GCF_021461385.2). NCBI lineage: Eukaryota > Metazoa > Arthropoda > Insecta > Orthoptera > Acrididae > Schistocerca > Schistocerca piceifrons. The sequence goes on along the minus strand of NC_060149.1, from coordinate 301,708,732 downwards.
CAACTGATCCATGCAGCGTAAAACACATTCCACATTGAAATGAGCTGTAGGTAGAGACGCTCCGGACACGAAAGCGGAAAGGCGTGGATCACATTTCAAATACTAAGACATTCATTGAATGAGCAGTACATCGACAGTCGCAGAGCATGCCAGGGTGACACAAAGGATTTGTCCATGGTATCTGTTGGTTTTGTTTTCTTTGTTAGTTTTTGTGAATTAGTTTTGGAAGTGAAATGTCATTAATATTTCGTGATTTACTCAAACAGTGATATTTTAAATAGTCTCATTTGATTCTAGGTATATAGAGCAAGGAATGTTTTGTTTATCTTTTTTGTTGAATAATCAGTGTTTTCCTGTTGAGGTATGTTTCAAGGCAAGGTTTCTGCACAGTTTCCCACGGACCAACAGACATTTACTGCAAACCACAGAGGGACACTCACACAAACCATGATAGTATTGGTATTAGGTACCAAAAGAATGGTTTTCCTTTTTGTTTATGGTGGATATCGTAGCCGTTACAGAAACCACGCGACCGCTACGGCGCAGGTTCGCATCCTGCCTCGGGCATGGATGTGTGTGATGTCCTTAGGTTAGTTAGGTTTAAGTAGTTCTAAGTTCTAGGGGGCTGATGACCTCAGACGTTAAGTCCCATAGTTCTCAGAGCCATTTCAACCATTTGAACCATAGTCGTTGCATGTGTTTCTAGTGAATTGCCCTAATTCTATAGACTGTCTGTTTTTGTTGATAGCAGCGTCTCCGAATCCACTCCATTTTCTTACCAAATCTTGTACAAGACATATCCTGGCCTGTTTTTCAATATAAATTTATTTATCTATACTGTATAAGTATTGTCTTTATAGTCTAAACTTTTAGTCTGACTTCAGTAATATCAAAAGAGCTTATACATGATTTTCACTAATATTTTACTCATGTGACTAACCTTCTGAGAAGTAACTTCATTTCTTTTTCTCGTTGAAATACTTTCGAATGTTTAATAATTTAGTCATGTAAGTTTTCTTATTTCTTTCATTTCATTTTACTTAAAAGGCCCACCTTGTAAAACATTTTTAGCAGTTTATGATATAATAGTTTTAAGTCAGTAGTAGGAATTTCCTTCGACAGTGTTGTAATGCTTATATGACATTATCGTGAAATGTTTCTCAGTGCAGTTCAGTTTGAAATGAGTTTTTCGAGCCGGTAGCGTCTGTCGGTGGGTCCACGGTTAAGGGTATGGCATTTGCAGCTAGAGAAAAGCAGACCTGCTGCCGGGGGAGCGCTCTGCCCACACACCTCGCCTGCTTTCCAGTATCTAACAATGGCGGCAGACTTACGAGTCGTGGCCACCTGCCGAGCCGAGGCCTACAGCCGAGAACGTGTCCGCAGGAGGGGATGTCAACTGACAGGCACGCCCAGCCAAACACGGCGCGCTCTGTGTCAAGGCGGCATGCCGGTCAACGGCGGCTTATGGCAACGGACGAAAGCATCTCGGTCGGTGTCCCTGCTGCCGAGGGCGACACGCAGAAGAATCAGATCCTGTCTCCCTTGCGCAGAGATATCATGACGATCGAGTGCTCATCGCAATCCGACGTCGCTGATGACGCGTGGAAACTGCATACCACGCGACCACGAGCTGCATGATTGATGGCAGAATCGACGGAAGCAGCGAGATCGCACGCAGCAACTGAGTGTTTATTTCATGAACTGCCGAAACGAGGTGATCCTCTTGCGTTGGACATCAATACATTGTGACGACTAAGTGTGAAAACAGTGCAAGTGTTGCTCATGTCTATGCGACGTAAACAAAACCTATGTGCAAATTTTCAATAAAAGTGTTGATGTAATAGTCATCAAATTTAATGATTCATCGAAACAGTTATCTATTTTTCATGTTATTGACCTACTGAGCCTTTGCATATAGCCAACAGATTTTTTTTTTATTATTGTGCACAGTAATGCCAGAAACATCTCACAAACATTTCCAACAAAACGTGAAAATGGAAGAACATGTCAATAATACATTTTCAATTTAAACTTATGTTTTCTCCAGGTTTTTTTTACATTACTATTATTTCTCGCCGGCCGGAGTGGCCAAGCGGTTCTATGCGCTTCAGTCTGGAACCGCGCGACAGCTACGGTCGCAGATTCGAATCCTGCCTCGGGCATGGATGTGTGTGATGTCCTCAGGTTAGTTAGGTTTAAGTAGTTCTAAGTTCTAGGGGACTGATGACATCCGATGCTAAGTCCCATAGTGCTCAGAACCATTTGAACCATTTTTTTTATTATTTCTCAAGTTTAATGTATTACCTATCGTGAACTATAGAGAACTGTGCGCAATTTTTATAATTTCACGATAACTTTTGAACTTAAACGATGTTGTTGAATTTTTTGTTACTGATCTCTTTATTCAGTATACGCTCATATAACCAATTTTTTTTATTTCATTGCTTAGGCTAAATTTTTATTCCGGTACATTTAGATGTGTTGTATGCCGTAATGTATTATAATTTCTATCAATGTTTTATCCAAACTCAGATTTTTTGTGACACTTTTATATTCACTTTTAAATGATTGTGTTCTCAAGTTGTACCTATAAAAGACTTGCATTATGACTTGGCTCTTAGACTGAGCATGACATGATGGCTCCCATAAGAGTTGCATCCACCTTCTTTTCTTATTTTAAACTCGTCAAGTGAACATTATATTAATCATGGTGACCAAATGAGGACCATGTTTAAATCAGTATATTGCAGTGTAAGAGTAGATACAGCTTACATACGTATATATTTTAGCTTTAGATTATTGGTTACTTTTTTTCTTTTTGTTTCCTGTTTTGACAGTTTATTCCTAACCTGTCTACTTTTTAGGGTGTTATTTTGACCCTTGTTTCTCTCTCTTTCTCCTTTTTTTCTTATTTTAAACTCCTTATAATGCACTAGCATCTCAAGCACATTTTCTGCGCAGTCTTTTCCATGGAACATGGTGCTTATGAAACAGTCTCTTTTAAATTTGTTTCATATCATTTAACTCATATTTCATGCTGTTCGCACTCATTCATTTGTAATTTAGTTTGTACTTCAGGTTTGTTACCATTCAGTGAGACAGAGCTACATTAAAGTATCGATATTTCGAGTAATCACCCAATCCTATGCATATTAACTAATTTTGTACTTCCAAATTTGCCTTCTCTCTTTATCGTTTTGGTAACAGCACAGCATGTGAATGTCTTCTGTGTTAGTAAACGTGTAGCCAACCTAACCTTCTCAGTCAAAGCAAACAGGTTTGTACCCCTTCGGTAGTCAATCGACAGTAGTTAAGTTGGTGGTGGAAAGGATCCCTAAGACCTCTTCCGTCTACCTGGAGGAAGTTTGCTAGATGGCGAGCTTATTCTCGGACTCGAGACTGAACCTTCAGTGAGTGCATATGGTAGTCTTAAGAGGGATTTGGCGCTGGTGAGTGCGTTAGTGTGTGATGGTATGTAGCTATTCTAACTAATGTACGCGTTGGATTTTCTAGTTGAGTTTCAAGTTCAGTAGTCGCATTCTTATCTTTTTCAGAGTTTAATCATGAGTATGTTTTCCACATTTAATCAGGTTTTCCGCCCCTTGCCTTGTATAACCAGAACACGTGGTGTAGCAAATTCGTTACTCCAGCAAAGGTTTAAAATTCAATTGTCTGACTTCTCATTTAATTAGGATGTTCGTGTGAAATTTTCTCATATATATGTTTTATTTCCTTTGCTTTTCACTTCGTTTGAGCCTTAAGATGTGTGTAATGTTGAATGAAAAAAATGAACTTGCCAATTTTTTTTTCAGAGGAGAAGATGCAATTCAATAAACATATGCACTTCAGACTCTGTTTTCAGAGACTGATGGAAGGACAGCTATTCCAAAAGAAGAAGACAGACCAAGACAAATAAGATGAAAGAAAACAATGTATTTATGAAAACAGAAAGTGGAGATACCAGAGGAGAAGAAAAAGAGGATGATTACAACAAGGAAGATGACGATTAATAAGATGATGATGATGATGATGCTGATGAAGATGATGATTATGATCAGGAAGGTGGCATTCATGAACGGAAGGTACTGTCCGACAAATCACCAGCAGATATGGGCTTTACCTAATGGAATGACACGAAACGGATGGTAGGGCGATTTCTTTTCGTGCTAGCTTTAGGAGTGTTAGGCAATGATTCATCCGTTAATGAAAAACTATCTTCTGAAGAGGAACTTTTAGAAGCATTGATTAACCAACGAAGTTTACTATGTCTGTCCAAGATGCTCCCTGCCGCCGTTGGATAAGCAGCTGAGCAGCAAGTCGTATACTCCTAGCTCACTCATTTGTTACATAGTTTAATTCTTAATTTCTTTGCGTGTTTTTGGTACTTGCATTGTTTAATTCATAAATTTCGAGCGTATTATAGTATTTGAGAGTTGTAGCATCGCGTTTTAGTACCTGAATAGTGTAAATTCGCGTAGTCGTTTGTCTACTGTTTTGTTTTGAACGGCCAGTGTCGGTTGGTCGCAGTCAGTGTGCTCCCTGCCGCCGTTGGATAAGCAGCTGAGCAGCAAGTCGTATACTCCTAGCTCACTCATTTGTTACATAGTTTAATTCTTAATTTCTTTGCGTGTTTTTGGTACTTGCATTGTTTAGTTCATAAATTTCGGGCGTATTATAGTATTTGAGAGTGTAGCATCGTGTTTTAGTACCTGAATAGTGTAATTTCGCTTAGTCTCCTTCCGCCGCCGAGCAGTGTCAGCAGTGCGCAAGTAGCAGCATTACTGCATTTACTAGGCAATCTTGTATTTTAATAACCGTTTAAATTTTGTCGATTTGTTTGCGCTCTCTGTAGATTAGTTCAGACGTTCTTAGCAAAACAGTTTTTAGCATGGATAGGAACTGCAACTGCTGTGTTCGGATGCAGGCTGAGTTGGCATCCCTTCGCTCCCAGCTTCAGGCAGTGTTGGCTTCGGTCACACAGCTTGAGGCTGTTGCCAATGGGCATCACTGTGGGGGTCGGGATGGGGGTTTGTCGGGGACGGCCAGCTCGTCCCACGCATCCCCTGATCGGACTACGACTGTGGTTGCCCGGGATACTGCCCGCATTGAGGCTGATCCCTCACCTGTGGTAGAGTGGGAGGTCGTTTCAAGGTGTGGCAGGGGGCGAAAGACATTCCGGAGGGCTGAACGGAAAGCCTCTCCAGTTTGTCTGACGAACCGGTTTCAGGCTCTGTCTCAGGCTGATACTGATCTTCGGCCTGACATGGCTGCTTGTCCTGTTCCAGAGGTTGCCCCTCAGTCTGCAAGATCCGGGCAGTCGCAGAGGGTGGGCTTACTGGTAGTTGGGAGCTCCAACGTCAGGCGCGTAATGGGGCCCCTTAGGGAAATGGCAGCAAGAGAGGGGAAGAAAACCAATGTGCACTCCGTGTGCATACCGGGGGGAGTCATTCCAGATGTGGAAAGGGTCCTTCCGGATGCCATGAAGGGTACAGGGTGCACCCATCTGCAGGTGGTCGCTCATGTCGGCACCAATGATGTGTGTCGCTATGGATCGGAGGAAATCCTCTCTGGCTTCCGGCGGCTATCTGATTTGGTGAAGACTGCCAGTCTCGCTAGCGGGATGAAAGCAGAGCTCACCATCTGCAGCATCGTCGACAGGACTGACTGCGGACCTTTGGTACAGAGCCGAGTGGAGGGTCTGAATCAGAGGCTGAGACGGTTCTGCGACCGTGTGGGCTGCAGATTCCTCGACTTGCGCCATAGGGTGGTGGGGTTTCGGGTTCCGCTGGATAGGTCAGGAGTCCACTACACGCAACAAGCGGCTACACGGGTAGCAGGGGTTGTGTGGCGTGGGCTGGGCGGTTTTTTAGGTTAGATGGCCTTGGGCAAGTACAGAAAGGGCAACAGCCTCAACGGGTGCGGGGCAAAGTCAGGACATGCGGGGACCGAGCAGCAATCGGTATCGTAATTGTCAACTGTCGAAGCTGCGTTGGTAAAGTACCGGAACTTCAAGCGCTGATAGAAGGCACCGAAGCTGAAATCGTTATAGGTACAGAAAGCTGGCTTAAGCCAGAGATAGATTCTGCCGAAATTTTTACAAAGGTACAGACGGTGTTTAGAAAGGATAGATTGCATGCAACCGGTGGTGGAGTGTTCATCGCTGTTAGTAGTAGTTTATCCTGTAGTGAAGTAGAAGTGGATAGTTCCTGTGAATTATTATGGGTGGAGGTTACACTAAACAACCGAACTAGGTTAATAATTGGCTCCTTTTACCGACCTCCCGACTCAGCAGCATTAGTGGCAGAACAACTGAGAGAAAATTTGGAATACATTTCACATAAATTTTCTCAGCATGTTATAGTCTTAGGTGGAGATTTCAATTTACCAGATATAGACTGGGACACTCAGATGTTTAAGACGGGTGGTAGGGACAGAGCATCGAGTGACATTATACTGAGTGCACTATCCGAAAATTACCTCGAGCAATTAAACAGAGAACCGACTCGTGGAGATAACATATTGGATCTACTGATAACAAACAGACCCGAACTTTTCGAATCTGTATGTACAGAACAGGGAATCAGTGATCATAAGGCCGTTGCAGCATCCCTGAATATGGAAGTTAATAGGAATATAAAAAAAGGGAGGAAGGTTTATCTGTTTAGCAAGAGTAATAGAAGGCAGATTTCAGACTACCTAACAGATCAAAACGAAAATTTCTGTTCCGACGCTGACAATGTTGAGTGTTTATGGAAAAAGTTCAAGGCAATCGTAAAATGCGTTTTACACAGGTACGTGCCGAGTAAAACTGTGAGGGACGGGAAAAACCCACCGTGGTACAACAACAAAGTTAGGAAACTACTGCGAAAGCAAAGAGAGCTTCACTCCAAGTTTAAACGCAGCCAAAACCTCTCAGACAAACAGAAGCTAAACGATGTCAAAGTTAGCGTAAGGAGGGCTATGCGTGAAGCGTTCATTGAATTCGAAAGTAAAATTCTATGTACCGACTTGACAGAAAATCCTAGGAAGTTCTGGTCTTACGTTAAATCAGTAAGTGGCTCGAAACAGCATATCCAGACACTACGGGATGATGATGGCATTGAAACAGAGGATGACACGCGTAAAGCTGAAATACTAAACACCTTTTTCCAAAGCTGTTTCACAGAGGAAGACCGCACTGCAGTTCCTTCTCTAAATCCTCGCACAAACGAAAAAATGGCTGACATCGAAATAAGTGTCCAAGGAATAGAAAAGCAACTGGAATCACTCAATAGAGGAAAGTCCACTGGACCTGACGGGATACCAATTCGATTCTACACAGAGTACGCGAAAGAACTTGCCCCCCTTCTAACAGCCGTGTACCGCAAGTCTCTAGAGGAACGGAGGGTTCCAAATGATTGGAAAAGAGCACAGATAGTCCCAGTCTTGAAGAAGGGTCGTCGAGCAGATGCGCAAAACTATAGACCTATATCTCTTACGTCGATCTCTTGTAGAATTTTAGAACATGTTTTTTGCTCGCGTATCATGTCATTTCTGGAAACCCAGAATCTACTATGTAGGAATCAACATGGATTCCGGAAACAGCGATCGTGTGAGACCCAACTCGCCTTATTTGTTCATGAGACCCAGAAAATATTAGATACAGGCTCCCAGGTAGATGCTATTTTTCTTGACTTCCGGAAGGCGTTCGATACAGTTCCGCACTGTCGCCTGATAAGCAAAGTAAGAGCCTACGGAATATCAGACCAGCTGTGTGGCTGGATTGAGGAGTTTTTGGCAAACAGAACACAGCATGTTGTTGTCAATGGAGAGACGTCTACAGACGTTAAAGTAACCTCTGGCGTGCCACAGGGGAGTGTTATGGGACCATTGCTTTTCACAATATATATAAATGACTTAGTAGATAGTGTCGGAAGTTCCATGCGGCTTTTCGCGGATGATGCTGTAGTATACAGAGAAGTTGCTGCATTAGAAAATTGTAGCGAAATACAGGAAGATCTGCAGCGGATAGGCACTTGGTGCAGGGAGTGGCAACTGACCCTTAACATAGACAAATGTAATGTATTGCGAATACATAGAAAGAAGGATCCTTTATTGTATGATTATATGATAGCGGAACAAACACTGGTAGCAGTTACTTCTGTAAAATATCTGGGAGTATGCGTACGGAACGATTTGAAGTGGAATGATCATATAAAACTAATTGTTGGTAAGGCGGGTACCAGGTTGAGTTTCATTGGGAGAGTGCTTAGAAAATGTAGTCCATCAACAAAGGAGGTGGCTTACAAAACACTCGTTCGACCTATACTTGAGTATTGCTCATCAGTGTGCGATCCGTACCAGGTCGGGTTGACGGAGGAGATAGAGAAGATCCAAAGAAGAGCGGCGCGTTTCGTCACTGGGTTATTTGGTAACCGTGATAGCGTTACGGAGATGTTTAATAAACTCAAGTGGCAGACTCTGCAAGAGAGGCGCTCTGCATCGCGGTGTAGCTTGCTCGCCAGGTTTCGAGAGGATGCGTTTCTGGATGAGGTATCGAATATATTGCTTCCCCCTACTTATACTTCCCGAGGAGATCACGAATGTAAAATTAGAGAGATTAGAGCGCGCACGGAGGCTTTCAGACAGTCGTTCTTCCCGCGAACCATACGCGACTGGAACAGGAAAGGGAGGTAATGACAGTGGCACGTAAGGTGCCCTCCGCCACACACCGTTGGGTGGCTTGCGGAGTATCAATGTAGATGTAGATGTAGATAACGTGAATGTCTTTATTAACAGCCTAAAATAAAATATGTAACTGCTCCACAACGGCGATTGTATATAGGTGACGGACATAGACATCGATACGTTTTAAGTCGCTGCTTAAGCATTTTGCAAGTCTCAGCTTGTCCTGACTTGTCGAGTTGGTGAAATGTGACATGCTTGGAGATTGTAGGACGTATTGACTTGCTACTTAGAATATGTCGGAATATGTCAGAAATTATTGCCTCAGCAAGTACAAGACAACAACTAGCGGAAGTAAGTCAATGGGTTTGTTGCTGCTGCTGGCCATTGCACATGCACATGCATTATAAAATTAGAAAATATGTGAGCCAATAATAATAATAAAATTTGTATTTTGCTTATCAATTACTTCTTGGAATTCAAGAAATCGGGGACTCTTCTATTTCCATATTACAGAACTAGGAGCATCTGTGTGAAGGTGCAGCACAATATTCATTGAAAGACATCCAGCATTTAACAAGGGGAAGCGACAGTCAATTCTGAGAGCAAGATGCATCAGTATCGAATATGGAGTGGCAGTGTTGGTTTATCTGAAGGATGGTAAAATATAACTGCCATCAAGATTTGCGACTTGACAGTCTCACCAGTCTCCATAAAAGAATACTACTGTGGTTCTGTGTTTTATTCGCAAGAGTGTTAATTCTTTTATATTAAATAATTGAATTTGCTATAGTGCTTTTCCAGAAGCATATGTGTAAATGACACAGTCATTCAAGAACGGGTGCTTTACAGATTTTGAGCACTTTGTTGCATTTGGAGTGTATGATAAGAATGAATGTACTTATTATACTGGACTGATTTTGTTTCAGTATAACAAAATGGGTAAAAATTACATTAAGTTTATGTTAACCATATTTTACGTGGTTGCCAGTTTTTATTAAGGCAGATACACCTTTGGAACCTGGGTTAGCTGATAGAGATATCTCAATATTTACTCAAATTGTAATAAACTGCTGTTTGGAATAGATGATGTACTACAAAATCTTGAAGATGAAACAGAATGTACGTTGAATTTGTATAGTTCCACATTGTACGATATCATAAAAGGCTTTGAATACCCCTTGTCATAGCTAGGGTGTAAATAAATGTGCACAGTAAACCAAATGTGCTTCTAACTTTCTTTGCAAAATAATATTTTTCATTTAATTTACTGATGAGGCAGACATGAGACGAAATTTACTGGCAAGGCAGCACGGTATTTGGCACAAACAGTATGAATAAAGCATAAAAGCAACGAAATTTGCTGTTGAGGCTATGGCCTTTACTATACCGAGAGCGAGCGCGCGCGGATATGCATGTATGTGTGTGTATGTGTGTGTGTGTGTGTGTGTGTGTGTGTGTGTGCGTGCGTGTATTTGTGATTACAAAAATTTCGATAAATAATCAGATGCCGCCTCGCTGCCATATGTTGATGTAGGACGCTATTACTGTAGTGGCCAGTAGAAGAAGGTTTGCGAAAATGCATCATATTCATGACGAAATAAATCTCAGGTGAACAGCCTGGTATGAGTGTGCATAGGACACAATATTTCGGAAATCGACCACGTTGCCATCATCAGCGCACCTGATGACGGCAACGTGGTCGATTGCCGAAATATTGTCCCCTATGCACACTCATACCACGCTGTTCACCAGAGATTTGTTTCGTCATAAAATACGCCTAGAGAAATTGAAGAATCACGTCATATTCATGATTACTCATTACCAGCTACCTTCGTGTCACAAGAAATGTATTCTTTCAAAGCTAGGCAGGTCAGTTACCAAGCTTTACTGTGATGGAGAGGTTTGTTATTCTGTTGGTATATGACTGTAGAGTACTATAAACAAGCTGTTGATAGTGATTGATTTTGCCCATCTGTCAACACGTGCAATAAATGCTAGAAGGTTCGATTCTATCTGATGAATCTCTGATGTTCAAAATTATTAACACTTAATTCAAAATTGTGTCCAGTTTGGACTGGCGACCATATTTATACCTAGCTACAAATAATTACTACTGCGGAACGAATGTCTGTTCAGATAGTAATTTCGAATGTTTACTCTCTTGTATAAAATAATGTTGTGTATGAAGAGATGAAACCAGCTGCCATATTGCTTAAAACCCACTACTTACACTATTATTATTATTATTATTATTATTATTTATTTTATGGCCTTCAATGGACCACTCTAGTCAAAAATAGAAAGTTCTAACAAGTTATTACACAGGGATACAATTTGGCTCAATAATAACTTAATATGATATTTAGGTAATATTACTATTAGAGTCTCTTAATCTTGCATCTATAGATAGGCTTTTTTTGTTGTATGTAGTTTTGGTAATGTAATTTGCGTAGTTCAGTTTTTTTATTCTATTGTGCCATGAAGGCTTCTCATTTAGATTGTGTTATTATTTCGCCTAAATATTTAAATTTATCAAAAATTTTGATTTCCTGTTCTCTTATTGTAATTTTGTTTGCAAGTGGTGGATCAGTTAGCATAATCTCCATTTTTCAAATGATATTCTAAGGCATACTTTCTCTGCTATTTCTTGTAGTGATTTCATTTGTTGCCTGGCTTCTTGAACGGTGTTGGCTAGGAGAGAAAGATCATCAGCGAATCCCAAGCAGTTTAAGCTAATATCATCTTTTGCACTTCCAATTCTTATCATCTTTGGATTGTCCTTGTACCATTCTCTCATTATGTATTCCAGTGCACAGTTGAACAGTAATGGTGATAGGCAGTCACCTTGTCTTAAGCCTGTTTTTATGGGGAATGTTTCCGAAATTTCTCCTCTAAACTTTACTTTTGATTTGGTTTTGGTTAGAGTGAGTTGTATTATTTTAATTAGTTTTGGATGGAGTCCTAGATTTCTTAAAATTTTTAATGCTGAAGGTCTGTGGAGACAGTCATATGCCTTCCTAAAATCTACAAATGTTATTTCCAGAGGTTTGTTCCGTTTCTTGTAGTATGCCATAATCAATTTTAAACTAATTATCTGCTCTGCACAGCTTCTCCATGGTCTGAAACCTCCCTGATATTCCCCTAACTCCTGTTCTAATTGCTCCTTGATTCTTTCATATAGGATCTTGGATAGAATTTCGTATGTGCAATCTAGGAGAGAGATTCCTCTGTAGTTGTCTGGGTTGCTCTTATCTCCCTTTTTGTGTAGTGGGTGGATGATAGCTGTGGTCCACTGTTCGGGGAATTGTTCTGGTTACCCAAATTTTTGTTAGATCCATGTGTAAGGAGGTCTTGACTGTGTCACTTGCATATTTCCACATTTCAACAAAAACCTGATCTTCTCCACATGCCTTATAATTTTTTTGTTCTTTAAGAATTTTTTCTACTTCTTGGAAAGTTGGAGGGTCTAGTTTGTTAGGTTTGGTTTTTATTGGGGTATTTATGTTGATTTGTAAGGATTCTTTTGGTTCCTCGCAATTCAGAAGTTTGTTAAATGTTTTTGCCGTGATTTCTGCATTTTCCTTGTTACTGTGTGTCATTCTTCCATCCTCATCTTTCAGTATTAGTGTAGGGGCCTTATGTTGTTGTAGTTGTTTCCCAAAGATTTTATAGTAGTTCCTGGAGTTGGTTTTATGATAATTATCTTCTATAGAGTTTATAATATCTTTATGGAATCCTCTCTTCATTCTTCTAATATTTTGTGTGAATTTTTTTCTTTCATTTTTAGGTTAATGGCATTATCTTCAGTTTTATGTGTTTGAAACACTTTAACCATGCTTGGTGTCTATCTTCATGGAATTTGTCACATTCTGATGTCCACCATGCATGTTTCCTTCGGGGGTTCAAGGGAGCTAGATTCTCTGCTTATTTTTTAAGATTAGGCACTAGTTGTTCTAGATCAACTGTTAATTTGATGGTTTGTGTTATTTGTTGATATTTATTATTTTTAATTAGCTGATGTGGGTCAAACCTCCATTTTATTTTATTAGTTTTTCCGGTCCTCTTCTTTAACGGAGTGAGTTTGATTTTAATTTTAACTATATAATGGTCTGAGCCTGTGTCTAATCCTCTCAGTACTTTAACATTGTGGATCTCCTTATGAAAATTTTTGTCCATACAGACATGGTCTAGCTGCCACTCCCCCTTTCTCCAGTCTGGATGTTTCCATGTTTTAAGTTTACTTGGCTTCCTCTTAAAGTATGTTGATTTAGATATAAGGTTGTGTTCTCTGCAGAGTTCTACAAGTCTTTGACCGTTTTTGTTTGTAAATATATGTGGACTCCATTTTGCAATTATATCTTTATATTTCTTTTCTTTTCCCAACTGAGCATTGAAATCTCCCAATAAGATTTTTACATTCTTTTTATTTACTCTGTTCACAGTTTGTTCTAGAAGGTCCCAAAATTTATCTACCTCTTCCTTTGTTTTTGTTAGACATTTTTTTTTCATTTGCTGGGGCATGAGCATTTATTATTGTATAGGTTTTATTCATTGTTTTAAAGCTTAGAGTCGCAATTCTTGGTGATACTGCTTGGAAATCCGTTACTGAATCTATTATTTTTATGTTTACTAAAAACCCTGTTCCAAACTGGGGACTTTGTTTCATTGCCCTCGGTCCTGGTTTCCCATTTTAAATTCTGTATTCTTGTAATTCGAATGGTTCCTCTGTGGCGTTTCTCATTTCTTGGATCCCTGTTATTAAAATTTTTTGTTTATTTGGTTCATCTGTGAGCTCCTTGAGTTTTCCGGTCTGAAGTAGTGAGTTTATGTTGTGTGTTGCTATATAATTTATTTGCTCATGTTTAATCTTCTTTTTGTGTTTTAGTGTGCTTTTTGATGGTTGCAAACGCTCCGATTCCTCGCTATCTTCTAGTTGACTACCCACCGAATCCGATGTAGCCTTTTCCCGCCTTTTTGAGCAGGACGGTGGAATTTTTTTCCTAAAAGACCTTTCCATTTTTGACTGTCGAAGGTTGTCAACCCTAGCTGGAGCAAGCTCCGATTTACAACTACGGTTGTTAACCTCAGAGGGTGTGTTTGGTCCGCGAGAGCTATTTTATTTCACTCAAGTCCGCCGGTAAACCGGTGAGGACTTCCCTATCCGCCACCTGGGACGCGCCACGTAGGAGTATCACCTCTCCTCCTACTATGAAAGCGTAGTAGGTTCGTGGTCTTACACTATTACTTTCATAAATCTGATAAAAGGTCATCAACAGTAACTTGCTGTTGTAGTGATATAATAACGGTGTGTTTCACACCGATGTGAGTTACGAGTGTTATTGATACGGTAATGAATGAAAGTGACTTAATCAGTAAAGACTATTAATATGATTAATCGGCGATTTGCAATTATATAATGACAAAATTTCAATCTTCTACGTTCATCTACATCTCGAAGAAGTTTAATACGCAGTAAATGATAAGGATAGAAGCCATGCATATGCATGGGCTATGTTCTTGTACGTGTGACACCGATATGTGTAGAAATGATGAGTGCGCTTGTTGAAGAACAACGTTCTAGTAACTGAATAATGTCTTGAACTCTCGTCTGTTACATTGCCAGGTTCTAAGTTTATTCCGTTTGCAGATGATACGAACATTACAATATCAGCAAGGCAAGTACAGATTTAGAAATGGTTGCTAATCAAATTTTCACTGACATTAATAAATGGTTTATAGCTAATTCACTGTAATTAAACTTTGGAAAGACCCACTATGTGCAGTCCAGAACCTGTAAGAGACTTCCTTCCAGTATGTGTATAACGTATGAAGACATGCAGACAGGAAAGCTTGACAGTGTTAAATTTTTTGGATTACAGCTTGACAATAAATTCAGTTGGGAAGAGCACACCACAGAATTGCAGAAGCGCCTAAACAAGTCTGTATATGAAATGCGAATGATGTCGGTTGTAAGAGACATAAATATAAAAAACTTACATGCTGTACCTACTTTCATTCTATTGTGTCATAGGGGTAACTCGTCAGATGGGTAATGTGGGTATACATATATGGGTAACCCTCATATAGGTAACATAATAAATGAGATGTTGATGTCGGTTGTAAGAGACATAAATATAAAAAACTTACATGCTGTACCTACTTTCATTCTATTGTGTCATAGGGGTAACTCGTCAGATGGGTAATGTGGGTATACATATATGGGTAACCCTCATATAGGTAACATAATAAATGAGATGTTCGGCGATCTGTACTGTGTTTACTACTCGATCATAAATAACAGCTCGATTTACCTCCTTACTGTGGTGTCACCGCCAGACACCACACTTGCTAGGTGGTAGCTTAAATCGGCCGCGGTCCATTTAGTAAATGTCGGACCCGCGTGTCGCCACTGTGTGATCGCAGACCGAGCGCCACCACAAGGCAGGTCTCGAGATACGGACGAGCACTCGCCGCAGTTGTACGACGACTTTGCTAGCGACTACACTGACGAAGCCTTTCTCTCATTTGCCGAGAGACAGTTAGAATAGCCTTCAGCTAAGTCCATGGCTACGACCTAGCAAGGCGCCATTAGCCTTACATAGTTTGATAGTTATCGTATAAATGTCTCAAGAAGAACGATGTATACAAAGAGGGAATAAAAGTTAAGTATTATTGCAGCTACGTACTTTTCTTGCTACCAGTCATTACGTATCCTGTTTCAGACCTCTATCTAGCCTACGTGAGATTACGCGTGCCTTTCGGCTACTTCAGTGTGGCGTAGCTGTCTTGTTACGCCACAACACTTACCACGTTGGTTAAAATTATGAAAATCGTTTTGATATCTCCGACACCAGTACTGTTGTTGCCAAGATTGTAGGGCAGGAAACTTCCAGAGGTGGTAGTATGGCTGGCTCTGAGCACTATGGGACTCAACTTTTGAGGTCATCAGTCCCCTAGAACTTGGAACTACTTAAACGTAACTAACCTAAGGATATCACAAACATCCATGCCCGAGGCAGGATACGAACCTGCGACCGTAGCGGTCGAGCGGTTCCAGACTGTAGCGCCTAGAACCGCTCGGCTACCCCGGCCGGCCAGGTGGTAGTATGTATCCAAAGAGAGAGAAAAAAATGTTAAGTAAACATGGGCTCTAAATTGCATATCCTTTGAGAGCACTTGTTCCTCTTCGATACTGTGAAACAAATCTCTTCTGCTGCAAACTCTTTGCTTTCCATAGTTTGTGTAGAGACAGTGTTTACTCATAGCTCATAAGGTATGCGCTTTAGAGCCAACGTTTACTGGCCATTTTTTTCTTGTTTTGGTCCATACTACCTACTACCGTAATATGGAAATCAAGGAGCTTCTAGCAGAAGAGATTTGTTTCACAGGATCGGAGATGAACAAATGCTCGTATCTCTTAATGTATACATTTTAGAGCGCATGTTTACTAGACTTTTTGCTTCGAGTGATCGTTCCTGTCATGTTCCTGGACGTTGAACCTTCGTCCTGGGACATCCTGTGTGTGTGGGGCATGGCGACTCCCGAGGCGCTCGCCGTTTGGCAGAAGGCAGCAGGCACGTGTAGCTTTACTCCCAGGCTGATCAGAAGGCGATCCCCGTCGGCGGGTCCCGCTAGCGCCTACTTCCGCCGCACCTAGGCACTAGCCACTCACAGCTCTTGTCCCGAGTCCATTTACAATCCCGGAAGCTTAATGAATATCCGCGTCATTATCAGACCGTACTAGTACGGAGAGCACGTCTGGAATGAAATGCTGTGGATAAAACCATTTCGGCACGTGTGTTGTGTGCTTTCGAGCATCTGCAAAACGTTCAGGCTCTACGAGTCGGAGCCAGAGTCCGGGTTCCATTCCCAGGGCCCGGGTTGATGAGAGAGAACGGAAATCACGCAAGGGGACAATTTGATGAATTAATAAAACATTCCTTAAAATGTGTGTGTAAGAAAGGCGAATTTATTTTCATAGAAGTATTAGTTTACGACGAGAAGAGGACAATGTTCTCCGCTAGAAAGTAGCGAGAGGTTAGTAGCAGGCACTCGATTGTGGACCACGAATTTCGTTCAACAATGTCGGTTCCTTTTCATATTACTGACCTCACTTCTGTAACGCAGAACAAAGAGAGTGGGAAACGAAGCCGGTCTGTTGTACCGTGCCGACTTTCTTCATCGTCGTCTTCGATATGTTGTTGTGAAATTCATCTTGAGGTGAAAACTCACTTTTCGTCGTTGTTTACTTTCCAAGAAATATGGTTTGGAAGAGGATTCTGCCTTGAGAAAACACAAATATCTTAGTTTTCATCCAAACATGCTCCGGTAAAGTTCCACCAGCGTCAGTGGGCTCACTTTATCTTCTCTCGAATAACAGGAAAAGAGTAGCATGGTAATGTTTACAGGTTATGGATCATGGTCATTATGTTCGTAACATTTTAACAAAATATGTACCTCAATACCACATGTTCATGTAGCTGCCTGTCGTCTGTAACTAATAAGGATTTCTCTATAGTACATACATTACTTATATGGAAAGAAAATATTAGGCCAAAAATAAAACTATTTGTGTTTGGGTTGCTTCACGTTTTTTATAGTATCATGCTTCAATTTTTTTATGTAATGTTTTGCTATGAACACTAATACGTCATTATCTTTTAACGTTCCATTATTAGGTTATTCTGCTTGTTTTCGAAATCTTTTTTGCATATTGGTTGTGAGGATATGTTGTATGCGATGGCCTTTATAAATTTGCGAGTTTGTGAGTGTGTATTTAATTTGTTTTCCCTTGTTTTTTTTTGCGTTTTCCTCGTTGTCATGACGCTGTGAACCTGTATTAGCAAACACTCACTGTTTACGAAATGTTCAACTGTTCCGTATCTTGCTTTACGCGTTCTGGGCGAGAGTTTCAGTTTCGAACATTCTTTTGACAGCAAGTTCTGAGGGGTGCACCTGTGTGTGTGTGTGTGTGTGTGTGTGTGTGTGTGTGTGTGTGTGTGTGTGTGCCTGTCTCTGTGTTAGCGTTAAAAATTTAAAGATGGTGTGGAGTACTTTTATAGTCAAGACAGAGGGTCCGGTAAGACCTACACCACAGTCCGTCCTGGCTCATTCTTTTAATTACGGATGAGGCGGCTATATTCAGATCGCACATAAACCACGGTAACGTTACCAAAAATAAAAATATGTTTAGTAGATTCTGCATTCTTCCCCCTGATCAGAGAGGATGACGGAGGAATGGTGCGGTTTGATGAAAGTCTTGTGATGTGTCAAACGTGCGACAACTTTTGCACTCGTGTCGTATCTTTCTTGTTCGATTAGGTACGAAGTTGATTTCTCGTGGTTTAGAATACAGCTGCTGACAAACTCACAGAAAAAAAATAGCGACTGTGCATTGAAATTAAAGAAACTTCAGGTGCCTGTAGATGGCATACAACGATGTAGATCTCGAGGAACTGTTGCGGAACTACAGACGTTTCTTATAACGGGTTGTCACCACGGGCTAGCGCAGCACATTGCTTGTTTCGTTCAGCGTGTGTCGCAGTGGTAAAAAAATGGATAGGGACTGGCTTAGAACGCACTGCATGCATAGTGTAATGCAAGTGGCAACCTTGGCATTTGTATTGTCCCATATTAATTGCCTCTGAACGATCATAACAGACTGAGACGCAAAACGAATGTTCACATGGATCGTACCGCAAGTTCTAGGACTTCTCTGGAACCTACCGTTCTATGGAATTTTCCCGACAGATCATAGAAATTCAGTTCATACCTGTGGGTCAGTAAATTCATCCAAGGCAGTGTACACCAATGACTTATATCTGCTTCTGGCTTATAAAAATAGAGCGCAGAAGACGCTATTTTTGCTAACATAATGGTTATTAGCTATTCACTTGCTATTAAAATGAGGTCATAGGGACGGGTTTAGGGATATTCAGCCCAAACGAAAAATAAAAGAAATGGAGAAAATGAAAGGAACATTTCGGTGGGTGGAGAAAGGATACTGGTAAAAGCTCTTAATTATAAATGCACTGGAGGACGAAACATAGGAAGGGCATCCAGCAGATGGAGTACCGTAACAGGCAGTTTGCGTAGTACAGGAAATTAATTAATTAATGTCGTGTGGCTAGGGCCTCCCGTCGGGTAGACCATTCGCCTGGTGCAGGTCTTTCGAGTTGACGACACTTCGGCGACCCGCGCGTCGATGGGGATGAAATGATGATGATTAGGACAACACAACACCCAGTCCCTGAGCGGAGAAAATCTCCGACCCAGCCGGGAATCGAACCCGGACCCTTAGGATTGACATTCTGGCACGCTGACCACCCAGCTACCGGGGGCGGACAGTACAGGAAATGAAGATGAAGAAGAAGATGAAGATGAAGATGAAGAAGAAAAATATTTCCGATTCATATCTTTCTAAAAACGCCACATGAGTGTGACGACTGGAAAGAGAACGAAAAATTCAAATGGCTCTGAGCACTATGGGACTTAACATCTGAGGTCATCAGTCCCCTAGAACTTACAACTACTTAAACCTAACTAACCTAAGGACATCACACACATTCATGCCCGAGGCAGGATTCGAACCTGCGACCGTAGTGGTCGCGCCGTTCCAGACTGAAGCGCCTAGAACCGCTCGCACACACCGGCCGGCGGAATGAGAACGAAATGCAGACGACTAGAAAGAGAACGAAGTGCACGTCATTCCGACCGAATGTAAACTTTAATGACAAATTTCAATGATTTAAGTACGTCATACAACTGTGTAAGTAGCAATGATTACTTTCAAAGCACTAACCCTCACTTTTGTCGCCACTGAGATATGCGGAAAAAAAGGTGCAGCAGTCTGTTTTCATTCATTGCGCTTGTTTAGTTATTTGTTTGTAATTTTTATATTATTCTGTGTTCTAGGAAAGCTGTTTATTATTTATATCATTATCTAAAACGTCGCCACTTGAACGTATGTCAATTACTGGTTCAAATGGCACTGAACACTATGGGACTTAACATCTGAGGTCATTAGTCCCCTAGAACTTAGAACTACTTAAACCTAACTAACCTAAGGACATGACACACACCCATGCCCGAGGCAGGAACGAACCTGCGACCGTAGCGGTCGCGCGGTTCCAGACTGAAGCGCGTAGAACCGCTCGGCCACTGAGGCCGGCGACAATTACTGTCTCTAAACTTTTTTCCTTTGTAAGAATCTGATTTTTGTCGTGTTTTATTTCATTGCTTTTTGCTACTGTAATGCCTTTTTTGCTTTATAACCCCATTACAGACTTTGCTGATTGTATCTCCCTTTATTTTACATCGTACAATTATCACTGGAGAATATATGTACCCCTACAGTAGCGACATCTGGTGAACTTGCTTCACAAAAACATTTTGTGGCTACTGTACGGCAGTTTGTTTTTGAAAGGCAGTGCTGCTGACAAAATGACTCTTGTGTATACAATTATTTATATATGTTTGACGATTCTGGCGCTGATTTTGTGTTTAGCTTTTGACGATGCCACTATGGCTCCAGTATATTAGGACATGTTTTTATAAAACATGTATGCCTCATCATATTTAAAGCGCACAAATGCACGTGTATGTCAGTAATACTTTTCATCATGGTCTATTTTATTGTTTTAAGCTGTAGACAATCTGTTAGTTGTATTTGTGTTTTCCCACATTTTTCTGCAGATCTGAAGATGGTCATTAGAGACCGAAACCGGTAGTCTGATGACATAAAAATTTGTGACCATAGACGTGAAGAAAAGGAAATTAAAAAAAAAAAGAAGATGAAAGACGGCTGCAACATCTGAGAGCTCTGAGGCGTAGTCGAAAACTTCATACAGGTTACAAATACGATAGTGATGGGTAACAATCTATTCTAAACTTCGTTTTATAGTCACGAAGAATCCTTCTATTGTATTAATAAGAGTCGACCAGTTGTTTTATTCCAGAATGAGATTTTCACTCTGCAGCGGAGTGTGCGCTGATATGAAACTTCCTTGCAGATTAAAACTGTGAGTTCGAGTCTCGGTCGGGCATACAGTTTTAATCTGCCAGGAAGTTTCAGTTGTTTTATTGTTCTAGACTTCAGTTCAGATATTGGTTTGAAGCAACTCTCCACGCTAATCTGTTCTCTGCACCTTTGCGTAAATACTGCACTATCCAACTGAACCTTCTTACTGTAGTCAAGCCTCTGTCTCTCTCTAAAATTTTTGCCCTGTCCCCCGTATCCTTGACCGCCTCCACTTCACTCCATTTCCTGCCTGTCCATCTCCTCCTCTCCCCTCTCCCTGTTCATCTCCACCCCTTTCGTTTCAGTATCATTCTGCTTCACTTGCTTTCCTCCTACTCCCCCATCTCTCTGCCTATCTTTTCCTCCCACTGCCTGTGTCCATCTCCTCCTCTTTCCTTTCGCTGTTCAGTTCCTCTTCTCTCCCTCTTTGTTAATTTGCTCCTCATCTATCTCCGTCCATCACTTCCTCCTCCTTTCTGTGTTATCTCCTTCCTCTCCCTCTCTTTCTGTCCATCTCCGGATCCTCCCTTTTCTCTCCACGTTGCCACACTCACCGCTGTAGGAGGCTGGTGGTCCTTATCCCCGCAGTATTTCTCTCCAGATTATAACTAATGTATGTACCAAACTTGATTGAATCGTTCCAGGGGTTTAGGGCGAGCTCTTTACCCGTAGCTTGGCTCGCAAACGCACGTGTCAAATATATTTCACACATGTTTAACACATTTCACTCGTATTTGTAGACATATTCCACCAGAGTTTCTAGCGAATTTCACACTGCAGTTTCATTTTCGCGCAGCTCAATGTTTATGAGATCGTATCACCTGAAGTATGTGCTGTATAGTGACATAATTTTGCCGATACATCCAGTGACATTGTGCCTACTGTTTGTGAAATGAATTTTGAATAGAGTTAGTAGTAAAGAAGTAATAAATTGAAACTTCATGCATGATGCGGCAGTTTCTCATGCATCTCGGTGTTTATGACGTCATATCTCCTGAACTGCAAGTCGTACGTTGATATATTTTTCTAGATGGATTCAGCGGAATATGTGGATACCATTTGCAAAATGTGTTTCTAGTAGAGTTAGTAGCAAATAAGTAATAAATTAAAACGTTATGCATGACGCGGCAGTTTTTCTTCACATCTCATTACTTCACGTCATATTTCCTGAACTACGTGTCGTACAATGATATATTTTTGTAGGTACATTCAGTGGCAAATGTGAATACCGCGTGGAAAAAGTGTTGCAAATAGATTTAGTACCAACGAAGTAATAAATAAAAACGTCTTATTAGATGCAGTAGTTTTTCATGCATTCGGTGCTTATTACATCACATCTACGAACTGTCGTACAATGGCGGAATTTTTCTCGTACAATCAGTAGTATACGTGAAAACTGTCAGCAAATGTGTCGCAATTATAGGTAGTAGTGAAGAAGTAATAAATTCAAACGTCATGCTTCATGTGGCGTTTTTACTGCATGAAAAGCGAAAATGTAGTAAGCAAAAAACTATTTTTTCTTTCATCATTGTATGGGGTTCGTTAGGGAGCAAAAGTTTCGTAAAAATTTGAAATTATATGTAAAGTTTGTTCCAAATTTCTAAGTGCTCTCATTCTCAAATACTGGATGAATGAAGTATGGGTATTCTCGAGTCATGGACTACACTGCATTTTCACCCCCACCCCTTCGATGGATGAGTGGTTCTTATATCCCAGTCATTATTTTCAGTCAGTAACTTATTTCTAGTAATGTGTACCATGTTTGGTTGGAATCGCTGCAGTGGTTTAGTAGAAAATGGGGAATGTATATACGTACGTCCATTTTTATAATTTGTATGGATTTACTGAGTGTGCGTGAGCACAAAATAATATCGGTTTAATGAAAAACATGCTTTAGTTATGTTATAGTTATTAATGTGTACGAATTTTTCAAAAATGACTCTGAGCACTATGGGACTTAACTTCTAAGGTCATCAGTCCCCTAGAACTTAGAACTACTTAAACCTAAAGACATCACACACATCCATGCCCGAGGCAGGATTCGAACCTGTGACCGTAACGGTCGCGCGGTTCCAGACTGTAGCGCATAGAACCGCTCGGCCATCCCGGCCGGTCACGAATTTTTACTTTAATTTATTTCATATATGAAAATGTACTATTAGTAATTTATACAGACGTGTACAATAGAGCATAAAACACATGGCAGGGTGTATAACAGCTGTCCAGCTTGCACCTTAACTGGCTCCGAGGGCACAGCCACAGGCACTGTAGCTCACTACAACGAGGCGCGCTAATGTAGATGCAGGAGTTGGCGAGTGGGGTGTTAACCACACCGCTGTGATACCGTTCTACTCTGCTTTCTGAGCGCTCAGCGCAGACACTCTGCCGAGAAAGGCCTCACAAACGCTAACTCGCGACGCTTCCTGCACACAGCCTCGCTCAAATGAGCGTTAAATTGGAAACCTGTTAGCAGAGCAACGTCATGGTGGGCGCGCAGAATGCAATCTTGAGGCGTGAGTAGGGCAGTAGTGGAGCGACAGTTAGGAGGGTGTTCTAACTCTGTAAAGTCCTTCGCCTGTTTGCCAGACTTGGACCTTCTCTTGTTACAGAATCTCACAACAACCATTCAGTGTCACCGTCGACGTACACGAATTCAACGGCGACATTAAATATGTTTGGAAAAGTTCTGATTTAAATCAGTACATGAAGCTCTTTGTTGCTTTACCAACATTGGTTATATGAATCTAGTTAACGTAAAGCGGTATGTACACCTCATATGAATCGATTCTATTATAAGTTCGTAAATATCGACGAATTATAAACACATATATCGTATCTACATCTAAAAGTTTGTGTCTGCTCATAACATTAAGAGACTCGTTATAAAGACGATATAATTGTATTCTGCATTATCCACAGATTATAAATGAATAAGGCAGTTAGTATGTCGCATGCATGCGTCATTTTTATCTATCCATAGATTATCATTAATTTATATTGTCACTCATATACTCTACAGGCAGACTAAATGGCAACTTTAGAGATACAGAAATCAGTAAATTAACATATTTTGCATGTATTCAGTCACTGATGTCCTATGGGATAATGTTGTGGGGTAACTCCTCACTTAGGCAAGAAATACACTTTGCACTGAGAAAGTAATTACAGTTGTGTGTCGGAGTCACACACATGCATCTTACAAGCATTGTTTTTACCATTTGGGATATTTACGACTCCTCACAGTACACATACTAACAGAGGAAAACTGCAATTACGAGTAGCAGAGATATTCACAAATACAATTCTGGAAGGAAAAATAATCTGCACTTGCCACAAGTGAATCAAACTTCGGCTGAGAAATAACTAAAAGATACCTGTATGAAACAATTTGCTCGTGTAATTTTTCACAGACACAAGAAGTGTTCTGAAATGTAGGTTAAAGCTATTTATGTCTATCAAGTCCTTCTATCCGACAGAGGAATTCTTGAGTAGAGATAAATAGTTACCAACCTGCGCTTGTCATGTAATTTTTTTACAGTTGTCAACACCTTTGACCCACGATATTATAGCAGGCGAAGGCGTACCCGCCCTACATTTTATAAACTAATAGGCAATATTGCTATTGAGACCAAGAATTATGTCGCTTCTCAACTCATCCTGCATGGGCCATCAGTGTTTTGTAGTGGAGTTTTGAACTTTGCTCTTAGCAACAATGATGCCAATCAGCACGGGAATGGCTGAGTTACCGTCGCTTTAGTACATGGACCCATACAACCATACAACTATTTTTCTTTAATATTGTCTAGCCCATCTTTTGTTGAACTGATACCTTTCAGATCATAGCGTTTATCGTGAATATGCTCTATAGAACATGCAACCAACTTACTGATTAACTCAGTCGTCTTCTACAATTATAACTCTGATATTGTTATACTTTTGTTTGGCTAAAAATATTGGAAGACTATCGTCTAATCTATATAACAAACGATGTGGAAACAAAATGCCCATACCCTTGCAGGTAGACAGTTCTTCATCTGTGGATGTAAACCAACAGACTAACATTGCCTCATTACGACAAGGTCAACATTCGGCGTAAAATGTGGTGTTGCACATTAGTGTCCAAAACTTAGGCGTACTAGGAAAAGAGGAAATTGAGTAGACGAAAGATGAGCAGTCACTGGGAATAACCAATAAAATTTCCCTACAAGCAGGAGTTTTGCTGTCTGCATAAGAATGAAGTACTACTAAGCAGCAAATAGTATTACATTATACTGAAAACCTCTGTGTTGTTGCATTGTTAGCAAAGTGTAGTCTCTTGGCGGAACTTACAGTATAATCCCGCGAACACTCCAAATGGTCTCAGAATAGAATTCTGGAAAGCCTCGAAGCAGATCATACACAGACTGCAGTGGCATCGGCATTGATGGCGCCGCAAAGATTCATCTCAAGCATTTGTGAACGATTGAGAGTCAAAGGAAATGTTCTCCGTGACTCAGCACAATGACGGACAGAACTAAACACAAAGTGAAAATGTGGAAGTCAGTGCTAGTACGCTATGCCGACGTCAAAGAGCGCATTACCTGCAAGTGAGTCAATTGTAATGTGGCAGAATTATTTATCTCTGGAAAGTAGTCTGTCATAACATTTGGTCTCATACAGGGCATTCTACTAGTATACCGATATATGTGTGGAACCACCCAGCGAAACAGGATCGTATTCAGGGACGAGCGAGCGTAGGGCGTGTGTTTTGAGCATAACACATGGTGACTATCACTTACTCCGATGATCGAAACGACTTATACAACTTCGTCCACTGGGTTGGCTTGATGTTGAACACTGCGCTGAATAAAGATCTGTCGACGCTGTCGTTTCGACTAAGTCTGCTGCAGAAAACTTGCTGCTTTCGAATGAGACGTGCTTCGGCTTGGCCTACAGTGATTTATGCATACGTATTTATGGTGCCGTGGTGACAGAAATCAAGGAACCTGCACTACAGACGAGTATACAGGAAAAGCGTAATGTCTTAATAGCAACTTATGTATCACGCATATCTGAGTGTCAACTACCGCTCTTTTATCAGGCACTCTGTGTGAGATACTGCTAGTCGATGCATTGTTCTTTGCGACCTCCCAGCAATCACTGCCATTGTTTTATGGAGTGGCATACAAACCGCACGTAGAGGTTTTCCAAATGAATGTCTGCAGACTTTCACCACATGCATTTATGGCTACAAGTTTCCAGCGAATGATCGTTCTGAGGTGGTAACTAGATACTCTCCAGTTATTAACAGCATATTTTTAGTTATTGGTATAATTTTTCATTACCTTATAACAACTTAATATAGACGCAGAGCAGCAGCGTAAATACGCTGCCTTACAAAAAAAGTGAAACTTCACAGTTTGAGAGGATGTGTGATGTTATTGCAGTGATTACAAAATCTAATCAAATTTCCACAGAACTTGGTAATATGAGCACACTTATCAGTATGACATTGCGCCCCTCTGGCCCGGATGGATGAACTGATTCACTTGAGAAAAGTATCGTTAAGTCGCTGTATCAGCCCCTTATTTATTTATTTATTGCCAAATTATAGACCTGTTACCTGATGTTTAAAACAGGTCGTACATCTTACAGTTTTCTTTTTTCATCTTTTTACAGTTTTCTTTTCTTTTGTTTTGTCTACAACATTTACAAAGAATGATACTTTTCAAAATAACAGTAATTTAAGGTTGAAATGTAAATAAAATCTCCTTAGGCAAACTGGTCCACAACGGTTGTAACTTGTCCTTGACATGGTCCCACGTATGTTCTGCTGGGGACAGCACTGGGAATCTTGCTGGCCACGGCAGTACATCAACATCACGCAGACAGTTCATAGAAACACTTGCCATGTGTGGAAGCAGCTCATCCTGTTGAAAAACGGTACCGCAATACTGTCGCATGAGAGGTAATATGTAAGGATGCAGGATGTCCATGACGTACCTCGCTGCCGTCAGAGTTTCGTCAATCACTACCAGCCATTGTGAGCTGAATCCATACCCGATGGTTCTGTACAACATGATGTCGGGAGTAAAACCGTTGCTCCTGTCCAAAACATTGGCAGGATAGGACTTCTTCCCAGGTCACCACCATACTTGCCAACGATGGTCACCCATGGGAATCGAGAAACCCCATTCATCACTGAACACAATGCGACGCCATTCATCAGCAGTCCATGCTTCCCTGTCACGGCACCAGTCCAAACGCAGCCGTTTGTATTATGATGTTAACGGCTTCCGATGCATGTGATGGTGATTATCTCGATCAGCTGCGATGCATGGGATGGTGATTCCCTCTACCAGCTGCAGCTAGTCTCCGGCCAATGGTGCAGAATGACACGAAATGTTGCAGGGAGTCCATCATTTGTTCTCAGATGGCAGGCGCAGATGTGAAGGGGCTACGATGTGCTTGGGTTCCACCTTGTGGTGGTCTGACGTGGTCAATCAGAACCTTGACGACCAATGTGTCTGGCCTCATGTTCCTACCCGCAGTGCAGCGTCATTACACTGTCCCATATGAATGCCCCAAAAATCCGTATATTACACGATTCGACCAGCTGTCCAAATAGAGGCCCATAATGAGGCCCCTTTCAAGCTTTGCCAGATGCCTTTAATACCGTGTACCACGAGTAGGTAGCATCTCCGTGTCCTTCAAAGAAGTCACTCATGATCTAACGCCGTTCATGCCCTTTATATACCCCACTAGGCCTGGTAACGATTCAAAACACAAACATTACTAATGTTGCCTGGTGGCTGTTCTCCCTGTCACAGAGAATTGCAATTCTTATCATTTACGTACCAGCCGATGGTGTGTCCACGTACGAAGGTATATTGACATTCTACCATCTCTTCTGGATGCTTCACTTTTTTGTCAGGCATTGTAGAATACATGCTCCTGCATGTTCAGTTGCAAAGGAACCACAACTTCCACTGAAGTACAAACAAAACAATTACCCAGAGTAGCGAGGAAGAGTCTTGGCACACGAGAGACACCTGTGCCTGTGTCTGCAAAAGACTCACATTAAGGAATCTGACACCACCATAAAAAGGGCTTACAGCCTCCGCAGAAAAAAATGTGTCTATGGTATTTATGGCTAGGAGATCCCATTTGGGATGTTCGGCCGCCTGATTCAAATCTTTTTATTTGACGACATTTCAGCGACGTGCGTCTCGATGATGACGACGATGAGGAAAACACAAACGCTCAGTCCCAAGCGGAGAAAATCCCTTACCCCTCTGGGAATCGAGCGTGGCGTCCAGTGATTGAAAGTCAGCAACGCTAATCATAACACCACGAGCTGCTGATAGTCTCCACAGAAAGGACCACCTACGTAGGAAGAGGGCTACATGTGGTATGGTCATATTCGTCAATGACTAGTACTACTATTTGCCTCTCCTCGTCGGCACCGACTTGCAAGGATTAGTTGCAATAGTGTGTGTGCTATGTAAGATGACATGATGCTCCCTCTGCGTGCCTTCTAAAGCGATACAGTTATAAAGTTCCTGAGGTTCTCAGGGACCTTACTGCACAGCTCTGCCGTCTGTTCTTTCTTAGTGGAAACTTGAATGCTCTTAATGTGCTACGGGGCTCTAAGACCAGCTGTACCCAGATTTCAGTATGCCTCATTTTAACTACTGAGTGTATTTTATGTTCCCACAAGTGGGCAGAGGTTGTTTTACCGGCTGCTCTGTCCTCTATTTTAGCTGCCAATGAGACGAATGTGGTATGACTTTTAAGATTTTGAGAGATGTCTGACTTTCTCCGTAAACTATTGGAGAGATTTTGGTGTGTTAACAGGGTGACTAGCTCATCCTGATTTTATTTAAGTGACACCCATAACAGTTTCCTTCAGTTCTGTAAATTTTATCGCTTACTTTATTTAGAATTTTAGTAGCACATTTGAAAATTGTAGAAGTTGAAAATTTTATGTTCTTCACAATTAGGTACGACTGGGTAGGTAAATGTAAGTGAAAATGGGAGAGAGTGATTGTAATTTTAAGTGAAATTATAATTTAGGCATTTTTACGTAGTTTGGAACTTTTTAATCGTACTCTTTTTAGACTATTTTGGAAAGGATACTATTAGCCTCGCTACTGAGCGCCCTAAACCCATGAACACACGCACACGTACACACGAGTACACACTTTATCTAGTTTACCAAAATCGTTCTAGGATCCGTTTACCTTTCTGTTTATTTCCTTGTCTGTCCATTCAGTCTCTGACCTCAACTGGAAATACAAAAATTTGTTAACCGTTTCTAGGACAACATTTTTAAATTGCACAGTTTTAATTTGTAGACTATACGTTACTTTAGTCTTAGCTTTACTTATTTTCAGTATAATTTTAAACTTGAGCTGTTAAACGTATCCTTTCGTTGCTGATGTTTCTATGCAGTAAAGGCATATAGTATAACGTCATAAGACAAACGGAGCTGTGTGAGATCATTTCTTTCATACACATTACTTCTCAGTTTCCAGAGTTCAGTGATTTGAAATCTTCCTGTAAGGCTGCTCATTCTTTCCCGAATTTCTCACTAATCTGATGAAGTCTAATAAAAGCTTAGCATTCATATAGAGGTCGAACCACAACTCCACCGACAAACACTTAGGGCTCCGGAAGCTCGTTACAGAGTAATAATGTAATCATGATTTACTCGGTTTGTTACCGCAATCACCATTTTTTCTATGGAAATACCTTCACAACAGTGAAGAAGCCTGTACTATGTAGTAACTAAAATGTACAACAAACAGCACACAGCGCAGAGTAATTCAACAACACTCAGACGAAACACATACACTCATACCAAAGCGTGTTCAGTGTCTTCTGTCAGTCTACAATACAGTACATAACAAATGTACGAGTGTTCCCTTCCAGGTTTGTCCGCAGCTCGTGGTCGTGGGGTAGCGTTCTCGCTTCCCACACCCGGGTCCCCGGGTTCGATTCCCGGCGGGGTCACGGATTTTCTCGGCCTCGTGATGACTGGGTGTTGTGTGCTGTCCTTAGGTTTAAGTAGTTCTAAGTTCTAGGGGACTGATGACCATAGATGTTAAGTCCCATAGTGCTCAGAGCCATTTTTGAACCTTCCAGGTATTGTTGAAAAGTTCGACCACAATGATCACGGAAAACTGTACAGCGATGCACCATGGACTGTCCTACATGCTCAAGTATTCGAGGAGTGTGGCGTACTACTTCGGCGGCAGCAGTATTACTAGCGATCATGTCTGAGCGTGGATCGACCGGAGACTCGTAAATTAGTTCCTTCACACGCCGCCAGACGTCCATTGGTGTCATGTCCAGTGACCGAGCTGGCCATGGAGCAGGTCCATTTCGACAAATCCATTGTCATCCAACAAAATGCAGTAACTCTCTAACGAGCCACTTGAGAACATGGGTACCTGCTACCAAAATACTCAAAAGGTATACCCAAAAAACCTCTGAAAGTCTGTAGCTGGAGTTATGGTTCTCACCATATACATATAAAATACTGAAATGGATACATACTATTTATCTTTATCACAATATTTGTTTGTACTTACGTACAAATATTGTGATAAATATGTACCCATTTCAGTGTGTTAGGTGTTTTTTCTCTGCGTCTAATAGTCTTTCCGCAGTTGCATCACGTAATGCGCTACCCTGGTTTTTCTGCACGGTCGTAACTGCACTGTGAAGTGGACTACGGCTGTCACTACTGACTATCCATTTTGTGTCCACGCTTCGACACTCCAGTACCTGACTTGCTGTCCAGGGAAGATAAATATTAATGGCTTGCTTATGCCACGCGTACTTAAAAGTGCCTACCTAAGAACATACTACTTATAGTAGCTATAATTATTAGTCTCCGAATGAAATAAATACTGATACAATGTTGTTCAGTACACTGTCCTCAGTCATCAGTAGACATATCTGCACTTATAGCCTTAACACCCCGAGAGAAACAAATCGTAACAGCAAGAAGGAGTTGTGCGACATTTACGAAAGTTGGTAGGCGTGTTTCTACACCTGAAAAAATGACATCTATTCAGATTTCCCTCCAGTCGCGCTTTTTATCGCCACTATGACAATGCAACTCAGATTTACCTTAAATACACGCTATAACGGTCGTGAGCGTTAGTTGCCCTCGAGATTGGACGTGGTGAGTTGATGTTAGTCAAGAATATCTTTGAGGTGACAAAGACGCCATTATCAAAATCTCAGTGAGATTCAAACAGGTCATGTAATAGGGCTACGAGAAGCTGCCTGGTTCTACTGCGATTGTTGAGCGTTAGTTGCCTTCGAGATTGGACGTGGTGAGTTGATGTTGGTCAAGAATGTCTTTGAGGTGACAAAGACGCCATTAGCAAAATCTCAGTGACATACAAACAGGTCTTGTAATAGGGCTACGAGAAGCTGCCTGGTTCTACTGCGATTCTGCATATATGGCGGCGTTATAGCAACTGACGTCTCAAACCCTGAGGCCACTCCGCGTGGCGCCTGCAGCCAACCTATGTAAGACTTCGTATGACATCAAGAGCACTCCCATGGTTATCCCACATACCCTGACTGCAAATTTTTTGGTCGATCTGGTGATTCGACCAGTTACGCTGCCATTAATGAACAGCATTCCAGGGGATGTTTTCCAACAGAATAACGATCGCCCACTACCGATGTTGTAGCCGAGCATGCTCTACAGAGTGTCGACATGTCGCCTTGGCTTGCTCGATCACCAGATCTGTCTCCAGTCGAGCACGCATGGGACATCATCGGACGACAATTCCAGCGTCATCCACAAACAGAATTAGGCGTCCCTGTATTGATCGACCAAGAGCGACAGGCATGAAACTCCATCGCACAAACCAACATTCGGCACCTGTATAACACAATGCATGCACGTTTGCATGCTTGCATTCAATATTCTGGCGGTTACACCGGTTATTAATGTACCAACATTTCACACTTGCAGTGGCTTAGCCGGACGCGGTGGTCGAGCGGTTCTAGGCGCCTCAGTCCGGAACCGCGCGACTGCTACGGTCGCAGGCTCGAATCCTGCCTCGGGCATCGATGTGTGTGACGTCCTTAGGTTAGTTAGGTTTAAGCAGTTCTAAGCTCTAGCGGACTGGTGACGTCAGATGTTGAATCCCATAGTGCTCAGAGCCATCTGAACCATTTGAGCAATGGCTTACTTCGTGCCTACATTAATCTGTGATCTTACAATGTTAATCACTTACATACCTTACCTAGACAAATGTATTCCAGAAATTTCATTGCTCTACATTAATTACATTTTGGTGTTACGATTTTTTTCCCATCAGTGTATGTACCGGGTGTCTCTCCTAAGAGCCGTCAAGCATATTTTTTCTGGTATTTCGGGAGGTATTTGCGGTTTCGTTTTTGCGGTGTGTAGCTGGATTCGGCCCAAACAAATACTACTCATTACATGTTTAATGTCATACTCAGTGTTAACGGCAAGCGACGGTTTGTTTCCCGTAACAAGCGAAATGATTTTTAAAGTTGAATTTTACGTACCCATTCCACAGAGTGGTCCCAAAGTAGTCTAGCTCGACATTCGTTTTATTTGCATGTATTAAAAGGGACTGTGAAACTGGAGTATTAACAGTACTCCAGCGGCGTCAAGCGTGTACCCTGCCCCGCGCTGTCTTCTACCGACATGCTGAAGTGCTACTCAGTCGCTGGTGCAGTTCCGGTTATTCTTCCCGTTTTACTCTTCCTGTTAATACATATCAATAAAACTAGTGTCGCACCAGGCTAATCTGGGACCACTCTATCGAATGGGCACGTAAAATTCAGCTTTTAAAAATAATTTTGTTCGTAATGGGGTAGGAGATATGATACTGCATGAAGAGTTTGACAGAGCACTGAAAGACCTAAGTCGAATCAAGGCCCCGGGAGTAGACAACATTCCATTAGAACCACTGACAGCGTTGGGAGAGCCAGGTCTAACAAAACTCTACCATCTAGTGAGCAAGATGTATGAGACAGGCGAAATACCCTTAGACTTCAGGAAGAATATAATAATTCCAATCCCAAAGAAAGCAGGTGTTGACAGATTTGAAAATTACCGAACTATCAGTTTAATAAGTCACAGCTGCAAAATACTAACACGAATTCTTTACAGACGAGTGGAAAAACTGGTAGAAGCCGACCTCGGGGAAGACCAGTTTGGATTGCGTAGAAATGTTGGAACACGTGGGGCAGTACTGACCCTACGACTTATCGTAGAAAATAGATTAAGGAAAGGCAAACCTACGTTTCTAGCATCTGTAGACTTAGAGAAAGTTTTTGACAATGTTGACTGGAATACTCTCTTTCAAATTCTGAAGGTGGCGGGGGTAAAATAAAGCGAGTGAAAGGCTATTTACAATTTGTACAGAAACCAGATGGCAGTTATTAGAGTCGAGGGGCATGAAAGGGAAGCAGTGTTTGGGAAGGGAGTGAGACAGGGCTGTAGCCTCTCCCCGATGTTATTCAATCTGTATACTGAGCAAGCAATAAAGGAAACAAAAGAAAAATTCGCAGTAGGTATTAAAATCCATGGAGGAGAAATAAAAACTTTGAGGTTCGCCGATGACATTGCAATTCTGTCAGAGACAGCAAAGTACATGGAAGAGCAACTGAACGGAATGGACAGCGTCTTGAAAGAAGGATATAAGATGAACATCAACAAGAGCAAAACGAGGATCATGGAATGTAGTCGAATTAAATCGGGTGATGCTGCGGGAATTAGATTAGTAAATGAGTTTTGCTATTTGGGGAGCAAAATAACTGATGATGGTCGAAGTAGAGAGGACATAAAATGTAGACTGTCAATGGCAAGGAAAGCGTTTCTGAAGAAGAGAAATTTGTTAACATCGAGTATATATTTAAGTGTCAGGAAGTCGTTTCTGAAAGTATTTGTATGGAATGTGACCATGTATGGAAGTGAAACGTGGACGATAAATAGTTCAGACAAGAAGAGAATAGAAGCTTTCGAAATGTGGTGCTACAGAAGAATGCTGAAGATTAGATGGGTAGATCACATAACTAATGAGGAGGTATTGAATAGAATTGGGGAAAAGAGAAGTTTGTGGTACAACTTGCCTAGAAGAAGGGATCGGTTGGTAGGACATGTTCTAAGGCATCAAGGGATCGCCAATTTAGTACTGGAGGGCAGCGTGGAGGTTAAAAATCGTAGAGGGAGACCAAGAGATGAATACACTAAACAGATACAGAAGGGTGTAGGTTGCAGTAGGTACTGGGAGATGAAGAAGGTTGGACAGGATAGAGTAGCATGGAGAGCTGCATCAAACAAGTCTCAGGATTGAAGACCACAACAACAAGCACACTGCAGTCCCCAGGATATTACAAAAGAGGGGACATGATTCTTAGAGCAGTGTGTGATCACCATGGGCAGCAGTGCATGCTCTGTAACGTGTTCCCATGCTGACCGCAAAGTTGGTAAGAGTTTTTGTGGTAGGGCGTTCCATCCCCCCCCCCTACGCCCCTCCTCCCCCTTCCTCCCCCTCCCCCTGCGCGGTTGACAACTACTGGGTGGTCGCTGGTGAAGGTGGACGTGCTGTGAAACACGTCTCACCGACGCACCCCACACTTTCTCGATGGCATTTAAGTCTGAGGAACGAGCAGGCCAGCTCATTCGCCGAATATCCTTTCCATTCAAGAGCTCCTCCACCAGCGATAGGGCCGCGCATTCTCATTCATAAAACTGAATTCAGGGTCGTATGCATCCCTGAAAGGACGCTTTTATGGAAGGAGTACAGTGTGAAAATAACGATAACTGGTGGGTGTAATGTGTCCAAAGATATGGAAGTCAGTACACCGGTACAACATTATGCCTCCCCACACCATTACACCTGCACCTCCAAAACGATCGTGATCGGGAATGTTAATGGTTGCATTACGTACCCTCATATGGCAAGACGCGGGAGCACGTGATTAAACAAAATATATAAAGTCTTCACATTCCATGCATCTTGCAAGGCTCACCAAACGGAGAACGATAAGAAGCAAGTGTAGGTCGCTTTTCCTAGAAGCTGAACAAAATATTCTCATTTTCTCAGTTAGGATATCGCTTAGATTGTGAGATACACGAAGAAAGAAATAAGAGATATCTGTCATTGTCAACAAAAATGTATTAGAAAACCAAATACTGACATTGCAGCAACCCTGAGTAGAGAAACAAAAGATAATCATGTAAAAGATAAATAACCGAGCTGTCCAACTTCGTCATCTTCACGTCCTTCGATTCCCGGCCGGGTCGGAGATTATCTCCGCTCGGGGACTGGGTGTTGTGTTGTCCCTACGTTCGTATCGTCATTACTGACATTCCACTACTGAGATGGCTGAATGAGCACGTCCCGGAAAACAGAAAATCTTCACTTCCTGGAATAAGCTGCACAGCCTGTACTGGAAAATATCTTGTTCTTGGACGTCCGACACTTTGCTGTCCAGTGGGCTTGTAATTATTTCGCTTCTAGGCAGATGATATTGCTGCACTCTTTCTAAATGGTTGCACCAGTTGACTTTGTATTTATTTTCATTTTGCTTTCCAAATCGTTGCTGACGTAATTTTCTTTCTGCCTTTCTTCAGAAGTATCCGCGTCTTGCTTCCGTATAATTTACCGTTAACGCCATTGTTTTATAAAGTGTTAGTGTAATTTCCTTTCTGGTTTTATATTTCATAGTTCTATGAATTGTTTC
Organism: Schistocerca piceifrons; assembly: GCF_021461385.2. Classification (NCBI taxonomy): domain Eukaryota; kingdom Metazoa; phylum Arthropoda; class Insecta; order Orthoptera; family Acrididae; genus Schistocerca; species Schistocerca piceifrons. The sequence goes on along the minus strand of NC_060149.1, from coordinate 301,673,313 downwards.
AGACATATGTTTAAGTCTGCAAATCTATTATTCTTGATATTTCACATTTAAGGTAGTTAAAGGCAGATATCTGCTCCAATATTTTGCCATTTATCTCAGTTTTGGATCTTAACGTGTTATTATCAAGGAATCGAACGCCCGTTTCTCGACCTCCGTTGTCGGATGGAGAACTGTAAGGCCTTAATATTCCAGGCGTGCACTACATGCAGGAAGTGGCTGTTAGGGTAGTGGAGTACGTGTGGCGTGCATATGTTTTCTTTTTTAGGTTAGAGGAATCTCCCTACCCCTCTTGCGATTAGTGACAACATGCCAGCCGAAATCGAAAATATATCAGCCACATTATTTTCCCACAGAATCTTGGATCCTCCCCCAGGAGCATCCATGATAAGGTCCTTGAATTAGTATCGTTTATCAAAGGTACTAATGTCCAGATAGTATTAGTAACAGAAAGTTGGTTGTAACCGGAAGTGAACAGCCACGAACTCCTGAGTTGACATTGAATATTTATTGTACGGATAGCTTAGACGCCAATGGAGGCGGCGTATTTATTGCAATGAGGAATTCGAAAATATCTACTCAGGTAATTACGGATTCCGAATATGAAATACTATGACGGCCGCGGTGGTCTAGTGGTTCTAGGCGCGCAGTCCGGAACCGCGGGACTGCTACGGTCGCAGGTTCGAATCCTGCCTCGGGCATGGATGTGTGTGATGTCCTTAGGTTAGTTAGGTTTAAGTAGTTCTAAGGTCTAGGGGACTGATGACCACAGAAGTTAAGTCCCATAGTGCTCAGAGCCATTTGAACCATTTTTGAAGTCAAGCATCAATGATGGGTCAAATACGATAATCGGATGCTTTAATAGACTGCCTGCATCAAGAGCCATAGTGGCAGGGCGCTGGTTGCAAAATTGCGTGAGTAAGTTTTCTGATCACACTACTGTAACAGGAGGAGACTTCAACTTGCCAGTATAGAATGGGAGAATCATGCAATAAAAACTGGTGCCAGAGACAGGGATTCATGTGACACTATTCTAAATGTCTTGTCCGAGAATTTTTCGAGCAGATAGATAAAGAAAGAATTCGTGATAGTAACGTCTTAGACATCCTAGCAAAACACATACCTGAACTTTTCGAACCAACTGCCGTAGAGCAGGGCATCAGTGATCATAAAGCTGTGATGACATGAATGACTACGGATGTTATAAGGACTGTTAATAAAGGCAGGAAAATATTTTTGCTTAGTAAGTGTGACGGGATAAAACTTGTTGAGTATTTGAGTAGCCAACATCAGGATCAAATATTCAATGGTGAGGACCAAGATGTGGAGCACAAATGGATAAAATTCAAGGGCCTTGTTCAGTACCCATTAGACAAATACGTTCCGTGCAAGGTTTTAAGGTATGGGAAAGACACAACGGGGTGTAACAGCCGTGTTAGAAGACTGCTACGTAAATTAGGAGTGATTTCAGAGAAGCCAAAACCGACATCTACATCTACATCTACATGGAAACTCTGCAAATCACATTTAAGTGTCTGGCAGAGGGTTCATCGAACCACCTTCACAATTCTCTATTATTTAAATCTCGTATAGCGCAGGGAAAGAACGAACACCTATATCTTTCCGTACGAGCTCTGATTTCCCTTATTTTATCGTGGTGATCGTTTCTCCCTATGTAAGTCGGTGTCAGCAAAATATTTTCGCATTCGGAGGAGAAAGTTGGTGATAGAAATTTCGTGAGAAGATTTCGTCGCAACGAAAAACGCCTTTCTTTTAATGATGTCCGGCACAAATTCTGTATCATTTCTGTGACAATCTCTCCCATATTCGCGATAATACAAAACGTGCTGCCCTCCTTTGAACTTTTTCGATGTACTCTGTCAGTCGCCGGCCGCGGTGGTCTAGCGGTTCTAGGCGCGCAGTCCGGAACCGCGTGACTGCTACGGTCGCAGGTTCGAATCCTGCCTCGGGCATGGATGTGTGTGATGTCCTTAGGTTAGTTAGGTTTAAGTAGTTCTAAGTTCTAGGGGACTGATGACCAGAGATGTTAAGTCCCATAGTGCTCAGAGCCAAGAGCCATACTCTGTCAGTCCTATCTGGTAAGGATCCCACACCGCGTAGCAGTATTATAAAAGAGGACGGACAAGCGTAGTGTAGGCAGTCTCCTTAGTAGATTTGTTACATTTTCTAACTGTCCTGCCAATAAAACACAGTGTTTGATTAGCCTTCCCCACAACATTTTCTGCGTATTCCTTCCCATTTAAGTTGTTTGTAATTGCAATACCTAGGTATTTAGTTGAATTTACGGCTTTTAGACTAGACCGATTTATCGTGTAACTGAAGTTTAACGAATTCCTTTTAGCACTCATGTGGATGACGTCACACTTTTCGTTATTTAAGGTAAACTGCCAATTTTCTCACTATTCAGTTATCTTTTCTAAATCGTTTTGCAATATGTTTTGATCTTCTGATGACTTTATTAGTCGAGAAACGACAGCGTCATCTACAAACAACCTAAGGCGGCTGCTTAGATTGTCTCCCAAATCGTTTATATAGATAAGGAACAGCAAAGGGCCTATAACATTACCTTGGGGAACGCTAGAAATCACTTCTGTTTCACTCAATGATTCTCCGTCAATTACTACGAACTGTGTGACCTCTCTGACAAGGAATCACAAATACAGTCACATAACTGAGACTATATTCCATAAGCACGCAATTTCACTACAAGCCGCTTGTATGGTACAGTGTCAAAAGCCTTTCGAAAATCCAGAAACACGGAATCGACCTGAAATCCCTTGTCAATAGCACTCAACGCTTCATGTGAATAAAGAACCAGTTGTGTTTCACAGGAACGATGTTTTCTAAACCCATGTTGACTGTGTGTCAATAGATAGTTTTCTTCGAGGTTATTCATAATGTTTGAACACGATATATGTTCCAAAATCTTGCTGCATATCGACGTTAACGATATGGGCCTGTAATTTAGTGGATTACTCCTACTATCTTCCTTGAATATTGGTGTGACCTGTGCAACTTTCCAGTCTTTGGGTATGGATCTTTCGTCGAGCGAACGGTTGTATATGATTGTTAAGTATGGAGCTAATGCATCAGCATACTCCGAAAGGAACCTAATTGGTATGGAGTCTGGACCAGAAGACTTTCCTTCATTAAGTGATTTAAGTTGCTTCACTACTCTGAGGATATTTACTGCTACGTTACTCATGTTGGCGGATATTCTCTATTCGAATTCTGGAATATTTACTTCGTCTTCTTTTGTGAAGGCACTTAGAAAGACTGTGTTTAGTAACTCTGCTTTGGCAGCATTGTCTTCGATAGTATCTCCATTGCTATCGCGCAGAGAAGGCATTGATTGTTTCTTGCCGCCAACATACTTCACATACGACCAGAATCTCTTTGGATTGTCTGTCAGGTTTCGAGACAAAGTTTCGTTGTGGAAACTGTTATAAGCATCTCGCATTGAAGTCCGCGCTAAATTTCAAGCTTCTGTAAAAGACCGCCAATCTTGGGGATTTTGTGTCTGTTTTAATTTGGCATGTTTGTTTCATTGTTTCTACAACAGTATTCTAACCCGTTTTGTGTACCAAGGAGGATCAGCTCTGTCGTTTGTTAATTTATTTGGTATAAATCTCTCAATTGCTGCCGATACTATTTCTTTGAATTCAAGCCACATCTTGTCTACATTTATATTATAAATTTGGAATGAGTGGAGATTGTCTCTCAATAAGGCGTCAAGTGAATTTTTATCTGCTTTTTCGAATAGGTGTATTTTTTCACTTATTTTTGGAGGATTTTGGGATTACAATATTCAGTCTCGGTACGACAACCCTGTATCGGTTTTGATGCTCGTTATTAACTCAGGATTATTTGTCGCTAAGAGGTCAAGTGTGTATTCATAACAGTTTACTATTCGCGTGGGCTCATGAACTAACTGCTCGAAATAATTTTCAGAGAATGCATTTAGCACAATTTAGGATGAAACTTTACCTCCGGAGTCAAACATGTATTTTCGCCAACATATCGAGAATAAATTAAAGTCACCACCAACTATTATCGTATGAGTCGGTTACGTGTTTGAAATCAAACTCAAGTTTTCTTTGAACCTTTCAGCAACTGTATAATCTGAATTGGGAGGTCGGTAAAAGGATCTTATTATTATTTTATTCCGGTTGCCAACAATGACCTCTGCCCATACTAACTCACAGGAAATATCTACTTCAATTTCGCGACAAGTTAAACTACTTCTAACAGCAACAAACACGCCACCGTCAACCGTGTTTAGCCTATCCTTTGGAACACCGTTAGGTTCTTCGCAAAAATTTCGGCTGAGTTTGTATCCGGCTTTAGTCTGCTTTTAGTGCCTATAACGATTTGAGCATCAGTACTTTCTATTAGCGCTTGGAGCTCTGGTACTTTTACCAACACAGCTACGACAATTTGCAACTGTTATAGCAATGGTTCCTATATCTACGTTCTTCCTGTGTTCGGACTGCACCCTTTGTGACTGAAGCCCTTCTTGTGTTTTCCCGAGGCCCTCTATCCTAAAAAACCGCCAGTTCACTCCACACAGCCCCTGCTACTTGTGTAGCCGCCTCCTGCATATATTGGACACCTGACTTATTCAGCGGAACCCGAAACCCAACCACCCTTTGGCGCGAGTCGAGAAATCTGCAGCCCACACAATAGCAAGACCGTCTGAACCTCTGATTCAGACCCTCCACTCGGCTCTGTACCAGAGGTCCGCAAACGGTCCTGTCGACTGTGCTGCAAATGGTCAGCTCTGCTTTCATCTTCCAAGCAAGACTGGCAGGGTTTACCACTTCTGTTAGCCGCTCGAAACCAGAGAGAATCTCTCCTGATCCAAAGTCACACACATCACTGGTACCCACGTGAGCAACCACCTGCAGTTAGCTGCACCCTGTGCTCTTCATGGCATCCGAGAGGACCCTTTCCACATCTGGAGTGACTCCAGCCGGTACGCACACGGAGTGCACATTGGTTTTCTTACCTTTCTTGTCAACCATGTCCCCAAGGGGCCCCATAACGCGCCTAGCTGACAGATAAACGCTGAAGCGAAAATGAACGTAAGGAGAGCAATAAGAGAAGCGTTCAGTGACTCTGAAAATAAAATTTTGACAACCATTCCGACTAAAAACCGTAAGAAGTTTTGCTCTTAAGTAAAATCAGTAAGCAATTCGAAATCATCAATTCAGTCACTCAGTGACCATACTGGTACCTAAACGGAAGATGTCAAAGAAAAGACCGAAGGACTGAAAAATGTCTACCGATAAGACATGTGGACCAGATGACATGCCTCTAAGGATTCTACAGAGATTATGCGAAAGAACTTTCTCCCCTTATAGAAGTAATTTTTCGTAGCTCGCTGGAGCGACGAAGGATACCTAGCTACAGGAAACATCCGCAGATCATTCCCGTTTCCAAGAAGGATCGTAGGACAGATGCACGTAATTATAGGCCTATATCACTGAGTCAATCCGTTGTAGAATTAAGTTTTATACTCTCGTATTATGACGTTACTGAAGAGCGAAAATTTTCTCTGTAAAAATGAGCACGGGTTCCACAAACGGAGATCTTGCGAACGTCATCTGACACCGTCTCTCCATGAGAGCCTCAGCGCTAAAGACAATGACGCTCAGGTTGATGCCGTGCTCCTTGACTTTAGGAAGGCCATTGACACAGTGCTGTAATGCCATTTAGTGAAAACATACGAACTTCCCGAGTATAGGGTCAGATTTGCGACTGGGTTCAAGACTTTCTTGCAGGCAGACTCAACATGACGCTCTTACCGGAACAAACTCCACAAATGTAAAGATCATTTTAGAAGTAGCCCAAGTAACTGTGACAGGAGCGTTACTGATTGCAATACATATAACGGCTCTAGTGTGCAACATCGGAAGCTCTTTAATACTGTTCGCAGATGATGCGGCTGTTGATAAGAAGGTAGCACCACCAGAAGACTGTAGCGACTTAAAAGAAGACCTGTAGAGGATTAATGATTGGCGCGGAAACTGACAGTTGGCCCTGAATGTAAATAAATCTGACATAGTGCGCATACACAGGGGATAAACCTACTACTGTACAATTACACTATTGATTAAAAATTGCTAGAAGCAGTAACAACCGTAATATATCTTGAAGTAACTATCCGCAGCGACCTCAAATGGAATGGCCACACAAAACAAAAAGTAGGAAAAGCAAATGACAGACTGGGATTCACAGGAAGAATATTAAGTTAATATAATTATATCAAGTTTATATAATTAATCCACGCAAGAATTGCCATACAAGACACTCCTTCGATCGATTATTGAGTATTATCCAGCAGTCTGGGACCCTCACCTGGTTTGATTAATAAGAGATAAGCAAGATCCAACGAAGGGTGGCGCGTTTCGGCACGGGATCGTTTAGTCGGCGCGATAGCATTACAGAAATTCTCAACGAACACCAGTGTCCAGACGCTACAAGAGATCGTTGTGCATCAGAGAGAGGCTTACAATTGAAGTTACGAGAGAGTATGTTCCTAAAGAGTCGGACAACATATTATTTACTTTGATATTCGTCTCGCGAAAATTCGAGGAATTAGAGGTAGTACAGAGGTTTACCTACAATCATTCTTCCATGCGCCATTACAATTGAAGCTACGAGAGAGTATGTTCCTAAAGAGTCGGAGAACATATTATTTACTTTTATTTACTTTGATATTCGTCTCGCGAAAATTCGAGGAATTAGAGGTAATACAGAGGTTTACCTACAATCATTCTTCCATGCGCCATTCCCGAATGGAACAGGGGAGGGGAAGCTAGTTAGAGGTACCAGAAGCAACCTCTGCCTCACGTCGTCAGGTAGTTTGCCGAGTATAGTTGTAGATGTAGAAACGCCATTACTTTTGATTTAATTAGATAGAAAGGTGTTCGGAAACTCCCATTACAAGTTTCGAGGACGTGTAGAGGTGAGTGAGTACATAATATTTTTTTAATAATGTTGAATACCTTTTCCTTTCTACGACGGTTTCAGATGTTTAACGTATCTACTTCTGCTTGAGGAATCGAATTAGGGGTGACGCAGTACACTAATTAGCAAGAATTTGGAAGGAAACATAACGAAACATCCATTTATTACTTAAGCACATTCGTATGTATTAAGACTTAATCGTTACGTGCTTACATTATTCCAGAACATAAAATAACTCAGCATACTGTTCGTACAGAACGGTACTGATGCACTACAACAGCGACTCGATGTGGCGACTATCAACGTTGTTACAGACATTGTACCTACGAAGAATATTCTGGTACACTCTCTCCATCCCACCTGGCGTGTCTTCAATTTCTAGTGCAGCAGACGTCAATTTTTACACATTTGAAGTGACACTATCGTAGAACGGTAAAGGTACTTTTCCGGATATGGGTTCCTATTCGAAATATTATGTACTCACTCAACCCTCCGGATCCTAGAAGTTTTGTAACGAAAATTTCCGAACACCCTGTATTATCAGCCCATATTCTCCTGCTACATTTCTTAAGATGTATAGTCCCCTTTCTATATTATCTTCTGTCTGTTGGACTATAAAAACATCGTTTCCATATAAAATACTGCTTAATCTGTATTGTCGTGTGATCTTTAGTCACACCTTATTGCAAACATGACGTTTTTCGATGGCCATGCCATGATGATAAGTGTGCAAATGGGTGGACGAGGAGCGCTACAGCGGAATTCATATACTGTAAATGCAAGACGACACTTTACCGCGTTCTCGTAAGTTTGGCAACCAAATACACGTTTGATGCGCATGCTGGAAATGCAGTTCCGAACGTAAACACCATGTTATCCATGTGACGATGAAGGCATAACTGTCAAAACGAGTAGTGGGTGTGATGAATGCGACTGACCCAGAACATTGTAGATATCTGTTGTTTATAAATCAGTAGCGGCCTTCACAAAGCAGTCTTTTGTAAACGAAGTAATATAAATACGTTCTCTTATTTACAGGAAACTGAATGAAGTAAAGAAATAACGTGCAGGTGGCGCGCTGAGCGGCAGGAGAGATTGTCTTCTGTGCCGGTCCGTTCCTGCAGGAATCCGAAGCCGCGAGGGATGCGGGTGGCGACCTATAGCTGGAGACGGAGGTGGAGGCGGAGGCGTAGGCGCTTTGTGTGCACACAGCACACACCACACACTGCACACGGCCGCGCTGCCACGTCTCCGCCACACACGCCTTTGGGGACCGCCGCCAGCTCTTGCCATCCCCACCTCTTCGGGCACCGGAATTCTTTACTACGGCGGTGTGGACTCGCCAAACCGAAGAGCTGGAGGAGGTGTGCTTGCGATTAACTTTCCGTCCACGTCTAGAAGTTAGAGACGGATCCGTGATCAACAGGGAAACGGTGGTGATCGAAGATGAACAAAGTTGTTTTTGAGGAACCTCTCCTGTATTTACCTACAGTAACTTATAAGAAACCGCGATAAACCAAACGGCAATGGTTCGATCGGGAAATGAACAGTGCTTCTTTCAAAAGTACAGTGTGTTAACCACAGGGTAAAATCGTTAGATGCTTCATTGGAGAGGCTGCAACGCAACAATTTAATGGCAGTGGCAAGAGCAAAATTTTGTATAGTGATTTAGGATTGCAAAACAGCGAGTATCATTCGTTGGTCACACTATAACAAGGAAGTATGGAACGGTAGGGTTTAACGTTCCACAGATATTACGATCATTAGAGGCGGAGCCCTAGCTAAGATAGGTTGAAAAATCGAGTGCAGCTTTATCCGAGGCACCATGGTCTACTGGTTAGCGTCGCTGGCCGTAGATCGTGGGGCACCTGCTTCGATTCCCAGGCCAGTCAGAGATTTTTTCGCCGAGGACTGGCGCCACATGGAAATCATTCAATTTGTTTTTGAATACTTGCGGCTTATCATTCAGTTTTTTTTTAATTCTGCTGAAGCCTATTGAAATGAAAACTGCTGAATATACTATTTCCATTTACTGTTCGTTGAATGAATGTTGCAGTTCTTCCATACGAGTCCATGTTCTCGACAACAAATTCCCTGCCGGCCGGTGTGAGGCGCTTCAGTCTGGAACCGCGCGACCGCTACGGTCGCAGGTTCGAATCCTGTCTGGATGGATGTGTGTGATGTTCTTAGGTTAGTTAGGTTTAAGTAGTTCTATGTTCTAGGGGACTGATGATCTCAGATGTTAAGTCCCATAGTGCTCAGAGCCATTTGAACACATTACCTGATGGAATATATGTACATGAATGACAGACTTAGAGCACTATGCAGACGCTGTTTATGAGATTACTACTAACACGTTCATAATCAACGTAAAACCTGCATGATTTACTATCACAAAGGAACGTAGTAAATGAGCTGTTTTCTCGTAAGTCTGTGGATATTCTTACTTTTATCGTTGTTCTTGGTAACGTGGAGGATGATTGAATAGCTCGATATATCGGCGCCACCTGTCTGTATATGTGCGTCTATAGCTGAGATCCCGAAGTACCTGAGAAATTTATTGAAAAAGCAATGCTAAGTGCCTTCTGCCCCGTCAGTCCAAAAAGTTTCGACACTGAATTAATAAGAGATAGGAAAGTTAAGAGGGTGGTTTGAATGCCCCATGTGTTGTACATAGTATCCCCCCACTTGAGTACAACGCACAGAACGTCCTTACATCCGTGTAAAACTCTCAGAAAACTCCTTCTTTGGGATTCTGTTCAACTTGTGCGTCACATTAGCACGTTCTTCGATCTTGGTGAACCATCACAGATAGGTTCGCACTGATAACACAAAGTATCATCGTCCGTGATGATTTTTTCTAGAAAGGAATTGTCTGCGTTTTTCATTTCTATCAAGTCACAGCAGGGATCCACACGTCGTTGTTTTTGTTCTGAAGTTAAGAAGTTAAGGAATGCGGGACAAACTCTGCACACAATTTTCTCTTCAAAACGTTCTAGAGAACGTCTTGAATATTTATTTGGTGATGTTCAGTTCGTTGCTCCATTGGCCTATGTATCACAACAACTTTGACACAACACTGCGGCGCGTTCACTGCTTAACACTGCTCACAGCTGATTGCTTGAATGCACGTCTGTTGTTTACAGTTGTTAGTACAAGCTGCCACTGTAATTATTAGGCTGACATCACTTATGCTCCAGGAACAAAATCAGTCTCGAAACTTTGTGGATGGGCAGTTTATATTTCATTTAGCTGGAGCTCGAGTAATAGTGGAATGCCTGCTTACCTACATCGATAGTGTAATTAACATAATCTGGTCCCGTCGGGCTCTATTTGACAGTGTGTAAGCAGCTGCGAAGTGTAGAAATATTTCGACTTACTATTGAAAGCACTTAGTTGGCATTTTGCAATAGCTTTGTACGATGCGTTGAACGTTTCACTTTTTTACGTTTTACTTTTCTCTAGTATAGATTTTTCAAATTATCTGTAGCACTTTGACGAGAACGGAACGAACTTGCCTTTCTTTGAGTGTCCGCTGCTTAGGGTTTTCTCCCGCCTGCCAAACACGCCTGACTTCATTTACTCCGCTCTTCTTTGTATGTACTCGATATCTCTTGTTAGGCTGATCTGGTACCGGCTCTATAGAGCAGTGTCCAAGTGTAGGCTGTAAAAATGTTTTGTAAGCAAACTACAGTTTCCAGTATACTAGCAATGAATTGTGACCTGCCTTTTTGCTTTACCTGCAACTGAGCCTATGTGTTCACATCACTTTATGTTTCCACATGTTATTACTCCAAATATTTGTATGACACAAATGACGGTGGTTGTGACTCATTACCTCTGTAGTGAAAGTATATTATGCTTTTGGTTATTATGAAGTGCACAACGTTACATGTTGAATGTTTTCGGAACCTATGCTAATTTCTGTTATATCCTAGCCAGTAATGCCACCCGAGCCCGCTGTCAAAAGGTTGGCAGCATCAAAGTCCGGACGCCGTCCGCATAAGCAGCGCCAGCGAGACAGCAAATCGCCGCAAGTCTGCGCGCGCCACCGCTGGCTTCTGGGCTTCTTAAGCGCTGGAGTCGCCAGCGCTAGGACAGTTCTGTATTCGCCGCTCAGTTGTATACTCGCCACCGAATTGTGTACTTGCTAGTCAGTTGTGTGTTCATCGCAGCAGAGTTGTTGTTTGTCGTCAGCCGACGCTGACCTAGCCGCTCCGACTCGAACTAGACAGATTTCTGTAGACACGGAGTTCACTACTGTGTTTCTGTATCTTCGTTGATAAAGATAAGTACCGACTTTTATTTAATCAGAGTGTTTGGGTTTTCATCTTTCTGTTCACTGTTCCAGCGGACCGGTCGGCCCGCTATTAAAAGTGTGGCGGTGACTTCGTAAGCCGTTTCTACCGCGAATTGTTTGTCGCTACGAACACCGCCACAAAAATTTCCATGCTGACGATTATTTACTGTCTTGTAGTTCATATTGTTTGAACTCAGAATTTGTTTTAGGATTCTACTACAGATAGATGTAGTGATATACACTACTGGCCATTAAAATTGCTACACAAAGAAGAAATGCAGATGATAAACGGGTATTCATTGGACAAATATATTATACTAGAACTGGCATGTGACTACATTTTCACGCAATTTGGGTACATAGATCCTGAGAAATCAATAACAAGAACAACCACCTCTGGCCGTAATAACGGCCTTGATACACCTGGGCATCGAGTCAAACAGAGCTTGGATGGCGTGTACAGGTACAGCTGCCCATGCACCTTCAACACGATATCACACTTCATCAAGAGTAGTGACTGGTGTATTGTGACGAGCTAGTTGCTCGGCCACCTTTGACCAGTCATTTTCAGTTGGTGTGAGATCTGGAGAATGTGCTGGCCAGGGCAGCAGTAGAACATTTTCTGTATCCAGAAAGGCCCGTACAGGACCTGCAACATGCGGTCGTGCATTATCCCGCTGAAATGTAGGGTTTCGCAGGGATCGAATGGAGGGTAGAGCCACGGATCGTAACACATCTGAAATGTAACGTCCAAAGTGCCGTCAATGCGAACAAGAGGTGACCGATACGTGTAACCAATGGCACCCCATACCGTCACGCCGGCTGATACGCCAGTATGGTGATGACGAATACATGCTTCCAATGTGCGTTCACCGCGATGTCGCCAAAATTGGATGCGACCATCATGATGCTGTAAACAGAACCTGGATACATCCGAAAAAATGACGTTTTGACATTCGTGCACCCAGGTTCGTCGTCGAGAATACCATCGCAGGCGCTCCTGTCTGTGATGCAGCGTCAAGGGTAACCGCAGCCACGGTCTCCGAGCTGATAGTCAATGCAGCTGCAAACGTCGTCGAACTGTTCGTGCAGATGGTTGTTGTCTTGCAAACGTCTCCATCTGTTGACTCAGGGATTGAGACGTGGCTGCACGATCCATTACAGCCATGCGGATAAGATGTCTGTCATCTCGACTGCTAGTGATGCGAGGCTATTGGGATCCAGCACGGCGTTCCGTATTACCCTTCTGAACCCACCGATTCCATATTCTGCTAACAGTCATTGGATCTCGACGAACGCTAGCAGCAATGTCGCGATACGATAAAACACAATCGTAATAGGCTACAATCCGACCTTTATCAAAGTCGGAAACGTGATGGTGTGCATTTCTCGTCCTTACACGAGGCATCACAACAACGTGTCACCAGGCAACGCCGGTCAACTGCTGTTTGTGTATGAGAAATCGGTTGGGAACTTTCCTCATGCCAGCACCTTGTAGGTGTCACCACCGGCGCCAACCTTGTGAGAATGCTCTGAAAAGCTAATCATTTGCATATCACAGCATCTTCTTCCTGTCGGTTAAATTTCGCTTCTGTAGCACGTCATCTTCGTGGTACAGCAATTTTAATGGCCAGTAGTGTATAAATATTGTACTTAGCATCAGTTCTACATTTTGTGGATGGGTGTAACCTGTGGTCTTTCCTAATTACGGCGATGACATGTCAGCTCAAGAGCCCTTGCAGTAAATTACAGTCAACAGTGAAGTTAATCTACTCGCAAATTTTGTATGAAACTTTACATGGTATCCAGCGGACACTGAGGTTTATTAAATTTTACTGATTTAAGATGCTCTTCAAGCCAAGTAGCTGATTACTGTCTCAATTATCTTATCTACAGTACGGGTGGGGAATGATTGCAAAATTTCTTGATTTTCCTTTGTGAAAGAACGTTTAAAGTTTTTATATAATTACATCATACTGACAACCTAAAAATTTCTTCAGTATTAACGGGAGTTCCTATGATAATGTTCTGTCACTGAAAGCTTCATGCATTTTCCATCTAATAGCCGATCGCTTTTCAATTAACATAGGCTTATCTGCTGATTTATGCTTTGTTTCGTGCCTATTGCGCAGATGGAACTGTTTCTTAAGAAGCTTCCTGGTATTCTGTCCGTATACCAAGGGGAGATCTCTACTATCTTCAGTGTTGAGCCAAAGTTCTTGTAAACGCTCACTGCCTGCATCAAATGTATCCACGTCTTGTCTGAGAAATGGGTTGACCTACTCATTATTAAGTTTCTTAAACATGTAGACCTTTCCGCTTACTTTCCTACCCCTTTGTACCTTGATGGCCATTGTTGCTACAACTTTACGATGATTACTGATCCATCTTGACTGCACATTTTTTTCTTGTTTTGGTTGATGCTACCACCTACCAAAGTATCGTAAGCGAAGAGGCCGCAGTAGAACAGATTTGTTTCGCAGTATCGAAGATGAAGAAGTGCTCATAGCTCTTAAGGTATGCATTTTAGAGCCCATGTTTAACAAAACTTTTCCTTCGAGTTATCTTTCCCATCATATCCCTGGATACTGACGATCTGTCGTCAGACACCCTGTATTCTGATCATGAGTAGGGTACCGAACCATCAGTTCTACGTAATTTTCAGACAAAGCTTTTATTACCGTTCTGCAGCATGTTTTTTTTAGGCCGCCCCTTAAGGAATTACAGTTTTTCCATTCAATTTTACAGTGATCAAAAATTCCTCCAGCAATTAGAGCGTTACCTGTAAACTTATGATCTGATTCTAGAAGCCGATAGCAGGATCCACCTACAACACTCATCCCATACGTGACTGTTGTTCGTGCCCAAACCATCGCGCATGCAGACTCAATTTTTACCTCAGCTGATCTACGACCGTTGGCTATTGCTAAGAATACATCATCTCCAATCCCATGGAACCTTTCTGTTCGTGTCCTGAAGATCTCACTGTTATCAAATTCTGATTTTAGCCAACTTTCAGTGGCCAGTGTGAGGTGGGCTCTACAGCTTTTCAACACAAATCCTTAATTGTTCGGTACTTTTCTTCACGTTTGACATGCGTATTTACGACCCCTCAGCGGCAACGTGTATCTTGACGGGACGTAGAGTCGCCAATTTCCATCAGTTCTTCGCAAGAAAGTATTGATTACGTGGCGATTGATCAAATCTATTTAATTTAATTTTTCAGTTTAGATTAGAGGAGGGATACGACTATTTCTATCCATAATTACACTAACTTAATTTATACGTTTTCCTAGTTCTGTGCAGCAGAATCGTGCTAGAGTTAATCTTGTTCCAACTTGAAAAGAGGTTATCGAATATAAGTTCCTTCCTGACGTATATCCGTCACATTTTTCAGTGTCAGACCAGTGAGTGTCTGAGTTGTAGGTTCTTATTGAATGGAACTGAAAAGCGTCAACGTAAAATGTCTTGCTCTTTTCATTGCAGGGATACATTATTACTCGAACTGACCACACTTTATGTGCAAATTGGAGTCAATATGATACACAAATCAGTTAAATTTCGAACTGAAATCAGTAGAAATTGGGGAGAAATTTTTTTTATGGGAAATAGCGATCTTAAAATCTTTCTAATAGGTACGGACAGCGCCTGAGAATAACGGTCACACGCTTCGGCTGCCTTTTCGGCATCTAACCCAACGAATTCCCCTTTTATATCCTTTTTCTCTCTTTTTATGTGCAACGTGCAAAAGGCGCCAAATGTAAGACACCTGGATTGGCTGGAGTATCGTGACGTAAAATTTTTAGACGCAAGTTTCTGAAAGATGGGTTGCAGTACACTTGATTAGAAGGACTGTATTTTTCCAATGGTGGTGGGAGTACAGCGGAGACTGTTTGTTTCATTGGCTGGAAAAAAAAATGTTATCTTCCGATTGGCTATTGCTACTTAAGATACGGCAAACGTCCGTTGAACTGACACGCTCTGCGCATTTAACTTCAGTTTGGATTTTGCTATGAGTAGAGTTACTTCAGGCTCTGCTTGCAGAGGGGACACTGTGGTCTCTGCAGCAGAGTCACTTTGTGTTGTTATACTCGGTAGAGACCGTGATTTCCGCACGCAGCTGGGACAATCTCCGGCCAGGACACCCCAGACACAGAAGACATTGCCCAGCAGATTCAGGCGCCGCAGTAGCGACGAGCACACAGCCGCGCTGAACAAGCCGTCGGCACGACCTGCGTTCACACTCCACCGATGGTGAGACCTACGGCAGCACCAGTCATATGGGTCGCGATGAATTTAATAACCGTCAATAATTTCAAAGTAAGGGTCTACGTGGCCACTGGGGCTTGCACACTTGCACAAGAACTTCACTTATATTCCAACATGAATGCAATCACTCTGAATTTACCATCACGTGCATCCCTTCCTGAACTTTGCCAATCATAAGTCACTTCAATTTTATTTTGTTTTGTGTGTATCATTGTTATCCTTGCATCTGGAGTAACTTTTACTGAATTACTTGGCAATGGTTTTAACGAAATCAACTTATGTTAATGTCGTTGTTGTTGTGGTCTTCAGTCCTGAGACTGGTTTGATGCAGCTCTCCATGCTACCCTATCCTGCGCAAGTTTCTTCATCTCCCAGTACTTACTGCAACCTACATTCTTCTGAATCTGCTTAGTGTATTCATCTCTTGGTCTCTCTCTACGATTTTTACCCTCCACGCTGCCCTCCAATGCTATATTTGTGATCCCTTGATGCCTCAGAGCATGTCCTACTAACCGGTCCCTTCTTTTTGTCAAGTTGTGCCACATACTCCTCTTCAACCCCATTTCTATTCAATACTTCATCATTAGTTATGTGATCTACCCATCTAATCTTCAGCATTCTTCTGTAGCACCACATTTCGAAAGCTTCTATTCTCTTCTTGTCCAAACTATTTATCGTCCATGTTTCACTTCCATACATGGCTACACTCCATACGAATACTTTCAGAAATGACTTCCTGACACTTAAATCTATACTCGATGTTAACAAATTTCTCTTCTTCAGAAACGCTTTCCTTGCCATTGCCAGTCTACATTTGATATCCTCTCTACTTCGACCATCATCAGTTATTTTGCTCTCCAAAAAGCAAAACTCCTTTACTACTTTAAGTGTCTCATTTCCTAATCTAATTCCCTCAGCATCACCCGACTTAATTCGACCACATTCATTATCCTCGTTTTGCTTTTGTTGATGTTCATCTTATATCCTTCTCTCAAGACACTGTCCATTCCGTTCAACTGCTCTTCCAAGTCCTTTGCTGTCTCTGATAGAATTACAATGTCATCGGCGTACCTCAAAGTTTTTATTTCTTCTCCATGGATTTTAATACCTATTGCGAATTTTTCTTTTGTTTCCTTTACTGCTTGCTCAATATACAGATAGAATAACATCGGGGAGAGGCTACAACCCTGTCTCACTCCCTTCCCAACCACTGCCTCCCTTTCATGCCCCTCGACTCTTACAACTGCCATCTGGTGTCCGTACAAATTGTAAATAGCCTTTCGCTCCCTGTATTTTACCCCTGCCACTTCCAGAATTTGAAAGAGAGTATTCCAGTCAACATTGTCAAAAGCTTTCTCTAAGTCTACAAATCCTAGAAACGTAGGTATGCCTTTCCTTAATCTTTCTTCTATGATAAGTCGTAAGGTCAGTATTGCCTCACGTGTTCCAACATTTCTACGCAATCCAAACTGATCGTCCCCGTGGTCGGCTTCCACCAATTTTTTCATTCGTCTGTAAAGAATTCGCGTTAGTATTTTGCAGCTGTGACTTATTAAACTGATAGTCCGGTAATTTTCACATCTGTCAACACCTGCTTTCTTTAGGATTGGAATTATTATATTCTTCTTGAAGTCTGAGGGTATTTCGCCTGTCTCATACATCTTGCTCACCAGATGGTAGAGTTTTGTCAGGACTGGCTCTCCCAAGGCCGTCAGTAGTTCTAATGGAATGTTGTCTACTCCCGGGGACTTGTTTCGACTCAGGTCGTTCAGTGCTCTGTCAAACTCTTCACGCAGTATCGTATCTCCCATTTCATCTTCATCTACATCCTCTTCCATTTCCATAATAGTGTCCTCAAGTACATCGCCCTTGTATAGAGCTTCTATATACCCCTGCAACCTTTCTGCTTTCCATCTGAGCTCTTGATATTCATACAAGTCGTTCTCTTTTCTCCAAAGGTCTCTTTAAATTTCCTGTAGGCCGTATCTATCTTACCCTTAGTGAGATAAGCCTCTACATCCTTACATTTGTCCTCTAGCCATCCCTGCTTACCCATTTTGCACTTCCTGTCTATCTCATTTTTGAGACGTCTGTATTCCTTTTTGCCTGCTTCATTTACTGCGTTTTTGTATTTTCTCCTTTCATCAATTAAATTCAATATTTCTTCTGTTACCCAAGGAGTTCTACTAGCCCTCTTCTTTTTACCTACTTGATCCTCTGCTGCCTTCACTACTTCATCCCTCAAAGCTACCCATTCTTCTTCTACTGTACTTCGTTCCCTCATTCCTGTCAATTGTTCCCTTATGCTCTCCCTGAAACTCTGTACAACCTCTGGTTCTTTCAGTTTATCCAGGTCCCATCTCCTTAAATTCCCACCTTTTGCAGTTTCTTCAGTTTTAATCTACAGTTCATAACCAATAGATTGTGGTCAGAGTCCACATCTGCCCCTGGAAATGTCTTACAATTTAAAACCTGGTTCCTAAATCTCTGTCTTACCATTATATAATCTATCTGATACCTTCTAGTATCTCCAGGATTCTTCCATGTATACAACCTTCTTTCATGATTCTTGAACCAAGTGTTAGCTATGATTAAGTTATGCTCTGTGCAAAACTCTACCAGGCGGCTTCCTCTTTCATTTCTTAGCCCCAATCCATATTCACCTATTATGTTTCCTTCTCTCTCTTTTCCTACTCTCGAATTCCAGTCACCCATGGCTATTAAATTTTCGTCTCCCTTCACTACCTGAATAATTTCTTTTATCTCATCATACATTTCTTCAATTTCTTCATTATCTGCAGAGCTAGTTGGCATATAAACTTCTACTACTATAGTAGGCGTGGGCTTCGTGTCTATCTTGGCCACAATAATGCGTTCGCTATGCTGTTTGTAGTAGCTTACCCGCAAACCTATTTTTTTATTCATTATTAATCCTATTCCTGTATTACCCCTATTTGATTTTGTGTTTATAACCCTGTATTCACCTGACCAGAAGTCTTGTTCCTCCTTCCACCGAACTTCGCTAATTCCCACTATATGTAACTTTAACCTATCCATTTCCCTTTTTAAATTTTCTAATCTACCTGCCCGGTGAAGGGATCTGACGTTCCACGCTCCGATCCGTAGAACGCCAGGTTTCTTTTTCCTGATAACGACGTCCTCTTGAGTAGTCCCCGCCCGGAGATCCGAATGGGGGACTATTTTTGCCGGCTGCGGTGGCCGTGCGGTTCTAGGCGGTCCAGTCCGGAGCCGCGCTGTTGCTACGGTCGCAGGTTCGAATCCTGCCTCGGGCATGGGTGTATGTGATGTCCTTAGGTTAGTTAGGTTTAAGTAGTTCTAAGTTCTAGGGGACTGATGACCATAGATGTTAAGTCCCATAGTGCTCAGAGCCATTTGAACCATTTGAATTAGCGTGGTTCATTGGGGGTGGGCGCTAGATAGATAACTAACTAGCATCATTTCTCGCTCTCTTTAATTGCTAGGGGTGGGGGTTAGCAAAATAGCTTACTACAAATCTAAGAGCGTGTTTTGAGTTCTATCGATCATCTCTTTGCGAGTGCCGCCGTGGTTAAAGTATACTGTGCATGGCAATATGTTGTTGTTGTTGTTGTGGTCTTCAGTCCTGAGACTAGTTTGATGCAGCTCTCCATGCTACTCTACCCTGTGCAAGCTTTTTCATCTCCCAGTACCTACTGCAACCTACATCCTTCTGAATCTGCTTAGTGTATTCATCTCTTGGTCTCCCCCTACGATTTTTACCCTCCACGCTGCCCTCCAATACTAAATTGGTGATCCCTTGATGCCTCAGAACATGTCCTACCAACCGATCCCTTCTTCTGGTCAAGTTGTGCCACAAACGTCTCTTCTCCCCAATCCTATTCAATACTTCCTCATTAGTTATGTGATCTACCCATCTAATCTTCAGCATTCTTCTGTAGCACCACATTTCGAAAGATTCTATTCTCTTCTTGTCCAAACTATTTATCGTCCATGTTTTACTTCCATACATGGCTACACTCCATACGAATACTTTCAGAAATGACTTCCTGACACTTAAATCAATACTGGATGTTAACAAATTTCTCTTCTTCAGAAACGCTTTCCTTGCCATTGCCAGCCTACATTTTATATCCTCTCTACTTCGACCATCATCAGTTATTTTGCTCCCCAAATAGCAAAACTCCTTTACTATTTTAAGTGCCTCATGTCCTAATCTAATTCCCTCAGCATCACCCGACTTAATTAGACTACATTCCATTATCCTTGTTTTGCTTTTGTTGATGTTCATCTTATATCCTCCTTTCAAGACACTGTCCATTCCATTCAACTGCTCTTCCAAGTCCTTTGCTGTCTCTGACAGAATTACAATGTCATCGGCGAACCTCAAAGTTTTTATTTCTTCTCCATGAATTTTAATACCTACTCCGAATTTTTCTTTTGTTTCCTTTACTGCTTGCTCAATATACAGATTGAACAACATCGGGGAGAGGCTACAACCCTGTCTTACTCCCTTCCCAACCACTGCTTCCCTTTCATGTCCCTCGACTCTTATAACTGCCATCTGGTTTCTATACAAATTGTAAATAGCCTTTCGCTCCCTGTATTTTACCCCTGCCACCTTTAGAATTTGAAAGAGAGTATTCCAGTCAACATTGTCAAAAGCTTTCTCTAAGTCTACAAATGCTAGAAACGTAGGTTTGCCTTTCCTTAATCTTTCTTCTAAGATAAGTCGTAAGGTCAGTATTGCCTCACGTGTTCCAGTGTTTCTACGGAATCCAAACTGATCTTTCCCGAGGTTGGCTTCTACTAGTTTTTCCATTAGTCTGTAAAGAATTCGTGTTAGTATTTTGCAGCTGTGACTTATTAAGCTGATAGTTCGGTAATTTTCACATCCGTCAACACCTGCTTTCTTTGGGATTGGAATTATTATATTCTTCTTGAAGTCTGTGGGTATTTCGCCTGTTTCATACATCTTGCTCACCAGATGGTAGAGTTTTGTCAGGACTGGCTCTCCCACGGCCGTCAGTAGTTCCAATGGAATATTGTCTACTCCGGGGGCCTTGTTTCGACTCAGGTCTTTCAGTGCTCTGTCAAACTCTTCACGCAGTATCGTATCTCCCATTTCATCTTCATCTACATCCTCTTCCATTTCCATAATATTGTCCTCAAGTACATCGCCCTTGTATAGACCCTCTATATACTCCTTCCACCTTTCTGCTTTCCCTTCTTTGCTTAGAACTGGGTTTCCATCTGAGCTCTTGATATTCATACAAGTCGTTCTCTTATCTCCAAAGGTCTCTTTAATTTTCCTGTAGGCGGTATCTATCTTACCCCTAGTGAGATAGGCCTCTACATCCTTACATTTGTCCTCTAGCCATCCCTGCTTAGCCATTTTGCACTTCCTGTCGATCTCATTTTTGAGACGTTTGTATTCCTTTTTGCCTGTTTCACTTACTGCATTTTTATATTTTCTCCTTTCATCAATTAAATTCAATATTTCTTCTGTTACCCAAGGATTTCTACTAGCCCTCGTCTTTTTACCTACTTGATCCTCTGCTGCCTTCACTACTTCGTCCCTCAAAGCTACCCATTCTTCTTCTACTGTATTTATTTCCCCCATTCCTGGCAATTGCTCCCTTATGCTCTCCCTGAATCTCTGTACAACCTCTGGTTCTTTTAGTTTATCCAGGTCCCATCTCCTTAAATTCCCACCTTTTTGCAGTTTCTTCAGTTTTAATCTACAGGTCATAACCAATAGATTGTGGTCAGAGTCCACATCTGCCCCTGGAAATGTCTTACAATTTAAAACCTGGTTCCTAAATCTCTGTCTTACCATTATATAATCTATCTGATACCTTTTAGTATCTCCAGGGTTCTTCCATGTATACAACCTTCTTTCATGATTCTTAAAACAAGTGTTAGTTATGATTATGTCGTGCTCTGTGCAAAATTCTACCAGGCGGCTTCCTCTTTCATTTCTGTCCCCCAATCCATATTCACCTACTATGTTTCCTTCTCTCCCTTTTCCTACACTCGAATTCCAGTCACCCATGACTATTAAATTTTCGTCTCCCTTCACAATCTGAATAATTTCTTTTATTTCATCATACATTTCTTCAATTTCTTCGTCATCTGCAGAGCTAGTTGGCATATAAACTTGTACTACTGTAGTAGGTGTGGGCTTCGTATTTATCTTGGCCACAATAATGCGTTCACTATGCTGTTTGTAGTAGCTTACCCGCATTCCTATTTTCCTATTCATTATTAAACCTACTCCTGTATTACCCCTATTTGATTTTGTGTTTATAACGCTGTAGTCACCTGACCAGAAGTCTTGTTCCTCCTGCCACCGAACTTCACTAATTCCCACTATATCTAACTTCAACCTATCCATTTCCCTTTTTAAATTTTCTAACCTACCTGCCCGATTAAGGGATCTGACATTTCACGCTCCGATCCGTAGAACGCCAGTTTTCTTTCTCCTGATAACGACATCCTCTTGAGTAGTCCCCGTCCGGAGATCCGAATGGGGGACTATTTTACCTCCGTTGTGGTTGCACCTACGGAACGGCTATCTGTATCGCTGAGGCACGCAAGCCTCCCCACCAACGGCAAGGTCCATGGTTCATGGGGGGGCATGGCAATATAGTACTGTCTAAAACCGGCACCGAGGCAACGGCGATGCAGCATGTGCCATAGATGATAAGGATGCACGACGACTATGGAGATGTGTAGTGTAAATAGACATGATAAGGATGAAGGACGACTACAAAGATGTGTAGGGTAAATAGACTTGATGAGGATGAAGGACGACTACGGAGATGTGTAGGGTAAATATACATGATAAGGGTGAAGAACGGCTACGGAGATGCGTAGGGTAAATAGACATGATGAGGATGAAGGACGACTACGGAGATGTACAGGGTAAATAGACATGATGAGGATGAAGGACGATTACGGAGATGTGTAGGATAAATAGACATGATGAGGATGAAGGACGACTACAGAGATGTGTAGGGTAAATAGACATGATAAGGGTGAAGGACGACTACGGAGATGTATAGAGTAAATAGACATGATGAGGATGAAGGACGATTACGGAGATGTGTAGGATAAATAGACATGATATGGGTGAAGGGCGACTACAGAGATGTGTAGGGTAAATAGACATGATAAGGATGAAGGACGACTACAGAGATGTGTAGGGCAAATAGACATGATGAGGATGAAGGACGACTACGGAGATGTGTTGGGTAAATAGACATGATGAGGATGAAGGCCAACTACAGAGATGTGTAGGGTAAATAGACATGATAAGGATGAAGGACGACTACAGAGATGTGTAGGGCAAATAGACATGATGAGGATGAAGGACGACTACGGAGACGTGTAGGGTAAATAGACATGATGAGGATGAAGGCCAACTACAGAGATGTGTAGGGTAAATAGACATGATAAGGATGAAGAACAACTATGGAGATGTGTAGGGTAAATAGACATGATAAGGATGAAGGACGACTGCGGAAATGTGTAGGGTAAATAGACATGCAGCTGTTGAGCAACTGACCACGCACATGAACCAAGGAGCTACCAACCGTGTTTCCTCAGAGGACGTTGCTGCGCATGTGCCTCCGAAGCAGACGCCTGGTTCATGCACCCATGCTGCCCGCTGTTCATCAGCCAGTACCGCAGCTGAACGTCCACTGAGTGGCGACAGGTGGCCTTTTCAAATGAACCTTGTTTTACGACCCATCGGACAGATGGTCTTTGTCTCATACGGCGTGAAACGTCTGAAAGCAAACATCCTGCAACAATCGTCAGAAGTGTCTAGGCCGACAGATGGTCTTTGCCTCATACGGCGTGAAACGTCTGAAAGCAAACATCCTGCAACAATCGTCAGAAGTGTCCAGGCCGAAATACATTCCGTGGGTGATCTCGTCATTTTGGAAGGTACAATGGAGCAACAAAAGTATGCATCTATCCTTGGGGACCATATCCACACTTGAATGCAGTTCGTTTTTCGTCGACACCTACTGGCAGGACAATGCGACGGGTCACACAGCTCGCAGTGCGTGTGTGTGGTTCGAAGAGCACCAGTATGTGATTACCACGCTGCCCTGGCTACAACACTATCCGGATAGAAACCCAATCGCGAATCTTTGGGGTATCTCGACCAGGCTGTTCGCGCCGTGGATCCCCAACAGAGAAACCTAGCGCAGTTGATCACGGCAGTGGAGTTGGCACGGCCTACATCCCCATCGGTACCTCACAGAATCGCATTGACTCTCTTCCTCCAAGTCTCACAGTGGTCCACGCTGCAAAAGATGGTTATTCAGGCTTTTGACAGGTGCTCACATGAATGTGACTGGACGGTGTACTGTGAAAGTAAGTTGACCTGGAGTATGACACATCAACTAAAATAATTCCGCATTATCTCCAACCTGCTCCTTACAACATCTTTACTTATTTCAGTAAGTAAAAGGTCTTGGGATAAATGTTCAAAGATATGAAAGTTGTTATGTTAACATCAAAATGAAACTCTTCAGTCTCTGGGGAAACAATACACTTTAGTCTCACGTTAGTAAACATCGCCAAGCCTGTTTCTTGACCATCACCTCTTTCAGCTCTTAGTTACCCAACATAATATAAGGCTGCCATCGAATAGCACTCCAGTGTCTTAAATCACCATATGGGTACAACTGACTTTTGGAGTCGCTAATGTGGAATAGCTATTACTACAGCAAAGCTGCCGTCGTAAAGCTTGCCTGGGTGGACGAGCGGTTCTAGGCGCTACAGTCTGGAACCGCGCTACCGCTACGGTCGCAGGTTCGAATCCTGCCTCGGGCATGGATGTGTGTGATGTCCTTAGGTTAGTTAGGTTTAAGTAGTTCTAAGTTCTAGGGGACTGATGACCTCAGAAGTTAAGTCGCATAGTGCTCAGAGTCGTTTGAACCATTTTGAAGTGATCGACTTCTGTAACCGACGGTAAACTCGTTGCTGTAACATGAACTAATTGTGTCCTGTTTGCAATGTATTCTGTATAATGTTGCCCCTTGTCTTTTCTGGGCTCAAAGCTCAGGAAATTAAAACTATAAAATCTGTGTTATGGATAAAACGCTTGTCTTCTGAACTGGGTAACAACTTGCTTTCCATCTCGAAATTTCTTCATTGTAGAGCCATTACAACATTTCTAAACATTTTGGCATTTTTCTTCAGGGTGCCTAGATAAGGTACTCAAATTCTGTAGAAACTCTCTAGAGAAAGTCGAGCAAAGCAGTTTCATTAAGAGATGCGTTGTATTTTCCCAGAGTTGCTCTAATAAAGTCTTACATTATTTACTTATATTATTGATTTTATGTACGCTTTTCAGCTCAGTTGTTTTACAGCAATGCTGTAACCCGGTAATAGAGTGTTCTTGATCCTTGTACTTCTCCATGTATAAAAAGGGTTGTTAGTCTCTACACTAAGTGGAAACGCGGACTAAGTCATTCCACATTTTCTTATAATATGTCAGGTCCTTTTTGATATCTGTTGTCCTAGCAGGCAAGGCGCCCTACTACTGCAGGCGATAGGAGGGATTATCTCGCGCTGCTCCTCTGCGGGTGTATCCTTGTTGCCCATCTAATGAAGTACTGGCTGTTAACAGTCGCGACAGCCCTATCTCATTTCCCTGGGCCACGTAGCTTGACGGGACCATTTGCCTGTCACCTTGTGAGAAATAAAGGTCGCCAGCTTCACCTTGATCCGTAAAGAGAGAATATTTACTTACCAGAGTATTCATGACTGACAGGCACTTATCTCACATTCAACAAAGATTCTCTCCAATCCATTGTATTGTATTGTATGTTAACCGGGGGCCTAGAAACGATGGAGAGGCTCCGTCCCCACCGCAGCCGCAGTGATCCACAACTCCATGACGGCTACCGCAGTCTACTTCAGCCCTCCGCCGCCCCACCGTGCGGTTCGCCCCCCCCCCCCCCCCCCCCGCCCCGTAGGGAACGTCACACACCAGACGAGTATAACCCCTATGTTTGCGTGGTAGAGTAACGGTGGTGTACGCGTACGTGGAGAACTTGTTTGCGCTACAATCGCCGACATAGTGTAGCTGAGGCGGAATAAGGGGAACCAGCCCGCATTCGCCGAGGCAGATAGAAAACCGGCTAAAAACCATCCACAGACTGGCCGGCTCACCGGACCTCGACCCAAGTCCGCCGGGCGGATCCGTGCCGGGGACCAGGCGCTCCTTCCCAATCCGGAAAGCCGTGCTTAGACCGCACGGCTAACCGGGCGCGCTCTCGAGTCCATTAATTGAATGGATGTATGTTCCAAGGATAAGCGGCTCCAAAGAAGAACTACAAAAATTTTTAATTCGGACAGCACAGTGCCATCCAGTATCTTTGCTTCCATCCCATCACAGTCCTTCAAACTAAGTTCTCAGTCTGGTGACTCCACTCGTGTGTACGCATTTGTAACTGCTTCCCGTCGAAATTAATGTTAAATTTCGCTCGCAGTTCTTATTGTTCCTTCCTAATTAATGACCCCTCTCAACGAGGCGTCGTACGGGTTGCTTTCGTATAGACAAAAGAACTGCCAGCGAATAATATGAAAGTATTGCTCTCTTGGTATCAAAAAGCCCTAGATCTTCTAGTCAATTACCGAATAGGAAGAAATAAGCCACCAAAAGGGTGACATATCATAAATGTTTATTTATGAAGTAAGAAACGGTAGTGAAGGCGCAAAAAAAATTTTAATTCAACAAACGAAACAACATACTAAGTGCTAATTAGACCTAATTATGCAGAAAACTACGGTGACTCCTGTGATTTAAGGATTAAAATTTACGAACTGGTAATAATAATAACAATAATAATAAAAGCTGAAATAAGCGTCTGAAAATGACGTTTGTTTTATACATCGTTTGCTCAGTAGGACCCAAACATGAATGATAATAATAATAATATCAGTAACAAAACTAAGAAGCCAGATTCCAAGCTGAACTAAGGAAACATTTATTCGTTGAACAGGAAGGAGTTAGTTCACTAATAATTCCAAGATAGTGCGAAATCAGTATAGCAAGGCGAGTTGATAACTACGTCAACTGCAAAAGTACAATACATGTATGCACATTGCAGTGTGCTATCCTTTAAGGACATCAGAAGACCTTGCATGTGTTGGTTGATTTTATGGAAGTTTTCCAGTAGTTCATAGGACAGATGGGAAATTTCCAGGATGATTTGCAAGCGATGGATATCGAACGCGCGACTGTCACGGCGCCAGACATTTTGTTTACGGCGTTGATAACCACGACGACAAAAGATGACCGATATAGATTTTTTTTACAGTGTTGACAATAATAACGACAAATTATGATAAATGTTATGACGAAAGATGAGCGAAATAGATTTTCTTTACAGCGTTGGCAACAATAACGACAAAACATGCATTTCCTCCAATGATAACATTAACTGTAATTTAACTTAGTCGTTATCGATGTCTTCATACCAGACAATTTCGAGTGTTGCGTATGCAGCTAGGAACCAACCTTTCTGGCGTAACCGGGGTACACTCTAGCTATATCTGTCAAGAAAACTGGCAGTCTTTCGCAAGGAAGTTTTTTACCATGCTAGCGCAAATTGTGGAAGGACAGATAATGAGAAACATATAGTTCCTCTCGGTCTTCTTGTTGCCCTTCTCTTTTGACAGTCGATTTCAAGGACTTCCACAAGCGCTCGATGTTCTGCGTCTGAACCAACTGATCTTCAGAAGACACGAATTCCACTGAATAGTTCACAAATTCGTGGTCAAAACATTCTTTCTTCAAACTATTGTACGACTTTAGCCGTCGGTAGTTACTTTAGTTCAGGCAAGATAAGGTGCCTAGAAAGAGGCACTAAAGTTCGTTATTCCCTCAAATACACTGTAACTAGGAAACACTTCCGAGACTCCCTTTACATACCTTCAAACACCCACATCTGTTATATTTCGTTCATCAAAAGTCGTCCTGTCCTATATTTTCAAGTTATGATGTGAGATTCGTCGATTTCTACAGTCTTGTTTTGACCACTTGTAGGAGCACTGTCATTAGTGACAATTACACAACAATCCCACGACATAAACCGTAGTAATCTCTAACAGCGTTAGTGGATAACCCAGTTTTTGAAGCTGCGTTTAACAGTGTATATTCTTTTACCCAGCAAGAAACCAAAATGATACTCTGATATCTCATTAATTTATATGAATCGAAAGCTGTGTTTAGCCCGCCTCAGTAGCTGCGCGGTCAGCGCAGTGGATTGATATAGGGTGACAATTATTGAACTGTATGAAAAAAACGTAAATTAGATACAGAATATGGCGTGCACACACTTTAGTCAACATGTAAACGTCACTACAGATATTCGGATTTAGGTTATGACATGTTCGACAAGCCTGCCAATATCTGCAATGATGTGGCGCAGACGAACAGCGAAATTCTGCATGTTCCACTGAAGTGTCGGAACATCGATGCTCTCGATGACCCCCTGAATTGGTGTTTTCAGCTCAGCAATGGTTTTGGGGTTATTGCTATACACCTTGTCTTTAATATAGCCCCACAAAAAGGAGTCGCATATGTTCAGATCCGAATAATATGGCGGCCAATCTATGCCTATGCCAGTGGCCTCTGGGTACCCCAGAGCCAGAATGCGGTCCCCAAAGTGATGCCCCAGGACAGCAGACAGTCTCCTGCTTCGAAGAGGTCAAGCTCCGTCTTGCATGAACTACATCCTGTCGAAATCAGGGTCACTTTTGATAAATGGGATGAAATCATCTTCCAAAACCTTCATGTACCGTTCTGTAGCTCCCGTGCCGTCAAGGAATATCGCACTGATTATTCCCTGCTGTGCATTGCACACCACACAGTCACCCGTTGAGGGTGAAGAGGCTTCTCGATCGCGAAATGTGAATTCTCAGTCTCCGAAATGCGCCATTTTTTTCGTATTGATGAATCCATCCACATGAAAGTCGGCTTCGTTGCTAAACCAAACCATATCCACATCAAAGTCCTGTTAGTCATTTCTGTGGACAATAGTATTGGTGAAACACAACCGCTGTTCCATGACCCTGGGGCTTAATGGCTGATGGATTTGAATTTTGTATGGGAAATGGGAAGAGATGCAGGTCTTTAACAATAATTTGTCGCAGTGTCATCTTGTTGATCCCTACCTGTTGTGCAGCTCGTCTGATCGATTTCCTTGGGCTGGTTTGAAACACGGCGGGTGTTTTCTCGATGTTTTCAGGCGTGTTCATCCTTTTTGGACGACCGACATTGCCAGCACTGTCATCACGAACACTACCCGCTCTCTCAAACTTGCGAATCAAATTATTGATTGTTAGCACACTTGGACCGGTTGTCTTCAGCTTGAACTCGGTCACAAACTACCTTAGAGCCGCAACTGTGCTGTTATCGCTCGCATAGTAGGCCTTCAGAAGAGCTATACGCTCAGGCACGCTGTATACTGACATTTTCACGTGCAAATAGCCGACAACAACAAGGCGCGTGAGCATGCGCATATTAATTCCCATCATGTCCTGCGGCCAACCGTGCAGCTTGAACGTCCTAACGCATACCATTCAGAAGTTATGACGATTTTATTTAATATAATTGCCGGCCGGTGTGGCCGAGCGGTTCTAGGCGTTACAGTCTGTATCGCGCGACCGCTACGGTCGCAGGTTCGAATCTTGCCTCGGGCATGGATGTGTGTGATGTCCTTAGGTTAGTTAGGTTTAAGTAGTTCTAAGTTCTAGGGGACTGATGACCTCAGCAGTTAAGTCCCATAGTGCTCGGAGCCATTTATTTCATATAATTCAACAATTGTCACCCTGTAAGTGTCAGATTTTTCTCCGCTCGGTGACTGGGTGTTGTGTTGTCCTTACATTCGTATCGTCATAACTGACAGTACTACTGCGATGGCTGCATGAGGAGGGCCCAAAAGCCAGTAAATTGAAGAAAAGTGTTTTTCCTTATCCAAGATTTCTTGCGATATTTGATACATAAGTGAAATGGGAAGTCAGCTTCGATCGTTTTTGTACCCCGTTTGACACGCGTCTCCCTGTTACCATCCACGCAATTCCTAGTGTCATCAGTCACCAGCCGATGGTATTCTCCACACAATTGTAAACAATTTTACACAGTGCTTAGTTCTGCATTTAATTCACGCCATGTGAGAGTAATTCACTACTGGCCATTAAAACTGCTACACCAAGAAGAAATGCAGATGATAAACGGCTATTCATTGGACAAATATATTATACTAGAACTGACATGTGATTACATTTTCACGCAATTTCGGTGCATAGATCCTGAAAAAGCAGTACCCAGAATAACCACCTCTGGCCGTAATAACGGCCTTGATACGCCTGGGCGTTGACTCAAATAGAACTTGGATGGCGTGTGCAGGTACAGCTGCCCATGCAGGTTCAACACAATACCACAGTTCATCAACGTCGAGCCAGTTGTTCGACCACCATTGACCAGACGTTTTCAATTGGTGAGAGATCTGGAGAATGTGCTGGCCAGGGCAGCAGTCGAACATTTTCTGTATCCAGAAAGGCCCGTACAGGACCTGCAACATGCGGTCGTGCATTATCCTGCTGAAATGTAGGGTTTCGCAGGGATCGACTGAAGGGTAGAGTCATGGGTCGTAACACATCTGAAATGTAACGTCCACTGTTCAAAGTGCCGTCAACGCGAACAAGAGGTGACCGAGACGTGTAACCAATGGCACCGCATACCATCACGCCGGGTGATACGCCAGTATGGCGATGACGAATACACGCTTCCAATGTGCATTCACCGCGATGTTGCCAAACACGGGTGCGCCCATCATGATGCTGTAAACAGAACGTGGATACATCCGAAAAAATGACGTTTTGCCATTCGTGCACCCGGATTCGTCGTTGAGTACACCATCGCAGGTGCTCCTGTCTGTGATGCAGCGTCAAGGTCTTCGATCTGATAGTCCATGCTGCTGCAAACGTCGTCGAACTGTTTGTGCAGATGGTTGTTATCTTGCGAACGTTCCCATGTGTTGACTCAGGGATCGAGACGTGGCTGCACGATCCGTTACAGCCATGCGGATAAGATGCGTGTCATCTCGACTGCTAGTGATACGAGGCCACTGGGATCCAGCACGGCGTCGCGTATTTCCCTCCTCAACTCACCGATTCCATATTCTGCTAACAGTCATTGGATCTCGACCAACGCGAGCAGCAATGTCGCGATACGATAAACCGCAATCGCGATAGGCTACAATCCGACCTTTATCAAAGTCGGAAACGTGATGGTACGCATTTCTTCTCCTTACACGAGGCATCACAACAACGTTTCACCAGGCAACGCCGGTCAACTGCTGTTTGTGTATGAGAAATCGGTTGTAAACTTTCCTCATGTCAGCACGTTGTAGGTGTCGTCACCGGCGTCAACCATGTGTGAATGATCTGAAAAGCTAATCATTTGCATATCACAGCATCTTCTTCCTGTCGGTTAAATTTCTCGTCTGTAGCAAGTCATCTTCGTGGTGTAGCAATTTTAATGGCCAGTAGTGTATAAGTCGAAATTTATCGGCTTCAATCATCTATGTAAGACTACTGCAATTAGATGTATAGTTGTTAACGAAAGTCTATCAGAAACGGTCGCAAAGTTCACGCAATTTTTCTGCAACCTCTACTGCAACGTTGCCCAGCTGCTGGCATGTGTAAAAAGAACGATATCTGGCATTGACAGATACGCGTTCGATATATGTCGCTTGCTATCGCTTGCAAGTGATCTTGAAAATTACCGATATATGTGAGGGGGTCACAGAAAGAAGCCAAATGCATTTTGATGTGTCTGTTTTTAAGGCCTATTGGTAAAAGAAAACTCCACAGTGTGGAAAAGGGTGAATACGAGCCCCTAGTAAAGCCAGATTGCTGTTACAACTGGTGAAATAAGCTTCTGATAGTTTGAAGCGACTTCAGTGTTTTGGATTTAGCTGCCGTGAATCAGTTTCAGAGGTTGCAAGAGTAATATCCCTCGCTATGAAATTATTGAAAGGAAAATTGCAGTGAATCGATAAATGGTGCACACTGTACAAGAGCAGCCTGCCTACACTGAAGACAAAGCACAATGCCGAAAACTGGTTATCCGGTGCCAAAATTTCTCTCCAGAGACTTTTAATGCGTAATGAGATTACGTGAGTTATGCATTTGCTGGTGCCATAATGAGGCGAGGCGCTTTTCATATCATGTGTACTGTAGTTTTTCATTGGTTTATCTAGGTTGTTCAGTGATGGTCGTAGAGTGTCTTCCTGACACACCGTTTACCCACTTCGTTCGGCTGGTAGGAGGCTGCAACAGTCCCAGCGTGCATACAGAACGCTTTAACCTACACCTCTACGACGTTAGCCTCACGGATATGTACCAGGTCTCATGTAATGTGCGCGTGCCATGAAGAGCGTGCTGCAATATCTCATCTCGATTGGACCGCTTATCTCTATGATACAGGTCAGTTAGAATAACTTAGTGGCAGCGTGACTGGAACGTGCAACTACCCTAATGGAATCCCGGTGACTCTACAAGCACCTGAAGTCTCTACACCTCAAATTCCTTTCGATTATTAGAGCAGGTGATGATCACGCAAGTCTGATGATAATGGAACAAAATTATGTCACTTGACACGACTGACTCAACTCATTCTTTTTATTCAAATTATTTTCAGGTCTTTGACGAGCACAGCGCAATCTGTCCGTCTGCTGTTGACGCTGCACTCTACATTGCTTGACGAGCTGCTAAGGAACGGAGGCATAGTTGAACAGGAATAATCATTGGCGATCATGGACGACATGAAACACAACACACCCGTAGAGGTGGTGTAGTACTTTTATAGCGAAAAATGGTACGAATTTCAATACATGAGGAAGCAGGAGAAATAACATTCGTGTTTGACACTGACTCCAAACAAGAACGTCGATATCCGATTCTTAGTAAGGATAATGCCCTCCTCAGGCACTAAAACACGTTTTGCACCTTTTATTCGCGCTAGCTACCCCAATAGTTGAGGAGTCTTTGGCGGATACTGTCCCACTTCTCTCTCAAGGAGGTTTTCAATTTTTACGCTGTTCGAGAAGGGGGTGTTCGTTGAGATTCATGTCTGCCAAGAGCATCCCAAGCATACTCTATAGGATTTACGTCCGGGGAGTACGCAAGCCAGTCCATACATTCAGTACCTTTATTTTCCTGTGTGTCCGACACCTCGGCGGTCCTGTGTGTGCGGGCACTGTCGTCCATAAACATAAAGTCATGTCCTACCGCACCCATAAACAGAGGTACATGACCCAGAATAATCTCTCTGTAATACCGCTGTGCTGTAAGGGTACCTCGCGCCAAGGTATGCAGCGGTGTTCGGCCATTATACTTAGGGGAAAGTGGCGAAATTAATTATTTTATATTGAACTCTTTATGTATACGTTACTCGAGATACTTCAGTCTAATACAAAATTGAATTTATACAATTTTAATTTGCTTTGATGAGCTGTGAAATACAGTTAATTTTTTAGTGTGTCGTTCTGGGTCACTTTTCCCTAATGCCTGCCCACAACATAACGCCTAGGCCATGTGGATGACGTTCGTGAACAAATTGTGGTGTATAACGTGTTCCACTCCCTCCCTCCCCCCCCCCCCCCCCCCTCTCCACTAACGGGTGGTCCGAATCGCAGTGAAGAGGAATTCGTTTGAGAAAATCACTCTTAACAACTGTTGCTAACACCGACCAACGTTCTCCCTGTATAAACAAGCACTTCTGCGAAGATTGCGTGGTTGAAGCGGGACGTACGTGACAGGCTTCCGAACATACAAACCAACCTGATGTGATCGGCATGACTGCGGAATGGTTCTGGCAGAGGCACATGTACTGGCAGCGGTTGCAAGGTCTGCAGCGATCTGCCAAGAAATGTAACGTCTGTTCCTTATCGCCACTACGCCTACATATCGATCACCGAGTGAGGTGGCGCAGTGGCTAGCACACTGGACTCGCATTCGGGAGGACGACGGTTCAATCCCGTGTCCGGACATCCTGGCCGGCCGGAGTCGCCGTGCGGTTCTAGGCGCTACAGTCTGGAACCGAGCGACCGCTACGGTCGCAGGTTCGAATCCTGCCTTGGGCATGGATGTGTGTGATGTTCTTAGGTTAGTTAGATTTAATTAGTTCTAAGTTCTAGGCGACTGACGACCTCAGAAGTTAAGTCGCATAGTGCTCAGAGCCATTTGAACCATTTGAACCGCACATCCTGATTTAGGTTTTCTGTGATTTCCCTAAATCGCTCCTGGCAAATGCCGGGATGGTTCCTTTGAAAGGGCGCGGCCGAATTCCTTCCACGTCTTTCCCTAATGCGATGAGACTGATGACCTTGCTGTCTGGTCTCCTTCCCCAACCAACCCAACATATCGGTCGTCATGCGGTGTGGTAGTTCGTTTACGACAACCGGCATGCTTTAGCACAGAGTTTCTATCATCAGCCGCCTTTTTAATCGCTGGATGACACTTTTGAACACACACATTACTATGGTCAGCCGGCCGGAGTGGCCGTGCGGTTCTGGGCGCTACAGTCTGGAACCGAGCTACTGCTACGGTCGCAGGTTCGAATCCTGCCTCGGGCATGGACGTGTGTGATGTCCTTAGGTTAGTTAGGTTTAATTAGTTCTAAGTTCTAGGCTACTGATGACCTCAGAAGTTAAGTCGCATAGTGCTCAGAGCCATTTGAACCATTTTTACTATGGTCACAGTAGTGACACTTTGACCGACTTAAAGCTGTCCACCCGCTCGTCCACTGTCGTAAGCACTCAAATGCTGCCTTACAGACATATTGCTGCACCACACGGAATATCATACTGATCGGTTCCACAACCACCTTCGCTAAAAGCCGTACTGCAAGAACAGTCGAATGCACACGGAGCGTCCACGCCGAGGCTTTCCTGCAGTTAAAACGTCCCGCCCTCTACATTTCCTTCTCTATCATTGGTCGGGTGTCCCGCAGAAATTGTCCGTTGTTCCGTAGCAACTGGCGGTTGTTCCTTAGCAGTTTTCAAGCAGTTCATTATCTGCTACGGTATAACGATTGCCACATTGTTTTCTAGGTAGCTCTCTTAATATGCTGTGCGAGAGATGGCTGAAGTCTTAAACCTTTTTAATCGCCACTTGATAGGTTGGCTAATGCGTCCTTGGCAATTCATCAGCCGAAATACGCCGCAGAGGCTGGCGACGTGTTACGACATCTCCGGCCCCGAGGCCCGCCCGCCCGCCAATTGCACTTCGCTGTACGGCGGTGTGTCTGCCAATAGTGCCCTTGTTTCTGTCAGACGGTGACTGTCTATTTAGTAACGAAAATGTCGAGTCTATAAGACAAGCTTATTCGAGTGATTATCTCCACATCACTCTGTTAACGACGCTTAAGAAGGAAAAAGCCGCGCTAGAAGTGTGTTTGTAATTTATCACGGCGTTTAAATGACTGACGATATAAACAGTGTGATAATTTACGTAAAGTATGTTATAACAACTGATAGCACATTCATCTGACTATTGTAGAGGTAATAACATCGATTGGGGCGCAGGAGTGTTCGCTGCGCAGTTTAACTTGTATAACGTTACAAGAGTGATAGTCCACGCTGCATTCAACAAGGAGCAAACATAGTTAAGATTCTAATTAATCGTCTCTATATACTCTTTACGACGATTTTCAGCACATTTAGGAAGTTGCCACAATCGACAAATATATTTCAAAATGGTAGGATCTAGAGGTACATCTACAGAGTGTTTCACAATTCATGTTAACATTTTTAGAGGTTGTAGGGGGGGGGGGGGGGACATAGTAAATCAAATTTTACATAGAAATCCAAGTGTGGAAACGTCATCCAATGATGCTACAGAGCATTGAAGTTAAAGGCGTCGGTGCATGTAAATTTATGTATGTACAGGGTGATTCGATGATGATGTTCTAGGAAGATGGAGAAGGACAAATGTCTCAATTTGAGGTAAGAGTCCCTGTACCGTAAAAGAATGAGTCGTAAGTCATAAGCGAAAACCGTTCTGATAGCTCTGAAAGTTGAATACATGAACTGGAACTGTTACTGCTAAGATTATAAGGTCGACAACTTTCAGAGGTGGTAGTCTGGACCAAAACAAGAAAAAATGTCCAGCAAACATGGGCTCTAAAATGCATAGCTGAGGAGCTATAAGCACTTGTTCATCTTCGCTACTCTGAAACACATCTCCTCTATTCAACAAACGCTCGTAGCTGTTAAGGTATGCATTTTAGAGCCCATGTTTACTGGACATTTTTTCTTGTTTTGGTTCATACTACCACCTTTGAAAGTTGACAATAACAGTACCAGCACGCGTACTCGACTTCAGACGTATCAGAACGGTTTTGTCTATTAACTTTCGACTCGTTCATCCTTTTCCATGACCCTAGAAAGTTTGTAAGATACTCACGGAATCACCCTGTATATACGGTATGCAGGCGCCGGCGCTTATAACTTCGACTCTTTGTAGCGTCGTTGGATTACGTTTCCCGATATGGGTTCCTTTGTAAAACTTTATCTACTGTTCCCTCTACAACTTCTAGAAGTGTGTAACATGGATTGTGAAACACTCTGTGTACTCTGAAAGAAACCTTATGGTGTATGGTGGTGGGTACCATGTGTACCAGTGCCACTTACCCCTTTTCTGTTCCAGTTGTGAATGGTTCGCGGGAAGCCTTCAAGTGATCTCAAATCACTTTAATCTTGTCTTCATGGTCTTTTCGTGAGGCATACGTCGGAGGTAGCAATATATTGGTTGACTCTTCCAGGAAAGTACGCTCTCAGAATTTTAACAGTAAACCCCACTGTGATACACAACGCCTCTCTTGTAACGTCTGCCTATGGAGTTGGATGAGCGTCTTCGTAACGCTTTCATGCTTGCTAAACGCATCTGTGAAGTAACACATTGCTCTTCTTTGGATCTTCTCTATTTTGTCATCAGTCTTACCTGGTACAAATCCCAATCTGACAAGGAATATTTAAGTCGAACGAGAGTTTTATAAGCTACCTAATCCGTGAGTGGACTATACTTCCTGACAAGTCTTCATCTGGCGCCAAGTATTATGTGGTTTTACCACCATACATACGTATGCGGAGACGAAATGCTGCTTGTTAGACGTAGTACAGGGCAATGAACATAAGTTTTTAGTAGACACAGGTCTACATGTATCGTTCGTTAGTACAGACCTCTTAGGCAGGAAGAGACTTAGAACTCCACGGTACAGGTTACGTGGGTAAGAGAAAATGATGTGAAATCGTTAGGGCCACCATTGCTCGAATCTAGCACTTGAGCTAAGAGTTTTCCTAAGTACATGCAAGTGTTGCCACATCTTGGTGAATGTTATTCTGTAATTGTCGTACTGGACTCCCTTGATAAACAACATGCTGTAATCGTTGTTTTGCAGTTTACAGCTGAAGTTAGTAGATCTTTTTTTCCTCAAGGAATAATAACTGCAAGTGAGCCAATGTTGCAAGACACTCTGATCATGGAGGTGTTGCTAACTGGGTTGTGAACACATACACTAAAGACTGGTTCCCATGATAACGTACAACCAGGTTCAGGGAAGTTGGTTTGGATTCCTGTAGATACCAATGTGACACAAAAAGTTTTGTCCCTGCTAGAACATTACAGAGTAACGAAGAATTAGATAAAATGCATTGCTTTGTGCACAGAAGCGTGGTGCACATTCATTGTTCCTGTTAGCCTGGATAATTTTGGTGTGGACAAGGTAAGTCTGCCAAGGGCTTAATGACTGTCACTTTAGATGTTCTGGATGAAGAGGACATTGATAGGTCATGTGATAACCAGAGCGATTGTTGGAGCATCTGCATTACGTAAAAAGTGAATCAGTTGCAAGGACGTGATAGACAGGTTATGGTAACTTTATTGCTACGATTTACAGATCTGTTTGACATAAATAGTCTGTTACCAGCGCGTCAACAATGTCCAGTTTAAAGGATAATATATCGTGTACCAAAGCATCTTAAACCACTGACAGAGAAATTCATTCATTTGTAACTGACATAGTGATAGTCCATGGAGTGGAGTGATTTTGATTGTTTCAAAAAAAGTCATCAGATGATTTTAGAAAGTACAGCTTCTGTGGCGATAATTGAACAAATACCGTTACTTATACATATTCTATCCCTATTATTACTGAGACACTGGACAATCTAAGCCAGTGCTCAGCGCAGATAAATGGCATTTTGCTCGCACAGAAGTTAAATATCTTGGGTACATAAGCAGTGGAGAAGGTATGAAAACTGATCCCTAATTAATATCAGCAGTCTGTGAATTCACAACACAACAAACAACCAAATAAATTCAGTCATTCATGAACTTAAGCAATTATTATAGAACATTCATCAAGAATTTTGTGAAAATTGCCAGACTATTAAACCAGTTATTAAGAAAACTTTTAAGATTTGAATGAATGACGGAATGCCAAACTGCAATTGAGGCGTTGAAAAAGACATTGATATTAGATCCAGTACTGCTACTCCCAAATTTCGAAAAAGAATTAATCTTTTCTTGTGATGTCAGCAATAGTGCAGTCGGATGCATTCTCAGGCAAAATTAAGATGATAAAGAACATCCAGTCTCTTATGCATCTAGACAACTCAGTAAAGCAGAATGGAATTTTTCCATGACAGAAAAGTAAATGCTAACAGTCACAAGGTTATCTGTATAGTGAGAAATTTAAAGCGGTAGCACATCACATCGCTAAAATGATCGCTGAGATTAAAGGATTCTTCTAGTTTATTGGCAAAGTGGGCACTGAGATTGGATGAATTTGATTGAGATAGTTCATAAACCAAAGCAGAAGCACGCGAAGGTATATATGTTAAGCAGAAAAATAGGAGTACTGCAAACACTAGGTAAGAGTGTGGGTCAGTGACAGAAGGCACAAACAGCATTCATAGACTATCAGGCATCCAGACTACAGCTACAGGTATGCGTGATGTTATACTCTGCAGATTGTCAAATTGTGGACTACACGTGGTGGTTTCAGCTGTGTTCAGGGACAAAGTTTCGCAACAAGTGCATGATCACATGTTAGCATGCTATAGCAGCCACAGAACTATGGAGAGAAGAGTCGCTGAAGAATACTGGTGGGAAACTAGTAGAGATGGTATGAAACAATATGTAAAAAACTTTGTCTTGTTTACAGAGGACTGACCTTAGTCATAGGAAAGTTCTATTGCCAAGATTACTAAAACTGAACAAACCGTTTCAAATGATTGAACTCAAGATTTTAGGACCATGTAATAGAACCCTTACAGGAAATGAGTCTGTATCAACAATAACAGATCATTTATCTCGATAAATTCAAAAGATAGCAATTCCAGACCACAAAGTCAACACAGTAGCACAATTCACGATAAATAACAGGAGCCTTTAGTCTGGTGTATCGGATACCATAAGAACAGATTAGGGTACAAATTTCACATAGTATCTAATGAAGCAGTTGAGTCGTTTGCTTTGCATTCGCCTTTTTCATCCACATGAAAATGGATATACAGAAAGAGTACATAGAACTACACCTAAAGATAAAACCAAAAAATTTTTAACCAGATACCACTTAGATAACTTTTCTGGTAAACATTAAATTGCAATTTATGACAAAAAAGTGTTGTTCATGTGAGCAGGTTAAACTGTTCAAAGAAGCTGTCAATGCATTACCACAATTTCCATCAGCTACACCAGTATCGAAAAAAGCATCTAAAAAGATTGGAAAATGGGTTCCTAATGACGATCAAAAGAGACGCAAATTACGTTATGCACTCAGGTTATTATCAGATTTTTAATGTTATTGTTACAGTTTGCTGTACATTAGCTACCTTCAAGTACTGCTATAAGTTTATTGGTGTATCATATACAATAAAGTTCAGAAGTTTGTGTTGGGGATTATTTCTCAATAGGTAGGTTAGAGTTTATTTCCTATTTATTTGTTTCATTTACTCACATTGACAGATGAGGGAGAGATAGTGTGGCGAAAGGTGTTAATGGACTGTGGCAGGAGATGATCGCCTAATAGCGCGACATCACCTGCAGCGCCTCTCTTGGGCCCATGACCATGTAGGTTGGACCCTACACGACTGGAAAACTGCGGCCTGGTCAGATGGATCCCGGTTCGTAAGAGTTGGCCGTGGGATTCGAGTGTGGCGCGGCAGTCATGAAGCCATGGACCCAAGTTTTCAAAAAGGCACTTTGCAAGCTGGTGGTGGCTCCATAATGGTGTTGGCTGTGTTTACACAGTGTGGACTGGGTCCACTAATCCAACTGAACCAATCGTTGACTCGATATGGTTATCTTCTATTACTTGGGGACCATTCGCATCCATTCATGTACTTCATGTTCCCAAACAACGATGGAAGTTTTATGGATGACAATGCGCCATGTCACTGGGGTACAATTCTTCGTGATTGGTTTGAAAAACATTCTGGACAGTTTGAGCAAATGATCATGAATCCCATTCAACATTTATGGGACGTAATCGAGAGGTCAGTTCATGCACAAAATCCTGCATCGGCAACACTTTCATAATTACGGGTCGCTATTGGCAGAATGACTCAATATTTCTGCAGGGGACTTCCAACGCGTTTTTGAGTCCATACCACATCGAATCGCTGCACTACGCCGTGCAAAAGGGGGTCCGACAAGATATTAGGAGGTATCCCATGTCTTCTGTCACCTCAGTGTATTACAAGACTATCTAAGATGAAGAATCATGGTTTGCCCAGTTAGAGTGACATAGGAAAACGCTTGGGCATGTGAGGAATAGTTTTTCTTATGTAAAGCAGAAGTAGCAGAGTGTCGAAGAGAAGTGTTGGCCCGATGACCACATTTCCAGAGAGTGGTTATTCAGTTTTACCGCCGGAGGTTATTAACGTAAACTGTTATAAAAATGGAAAACCGACGCTCTTGACCAAAGTAGAGATACGAAAAATTGGTATTTTGGTAAATGGTACAGCTTGTGTTATAGCAGGACCACAACTTCGCTTTCCAGCTGCCATCACCAGTATGACCACAATCAAGTTATCACAACCTAAGTTTTGTTGGGTGGTAAAGAATAAGTATTAACAGCACAAAATCTAACGTTCCTCAACATCATCTAAACACCGACCTATTATACTCATGAGACGAACTGCTAGCGCCACAAAAAGGACGAATTTACTCGGAACAGATGTCCCAGCATATTCAGCGCTATAGAAATAGACAACGGTACAACATCACGACTAAGCATTGCCACCACTAGTGCTGTCATGGTTCTACTGACAGTTTCTGTACTCTACTATTGCTCAAGACGTAAAACCACTCATCCCCCAGAACCACCAATACATCAAAAACTTGTCGAGTGGCTAAACAGTGTTAACAAGGACCTAAAAAATTTAACTTAAAATACGATTGTAAACTTGTATTAGAGCAGATGGATTCAACATAGACAATGTACCATTAACAAACAAAACAGAGGTTTCGTCAACAAGCTTTTACAAACATTTGAAAAATAACAAATTGTAAAGTTTATAACTATCCATGTAATATATGTCATGGAATTGTTCCAGAGGCAACTAAGTAAAAATGTGGAACAATTTTTTTACGGGAGAGGGCTATGTTGTGCTGTAAAGCGGTGTCACGGGCAAATGCAAAAATTTCTTAAAGCTTTCTCCAGCCAGCGCTAAGCCATGTCAGACCAGACCAATGCACCGTGTAGCAAACAGGTAGAGAGCTGATATTGCAAATAATGTGATACGCCCTGGACGCTATGGCTTCACCCCACCTGAGCAAGACGTCTGAATCATTAATTCAGAAACATGACCTCACTGAGGAGGGATCAAACGTCATTCTGACGGCACACCACAATGCTGCAAGAGTGAGTAGATGATCCACAAGAGCACCTAGCAGCCTGCTGAAATGGCGAAAAAGCACCAACCTGAAACACTGAAAGCCACTGTTGCGACACCAATGTGCGGCAAAGAATGATGATGAGCCCAGAAAACGAGGACACATATGGTCACCCTCGGCAAGACATATAACATCATTGGCTCAGACTGATGGTAATAAATACTCAGGCTTGAAAGCTCGTGTGTGATTCAGTTACAGTGAGCCAGCTACGATGGAGACACTGTGATGTGCTGCCTACCATTCGCCAGATGTCTTCTACCTTCGAGATTGCTGCCTGCCTGGTCTATCGAATCTGATCTCTGCGAGGTGCCAACATCTCTTCTGCTGATGTGAAGTCTTGGGGGGACTTCTACCTTCAACTTGGTGGGAGCCGAACTGATGATGATTGGTGCACCGTCACCCTGTCACTGTATCTGGGACGCTGCCACCGACTTGAATCTCTAAGCAACACCAGCGTCCACGGCAGTCCTGTGGTGGAGAGGCTATGCCATAGCTCTGCACTACCATCTACACTACTGGCCATTAAAATTGATACACCAAGAAGAAATGCAGATTATAAACGGGTATTCATTGGACAAATATATTATACTAGAACTGACATGTTATTACATTTTCACGCAATTTCGGTGCATAGATCTTGAGAAATCAGTACCCAGAACAACCACCTCTGGCCGTAATAACGGCCTTGATACGCCTGGGCATTGAGTCAAACAGAGCGTCGATGGCGTGTACAGGTACAGCTGCCCATGTAGCTTCAACACGATACCACAGTTCATCAAGAGTAGTGACTGGCGTATTGTGACGAGCCAGTTGCTCGGCCACCATTGACCAGACGTTTTCAATTGGTGAGAGATCTGGAGAATGTGGTGGTCAGGGCAGCAGTCTCCAGAAAGGCCAGTGCAGGACCTGCAACATGCGGTCGTGTATTATCCTGCTGAAATGTAGGGTTTCGCAGGGATCGAATGAAGGGTAGAGCCACGGCTCGTAACACATCTGAAATGTAACGTGCACTGTTCAAAGTGCTGTCAATGCGAACAAGGGGTGTGCGAGACGTGTAACCAATGGCACCCCACACCATCACGCCGGGTGATACGACAGTATGGCGATGAAGAATACACGCTTCCAATGTGCGTTCACCGTGATGTCGGCAAACACGGACGCGACCATCATGATGCTGTAAACAGAACCTGGATTCATCCGAAAAAATGACGTTTTGCCATTCGTTCACCCAGGTTCTTCATTGAGTACACCATCGCAGGCGCTCCTGTCTGTGATGCAGCGTCGAGGGTAACCGCAGCCATGGTCTCCGAACTGATAGTCCATGCTGCTGCAAACGTCCTCGAACTGTTCGTGCAGATGTTTGTTGTCTTACAAACGTCCCCATCTGTTGACTCAAGGATCGATACGTGGCTGCACGATCCGTTACAGCCATGCGGATAAGATGCGTGTCATCTCGACTGCTAGTGATACGAGGCCACTGGAATCCAGCACGGCGTTCCGTATTACCCTTCTGAACCCACCGATTCCATATTCTGCTAACAGTCGTTGGATCTCGACCAACGCGAGCAGCAATGTCGCGATACGATAAACCACAATCGCGATAGGCTACAATCCGACCTTTATCAAAGTCGGTAACGTGATGGTACGCATTTCTCCTCCTTACACGAGGCATCAACGTTTCACCAGGCAACGCCGGTCAACTGCTGTTTGTGTATGAGAAATCGGTTGGAAACTTTCCTCATGTCAGCACGTTGTAGATGTCGCCAACCTTGTGTGAATGCTCTGAAAAGCTAATCATTTGCATATCACAGCATCTTCTTCCTGTCGACTAAATTTCGCGTCTATAGCACGTCATCTTTGTGGTGTAGCAATTTTAATGGCCAGTAGTGTACATTCCATCCAGACCTGCTGGAGTTTACTCGAGCGCTCCCCTTTGATGTCCACGAGTGTGCCCTAGTGAAAAGGAGTCTACAGTCTGATGGCCAACGCCACTGTACAAACTACATCTGCCGCCTGCTAGCCTGCATGATACCTAGATGTGATGTGAGAAAACATGACAGAGACAACTGGCTCGAGAATCTACTGAGGTGGACGAGTCTGTGTGTTCCAAGGCGTTATGCTGCGTCCACTGCCCTGCATCGGCCGCGAAGAAGGTGGTTCACTTGCATCACTTAAATAAACTCATATCTTGATAATGCTGCTTCAGTTGCACACAGTGCGCCAACTGGCTTTCACCACCGTGCTCCATGCCTCGCCAACCTGCCACCAACCGCAAGGGTCTCAGCCCAGTCCGATGCTGTTGGAACACAGTGTTACAACAACACAATACAAAATTTACGTTACAGTAGAGTATAAGGACCTCGACTTTTTCTTGAAAATTGACATGCTCAGTGTAGCATTATGCGACGTGATGTAGTGATTCACACAATGCACTGAAAATCAAGAGAAGTAGGATTTCAATTTTACATTTTTTTCCTTAAATAGATTAATGCGATTGCTGGGATGGTTCCATTAGTAACGGCATTGGTATTCTCTTTCCTCGTCTTTGTTCTGTTTGTAACACCCTCATAATCGATGGCATATTAAATCCTAATCTCTGATTGAAATCAAAAATTAATATCTTTTTAAACAAAGCTACGGTATAATATTTCAGCGTTGTGGAAGACTGTATTTTATTTACATGCCAAGGTCATTTATCAGAGTGGAAACATGACATAACATGATTTATTAAACAAAATGAAAAACAATAATTTACTAACTCGAGTGCCAGAGGTAACTGTCTGAATTAATAGCAACACAAAGGGATAATCCTTAAAAACTGTAATCATAGTGCTGGAGGAGTTACAGATTTGTATGTGAATTAGTTCAATGTGAACTGAGGCATATTCAGGGTGGTGTACAGGGTGGGAAGCGTCTTATTTGCATTAATAATCTGAAACATTTTATAGAATACGAGTCTAGTGTCCTTATCACTGCGCCACCTCGCTCGGTCCCACCGAGGCATTTCTTCGAGGACGCCACGAGTTGAGTCGACAATTATCTCTTCGCACTTTTAGTGGGGGCTCCGCAACTCGGTCTTACATCTCTTCTTGTGCTGGTGGCAGGTTGTATGGAAGTTCCAAGAGGTTTTCCTCACCGAGGTCAGTGTGATTGCTGCCCACGAGTTGAAATTGGCTCCTGTTTGCTGCTAAACTCGGAATATCCATTACGCGTAACAAGATGTTCCCGTCTGTCTGTAAGCAAA
Organism: Schistocerca piceifrons; assembly: GCF_021461385.2. NCBI lineage: Eukaryota > Metazoa > Arthropoda > Insecta > Orthoptera > Acrididae > Schistocerca > Schistocerca piceifrons. The sequence goes on along the minus strand of NC_060149.1, from coordinate 301,628,515 downwards.
GCAAAACACGTGACGCAATAGATTAAATCTGAGTTCCTCCAAACATGCTTTATCTAAAAATCTCTGGTATTTCTCTCCACAAAATCTAATTTACATTTACGTGACTACTGTTGGATATCAGTTCACGCCTTTATGTGGTTTGTTACAAGGACAGTACTTGAAACTATTTGACAGAAACAGGTAGTTATTCTTCAACGTCGCTAATAGTGCACGAAGCTTTCAAAAATATTTGCCTGGTTTTGAAATAATCATTAAAGAATATATAATATCTTACGTTTAACTTGTTCATTAAAGCTAATCATTTGGACAAGCAAATTACTCATGAATTCAGAGCTTCACCGAGAACTGATAATAGTAAAAACGCTGATCTGATGTGTCAGTGAATTACTTACTACTTTTAGTCACGTTTCTTTCGTTGAATTTACCAACTATAAGCTGATTAACTGGCGGAGAGAAAAAAATAAGTAACTCGACAACTTTCACAGGGGTTTATCACAGATTTCTAGATCTACGGAGGGTACCTAGCGACTAGAAAAAAGCGCAGGTCATTCCCGTTTTTCAAGAAGGGGCGCAGCACAAATCCACGCAATTATAGACTTATTTCGTTGATTTAAATCTATGGAAGAATTATGAAATATGTTTTATGCTCAAGAACTATGACGTTTTTGAAGGACGAAAATCTCCACTAGAAAAATCAATATGGATTCCGCAAACAGAGATCCTGCGAAACTACGTTCGCTCTGTTCCTCCACGTGATTCATATCGCTGTAGACAGGTTGATGCAGTGTTTCTTGACTTCAGGAAGGCATTTGACACCGTCCCGCACTGACTGAAAAAAATACGAGCTTATCGAGTATTGTTCCAGATTTGCATCTGGATTCAAGACTTCCTTGCAGATATAACTCAACACGTTGCTCTTACAGGAACAAAATCGGCACATGGTAAGGTAATTTCTGGAGTTCAAAAATGGCTCTGAGGACTATGGGACTTAACTTCTGAGGTCATCAGCCCTGTAGAACACATCCATGCCCAAGGCAGGACTCGGACCTGCGACTGTAGCGGTCGCGCGGTTCCAGACTGTTGCGCCTAGAACCGCTCGGCCACTCCGGCCGGCTAATTTCTGGAGTACTCCAACGAAGTGTGATGAGATGGTTATTGTTTACAACTTATATATATGATCTAGCAGAAAGCGTTGGATGCTCTTAAAAAATGGTTCAAATGCCTCTGAGCACTATGGGACTTAACATCCGTGGTCATCAGTCCCCTAGAACTTAGTTAGAACTACTTAAACCTAACTAACCTAAGGACATCACACACATCCATGCTCGAGGCAGGATTCGAACCTGCGACTGCAGCAGCCGCGCGGTTCCGGACTGAGCGCCTAGAACCGCTAGACCACCGCGGCCGGCTCGGATGCTCTTAAAGAATGTTCGCAGATGATGTTGTCCATAACAAAGTAGCAACGCCAAATATACTGTATCGATTTGCAGAATGGCCTGCTAAAAACTAATGAAAGTTGCAGGCTCTGGCAGTAAAACCTGAACGTAAATATATGTAACATATTGCGCATACTTAGAAAAAAAAGTCACTAGTGCGCAAGTACACTATTGACGAGAAACCTTTTGAAATAGCATCTACCATAAAATACCTAGGCGTAACTACCCAGACCATATAAAAGAAATAGTAGAAAAAGCAGATGCCGGACAGGTTCATAGGAAGAATCTTAAGGTGTAACACATCCTCGAAAGAAATGGCTTATAAGACGCTTGTTCGACCGACTCTTGAGTATTGTGCACCAATATGAGATCCTTACCAGGTAAGACTGATAGAAGGGGTAGAGAAGGTCCAATGAAGAGCGGCGCGTTTCGTCACGGGATCGTTTAGCTGGTGCGAGAGCGTTATCGACATGCACAACAAACTCAGTTGGCAGTCGGTTCAAGGGGGCGTTGTACATCCTACTGAAATCTGGAGAGTCGAAAAGTATATTACTTCCTCCCACACAAATCTCGCGTAAAGGCTACGAAGAGAAAACTGGAGAAATTAGAGCCAGCACAAAAGCTTACCGACAATCATTCTTCCCACGTGACATTCGCGAATGGAACAGGGTAGAGTGGATCAGTTAGTGGTACTAAAACTATCATCCCTCACACACACCGCTATGGGGCATTCGGAGTCTGAATGAAAAGTTCACACATACTCGTATACAATTTTACTGGGAATTAACAGTTAGAGCCTTGAAACCAGCAGTCTAAAAATCATTTAATTTGACTTAGTTTGACACTCTCGCTATCTTGTGCCGCTTTGCACAGATTTTATAGACACAACAGTGATTCAATTTTAATCTGATGATTGTTTGTATGAATAAGTACTGTTTACTTGTTACATGCTCTTTTTGAATTTGTGGTCAGAGCTTTTCACCGAAGCTACCAATGAAATTCTATCGTGTCGACCTACGGTACTACGTGTTTCTCATTTTGACCTCTGACCACGACTATACGTTGTGCGTCGTGCCAGTGAATAATCATTCTGCTATAGGCTTATTCAGAGTCTCACAACATTAAATATTAAGTTAGCTAACGACATATTACATAATACAATACTGGCACACCGTGCACGGACAGTAGTAATTTACATGTATTACTTTAATGTCTTATAGACAAAACAACAGTAACAAGCTTTTAATTCTTACAGTTAAAGCGTGCTGCTGTGACTGTGTCTAGAACAAATAAAAATAATTATAGAATGCTGAAGCATTCACAAAATAAAGTACTTATTCATATTTTGAATTATATAAACAAATAATATTTTCATTTTGTTTAACAATCCTTGAAATACACTCCTGGAAATGGAAAAAAGAACACATTGACACTGGTGTGTCAGACCCACCATACTTGCTCCGGACACTGCGAGAGGGCTGTACAAGCAATGATCACACGCACGGCACAGCGGACACACCAGGAACCGCGGTGTTGGCCGTCGAATGGCGCTAGCTGCGCAGCATTTGTGCACCGCCGCCATCAGTGTCAGCCAGTTTGCCGTGGCATACGGAGCTCCATCGCAGTCTTTAACACTGGTAGCATGCCGCGACAGCGTGGACGTGAACCGTATGTGCAGTTGACGGACTTTGAGCGAGGGCGTATAGTGGGCATGCGGGAGGCCGGGTGGACGTACCGCCGAATTGCTCAACACGTGGGGCGTGAGGTCTCCACAGTACATCGATGTTGTCGCCAGTGGTCGGCGGAAGGTGCACGTGCCCGTCGACCTGGGACCGGACCGCAGCGACGCACGGATGCACGCCAAGACCGTAGGATCCTACACAGTGCCGTAGGGGACCGCACCGCCACTTCCCAGCAAATTAGGGACACTGTTGCTCCTGGGGTATCGGCGAGGACCATTCGCAACCGTCTCCATGAAGCTGGGCTACGGTCCCGCACACCGTTAGGCCGTCTTCCGCTCCCGCCCCAACATCGTGCAGCCCGCCTCCAGTGGTGTCGCGACAGGCGTGAATGGAGGGACGAATGGAGACGTGTCGTCTTCAGCGATGAGAGTCGCTTCTGCCTTGGTGCCAATGATGGTCGTATGCGTGTTTGGCGCCGTGCAGGTGAGCGCCACAATCAGGACTGCATACGACCGAGGCACACAGGGCCAACACCCGGCATCATCGTGTGGGGAGCAATCTCCTACACTGGCCGTACACCACTGGTGATCGTCGAGGGGACACTGAATAGTGCACGGTACATCCAAACCGTCATCGAACCCATCGTTCTACCATTCCTAGACCGGCAAGGGAACTTGCTGTTCCAACAGGACAATGCACGTCCGCATGTATCCCGTGCCACCCAACGTGCTCTAGAAGGTGTAAGTCAACTACCCTGGCCAGCAAGATCTCCGGATCTGTCCCCCATTGAGCATGTTTGGGACTGGATGAAGCGTCGTCTCACGCGGTCTGCAAGTCCAGCACGAACGCTGGTCCAACTGAGGCGCCAGGTGGAAATGGCATGGCAAGCCGTTCCACAGGACTACATCCAGCATCTCTACGATCGTCTCCATGGGAGAATAGCAGCCTGCATTGCTGCGAAAGGTGGATATACACTGTACTAGTGCCGACATTGTGCATGCTCTGTTGCCTGTGTCTATGTGCCTGTGGTTCTGTCAGTGTGATCATGTGATGTATCTGACCCCAGGAATGTGTCAATAAAGTTTCCCCTTCCTGGGACAATGAATTCACGGTGTTCTTATTTCAATTTCCAGGAGTGTATTTGAATTTTAAAGATGTTCCTCGATTTCGCCAGATCGCTTAAGGTAAATTCTGGGACAACTCCTTTTAAAAATACCTGACTGACGTCGCTCTCCAATCTAAGTTTGTGCCCTATCTCTGTTGACCTTGCTCTCGGCGGGATTTATACCCTGCAATTCCTTCCCTCCTTTTCAAAAGCTTGGCTCAACACATTCAAGGCAATAAAAAACAGTGAGTGCTAGGAGGTCCGTTACAAGTTTATCACTAAATACATTAAAAGTTTAATGTATAGCGAAGTCCTTAGAAATAGCTTCACACAATATGTCTATCAATTAATAAAAGGCACGCTATGACAAAGGGAGAGGAAACTATATTGAAAAAATAACCAGAAGCAATTTCTGACGTTCCCCAAGGTAGTGTTATAGGCCCTTTGCTGTTCCTTATCTATATAAACGATTTGGGAGACAATCTGAGCAGCCGTTTTAGGTTGTTTACAGATGACGCTGTGGTGTATCGACCAATAAAGTCACCAGAAGATCAAAACAAATTGCAAAACGATTTAGAAAAGATATCTGAATGGTGCGAAAATTGGCAGTTGACCCTAAATAACGAAAAGTGTGAGATCATTCACATGAGGGTTAAAAGGAATTCATTAAACTTCGGTTACACGATAAATCAGCCTAATCTAAAAGCCGCAAATTCAACTAAATACCTAGGTATTACAATCACGAACAACTTAAATTGGAAGGAACACAAATAAAATGTTGTGGAAAAGGCTAACCAGAGACTGCGTTTTATTGGCAGGACACTTACAAAATGTAACTGATCTACTAAGGAGACTGCCTACACTACGCTTGTCCGTCGTCTTTTAGAATACTGCTGCGCGGTGTGGGATCCTTACCAGATAGGACTGACGGAGTACATCGAAAAAGTTCAAAGAAGGGCAGCACGTTTTGTATTGTCGCGAAATATGGGAGAGATTGTCACAGAAATGATACAGGATTTGGGCTGGACGTCATTAAAAGAAAGACGTTTTTCGTTGCGACGGAATCTTCTCACGAAATTCCAATCAGTAATTTTCTCCTCGGAATGCGAAAATATTTTGTTGACACCGACCTACATAGGGAGAAACGATCACCACGATAAAATAAGGGAAATCAGAGCTCGTACGGAAAGATATTGGTGTTCATTCTTTCCGCGCGCTATATGAGACTGGAATAACAGAGAATCGTGAAGATGGTTCGATGAACCCTCTGTCAGGCCCTTAAACGTGATTTGCAGAATATCCATGTAGAACCTTACTATATGGGCTAGGTGCCGCATAAGTGACATGGGAGCAATTAACACAGCTTCTGATAATGCAGGTTACAATGTCTGAAACATTCTTCTTTCTATAGCACATCTACAAGTGCATTTTTAATTTACTGCGTATGATGCAGCATACACGGTGAAAAATAAATTCATATGACATGACTGAGTGGGTGTTCCTCAAGAGGGATGTTAAGCAGTCTGTTTTCATGTTCTACGACTTGGGCGCTCGTAACATATCCCGGAAATCTTACTGGGGAGAGAGGCGAACCATATGTCGTTTCTGTCATATCACTATACCACTGGGAGGTCAAGATAAGCGCAAACGCAGACTATGAAATTGGGGTGTCTGGCTGGGATGCGATCCCACGACCTTACCGTCTCCAAGCTCGTACTTTACCATTAGACTACAAGACCGACAGGATGTAGTGTGCACGAGTATCATTTGTGTCGCCTGCGAGTCCACTCGCGAATTACGCGAAGGAAAAATTACCGACCGCGCGGTGCTTCGCTATCCAGATATTCCGCAAGTTTACTATTTTGGTTGGTATGTGATAAGTTCATAAGAGTTAGTAACATATTCCCTGCCTTCGCTACCCAGATATTCCGTAAGTTTACTATTTTGGTTGGTATGTGATAACTTCATAAGAGTTAGTAACATATTCCCTGCCTTCTCTCGGAAGGTAGGGTTTGTGTCATAGCCTGACAGAAACTAGGCAGTTCACCGCCGCCCGCCACGTGTGGGAATCACTGACGCTATGTAACTGGCCAAAAATGCAGTACAGAGCAAACATTGTGATTGGTGGTAATAGGAGTAATATGAATTACTGATGAACAAAGTCAGAATTTTTCTGAACAACAGCACACAATGACTCTGAGTTACAAGTCAGTACGAGATCAGCGACCTAACGGTATTTCAAACGTGCGATACGAACTGCCTGTCAGCGCACTGGACCTGGCATTTATTTCATGTAAAGGGCCAACGACTATCTCCATACGATGTATTTTCAGTGGCCCCTGAAGTCGTGGCCGTCGAAAACGGCACTAACTCAAAAATGGCTCTGAGCACTATGCGACTTAACTTCTGAGGTCGTCAGTCCCCTAGAACTTAGAACTACTTAAACCTAACTAACCTAAGGACATCACACACATCCATGCCCGAGGCAGGATTCGAACCTGCGACCGTAGCGGTAGCACGGTTCCAGACTGTAGCGCCTAGAACCGCTCGGCCACCCAACCGGCGGCACTAACTGCCTCACTAACAATATCATCAACATTTTCTCGGAGTCGTTCTTCATATTGCTGAATTAGAGGGATATGACATGCTTCCTCCCTTTAATTGGTCCGTTGGGTCGTTAATGGTATGTGTGGAATTGAGACTGGAGTCGCAGGCGGGCAGGAGCGGCGGGCATTCCTGCCAACGACGCAGTGATACTTGGTAGGGCGGGCGGGGCCTCAAGGACTGATTCTACTGACGGGGACGGGAATTCCACAACTGTGAGCAGCGGTTCGACCTCTATAAGCTGCTTATAGTTTGTTGCCCATGGGGATCACTACCTGATGGGGCAACAACAATGCGAAGATTGTAACCATGCTTTGGCGGAAGTGAGGAACTTTGGCAGGCAGTGTGTAGCAGTCTGGTAGAGGCAACTGCCTGGATTTGGGCCTGGTGGGAAGCATAATCAGCTGTGGTTACTAGGTCTATGACGAGGTTGCGTTGAGAGCGTCATTCAGTTTTTGAGGCTAGAATTGACAGCGATGTCACGCAGGTGCCCTTTTATGGTTGATACTTCAGACAATTAAAGTCCCCATCCCCTACGACCAGTGACGACCCATTGAGTCCACTCTGGTGTATGGCCATATTTGTCAGCCCAGACCAGAGAATTTGTACCGTTGTATGGGTGAGGCATTGAACACTAAGATGACTGGCATGGATGAACCTGATCGAAAAATGTATGGTGCCAACAGCCATGTGTCATCTCGAGCTAGGCTATGGCTGTCTTCTGCCTGATCTACTCGAAATGAGAACTTGTGTCAGAGCTTCCTGAGACATCACTGTGATCATCGTTTTGTTCATTTAAGCCTTCAAACTGTTGAGCAACTGCTATACATCAGATTTTGATGCGAGATGAAGTGTAGTGCTGGGGAAATGTGTTACATCATTCTGCTGGAAAAAGAAATGGAACTTTCCTGATGTGATGAATGAGCCAATGGTGGATATGATAGCTTGTGGCGTTCTCTCGATGGCGAGGATCATCGATAGGCCCTATTTTGTAGCTACTGACAGGTAGGTGACACCTGGGCAACATATGGAAAGTCAGATAGGATGTCAATAACAAGTAACTACATAGTGTCCTTTAACCAGCTTGCGAAGTAGACACAGATGTGGTACTAAGGCTGAGTGGGATTAGGTCCTCGAAAGAACGTCATTCTGGTTACAGCTGGCTCTGTGCACTTGTTTTCTGTGTATTCAACATCAGCGTCAATACACAGAAAACATAAATTATACTTCGCCACTGCCATGATCCCTCAGTGTGGCTCATGTAATAGTTTGATGATGTGAGGCCAAAGTACAGCCATGACCACAGTCTGACACTTGGGCTGTTCTGTAGCCTGCATATTCCCCCAGAATAACTCTGAGCGTGTGGCACATAGAAAAATACAGATATGTCAATAGTGCCGCATCCTCAACTTTAGGTATTTTTCACACAAAACAATTGCGGATACATTCTTCTTTGTGGAATGTTGGGTCTTGATCTGTGATTCCAGCCACGTCGGGGGCCATCACTATAAATTTGTCCAACACGTCAATGATGTTTTGATCAAGCTGGAACAAATTTCCTTTATTCAGCAAGCTCGTGATCACTTGGCACAACCGAGCATTGACTTTGGCATGTTGAGTGATGGGCTGGTAGTGGATCTCATAGTAGTATTTACTCAAAAACAGTGCCCACCACTGTAATTGCTTCGCCCTCTTATCTGGTAGGTTTTCTCAGTAACAAGAAGCAAAATTAGTGACTCGTTGTCTATGACCATGTGGAATTTTATTCCATGTAAGAAAACATGGACTGTCAACTGTGCTACTCTCAGGTGAGGTGGAGCAGCCGCTAGTTGACAACCCTTTGGGGGCTATAGTAGGGTGGACTCTTGTTTTCCTAGCTGCTCACGAAACGTTCGTGAATCATACATCAATCTGAAACACTTCCAGCAATTCGGGTGGTCCATTGGGAAGTATTAACACCAAAATTACAAAGAGAACTCGTGTGGCTAGCCCACCTGACATGTCTGTCAGTATAAGACAAAGTAATAACAGACAAAATTTCCTGTGGTAGACAATATTTCCATTGTACTGAAATGTGTGGAAGGTACATTTAAAAATTTATTGCCTTTCTACATACATAAAGCATTACAGGGACTTTCAGGAAAACTTAAATCAATTAAGAGGCTGTGTAAAGGTACGCTCCTGGTAGGGACAATGAAGGTAACCAAAGTAAACAAACTTTTTTATGCCAGATCACTTCAAAAGTATGCCATCATCAGTGAGCTGCACACTGTTTTAAATTGGTGTAATGGTGTTATAACCTGTCATGATATCATTAATACAAATTCCAAGGAACTGCAACACGAATGAGAAAGTGAATTAATCATTGTAATGAAGAAATTCATGAAAAAATAAATAGTGAGCTCGAGAAGACACCCTTTTTGATTTTTCATTTCCATTTATCAAAGTCTCCCGAGTACATTTTAGCAGGCTTTCTCCTGCTTGGTGTTAGGCCCACATAACTAACTGTATGCATTGCTTTAAGTGGCAACCTTTTGGCCATACCACCATGGTTTGCAGAGGACAGAAGAATGCGGAAGATGTGATTCCGGTACCCATGAACCAGGCATTCAATGCACTGCCTCACCCGCGTGTGTCAACTGCTCCAGAATCCATCAAGTACAGAGTAAGGAATGTCCTATATTCGCAGAAGAGATGAAAATCCGAGAGACGTTAAGTTACAAAACGCATCTGATACTCTGAAGCGAGAAAGGCATATGAGGCCACACAGCTACCTACTTTCGTCAAACCATTCACCTTAGCATTGAAACAACCCTTAAAAAGGAGTAATGTGGACCGCAGACGTTGACAGCTGAACTGAGCACAACAACCTACAGTTGTAAATGTATCTTCAAATAAGCGTCACTGCTGATGGTTCAAATGGTTCTGAGCACTAAGCGACTTGTCATCTGAGCTCATCAGTCCCCTAGAACTTAGAACTACTTAAACTTAACTAACCTAAGGACATCACACACATCAATGCCCGAGGCAGGATTCGAACCTGCGACCGTAGCGGTCGCACTGTTCCAGATTGAAGCGCATAGAACCTCTCGGGCACTCCAACCGGCGTCACTGCTGAAACAATCAAGATTTCCTACAGCCGAAATAGTGGTGGCAGCAGAAATAACTGTCAGGAAGAATATCACACCTCCTAATGCACACATAAAACGATAATAAAAACGTTTCTGTTAGAGCAGCCTTACCTCCTCCCCAACATCCAAACTAAAAAAAACTAAACTCCTCCCGAACAGGCCATGAAGGCCCTGCGGTACCGACCGGCCGCCGTGTCATCCTCAGCCCATAGGCGTCACTGGATGCGGATATGGTGGGGCATGTGGTCAGCTCACCGCTCTTCCTGCTGAATGTCAAGTTTCCGAGACCGGAGCCGCTACTTCTCAATCAAGTAGCGCCCCAGTGTGCCTCACATGGGCTGAGTGTACTCGCTTGCCAACAGCGCTCGGCAGACTGGATGGCCACCCATCCAAGTGCTAGCCCAGCCCGACAGCTCTTAACTTCGGTGATTTGACGGGAACCGGTGTTACCACTGCGGTAAGGCCGTTGGCCCCCAACATCCAAGCTGGGGACGGAAAACAACTGGTCCATCCTGTCTAATGGACCATGTATCATGATCATAACAACGATGGGCTCATTGATGGGTATATCACCTGTGTAGCATTTGGTATAAATTTAGCATACTAATTTATTTTAACCCAGAACGAATGGAGTTGCTTCAAATCGTTGGACACAAGGAGATTCTCCATCACTTCAATGGGGACTGATATGGGCCTGCGACTATCTTTGGTCGGTATGGATCCAAGATATTGAACAATTAGTTGGACAAAAATACACTTACTTAATTAAAGTTTGTTAAATTACTGTTTCTAATTGTTGAAGTGTTGCTTCCAAGTAGACACAGTGCCTCTAATGTCATCTAAATAGTACGTAACTTGTGGTACCCCCTTCATAAGCTGCTCTAAGTATTTTTCTGATATTGTGGGAGCACATGCCGAAACCAAATACTGTGAAATGTAGCGTCACACACAAAACAACGTTAACGCATCAGAAACATAACACTTGTTGTCCATAGTACCAGCTATGTGAACCAGAGTTAAGTGTGTAGTGTCCCCGATGGCACTCCATACCACCACGCCAAGTAATGGGCCTGTATGATAATAACGACTCCAGTCTGGCGACGTTTGTTGCCCTCGTAGCGTTCACACATGGATACATCCATCGTAATGCTGCATACAGAACAGAGGCTCGTCCGAAAAAGACGTCATTGAGCCTCTCCTCTGTCCACTTTTGTGACTAGAGGTACCACAGTCAGCGCACTCTCTGTGGTGCCGCCTGAAGGGACACTATAATAAAGGTTGCCGTGCTGAAGGGGCGTAGTGCTCCAGATGTAGTCGCACTGTCCGTGTGAGTATTTGACTTGTTCCAAACAATACTATTTCCTGGCTGAAGGTAAGTCAAATGGTTGTGCGTTCTTGCATTGGCCAAGTGAACAATACAATACGTCTGTCCTCTCGGGCATTAGCTGCGTGTGGCCATTGAGGTCTACATGTACATATACATACATACTCCGCTAGCTACCAAGCGGTGTGTGGCGGAGGGCACAATTCGCTCCAACGTCATATCCCCCCCCCCCCCCCCCCCCCTCTCTCTGTTCCACTCGCGGATCGCGCGAGGGAAAAACGACTGTTTGAAAGTTGGTGGTAATAATATATGCTCTACATCCTTTACGAAGATCGGATTTCGGAATTTAGTGAGCAGCCCCTTCGGTTTAGCTCGTCGTCTATCTGCAAGTTTTCCCACCTTATCACCTCTGTAGCATTTGGTACAAATTTAGCATAATAATTTGTTTTATCCAAGAACGAATGGAGTTGCTTCAGATCGTTGGGTACAAGGAGATTCTCCATTCCTTCAACGTGGACTGATACGGGCCTGCGACTATCTTTGGTCAATATGGATCTAAGATATTGAACAATTATTTGGAAAAAAATACACTTAATTAATTACAAGGAGTTGAGTATGGCCCTTCCAAATCCAGTGATTCCATGTAGCATGACAGTTGTCGGGTCCTTAGCAACAGGTGCAGCAGTGCGACGGAAAGACAAACTGTAGTCTCGACAAGCCACTTGCTTGCTGCTATCGAATTACAACAGATGCTGGTAGACGTTTATCCTTCGTCCGAAAAAGACGTCATGGTGCGGACGCTTTCCTTATATACAGAATGTAAATGATGTTACTCATAACGTTCTTGGGAGAGTGTGCTGAAGCGCTTATCATTTGCGTATCGTAGCATTAGGACATCTCATGCCAGTTACACTTTGCTGCATGCAATCTTCATGATTTTACAATTTTAATGGAAACAAAATAAAAAAGTTATGAAGAATCACACAGTTTTCTCTGAATTTAGTCTATTCATTCTGTTTCGTAAAGATGATGGAATAATCTTGTAGAATGAGTCTGATGATAATTTAGTAAGTGCTATGTCCTTTAACCGTGTGGTGTAGCAGACTGTGTTCAAATACCCGCTTTGCAATAATAATTTGTTTATTAACTAAACTAAGTACAGATTCTGATGAAGTATGTCGACACATCTTTGATGACAACTGAAATGTTTATCCTTGACGATGGCTAACAGGTGCTGACTAGGACGAAGTCAGTGAGCGTTGCAGTGGCGAGGAGGGGGGAGGATAAACAACGATACGGTTCCATGAGGATGGGAGCTCGTAGGCATTCAACCGATGAGCAGCAAGGTGCCGTAACAACACCGTTCCACGAGGCGGTGCGCTTGCGGGCAGTCGCATGCAGATCCTGCGAAGCGGGGCCTTTTGGGAGCAGCTTACGGAAGTCCATGCAGCTGTGGACGATAGCACACAAATATTTTATGATATTGACTAACCCAGTTTATTGTACGAAACAGAATAACATTGAATCCTTTACCACTTTCACGTACGTTACATTTGGTAATTTTGGAATTCGTTTGGTAATAATCTATAAATCTTTATGTAATTCACTATTTCATTACAATATTCAACCAGTGGCATGTCTATGTAATAAATACGTTGTCAGCGAGCGGTTTAGATTACATACACACTCTCTGTGTTGATATGTCTTCTCTGCATGAGAAGGGTCTAAGGGCGAATAAGCGCTTCCACAATGCTTCAACGTGATACACTAGTTTTGATGGATTAACTGAGAGAAATGTTTGTACAGCCCTACGTATAGAGGCATTCCGTCTAACAGATTTCACGAGTTGACACATATCCTGGCTCGCTGTTAGTGCTGTTATTGTGATCTGACGACGTCACAGAAGAACAAAACATACCGTCGTTCTGGTACATCTAAGGAATTAACTGACAGTGACGGTGGGATCTTAAAGCATAACTATCGTCTGACATCTTTTTCAGCTATCAAATGGTTCAAATGGCTCTGAGCACTATGGGACTTAACATCTGAGGCCATCAGTCCCCTAGAACTTAGAACTACTTAAACCTAACCAACCTAAGGACATCACACACATCCATGCCCGAGGCAGTATTCGAACCTGCGACCGTAGCGGTCGCGTGGTTCCAGACTGTAGCGCCTAGAGCCGCTCGGCCACACCGGCCGGCTTTCAGCTATCACAAAGGTCTTTCAGTGTAGCGAAACTATATTTGTCAGTGCCATCAAGAGCCGATAAGGCTCTTTTCATAACCCGCTGTTGACTAAAGACCATTGACCGTAAGTACAGGGTGGTTGTAATTAAACCTACGCTATTTATGGCAGTGTAGACGGATATGTTTACCTCATAGGTACCAAAATTTGTAGGAATGATGTTCGTGCGCAGAACGATTTGCATTGCTAGCAGTGTTAGTGCCATGGCTTGCTGTTAAGTGGTGGTGCTGGTACGGTGACGTAGATGGTTCAAATGGCTCTGAGCACTATGGGACTTAACATCTGAGGCCATCAGTCCCCTTGAACTTAGAACTACTTAAACCTAACTAACCTAAGGACATCACACACATCCATGCCCGAAGCAGGATTCGAGCCTGCGACCGCAGCGGTCGCGCGGTTCCAGACTGAAGCGCCTAGAACCGCTCCGCCATACCGGCCGGCAGGGTGACGTAGAGCTGAAACACAAGCATCTATGCTCCTTACCGGGGTTGAAGAACATGATTCGGAAATTCGAATTAACTGGTGATTAGGGACTTGGTTCTAAGAAAGGCCAACGGCCAATTGCGCTGTAAGTTGTTGAAAAAGTTACTGTACCCATGGCTGAGAATGCTGGACGCAATCTGCTATCTTCAAGCAACGCATGGCCTGTGTCACGACAGCTGAACATTCCATGGTCCGCCAAACTGTTGTGAAAAGTTGTAAAACTCAGTCTTGTGCACAGGCTGTTGTGGATGTAGATGGTGGTCTCAATGAGCAACGTTTGAAATCTGGACGCAAACATAGTAGGAAATTAACGAAACAATGTTACCCGCTCATGTGGAAATTAAAATACCTTTCTTCAGTGGTTTATTCGTTCTCTCTCTTTCACACATCTTTACAGATGTTTACACAAAGTTTCATTGTCCTAATCGTGTTCATCAATTTCTGCTCATTTAGTGTGGGAAATCTCCGTCCACACAAGATCAGTATTGCGGATGAAGTAACTGTACAACACTGTACGCTGTCGTTGGTGTGAATCGCCTGTGAGTCAGAGCTGGTCTAATTTGGCTTAGCCTCAAGCAGTGACAGCATGACACATGATCTGGCAAGATGTCGTTGGCGTGCAGAGTAGAGTCATGTTGATGATCGTATCCGCCAAAATATGCCACCAGGGACGATACTAGATTCTGCACTGTAGTCACATATCCGAGAATGTCGTCTCTGACAGTTAGGTAGTGAGTGATGGATGGTGGAAGAGTGGCGTTACAATAATTAAACTGGATCAGCCATCAGAGTCCCTTAATAATGGTTTGATTGCTATTGCTTTCCCACTTCCCCTCCCATACTAAATTTTATTTTTTTTATTGTTTCGGAGTGGACTTCCCAAAATTGTCTTGATAGAACACTAACAGTAATAATCAGAGATGCAAAAAATGATGTGCTCTTAACTTTATACAGGATCTAATTTCGATATTTATTATTTTAATTCTACACGTAGAATGGGATGCACAACTAAGGAGTATTCTCGACTACTGACACCAAGCGAGGTGGCGCATTCGTTAGCACACTGACTAACATCTGGAAAGATGACGGTTCAGATCCCTATCCCGCAGTCCAGATTTAGGTTTTCCGCGATTTCGCGAAATTGTCTATGGCAAATGCCGGGATGGTTTCTTTGAAAGAGCACCTTGCCTAATCCGAATTAGTGTTCAGTCTCTAATGCCCTCGTTGTTGACGGGACGATAAGCTCTAAGTTTCCTTCTTTTTTTTTCGACTACTGACGAACAGTGTTTCGAACTGGACGGATATATTTTATTCAGTTGGAATGAAGCTTTCAGGCCGAGGCTCTATGTACACTGTTTCTAAAATAGCTGACGTATTAAAACTGGGTGCTGTATAGAGATCTGAACAATAATTTCTGCTTTTCACGGAAAAAACGCTTACCTTCCTAGCTGTCCAACCACGTCTCCGGAGTTGGCTGAGGAATTCAGTTTGCCAGTAGCTAATTGATCAGATTCAACAAACTACACAGAAATCCATACTTTGTACAGGATTACATGGAAAATGGCGAACTGATTACAAACTGTATCTACATCTACATCTACATTGATACTCCGCAAGCCACCCAACGGTGTGTGGCGGAGGGCACTTTACGTGCCACTGTCATTACCTCCCTTTCCTGTTCCAGTCGCGTATGGTTCGCGGGAAGAACGACTGTCTGAAAGCCTCCGTGCGCGCTCTAACCTCTCTAATTTTACATTCGTGATCTCCTCGGGAGGTATAAGTAGGGGGAAGCAATATATTCGATACCTCATCCAGAAACGCACCGTCTCGAAACCTGGCGAGCAAGTTACACCGCGATGCAGAGCGCCTCTCTTGCAGAGTCTGCCACTTGAGTTTATTAAACATCTCCGTAACGCTATCATGGTTACCAAATAACCCGGTAACGAAACGCGCCGCTCTTCTTTGGATCTTCTCTATCTCTTCCGTCAACCCGACCTGGTACGGATCCCACACTGATGAGCAATACTCAAGTATAGGCCTGTGTGTCCGAGCGGTTCTAGGCGCTTCAGTCTGGAACCGCGAGACCGCTACGGTCGCAGGTTCGAATCCTGCCCCGGGCATGGATGTGTGTGATGTCCTTAGGTTAATTAGGTTTAAGTAGTTCTAAGTTCTAGGGGACTGATGACCTCAGAAGATAAGTCCCATAGTGCTCAGAGCCATTTGAACAAACAGTATAATCAGAAGACAAAACTCAGCGATGGCTACACTAAACTCTGTATAAATAGGTTTCACGTCATTAAATAACTTCTTTACAAGAATGAATTAACGCAACAGAATTGTACACTAGGGATAAACTGAATGACGCTGCTCTGTTTTAAAGAGACTGACTTCGTATTCGGAAAGATAGACGCCATCCTGATACAGCTTTTCCGTAATTTCTCTGTATTACTTCCTACTACTGCTAGGGTGGTTCTGACTACGAGATATGGCCACGGTCAACTACCTGTCCTGTTCTTGTTACACTAGACCTGTATGTATGTAAATTCCTGTTTGTATGAATTATGTTTTATATTCCTAAACTGTAATACCATGACATGTCTAATATCCTTGCGAAACTGATCTACAGATGAATAAAATTGCTACTACCACCACCACTACTACTACTACTACTACTACTACTACTACTATCCGACGGAGGTGAGTTAGGACATGGCTATCTTGTAGATCTCGTGGTACGTCATTCTCGTCGACCTGTGTTAGTCAAGCAATCATGGACGCTTCTT
Source organism: Schistocerca piceifrons (assembly GCF_021461385.2). Lineage (NCBI taxonomy): Eukaryota > Metazoa > Arthropoda > Insecta > Orthoptera > Acrididae > Schistocerca > Schistocerca piceifrons. Next base: position 301,611,720 of record NC_060149.1, on the reverse strand, counting down.
GAATGTTTTCTTACGCTTATGGATCGTCAGATGTGAAGGACCCAGTCCGTATCTGTTACTCAGACGCAACCTTTATGAGACAAGCTCTTAAGATGTCTGCGTGCGAATGACAAGACTCTAACCAGGAGATATAGTATCAGGAGTGATCTGGGCAAAATATGAGCAGAAACTGGACACACAAATGTGGGATTTGTGGAGGTCTTTCAGCGACATGATCGGTCCTGGGTAAAAACTGCTGTAAGGACAGGATACTCCGGACACCGGCAAAATCTCGCGTGAGTGTTGTTCGACTTGATGCCATTGCTAGATGGGGATACACTACACATGGTCTGCACCTAAATAGGAAGGGGAAAGATAAGTTAGCTTCTCTATTAGCTGATACTGTAAGGGGGCCACAGTCACACAAGGGATGACCCCTGTGGTTAATGGGACCAGGCAGACAAGTTTTTTAGGTTAAATCCAAAGTCCAGACAGACAATAATCAAGAAAAATAGAATAAAAGAAGCTTCATGTACAGTCAATAAGGATAAAGCTACGGGTAGCATCAAGTAGCTTCATCAAAATATTAGGGGAATAAAAAATTAGGTAGATGAGCTTTTAGTGTGTTCAGCTGATCTCAAAAATAAGAATGAGATTGATATACTTTGACTGACTGAACAACATGTAACTGTGGGGATGGAAAGTGCCAGTATAAATGGGTACCTTTTACATCTTGCACTTGCAGATCTAGCACAGATAAGGGAGGAGTTGCCATTTACACAAAACAAGGGTATAAGGACACAACAGTAGAAGTAAGCAAATTTTGTGTCGATTAGCACCTTGAAGTTAGTGCATGTGAACTACAGCTATATAAGTAGTGTTGATATTAGCAACAGTGTACAGATCCCCATTAGGAGATTGGGAGCTATTCATAAAAAAGTTTGACTCCATATTATGCTGACTTTCAGACAAAAAGAAGGAGTTTTTGGTCTGTGCCGACTTCATTGTAAACTTTCTAAGCAATTCTGATAGGAAAAGTGAACTAGAAGTGTTATTAATCACGTATAACTTAGAATCAGTGATCAGTTTTCCTACACGTGTAGCTCAAGACAGTAGCACTCTAATAAATAATGTATTTGTGTAGCAAGAGGATGTAAAACTAACAAATGCTTTCCCTGTGATGGATTATCAGACCGTGATGCACAGCTGATTAACTTACAAGGATGTACAGTTCAGAAACCATTAAGTAAAAGTGTAAGGCTGGACAAACCGGTATCTATAGAGCACGTCAGAGAAAGATTAAAAAAATGTTAATTGGGGAGATGTATATAATGAGCCAAATGCCAATGTTAAATGCAACATATTTCTTGATAAATTTATATCCCTTATTGAACACTGTTGCCTCCAAAAAATTACTAAAGGCAACATCAAACAGTTTTCAAGGAAACCTTGGATTACTACAGGTATTAAAGTGTCTTCAGGAAGGAAAAGAAAATTTTATGAGGCAGCAAAATGTAGAAAAGACCCAGAATTAATTTTACACTTAAAGATTATTGTAACATACTGAGAAAAGTAGTCATAAAATCAAAAAATATGTATATTAGAGATGAAATTAACAACTCGGGCAATGAGAGACAGGAAAGGTAACCACTGGGGCAGTTAGTATTACTATTAAAGAGAATGAGACCATATTAACCAACAGTACACAAGTAGCTTATGTATTTCACTATCATTTCTTAAGTGTAGGTGAAAAAATTGGTGAGAATAATTCAAAAGAAAAAGCCATGCAGCACATGGAAGAGTCAGTTTTGAGAAATCCGAGTCAGATTAATTTTCATCTAACAACTTCTTGCGAAATAAGGAAAATCATTAAATTTTTGAAAAATAAATGTTCTATTGTAGCAGATGACATCTCTAACAAGATATTAAAACAATGTGAAGCCTCTATAGCTGATGTTATGAGTCACATCTGTAATGCATCATTAACTCAAGGTATTTTCCCAGACAGGTTAAAATATGCCATTGTCAAGCCTCTCTACAAAAAAGGGGACACTACGGATGTCAATAATTCCCAGCCAGTGTCCTTAAAATGTCGAGAAAGTAATGTACTCTAGAGTTGTTAGCCATCTCAGCAGTAATGGGATACTTAGTAAACCACAGTTTGGAATGCAGAAATTGCTGTTCCTCTGTGACAGCAATATACAGTTTCACTGCCCACGTAATAGAATCTTTAAATAGTAAAATGTCATCAATATGAGTTTTCTATGACTTATTCAAAGCGTTTGACTGTGTGAACCATGACATTATGTTACAGAAATTACAGTTCTATGGTATAAATGGAACAGAATATGAATGGTTTAAGTGATATCTACAGAACAGGAAGCAAAAAGTTTCTTTACAGGGTCTAAGTGATGTAAGGAAGTTTTCCACTTCATCTAACTGGAGTGAAATTATATTAAGTGTTCCACAGGGTTCGATCATGGGTCCCCTTCTGTTCTTGATATATGTGAATGATCTCCTTTCCCATCTGAAACAAGAAGCTAAACTGATGATACAAGCATCATTATTAATCCAGTGGAAGAAACTCCAATAGAAAATGATACAAACAATGTCTTTCGAAAATTTATTGATTGGTTTTCTGCGAATGGGCTTGCTCTGAACTTTGAAAAAACACAGTCCATTCAATTTTCTACTGAAAGGAGTACAGTTCCTTCAATAAGTGCAACATATCAACAGGAGTCAGTAGCCAGGGTAGAGAATACTAAGTTTTTGGGTGTGCATGTAGATGAGAATCTTAATTGGAAAATTCATATTTTGGTTCTCCTAAAGCGACTAGGTTCAGCAACTTTTGCAGTCAGAATAATTGCTAATTTTGAGGATATAGAAATTACCAAGGTAACATACTTTGCATACTTTCACTCTCTGATGTCATAAAGAATAATATTTTGGGGTAACTCAACACTGAGGAAAAAAGTATTCACTGCTCAGAAAAAAGTGGTTAGAATAATGTGTGGGGCTCATTGTCGCACATCTTGCAGGCATCTCGTTAAAAGGTTAGGAATTCTTACAACAGCCTCACAGTACATTTACCCAGTAATGAAATTTGTTCTCAACAACATGGACCAGTTTAAAAACAACAGTGACATTTATGATTATAATACCAGAAGAAAGAAAGACTTACACTATCCCCTGCTTAACCTATCTTTGACATAGAAAGGGGTAAAATATGATGCCAAAAACTCTTCGATAAATTACCAGATGAAATAAAATGTCTTACAGACAGCAGTAACACATTTAAAAATAAATTGCAATCATATCTCCTTGGCAACTCCCTCTCTACCATAGATGAATTTTTGAATAGGAATAAATAAATCTAAAAGTATAATATATGTACTTTGTGCCTTTTAAGAGCATGGGGAAGGTAACAAAAATTGTAAGCTATTTTCTCTTTTTTTTAAAGACCTTCATTCATGTGTGCATTTCTTATGCACTTGACACGTTCCACATCATAATGGTTACCGTGAGATTTATCAGTGGAATGCATAAGCAAAACTAACTAAACAAAGTGACAGCATGGACTTACGTTTTGCAGCTGGACATGTTTTGCAGAGTCTGTGGAGGAATAGGAGCCTATTCTTCCTCTAGAGCCGAAACTAGAGGATTTAATGATGTTAGACGCTGGGATCTGGAGCAAAGTAGACGTTGTAACTCGTCCCAGATGAGTTCCACTGTGTTCAGGTCGAGACTCTAGACAGACTAGTCCATGTCACAAATGTTACTGTCAACAAAGCATTGCCTCACAGATACTGCTTTATGACAACGCTGATGCAATCATTGTCTCCGCACTGTTCGTCTACGATACACAGTACACAGTGATGTTAAACATGTCCACATCCATCTCCATTTATCATCGTTTTCTTAGGTGAACTAAAGGGGCCACAACCTAATCGCAGAACATCTCCATACTATAACATCACCTCCTCCGTTCTTCGCTGTTGGCCCTACGCATCATGGCATCCAGGCATTCACCAAACCCTAACGCTCCCATCAGATTGCCACAGGGTACAGCGTGATTCATCACTCCTCATCAGTCACCCACTATCTAATGGCGTCTCTCTTTACGCTACCTCAGGAGTCGCTTATCATTGACTACTGAAATATGTGACTTGTAAAGGGCTGCTCGACAGTTGTACCCCAGTCCTTTTTAACTTTCTACGGAACCCACACTCTACTGCCATTCACCATAATATTGGTAATTTTTGTCGTAATACGTAAATTGAAAAGAAGTACAAATTTTAGGTACATACTTTTATTTATTTATCAATGTACACGTCAAGTTCCGTAGGAACAAATTGAGGAGCAAATCTCCAAGGTCATGGGACATGTAAGTACATGAAATTGCAACATAAAAGTAATAACAGATAAAAATAAAATGTTTATGAACCCAAAAAAAGTTAAACCATAAGTTTAAGTAAACGCAATCAACAATGTGACATATGAATCAGTTTATAATTTTCAAGGAACTCCTCAACAGAATAGAAGGAGTGACCCATGAGGAAACTCTTCAGTTTCAATTTGAAAGCGCATGGATTACTACTAAGATTTTTTAATTCTTGTGGTAGCTTATTGAAAACGGATGCAGCAGTAAACTGCACACCTTTCTGTACAAGAGTTAAGGAAGTCCGATCCAAATGCAAGTTGGGTTTCTGTCGAGTATTAACTGACTGAAAGCAGTTTATTCTTGGGAATAAGCTGAAATTGTTAACAAGAAACGACAGTAAAGATAAGATATTGAGAGGCCAACGTCAAAATACCCAGACTAGTGAACAGGGGCAAGAGGTTCGCGAACTTACTTATTGCCCGAACCGCCCGTTCTGAGCCAAAAATATCATTTTAGACTAATTTCAGTGTAGAATGATCGCTTACTTCAGATGCCGTTCGAATAGCAAAAACTGCAGATCCTCTTTAAGCTATCTCTGCATGCAGTATTTGAGGAGTCATATACCTGACAATATATGGTGCATAATTTACAAGCATTCTTCGGAGAATGGTAGTTTCCCATGCTTTGTGACGTGACCGTTTGCTTTACTCATCATACGTGGTGATTATAAGGGTTGATGAAAAAATTATCGTTCGAAGGCGATACAGTCCAGAGACGGTATTCCAGTCAGGCAAAATCGCCATGAGCATTGAGGCAATTGTCCCACCGACGCACCAGGTAGAAGATACCCGTTTGGTAAAACACCGTATCCTACTGCATGAAGAAGTCCAAAACTGCCTGTTGCATATCCTCTTCTGACAGGAATCGTCGACCTTTCAAATCTTTTTTAAGGGACCGAAGGTACTTGCTAATAACGCCGCCACAGTTTACGTTTTCGCATTTTCAGCACGCACGTTGGAAAGACCCGAACGTCGTACTAATCCCTTTCCTACTTGTCGTTGCTTATACACTGACAAAAGTCATGGAACAGCAATATTCACATATATACGAGGGCCGTTCAGAAAGTAACCTCCGGTTGATTTAAAAAAATACACCAATTTAAATAAAAATATTTTAATATATACATCTTACAACTACATCTTTGCACTATTTTTCTACATAGTCTCCATAGCGATTGAGGCACTTATCGTATCTCTTCACAAGCTTTGAAATTCCTTCTGCATAAAAATCACCCGCTTGTGCCTGGAGCCTGCCTGTGACCGCATCTTTGAGCTCTTCGTCGTCATCAAACCGCTGTGACCCGAGCCATTTCTTCAAATGCATGAAGAGGTGATAATCACTTGGCGCCAGGTCTGGGCTGTAAGGTGGATGGTTGATAACGTCCCACTTGAAGGACTCAAGAGGGGCCGTTGTTCTGCGAGCAGAGTGAGGACGGGCGTTATCGTGCAAAAAAACGATACCGGAAGTCAGCATACCACGGCGTTTGTTCTGTATAGCCCGTCGTAACTTTTTTATTGTTTCACAGTACACGTCTTGATTAATGGTCGTACCACGTTCCATGAATTCAACCAACAACACCCCTTTGGCATCCCAAAACACCGTTGCCATCAGTTTTCTGGCAGAAAAATCTTGCGAGGCTTTTCTTGCTTTGGTAGGCGAATTTGAATGTGCCCACATCTTTGATTGTTCTTTTGTCTCAGGGTTCACGTACTTAATCCAGGTTTCGTCACCGGTCACGATTCTGTTTAACAATGGTTCTCCTTCGTCCTCATAACGTGACAGAAAGTCTAATGCAGAGGCCATTCTCTGAGTTTTGTGGTGGTCGGTAAGAATTTTGGGCACCCATCATGCACAGAACTTACGGTAACCCAATCTTGCTCTCACTATCTCGTACAAGAGAGTCTTAGAAATCTGTGGAAAACCAGTAGACAACTCCGACATTGAAAAACGTCGATTTTCACGAACTTTTGCATCAACTGTCTGAACGAGTTCGTCAGTCACCAATGATGGTCTACCACTCCTCTCTTCATCATGAACGTTTTCTCGTCCACTTTTAAATAAACGTACCCATTCACGGACAACTCCTTCACTCATAACTCTTGGTCCGTACACGGCACAAAGCTCACGTTGAATAGCTGCTGCAGAATATCCTTTGGCTGTAAAAAACCTTATGACAGCACGCACTTCACATTTGGCGGGGTTTTCTATTGCAGCACACATTTCAAACTGCCACAAAAACTAAACTAGCGTAGGTACGACGTTCACTCGACCACGGCTTGATGCCGACTGACCTGTTGAGTGCGTGAACGCACAGATGGCGTCGCTACTCCCCCCACAACCCGCACTGTGACCAATCGGAGGTTACTTTCTGAACCGCCCTCGTAGATGGTGGCACCGTCGCGTTCACAAAGTGTAAAAGGTCACTGCATTACCGGAGCTTTCATTTGTACTCCGGTGATTCATGTGAAACGGTTTCATATGTGATTATGACCGCAAGAATCATCAGATTTTGAATGCGGAAAGGCAGTTAGAGCTGGAAGACAATCCGCAATGCGGTACGTCTAGGTAGGTTTCGAAGGTGGATCCACGAGGGAGAGGACTGAGTCGGGTTTATTGGAACCTCAACCTTCGAACCCTGTCCCGGACGTAGTATATATATATATATATATATATATATATATATATATATATATAGGGTGTTACAAAAAGGTACGGCCAAACTTTCAGGAAACATTCCTCACACACAAAGAAAGAAAATATGTTATGTGGACATGTGTCCGGAAACGCTTACTTACCATGTTAGAGCTCATTTTATTACTTCCCTTCAAATCACATTAATCATGGAATGGAAACACACAGCAACAGAACATACCAGCGTGATTTCAAACACAGGAAATGTTCAAAATGTCCTCCGTTAGCGAGGATACATGCATCCACCCTCCGTCGCATGGAATCCATGATGCGCTGATGCAGCCCTGTAGAATGGCGTATTGTACCACAGCCGTCCGCAATACGAGCACGAAGAGTCTCTACATTTGGTACCGGGGTTGCGTAGACAAGAGCTTTCAAATGCCCCCATAAATGAAAGTCAAGAGGGTTGAGGTCAGGAGAGCGTGGAGGCCATGGAATTGGTCCGCCTCCACCAATCCATCGGTCACCGAATCTGTTGTTGAGAAGCGTACGAAAACTTGGACTGAAATGTGCATGAACCACATGTTGTGTCGTACTTGTAAAGGCACATGTTCCAGCAGCACAGGTAGAGTATCCCGTATGAAATTATGATAACGTGCTCCATTGAGCGTAGGTGCAGGAACGAAACTAAAATGAGCTCTAACATGGAAATTAAGCGTTTCCGGACACATGTCCACGTAACATCTTTTCTATATTTGTGTGTGAGGAATGTTTCCTGAAAGTTTGGCCATACCTTTTTGTAACACTCTGTATACTACTGGCCATTAAAATTGCTGCACCAAGAAGAAATGCAGATGATAAACGAGTATTCGTTGGACAAATATATTATACTAGAACTGACATGTGATTACATTTCACGCAATTTGGGTGCATAGATCCTGAGAAACAACCACCTCTGGCCGTAATAACGGCCTTGATACGTCTGGGCTCAAACAGAGCTTGGATGGCGCGTACAGGTACAGCTGCCCATGCAGCCTCAACACGATACCACAGTTCATTAAGAGTAGTGACTGGCGTATTGTGATGAGCAAGTTGCTCGGCCACCATTGACCAGACATTTTCAGTTGGTGAGAGATCTGGAGATAGTGCTGGCCAGGGCAGCAGTCGAACATTTTCAGTATCCAGAAAGGCCCGTACAGGACCTGCAACATGGGGTCGTGCATTATCCTGCTGAAATGTAGGGTTTCGCAGGGATCGAATGAAGGGTAGAGCCACGGGTCGTAACACATGTGTGATGCAGCGTCACGGGCAACCGCAGCCATGGTCTCCGAGCTGATAGTCCATGCTGCTGCAAACGTCGTCGAACTGTTCGTGCACATGGTTGTCGTCTTGCAAACGCTCCCATCTGTTGACTCAGGGATCGAGACGTGGCTGCACGATCCGTTACAGCCATGCGGATAAGATGCCTATCATCTCGACTGGTAGTGATACGAGGCCGTTGGGATCCAGCACGGCCTTCCGTATTACCCTCCTGAACCCACAGATTCCATATTCTGCTAACAGTCATTGGATCGCTACCAACGCAATCGTGATAGGCTACAATCCGACCTTTATCAAAGTCGGAAACGTGATGGTACGCATTTCTCCTCCTTACACGAGGCATCATAACAACGTTTCACCAGGCAACGCCGGTCAACTCGCTTGGAAACTTTCCTCATGTCAGCACGTTGTAGGTGTCGCCACCGGCGCCAACCTTGCGTGAATGCTCTGAAAAGCTAATCATTTCCATATCACAGCATCTTCTTCCTGTCGGTAAAATTTCGATTCTGTAGCACGTCATCTTCGTGGTGTAGCAATTTTAATGGCCAGTAGAGTATATATAGACACAGTTCGGGATATAACACGGGTTGGATCCATATTCTAACACTACCTCAGGCCAGCCCTGGGTCATGGGATCCAACTGTAACACTCGCATGGACATAGACATACAGAAAATAGATCAAATGCAGCACATGTGTAGAATATTTGTTTGTGAGTGGCTGGGTGCATTCGAGTACAGTGCTTTACTATACCTACTGATTAATGAGCTGTTCTACCTTGTGCATACGAATAAATCTCACGATGGACTGTCTCCATCCTTCCAACAGACGTCTAGCACACAAAACAGCGGAACTGGGATGATCATATCCCGTCATCATGGATCTTTAATAAGACTATAAAGCGAGGTGTGATAGACGCAGTAGGATGCTTTGGTTTGTTGTAATTACTAGAGAATCTAGACAACATTGTTACGAAATATCGGCAATATAATTTGATGTTATGTCCTTTAGCAGGATGAATTTAAATGTGCGTAGATCTCCTACAGAATCGTTTTACGAAGAGTTTATCGCTATTTGCGGGGCTGTAGCAACGTCGAAAATAACATAAAAGTGGTTGATATCGAGATTTCGCGATTGGCAATAAGCATGCACAGTTTTTATACGTACGTGTGTAGAGCAGTCAGCGGCGGTCGGTTGGGGTTCTAATGTGTAACTTGCTAACTGTTCGTCTATAAATTACGTGGTCGAGTGTGCGCACTCTGTATGTGCGGGGAAGAGAAACTCTCACGCTCCATGATGCCAAGTTCAGTCCACATACTGTCAACTAATAAATAACTTGTACTAGATTAAGAAAAACGAAATCTACAGTTTGTAGATGTTCTGACATGGTTGTGGGGACGTATCAAAGTTGGAAGGTGTAAACAAAAGTGACGAAGCTCATCTGGTAATCTGTAAGAGCATATACTTATGGAAAAAATACCAGAGTTGTAGCAAAAATCAACTCTGTACACATGTCACCTCCCTGTTGCAGATCCCTACGCGGTGCAGTAGAACTCAGATGAACAAGTATACCTGTGACAGACTTTGAGTTTCCTTCAAGTGCATCGGTACATGAGTCTGCAGACGAGCTCTCTCATGTGTCGTAGTAGTACACTGATTTGTTTCCGACTACAAGTTTCCAATGTGCACCAGTCGTTACGTCTCATCTAGGTACGAGGCAAGTGTTACTATACTTTCCATGATATTCCTATCCAAAATGCATGTATGTAGATAATCGGGAAGAGGGTAATTCTTAGGGGTTTTTAGTAGGCTGGTATATAGGACACACAAATACCCTTGTATAAAATCAAACAGCGAATGGGTATGCCAGCAATGTGACCACATACATACGGAAAAATATCGAAAAATATGAAAAAATGACATAAAATCGGGCCGGCCGCGGTGGTCTAGCGGTTCTAGGCGCGCAGTCCGGAACCGCGCGACTGCTACGGACGCAGGTTCGAATCCTGCCTCGGGCATGGATGTGTGTGATTTCCTTAGGTTAGTTAGGTTTAAGTAGTTCTAAGTTCTAGGGGACTGATGACCACAGATGTTAAGTCCCATAGTGCTCAGAGCCATTTGAACATAAAATCAGTAAAATTCGAGGAAAACCTGGTATAATTAAGACAAAATAATGGGAATAGGTAAAATTGACGGAAATATGACGGGATATGTAAAATCGCGAAAAAACTTGCAAAACTTGCAAAGTTGCGTTAATTGTCAGAGAATACATAAAATTAGAGAAAAAGTACCTTGAAATGCGGGGAAATGAGGTGGGAAAAGCTTAAAAATTGTGCTCTGCCTGCGTTCAGTTTTAACTCTTCTCCTCCCTCTGTGAAGTGCATGGGTTTTTGTAACATATAGTTCAGCTGAGGCGACATAAGTATTACGCAGAGGCGCTATATTAAAGCAGGCGAAACATATGTATCCCAATCCATAACTGTGTTCTCACACATGCAGTCGAACATAGATACTACCGAATTACGGTTGGTTCTCACAAGCAATGTTATTCCTCAAGTATTAAAGAGAAGAATCAATGTGTTTATCAGACTTTAGTAATTCCCTAGAGTATTCTGCAGGAGAGTGGTCGACGCCACATATATCATCTTTAATAGTGTGATGGAGGGGGAGGGGGGTGTACTCGAGAGACATGGTGTTAGGACGAAATTGCTGCATTATCCTGCACGTGAGCAAAGCTACATGACATCAGACCAGGACTTCTTTGTTCAAGAGGAATGTCACCAGAGCCGTGGTGATGTTGCTATAAGCAGCAATAAGACTGTTACATCTCCTTTGGCTACTGATTGCGGTGCTTATTCCTTTGTAAGAAGTTGCTGCTTCTTCGTGTGCATTTTCGTGCAGTAGAGCGTGGGTGGTATCTCAATGTATCAGCTATTGACAATATTCATGTCGGCTTTTCCTCGCTCTGTTTCCTTGTGAGACAGAGACACATCTGTCAAAACCGATACTACACTAATAATAGACACGACTGACGCGGGAAATGTGATTGCGAGTACATAGTTTTCCGACTTAACGAAACGTGTAAAATCCATTAATTTCTTAAAAAACAGAACAGCAGTCTCCTGACTTAGTTCTATTTGATTTATAAACAGCTCGAGTGGCGGTTATACACAAGAATGGTATAGATGGAAGTAGTTTTATCATTTTAAAGTTTGTCACCGTAGTGACTGGGGTAGGAAACTTGCAACGTGGTTGTATGTCTGATGTTGGAAAAGATTGTCCTGCATTGGAGTATTAAGAGCGTTAAATTCCACACTAATACTTCAGAAACCATATGGCTTTAACAATATACCATTTTTAGGTGCAGAACACTGTAGCCATTGGAGTGAGTGTTTATGCTCTATAATCATTTCTCTCACGCCGTTGCCGGCCGCATATGGCCGAGCGGTTCTAGACACTTAGTTCTAGGCACTTCAGTCCGGAACCGCGCTGCTGCTACGGTCGCAGGTTCGAATCCTGCTTCGGGCATGGATATGTCTGGAGTCAGTACCAGGAAGGTAACGGCGTCATAAAAATGGTTCAAATGGCTCTAAGCACTATGGGACTTAACGTCTGAGGTAATCAGTTCCCTAGAACTTAGAACTACTTAAACCTAACTCACCTAAGGAAATCATACACATCCATGCCCGAGGCAGGATTCGAACCTGCGACCGTAGCGGTCGCGCGGTTCCAGACTGTAGCGCCTAGAACCGCTCCCGGCCGGCGTGGAACAATGCTTGAGAATTGATAGCACAGTTGATTTACGAGAAATGCTAAAATTCCGTCCGCCTGGAACTCCATCTTGTTTGAACTACTCGTTTCTTCTCAACCGTCTGTTATATCACCGCAACAATCTCACACCTATTAGACACTTACAAGAAGTGCTAGCCTCCCCGACATGTATACATGTGGAGAGATCTTGTGCATTTGGATGGGTGCCGTGGGTGAGATTGGTGCGGAACAGTCTTCGCTGAAGAGCACTTGCAGACACAGCTCACCCTGTTCCTGTACGAGACGTGGAATGTAGTGGGTGTAGGACCCTCATACTTCTGGTCAGCTGCTGATTAAATTTACGAACGTGTTGCAGAGAGGACTGGTCAAGAACAATGGGGGAGGGATATGTCAATCTCCCGATTTTATCCTATGAATGCAAGGATACTCTGTGACGCCCATCCACACAGGGAAAAATGGCCAATTGTAATCGTATATTCTGCACTGTGATCGATGTGCTGGAAATGTAGCATCGGTGTAGGACGCTGTCTCGTATACTTTGGGCATATGACCGAATGGACGTAGTGTATAATCGTCGATCTGCATTCGCAACCTAATGTACGGTACTTGAAAAGTAGTAGAGGGGTGATTTAGCGATGATATAGAAACTGGAAAGCATTCCGCTGTGTCATTGGCTGGCGCTGAAATTATGGAACAACTGGTATACCGCGATGTATATGACCGAATAGATGTACGGCACAGATATCTATCTGCACTCACAATCTAGTAAATGGTACTTGGAAAGTAGTGGAAGGGGGGATTTATCGATGATACAGAAATTGGGAAGCATTCTGCTGTGTCTTAGTCGTTTATTTCCACTCTGGTATTCTGAATCTACGGATTTCGCTGATAATTATAATAACAACGCTGGTCATTAGCACACGCAATCAACCACATAAACAAACAGCGACTGCAATTCATCCGTTCGGGTTTATTTGGTTCGGCTTGTATAGCCTAGTCTCTTTTTGTCTGCGGGAAAGTATTTTTTTATTTCTAGATGCGACGGAGATTCCCCTGGTAGAGACATCACGTACACTATGCACGCATTCAAAAATCAACTTATGATTCGTTCAGAAATCAACTTACAAGGAGTTCAAAAACGTACAAAAACCAATAGGGATGATTTCCAAAATAATTTGAATAATCCGTAGACCAATGTGCGCTGGATGCTAGGCGCTTTGTGAAACACAAAGTTTTTTCTTCAAGAATATCAATTTGGCTCCCCCTGAAATTGCCACCCGGGGCAGATAGCCCGGTTTGTCCTTCCCACCCCCCTAGATGTGGGGCTTGTGTTTACCTACTTCGGAGTTGTATATACTGTACGTTGCGGCAACGCTCTCAAGCCGAACTTTTTGATTATCCTTATACTTATTTATTAAATATTATAATAATTTATTTTTATAACTACAGTCGTTGGCAGGCGAATTACCCAATGGTCAAATGATGCACAAATTTAAACAAAGGAACCGTTATTGGGATCATTTGGGGAAGTATTTTCAGCAGACGGTTCACATTTACGTTGCTTCAGTGTAATCTAAAAATAATTTCCTGCTTTGCTGTTTTAATGTTCCCGCCTGAACGAGCTATCTGAGCAAGTTGACAATTGTTGACAGATACATAAGTAGATTTTCTGAGACAAAATTCAGCTCTCCATTTTTGATGTAATTTCGGTTCTTCATTTCGCACAGAGACAATGTCCTACTGCTTGTTGGATTTACTTGGACTAAACAAAATGAAAATTTGTCCTTGATATATACACTATGTGATCAAAAGTATCTGGACACGCCCAAAAACATACGTTTTTCATATTAGGTGCATTGTGCTGTCACCTACTGCCAGGTACACCATATCAGCGACCTCAGTAGTCATTAGACATCGTGAGACAGCACGATGGGGCGCTCCGCGTAACTCACGGACTTCGAGAGTGGTCAGGTGATTGCGTGTCACTTGTGTTATACGTCTGTACGTAAGATTTACACACTCCTAAACATCCCTAGGTCCACTGTTTCCGATGTGATAATGAAGTGGAAACGTGAAGGGACATGTACGGCACAAAAGCGTACAGGCCGACCTTTTCTGTTGGCTAACAGGAACCGCCGACAGTTGAAAAGGGTCATAATGTGTAATAGGCAGACATCTATCCAGACCATCACAAAGAAATTCCAAACTGCATCAGGATCCACTGAAAGTACTGTGACAGTTAGTCGGGAGGTGAGAAAACTTGGATTTCATGATCGAGCGGCTGTTCATAAGTCGCACATCGCGCCGATAAATGCCAAACGACGCCTCGCTAGGTGTAAGGAGCGTAAACATTGGACGACTGAACAGTGGAAAAACGTTGTGTGGAGTGACGAATAACGTGGCGATCCGATGGCAGGGTGTGGGTATGGAGAATGCCCGTTTAACGTCATCTGCCAGCGTGTGTAATGCCAACAGTAAAATTCGGAGGCGATGGTGTTATGGTGTGGTCGTGTTTTTCATGGAGGGGGCTTGCAGCCCTTGTTGTTTTGCGTGGCTCTATTACAGCACAGGCCTTCACTGATGTTTTAAGCACCTTCTTGCTTCCCACTGTTGAAGAGTATTTCGGGGATGGCGATTGCATCTTTCAACACGATCGAGCACCTGTTCATAATGCACGGCCTGTGGCTGAGTGGCTACACGACAATAACATCCCTGTAATGGACTGACCTGCACGGAGTCGTGATCTGAATCCTATGGAACACCTATGGGATGTTTTGGAACGATGACTTCGTGCCAGACCTCTCCTCGATGCAGCACTCCGTGAAGAATGGGCTGCCATTCCCCAAGAAACCGTCCAGAATCTGACTGAACGTATTTCTGCGAGAATGGAAGCTGTCATCAAGGATACGGGTGGGCCAACACCATACTGAATTCCAGCATTACCGATGGAGGGCGCCACGAAGTTGTAAGTCATTTTCAGCCAAGTGTCTGGATACTTTTGATCACATAATATATAAATAGTTTGCAGTATTTGTCCTCGATATCAACAGAAATTAGTCTCATTTTCATTTAAGTATTATAGGTCACCTTTTCCTCCTTAACTGCGAAATTTTCATAAAACATCTGAGTTCACCGGAAAAAATAGATAACTGCCTTAAAAGAACACACATGTTGCTCTGAAGTGTTCTAGATGATGCAAAACTGGGAACAGGTGGCCATATGACCCTCTACAGCTGACTTAAGTCTTGGCAGGGAAGTCTAGTGTATGTAACTGTTGATATGTGACATGGGTCCACTCATTCAGATTACTGTGAACATGAACCAGGATATTTATTCCAACAATCACGGTGGCTAAGCAGTGTTGTTCTTCCTTCTACATCTTCACGATACCCCTTGCTGTGGATACGTCCAAGGTGACAAAAGCCGTGTTCACAAGGCTGCTGCACATACACATTCCTTACATAACAAATACTTGGGCACCATGTCACTCCTCGACTGGCCCAAAATATCACCCGAATTTAATCCCGCAGAAATATCTGGTTCAAAATGGCTCTGAGCACTATGGGACTTTACATATGAGGTCATCAGTCCTCTAGAACTTAGAACTACTTAAACCTAACTAACCTAAGGACATCACACACATCCATGCCTGAGGCAGGATTCGAACCTGCGACCGTAGCGGTCGCGCAGTTCCAGACTGAAGCGCCTAGAACCGCTCGGCCACACCGGCCGGCTGAAATATCTGGGGCTACATCTCCATCTACATATATACTCACCCAGCTACCATACGGGGCGTCGTGGAGGGTATCTTGCACAACCACAACTCATTTCCTTTCTGTTCCACTCGCAAATAGAGCGATGGAAAAACGACTATCTATACGCCTCTGTATGAGCCCTAGTTTCTCGTATCTTATCTATGTGGCCCTTACGCTCAGTGTATGTCCGCGGCAGTAGAATCGTTGGGCAGCCAGCTTCTAATACCGGTTGTCTAAATTTTCTTAATAGAAAATTTATTAATTTTCGAAAAGAATGTCGCCTTCCCTCCAGGGATTCCCATTTGAGTTCCCAAAGCATCTCTGTAACACTTACGTGCTGTTCGAAACTACCGGTAACAAATATGGATGCCCGCCTCTGAATTGCTTCGATGTCTTCCTTTAATCCGACCTCGTGCGGAGCTCAAACACTCGGAAAATACTCAAGAATACTTCGTATCAGCGTCCTACATCCTGTCTCCTTTACAGATGAACCACACTTTCCTAAAGTTCTCACAATAAACCGAAGTTGACCATTCGCCTTCCGTACCACAATCCCCACATACTCGTTCCATTTCATACCGCTTTGCAACGTAAAGCTCAGGTATCTAAACGATGTGACTGCTTCAGGCAGGACACTACTAATGCTGTATCCTAACATTACAAGTTTGTTTTTCGTACTCATCCTCATTAACCTACATTTTTCTACAGTTAGAGCTAGCTTCCAATCATTGCCCTAATTAGAAATTTTGTCCTTCTAAAGTCAATCAACTTCGACACCTTACCGTACATTACAGAACCATCAGCAGAAAACCGCAGATTTCTGCCTGCCCTGTCCATCATTTATGTATATAGAGAACAACAGCGATTATGTCACACTTCGCTTGGGCACTCCTTACGAAACCCTTGTCTGTGATGACCACTCAGCCTCTGGTACAACACACTGAATTCTGTCACTTAAGAAGTTTTCAAGCCACTCACATATCTGTGAACCTATTCCATATGCTCGTACCTTCGTAAACAGCATGCAATGGCGCACCGTGTCAAATGTCAAATGATTTCTAAAACCGTGCTGAATCGTTGACATAAGCTCCTCCACCTTAAGAAAATTTATTAATTCGAACTGGGGATTCTGCAGCAAACCGAAGCTAGGGATATTGCTCTGTAAGTTTACCCTTCTTATAAACAGGAATCATCTGCGCTTTTTTCCCGTCCCTTGGGACTTTGCTCTGAGCGAGAGATTCACGATAAATGCAAGCTAGGTGAGGGGCCACTGACGTAGGGTCCTCTTTGTAAAACCGAATTGGGACAGCTGGTGAAACGGTGAAATCAGCACATTCACGAATGTTAACAGTGCTGGATGTGATCATCAATGAGTGGCTCCAGCTGAACATTGCTTACCTGAAGAAACTTTTGGACTCTCTTCCTCACCGAACTGATGCCATTGTCAAGGCCAAAAGCGGCGCAACGCAGTATTAGCGCGATGTCTCCTGGGCGTTAGAAACTTCTTGCCTGGTGTGCTTATCACCATATAATAATCTCTGTAAGTACTCAAACATAGAAAGCTAAATTAACAGAAACAAATGCACTGTAAAAAAGAAGATGGATCGAAGTTACTTGGTCAGATATTGAGATTAATAGATACGTGGAGGTAGTTAAATAAAAGGAGCGCCTGAGATTATATGTTAAGTGACGATATAAATCTTTTGATTTATCCTTCTGGATGTCCACTTACTTTACCCAAAGACAGAAGTTTTGTTGACTGTTCAGAGCGTTGGTCAGCTGCTATAAGATAGCGAAATTCATTAAATGATGCCTCAGATCATTGCATGTGGAAGCCAATATTAACGAAAATGTAGAGAGAGATTACCTTCAACGACAATTATAAGATAATTGAAACAGACATTCTTCTGCTACCAAGCGCGTGCATTGTAAAACCAAATTTCAGCATATATGAATGCCTGATTAGAATGGTTAAGAAATCATTTCGGAATCATCCAGTAACTTTATTCATTCTCCATTGCACTCGAGCAATATAATATTCCGCTTACCTAACACATCAAATTTAAGGTAGTAAACGTCTTACGTTTTGTAAAGACCATGTGACTGAAAACAAATGTAGTACTTAAATTTGCTTGGAAAGAATATTATATCAAACATCTGTAAGACGCAGGATTGGCTAAAATGTTAATCAAAGGAATAAATTAGAAAAATATCTCTGCGTGCTACATTTAGACAACAGTGAAAAATTTCTTCGTGATGTTTAAATTTGTCCTAATCATGCCTTTCTTTGTCAGTTGTGATTTATCTACGCAATTACTTTAATCTGTTTGCTGAGATCGACTAATAGGTTAAAATCTAAAAAAAAAAAGTTATAGCAATGGTTTTCATTACTTGATACTTTTTTCAAGAACGATAAAAACGTGCTCTTCATATTGTATCTCATTTGTTAATCGGACTTATCTTATGAAACCACACTCAGGCAAGTGACTAACGTCACCAAATAAAATAATAATAATAAAGTATTTGGAGAAGGATATTAAATCTAGAAGAACGAAGGAAAACCGCATAGTAAAAATTCCCTTCGAAACCACAGCTATAATAATCACATACTCTGTATTTGTTGAGAAAGGATTGAGTGAAGTTCGCAGCCGCAAAATTTCTGTAAACTTTCGCCACTTAATTTTGAAGTGTAACGTACTGGTTAAATAAATGACAAATTTTGGTTTAGCAGCATTACAAGTACGGCATTGTTGATTTCTTTGGATTGTCTATCGGAATGGGACTTCTTACAGAGTGACGTGTTTCTTAGTTTACGTTTGTTTTAGAGTTATCATTCTAATATTTGCTCACTTTTGTTAATTTTTTACTAAAATCTTGATAATTACGTTAGAATGTAATTACTGTGCTTCGATCTGCGTCATGGTTAAGGGTTAGTATCAGTTACTACAAATTCTGTCTTGTCAAGTGTAGTCTTTTTCACAATTTATTATAATTTGCTTAATAATGCAATGATTTTTTTTAATGTGTATGAAATCTTATGGGACTTAACTGGTAAGGTCATCAGTCCCTAAGCTTACACACTACTTAACCTAAATTATCCTAAGGACAAACACACACACCCATGCCCGAGGGAGGACTCGAACCTCCGCCGGGACCAGTCGCGCAGTCCATGACTGCAGCGCCTAAGACAGCTCGGCTAATCCCGCGTGGCACAATGATATTTGAATTTATGCAAATGTGATAATGACTCCGACTGTCCATTTTTAGACCATAGCCTCTGTAAAATCACCCAGCTAGTTATCGCTGCTATATGAATTTTTCGGCTCCAAATTTTACTCAACATCGTCTATATCTGCATTTACATGATTAATTTGCAATTCACAATCAAGTGCATGGAACAGGGCTCATCGAACCGCCCGCAAGCTATTTCTCTACCGTTCCACTCTCGAACAGCACGCGATAAGAAAGAACCCTCTGCTTTCTCTTGTTTTATTATGATGTTCATTTCTCCCTATGTCGGTGGCCGCCAGCAAAATTTTTTCACACTGAGAGGAGGAAGTTAGTGATTGAAATGTCATGAGAAGATCCTGCCGCAACGAAAACCGCCTTTGTTTTAATGATTGCCACCCCAATTCGCATATCGTATTCGTGGCACACTCTCCCCTATTTCGCGATAATAAAACATGAGCTGTCCTCTTTGGGCTTTTCAACGTCCTCTGTCAATCCTAACTGACGCGGATCCCACACCGCACAACTATAATCCAGAAGAGGGCGCACAAGCGTACTGCAAGCAGTCTGTTTAGTAGCCCTGTTGCGTTTTCTAAGTGTTCAGCCAATTAGTCGCAGTCTTCGGTTTGCTTTCCCAACATTATCTATGTAACCGTCCACATTTCAGTTATTCATAATTGTAGTCCCTAAGTATTTAACTGAATTGACAGCCATTAGATTTGTGTGATTTATCGTGTAACCGAAATATAGCGGATTTATTTTGGGACTCGTCTGGGTAACCTCATCCTTTTCATTATTTAGAGTCAATTGCCACTTTTCACACCACACAGGTATCTTGTCTAAATCATTTTGCAGATTGGTTTTGATGGTCTGATGGCTTCACAAGACGGTAAATGACAACATCACCTGGAAACAATCTAAGTGGCTGCTCAGATTGTCTCCTAAATCGTTTATCTACACCAGGAACAGCGGAAGGCCTATAACACTGCCTTGGGGAACGCCAGATGTTACTTATATTTTACTCAACGACTTGCCCTGTGTTAGTACTATCTCTGAGTTTTCTGACAGGAAATCACGAATCCAATCGCACAACTGAGACGATACTCCATAGGCACGCCATTTAATTGGAAGTTGCTTGTGAGGAAACTCAGAAATAATCTGATTTGTCGCCTTAAAAAATTAAAAAAGCGCGGTCAATTGTTTTGCGGAATGATTTGTCTAAAGGTAAACGTAAAACATATTAGAGAAGAAGTCGACGTGCCTTTGAGCGATTCTCGAAATCACTTGCAGCAAATGAGGTACCGATTGAGAATATAAAGTTCAGTGTTTAACTTAGAATCAGTTACTTTCAGAGTCCTACGGGAATAGATTTTTTTTTTTAAATTAGATCTTACTCTGGTCGGTTTGATACACCTTTTGTCTGTTTCCCAAAAAAATGTTCAAATGTGTGTGAAATCTTATGGGACTTAACTACCAAGGTCATCAGTCCCTAAGCTTACACACTGCTTAACCTAAATTATCCTAAGGACAAAAACACACACACACACACACACACACACACACACACACACACACACACACACACACCCATGCCCGAGGGAGAACTAGAACCTCCTCCGCGACCAGCTGCACAGTCCATGACTGCAGCGCTTTAGACCGCTCGGCTAATCCCACGCGGCTTCTGTTTCCCACTCTTCGTTTTGTTACGAAAATTCGAACAAATATCCACTGTCTAATTTCTAGAGGGTCTAGTTGCCACTACCCTCAAACATTTAATCAACAATAACGGTTTGTGTAACATTTTATCTGTGAACTTGAAGGGGCAAAAAAATTAGACCTCACTCTGGTCAATTTGATACACCATTTGTCCGTTCCCAGTTCTTCTTTTTGTCGTGAAAATTTGGACAAAAATCCACTGTATGATTTCTAGAAGGTCTAGTTTCCACTTCCCTCAAACATTTGATCAACAACAACGGTGTGTGTAACTTGTAGAATGTGAGGTCCGCCAGTTATGCAAAACACCGTGTTTTCAAGTACCCAAACATGTTTCAGTACCACTGTGCCATCATCAGTGGGTTTCCGTTTTATTTAATCTGTAATGTGAACATTTTTACTAAATGGTTACAGAATTATGTGGATATTTAGTTCAAACAATAGTTCGTTTCTTTTTTTAATAGCCTTACACTTGGTACCATTACATAAGGCATTTAGAAAAAAGAAACGAACTATTGTTTGAACTAAATATCCACATAATTTTGTAATCATTACATATACATCTACATCTACATGATTACTCTGCAATTTACATTTAAGTGCTTGGCAGAGGGTTCATCGAACCACAATCATACTATCTCTCTGCCATTCCACTCCCGAACAGCGCGCGGGAAAAACGAACACCTAAACCTTTCTGTTCGAACTCTGATTTCTCTTAGTTTATTTTGATGATGATTCCTACCTATGGAGGATGGGCTCAACAAAATATTTTCGCATTCGGAAGAGAAAGTTGGTGACTGAAATTTCGTAAATAGATCTCGCCGCGACGAAAAACGTCTTTGCTTTAATGACTTCCATCCCAACTCGCGTATCATATCTGCCACACTCTCTCCCCTATTACGTGATAATACAAAACGAGCTGCCCTTTTTTGCACCCTTTCGACGTCCTCCGTCAATCCCACCTGGTAAGGATTCCACACCGCGCAGCAATTTTGTAACAGAGGACGAACGAGTGTAGTGTAAGCTGTCTCTTTAGTGGACTTCTTGCATCTTCTAAGTGTCCTGCCAATGAAACGCAACCTTTGACTCGCCTTCCCCACAATATTATCTACGTGCTCTTTCCAACTGAAGTTGTTGTTTAGTAAACATGTTCACATTACAGATTAAATAAATCGGAAACCCACTCGTGATGGCACAGTGGTGCT
Source organism: Schistocerca piceifrons (assembly GCF_021461385.2). Lineage (NCBI taxonomy): Eukaryota > Metazoa > Arthropoda > Insecta > Orthoptera > Acrididae > Schistocerca > Schistocerca piceifrons. The sequence goes on along the minus strand of NC_060149.1, from coordinate 301,589,678 downwards.
GAAACATGTTTGGGTACTTGAAAAAACGGTGTTTTGATAACTGGCTGACCTCGCATCCTACAGTTTTAAGTGCAAACACGGGAAACGCAAGGAGCTGCAAATCCAAATGATGTGTGTAACATTTTATGTGTGAACTTGAAGGGGCAAGTGTTCGGAAGAGCTATTATGAACGTGAATATTTTGACGATGTGGTGAGTTGGCTCCTGGTGAAGTGTCGTTGCTGTGTGCTGGTGCCGCCAGCAGGCTGCAGGAGGCGCCACGTGTCTGCACTCTGCTACCGGATGCCACCGGCCCTGACCTGCGCCTCTGCGCGGGACTCGTCCAGCCTCCGCTGCAGCCACGCTGCACCGCTGCTCGTCTGCCCAGCGCTGCGCCTCACTTCACAAAACAAAAGACTGTTATCTCTCAGTGTCTGCACTATGATAAGGTACACGCGACAAGAACGCTACTCGCGTGTCTTGTATTTCACTGACGGTACAAACTGCGTTCCCCTTCTGCAACATCAGTTAATACTGAGGACTGTTATTTCGGAATTCGTTGCGAGTACAGTAGAGGCAGGAGAGAGCTACACTTCGTTTTACATGTTTACTCCTCTAACACTTGACAGGAAACCATCAAATGGCTCTGAGCACTATTGGACTTAACTTCTGAGGTCATCGGTCCCCTAGAACTTAGAATTACTTAAACCTAACTAACATAAGGACATCACATACATCCATGCCCGAGGCAGGATTCGAACCTGCGACCGTAGCGGTCGCGCGGTTCCAGACTGTAGCGCCTAGAACCGCTCGGCCACCCCGGCAGGCTGAGATTTTCACTCTGCAGCGGAGTGTGCGCTGATATGAAACTTCCTGGCAGATTAAAACAGTGTGCCGGACTGAGACTCGAACTCAGGACCTTTGCCTTTCGCGGGCAAGTGTTCTACCAACAGAGCTACCCAAGCACGACTCACGCCCCGTCCTCACAGCTTTACTTTTGCCAGTACCTCGTCTCCTACCTTCCAGACTTTTGAGAAGCTCTTCTGCGAACCTCTCGGTCCGGCACACAGTTTTAATCTGCCAGAAAGTTTCATATCAGCGCACACTCCGCTGCAGAGTGAAAATCTCATTCTGGAAACATCCCCCAGGCTGTGGCTAAGCCATGTCTCCGCAATATCCTTTCATTCAGGAGTGCTAGTTCTGCAAGGTTCGCAGGAGAGCTTCTGTAAAGTTTGGAAGGTAGGAGACGAGGTACTGGCAAAAGTAAAGCTGTGAGGACGGGGCGTGAGTCGTGCTTGGGTAGCTCAGTTGGTAGAGCACTTGCCCGTGAAAGGCAAAGGTCCCGAGTTAGAGTCTCGGTCCGGCACACAGTTTTAATCTGCCAGTGAGTTTAACTTGACAGGAAAGTTTCCAGTCACTGATTCCCGTTCACACCAGTATCTACGCGTCCTAGAAGATTGCAACGCTCCTAATATTCAGCACGTCTGTGTATCAAGAAGCCAAGGCTATGAATTTACGTTCCAGTTAAAGATTTCATTTCTATATGATACTGTCTAATGAGTGCGGAATATGGATTGAGAGTAAACTGAAGAAAGACGAAAATAATGAGAAGCAGCACAAATGAGAATAGCGATAAACTGAACATCAGAATTGCTGATCACGTTCTAGATGAAGCTTAGGAATTCTGCTACCTGGGAAACAAAATAAGAACATAATAACCAGCCTAACAATGACGAAAAGGGCATTCCTGGCCTAGTGTGGCCGAGCGGTTCTAGACGCTGCAGTCTGGAACCGCGCGATCGCTATCGTCGCAGGTTCGAATCCTGCCTCGGGCGTGGATGTGTGTGATGTCCTTAGGTTAGTTAGGTTTAAGTAGTTCTAAGTTTTAGGGGACAGATGACCTCAGAAGTTAAGTCCCATAGTGCTCAGAGCCATTTGAACCATTTGAACCATTTGAACCTTATTGTGAGGAAGAAATTTCTGAGAGTGTACGGTTGGAACACAGAACTGTATGGTAGTGCAACACAGACTGTGGGGAAACCAGAAAAGAAGAGACTCAAAGCATTTGAGATGAGGTACTACAGAAGAATGTGGAAAATTAGGTGGACGGATAAGGTAAGAAATGAGGAGGTTTTCCGGAGAAACGGCAGGGAAAGAAATGTATGGAAAACATTGACAAGAAGAAGGGACATGGTGGTAGGACATCTGTTTAGACATCACGGAATAACTTCCGTGGTACTGGAGGGAGCTGTAGAGCATAAGAACTGCAGAGGAAAACAGAGATTAGAATACATCCAGCAAATAACTGATGACGTAGGTAGCAAGTGTTACTCTGAGATGAAGAGGTTGGCACAGGAGAGGAATTCGTTGTGGGCCGGATCAAACCTGATGTGTTGGCGAATGAGCTAATAAGAAAAGTATGCAGCTCCTCGAATACTTAACTTTTATTTATCCTTGTTGTGAATACAACGTTCTTGATGAGACATTTCATACGATAACTATCAAACTATGTAAGGCTAATGGCGCCTTGCTAGGTCATAGCCATGGACTTAGCTGAAGGCTATTCTAACTGTCTCTCGGCAAATGAGAGAAAGGCTTCGTCAGTATAGTCGCTAGCAATGTCGTCGTACAACTGGGGCGAGTGCTATATCGTATCTCGAGACCTGCCTTGTGGTGGCGCTCGGTCTGCGATCACACAGTGGCGACACGCGGGTCCGACATGTACTAAATGGACCGCGGCCGATTTAAGCTACCACCTAGCAAGTGTGGTGTCTGGTGGTGACACCACATTCCTCCCCCGCAAATCGGCGAACAGTCGTGTTATAAGGCTTCCGCCCGCCGTGGGGAGGACCCCATGTTGACGTATGCGATGAGGTGGGGAGCCTAACAACAGGCGAGGCTGTGCCACCCGCACCTGGCCATTCGGTCCGAGGGGAGCTAGGAAACGCCTGAAAACCTAGTCCAGGGTGCACGTCAACACGCGGTGTATGCGCCCGTAAAGAGACAGGAGGGGCCGAAGGGTCGACCTCCATTGCGTCGGGGTACCCGACGCGCAAAGACGCCATGTGGTCCGGAGCGGGCAAGAGTTCCATGGCGGAGGACAATTGGTCACGGGAAGCGATCGGCGGCGCGTGACCCAGGGAGGCGCTTGGCGGCTGCAGCGAAGCGTCCACTGCGGGCGGCGCCGGCTGGAGGACAGGCGGCGGCGGCGGCGGCGGCGGCGGCGGCGGCGGCGCGTCGCCATGGGGCAAAATGGAAGGCATCGTCGGTAACACCTGGGGATGAGGCGAGCCAGTAGATGGGTCCCCAGGGCGCTGACCGGACGGCACCGTCGCTGAAAGCAGACGGGGAGCGGCAGAACCCGTGCGACGACAGAGGCGCATCTGATTGAGATGCCGACGCACCTCACCAGAGGCCCCCAAAACCAAATACATCGCGCGGCCGAGGCAGCGAAGAATGCGCCCTGCGAGCCAACGCCCTGAACCTCGATAGTTGCGATAAAATACAACGTCGCCTGGAGCAAAAGCAGAAGTCTGCCGCTGCACAGGAACCTGATGCGGCGGGTGCAGCAAAGACATCAAGATTCGATGAGGACGACCGTGGAGCAACTCAGCCGGCGAGCGACCATCTCGGGGCTGAGAGCGATACGAAGACAAAAAGAGCAACAACGCGTCCTCCCGAGAATGCGACTCTTTCAACTTCAACATCTGTGACTTGAAAGTCCGGACCAACCTTTCAGCGGCACCGTTTGACTGAGGCGAAAACGGCGCGGATGTCAGATGTTGAATACCATTGGCCTGGCAGAATGACTGAAATTCGGCGGACATGAATTGTGGGCCATTGTCGGAAACAATAGTCTGCGGAAGACCTTCAATGCAAAAGATAGCAGACAACGCTGGGATGGTGGCAGATGACGTCGTGGAAGACATCCGGACAACAAAAGGAAAATTACTGAAGGCATCTACGAGAACCAACCATCGAGCATTCCAGAACGGACCAGCAAAATCGATGTGCAAGCGTTGCCAAGGGGAAGTGGCTTTTGGCCATGCAAAGACTTTCCGCGGTGGTGCGGATTGTTGTTCGGCACAAGCCATGCAAGATGAGTGCACTGTCCTAACACAGGGATCTGCTGCCCTGAATAACTTTTTAGTGATTGTCTGATCTGAGCTTTTTCTGGCAAACACTTTGAACATGTCGTTTTTTATTGCAGAAAAAGCAAATAGCTTGGCGTGACGGGCAATGTTCACGCGAATGTCTAGTAGCACACCACGGGCATGATTTCACTGCATTTGTGTGCTGGCGCGGCACACCTGGTTTAGAGGGCGGCGGCAGCTGCGTCGAAGTGCGCAAGGGCAGGTTACCGGGCCGCGCAGCGCGCCCGGCAGGCCGGTTAATGTTACACACGGCTGGCGAAGTTTCAAAAGAGTCCTGAGCACAGTCAAGTGTGTCTTGTCTATCCAATATGTCTATCACTTGTTGAAGGGAGGGATTAACTAGTTTCAAAATTTGCTCTCGGATGCGAACATCAGAAACGTTCTGTGCAATTGCATCACGTACCATTGTATCCGAATAAGGAAGTCCACAGTCACATTCAAATGCACAGTCCCTAGTAAGTCCTTGCAAAGTTGTAACCCACTCCCTATTAGTCTGACCGGCCGTACGTTTTGTACGAAAGAAAGTATACCTTTTTGCAACTACATTAACTGTTTCTTTGAAATAGGCGTCCAATGCTGACAAAATTTCTTCGTAGGACAGAGTTGCTACGTCGCATCGGGGAAACAATTTTACTATCACATGGTACGTTTGCACGCCGACACAAGACAATAAGTGAGGCTGCCGCTCGTTACCTTGAATTCCGTAGGCGGCGAGATGAAATCCAAACTGGCGTGACCATTCCGTCCAGGATTCTACGTCAGCTTGAAAATTACGGAATGGCGGTGCAACTGCATGTTGTGGCTGTGGCAGCGATGAAGCGGCGGCTGCCGCATCGGTTTGAATGGCACGTTGACCCTGGACGAGCTGTCCAAGGGCATCCAATAACGCCTGCGTCTGCTGATTCTGCAAGCGATAAAATTCGGACAGTACATCTGGCGAAACCATGACACAAGTAAATGTAAGCAATTATAAAGAACACGTTTCCCTCGTCGCCAATGATGTGTTGGCGAATGTGCCAACACCTTGTAGATAGTGGAAGCCGAAATGCACGCTATCTAATGTAGACGGGCGTGAATTCTGGAACAGGATAAGTATTGAATGCTAATAAGAAAAGTATGCAGCTCCTCGAATACTTAACTTTTATTTATCCTTGTTGTGAATACAACGTTCTTGATGAGACATTTCATACGATAACTATCAAACTATGTAAGGCTAATGGCGCCTTGCTAGGTCGTAGCCGTGGACTTAGCTGAAGGCTATTCTAACTGTCTCTCGGCAAATGAGAGAAATGCTTCGTCAGTATAGTCGCTAGCAATGTCGTCGTACAACTGGGGCGAGTGCTATATCGTATCTCGAGACCTGCCTTGTGGTGGCGCTCGGTCTGCGATCACACAGTGGCGACACGCGGGTCCGACATGTACTAAATGGACCGCGGCCGATTTAAGCTACCACCTAGCAAGTGTGGTGTCTGGTGGTGACACCACATTCCTCCCCCGCAAATCGGCGAACAGTCGTGTTATAAGGCTTCCGCCCGCCGTGACACCACAAAACCAATTAGAAGACTGGTGACTCAAGGTAAAAAGACAATATCTATGTGTCCCTAAGTTCGTTACAAACTGCTACTTTTGCGTACATTTATTTTGCGCTTTACTGTTGTGACTGATATTATCCTGATCACGCCATTTATTACCACTAATGTTCGTTCTAATAAGAAGCAACTCTGAATATTCCAAATACAGTTTTATGTTGTCTGTTCTTAAAATGCAAGAGATCTGGAAAGACAATAACTCCAATGGATCCTGCTTTTCTTTTTTTAACGATTTTTTGCAGTTTGCGGGCTCTCTGAGTGATACCTTCTTCTCCTCTTAGAATTCCTTTGTTTCCTATGTTCTTATGGTCCTCGGATAGCCCACGTGTTCAGATATCGTTTTCGTCGTCCTGTTTGTGTAAAGTGTCAGTTCAGTACGTGTTAGAACACGTCCTTTTGTTCTACATTCAGCTCTATTTTTTTTTAAAAAGAAGCAAATTTTCCATGGGATTTTGAATGTTAAAAACTCAGTTAATCGTGATGGTTTCACTACGTACTGCGTGGCCCAAACTTTGAAATTTTTTTTAGATCGCTAATTTTTCCGTCTCAGTTACACATTTTTATGATATAACTAGTTTCGATCACATTTCATCATTTGTAGATCTACGGACAAACTAAGAACCTATGTATGTACCTTCAAATTTTACAGCATGCAGCAAAGTATTGTACAGAACAGCTAAATTTACCTATACTGCTATGTAAGCAATACGTCGTGTTTACGCAGTAACTACGCATCAGAAAACTCTGCCGTACAACTGGTAGGACATCTGTCGTATCATTAAAACATTTGCAACTGACGAGGAAAGTATCTCTATCTGGACCCGAAAAAAACATTTACACCACAATCTCACGAGGGATCATTTAAGGTGGGAAATGTGGTGTCACCGCCAGACACCACACTTGCTAGGTGGTAGCCTTTAAATCGGCCGCGGTCCGTTAGTATACGTCGGACCCGCGTGTCGCTACTATCAGTGATTGCAGACCGAGCGCCGCCACACGGTAGGTCTAGAGAGACTTCCTAGCACTCGCCCCAGTTGTACAGCCGACTTTGCTAGCGATGGTTCACTGACAAAATACGGTCTCATTTGCCGAGACGATAGTTAGCATAGCCTTCAGCTACGTCATTTGCTACGACCTAGCAAGGCACCATTACCAGTTACTATTGATGCTGTAAAACATGTACCGTCAAGAGCGATGTTCACCATTTATGGATTAAAGTTAAGTATTCCACAGCTACGTCCTTTTTTGCTAGTCTAATTTCCTTGACCTGTTCCAGACCTGACGGCAGACTGCGTGAGCTAAAACGCGTGCCTTTCGGCTTCCTCTCATACCGGGTTGGCTCTCTTGCCAATCCACAACAGGAACCACATTAGGAGTTAAGATATCAGACTTTTTTATTGAATAAATCGTTAGCTTAACTATCCAAAAATACGCTGTCAAAATTTCAAAGCGAAATTCGCATTCGTTTAGATTTTATGAGCATAGAACCGAGTGCACATTGGGATTTATCAGGGGATGAATTACTGAAGAGATGTTTAGGTGGCCACACACAAAATGTGAATGAAAGTTTTAATTCCACTATTTGGCGGTTAGATCCTAAACAGTTGCACTCCGGACTAAAAGTTATTGAATTGTCATCGTCTTTAGCAGCGGGCTTAGTCAATGAAGGAAATTTATCCCTTCTGATTGTCATGAACGTGGCAGGAATTGTAGCAGGCAGCAAAGCTTCAATTATGTTGAAAAAATGGATAACTAGCGCGTGAATCGGCAGAATCGACGTAGTTCATTGGAATCGGAGGAAGGTCGGAAAGCTCGGAAAGCACTGCTGCAAGCGCAAAACGAAGCCTATGAGGAAGAAGAAGGATTACTATAAGGCGCTGGAATCGCAGATTAATCGGTAAGCATTTTACATTACTATTAACTTCCTTGAATTTCTAGATTCCGAGAATTTATTTTTCAAACGCGTTTATCTCGAAATGACTTTTTTCACATTTGCGTGAGTCTGACTCAAAAAGTATAGAACCGATCATTATGAAAATTGATAGTATGATTCTTTATAAAATTACGAATTACATGAACAAAATTGTGAGATGTTATCATGATTTTAAGGGTATTTTTCTTTGCATAATTAGAGAAAAAAATCGTGAAAATCGAAGAAAATTGTTCCAACGCCTCCAAAATTTTTAATTTTCATTATTTCCACTTGCATTGAGGTTCATATTCCTAGAAAACAAGTTATTAACGTAAAATCAAAACCTTTTTGAATTCAGATGAAAATCGGAATGCCTACACTGCACACAATTGGAGAACTATACTCACAACTTTCAGCGGACATCACAGCGTGACTTTGTTGCTTTTGGCTGAAATTGTTCAAAAAAATTCACAAAAACTGTTCGAAATATGAATGAAATGATGTCAAAATTTGATTAAATTCTAATTAATTCTTCTTGTGGTGTCACCGCCAGACACCACACTTGCTAGGTGGTAGCCTTTAAATCGGCCGCGGTCCGGTAGTATACGTCGGACCCGCGTGTCGCCACTGTCAGTGATTGCAGACCGAGCGCCACCACACGGCAGGTCTAGAGAGACTTCCTAGCACTCGCCCCAATTGTACAGCCGACATTGCTAGGAATGGTTCACTGACAAATACGCTCTCATTTGCCGAGACGATAGTTAGCATAGCCTTCAGCTACGTCATTTGCTACGACCTAGCAAGGCGCCATTACCAGTTTATATTATAATAATGTCTAAACAAGAGCGATGTTCTCCAATTGTGGATTAAAGTTAAGTATTCCAAGAACTATGTTCTTTTCTTTATAGGATAATTACTTTACCTTGTTCCAGACCTCACGCCAATCTGCGTGAGCTTAAAAGCGTGCATTTCGGCCTCCTCTAGCAACACGGTGTTGGCTCTTCTGCCAACACTTCACTTCTCACCCAAAAAAATCCCAAATATCAGTGTGAAACAGCTTCCTAATGTGGTTTCCTGCCTTAAGGTCCTTTACTGAACTGGTGATATACGTTTACCTACAAACCTCTGCAGTCGTCTATTAAAGGCTGCTGGGTTAGCCATGCCGAATTCGATCTTTGTCTGCTGCTTCGCCAGTCGAGACCAGTAGAGACGGTGCAGTGTGTGTGTCAAGTTGCATTTTGTGAAGTTTTTTGTGTACCGAAGCGTCAGATCGGTAGGCGAATGGTAATCAACCTTGCTAATGCCCTTCTTCGTGAAGATGGCACTGATATAGAAGATGAATCATTCGCATGTTTTCTGGTATCTACTATAGTACAAAAATGTTATCACCGGTTAGCGGCGGATACTATTCTAACACCAACACATAATTATGGTGCTAGTGATGATAATGACGATCGCCTCACTGCAAGTGGTAGTGATATAGAAAGTTCGAGAAGAGGCGATGGTAGCATTGAAAATGAGTTACAACCTCCTCCTGATAGGAAGTTTAAAGTCGAAGGTGCCATCACGGTGTTTGATTCAAAAAAATGGTTCAGGTGGCTCTGAGCACTATGTGACTTAACAACTGGGGTCATCAGTCCCCTAGAACTTAGAACTACTTAAACCTAACTAACCTGAGGACACCACATGCCCGAGGCAGGATACGAACCTGCGACCGTAGCGTCGCGCGGTTCCAGACTGAAGCGCCTAGAACCGCTCGGACACACCGGCCGGCACGGTATTTGATGACAACACGTTAGAGAAGATACACGATGATTATGACGTCACTGGTTTCAATACCTATGACAGGCTCCTGGATAGATACCCTAAACTTAAATAAAATTAAAAGCGTTCTGGACCGTGTGACAAAGAAAATAGAAGGTAATACAATTTTCGAAGGAAATGTTACGCTGCAGTTCAGTATCATCAAGCAGCGTGTAATGGCGAAGTCTAATGAAGTGCGACAATACGTTTCTTCCGTTCATTATTGGCATTCACAAGATTAGGCATTGGACATAACTAGAAATCTCGGGTGTATAAACTTTACAGCATCACTGGAATCTATTGCTAATTTGAAAAAGGAGTTTTGGATAATATCACACCGTGTAACTATGCTCCTAACAGGTCGCGCGGGATTGGCCGAGCGGTCTATGGGCGCTCTGTCATGTACTATGCGGCTGGTCCCGGCGGAGGTTCGAGTCCTCCCTCGGGGATGGGTGTGTGTGTGTTTGTCCTTAGGATAATTTAAGTTAAGTAGTGTGTAAGCTTAGGGACTGATGACCTTAGCAGTTAAGTCCCATAAGACTTCACACATTTGAACTTTTTTTTTTTTTTTTTTTTTTTTTTTTTTTTTTTTTTTTTTTTTTTTTTTTTTTTTTTGCTCCGAACACGAAAAGATGAAGACGATGAAGAAGAGATGATTTAGCACTGATATTGTAGAATGTGCACATGAGTTCAACTTGGTTTTCCTCACTGTACATTTTGTAGTCATTCACACTGCTTTGAGCATTTTATTGAAAGTCCTCACTTACATTTATAGTTAAGGTCTTCGCATTGTGTGCGGTTTCTATAATGACATCTGCAATAACATCTACAGCACATTTGCACAGTCTTGCAGGAAAATGACATTCACCAGTACATTGAGCGGTACGTAACGGTTCTGTAGCCAAAATCTCATAGAGATATGTTCGTTGAAACACAAATACTTTCTTTGTGAGACGGAAAAACAAACGACAAATTTTTTTGAAAAAATAGGAACTCAGATGCTGAATTATTTCACAACGAATATGTCAGAAATAGCCTAAATTTTGTCTTACAGGCCAGTATCTGTTTATTATACCTACTCTCTGCTAGGCAGTAAGACTAATCTGTTCGTCCTTTTATTAAAGTCCAGCGTGTTGGCGGTACCCTCACATTTTCTCGGTTTTTTGGATTTCTGTAACATTTTTGTGTCATTCGTTAATACACTCCTGGAAATTGAAATAAGAACACCGTGAATTCATTGTCCCAGGAAGGGGAAACTTTATTGACACATTCCTGGGGTCAGATACATCACATGATCACACTGACAGAATCACAGGCACATAGACACAGGCAACAGAGCATGCACAATGTCGGCACTAGTACAGTGTATATCAACCTTTCGCAGCAATGCAGGCTGCTATTCTCCCATGGAGACGATCGTAGAGATGCTGGATGTAGTCCTGTGGAACGGCTTGCCATGCCATTTCCACCTGGCGCCTCAGTTGGACCAGCGTTCGTGCTGGACGTGCAGACCGTGTGAGACGACGCTTCATCCAGTCCCAAACATGCTCAATGGGGGACAGATCCGGAGATCTTGCTGACCAGGGTAGTTGACTTACACCTTCTAGAGCACGTTGGGTGGCACGGGATACATGCGGACGTGCATTGTCCTGTTGGAACAGCAAGTTCCCTTGCCGGTCTAGGAATGGTAGAACGATGGGTTCGATGACGGTTTGGATGTACCGTGCACTATTCAGTGTCCCCTCGACGATCACCAGTGGTGTACGGCCAGTGTAGGAGATCGCTCCCCACACCATGATGCCGGGTGTTGGCCCTGTGTGCCTCGGTCGTATGCAGTCCTGATTGTGGCGCTCACCTGCACGGCGCCAAACACGCATACGACCATCATTGGCACCAAGGCAGAAGCGACTCTCATCGCTGAAGACGACACGTCTCCATTCGTCCCTCCATTCACGCCTGTCGCGACACCACTGGAGGCGGGCTGCACGATGTTGGGGCGTGAGCGGAAGACGGCCCAACAGTGTGCGGGACCGTAGCCCAGCTTCATGGAGACGGTTGCGAATGGTCCTCGCCGATACCCCAGGAGCAACAGTGTCCCTAATTTGCTGGGAAGTGGCGGTGCGGTCCCCTACGGCACTGCGTAGGATCCTACGGTCTTGGCGTGCATCCGTGCGTCGCTGCGGTCCGGTCCCAGGTCGACGGGCACGTGCACCTTCCGCCGACCACTGGCGACAACATCGATGTACTGTGGAGACCTCACGCCCCACGTGTTGAGCAATTCGGCGGTACGTCCACCCGGCCTCCCGCATGCCCACTATACGCCCTCGCTCAAAGTCCGTCAACTGCACGTCCACGCTGTCGCGGCATGCTACCAGTGTTAAAGACTGCGATGGAGCTCCGTATGCCACGGCAAACTGGCTGACACTGACGGCGGCGGTGCAAAAATGCTGCGCAGCTAGCGCCATTCGACGGCCAACACCGCGGTTCCTGGTGTGTCCGCTGTGCCGTGCGTGTGATCATTGCTTGTACAGCCCTCTCGCAGTGTCAGGAGCAAGTATGGTGGGTCTGACACACCGGTGTCAATGTGTTCATTTTTCCATTTCCAGGAGTGTACATTTCGCTTTCGCATATACTCCATGTATAACTTCGTTTTGTAATTAATGTTCCAGCACGCTTTCTCAGCAGTCTTATACAGATTATTCAACTGCTGTTTTGATCTAGCAAGTGACCGTGGTGGTCTAGAGGTTACAGAACTAAATTTCTGTCCTGGAAATCCTTGGTTCAACGACATGTAAAAGGTATATGCAACTCTATTGAGCTGCAAAGATTTAGCATTAGCATAGCATATAAAAAATACATTCATTAATATGGAAAGTGGTATACTATGTGATCAAAAGTATCCCCCAAAAACATACGTTTCTCATATTAGGTGCGTTGTACCGTCACCTACTGCCTGGTACTCCATATATCAGCGACCTCAATAGTCATTAGACATCGTGGGACAGTAGAATGGGGCACTCCGCGGAACTCACGGACTTCGAACGTGGTCAGGTGATTGGGTGTCACTTGTGTCATACGTCTGTACGCGAGATTTCCGCACCCCTAAACATCCCTACTTCCACTGTTTCCAATGTGATAGTGAAGTGGAAACGTCAAGGGACACGTACGGCACAAAAGTGTACAGGCCGACCTTGCTGTTGACTAACAGAGACCGCCGAGAGTTGAAGAGGGTCGTAATGTTTAATAGGCAGACATCTATCAAGAGCATCACACGGGAATTCAAAGCTGCATCAGGATCCACTGAAAGTACTATGACAGTTAGGCGGGAGGTGAGAAAACTTGGATTTCATGGTCGAGCGGCTGCTCATAAGCTACCCACCACGCCGGTAAATGCCAAACGATGCCTCGCTTGGTGTAAGGAGCGTAAACACTGGACGATTGAACAGTGGAAAAACGTTATGTGGAGTGTCGAATCACGGTACCCAAAGTAGCGATCCGATGGCAGGGCGTGGGTATGGCGAATGCACGGTGAACGTCATCTGCCAGCGTGTGTAGTGCCAACAGTAAAAGTCGGAGGCGATGGTGTTACCGTGTGGTCGTGGTTTTCATGGAGAGGACTAATACCCATTGTTGTTTTGTGTGGCACTATCTCAGCACAGCCCTACATTGATGTTTTAAGCACCTTCTTGCTTCGCACTGTTGAAGAGCAATTTGGGGATGGCGATTGCATATTTCAACACGATCGAGCACCTGTTCATCATGCACGGCCTTTGGGGGAGTGGTTACACGACAATAACATCCCTGTAATGGACTGACCTGCACAGAGTCGTGATCTGCATCCTATAGAACACCTTTGGGGTGTTTTGGAACGGCGACTTCGTGCCAGGCCTCACCGACCGACATTGATACATCTCCTCAGTGCAGCACTCCGTGAAGAATGGGCTGCCATTCCCCAAGAACCTTCCAGCATCAGATTGAACGTATGCCTGCGAGAGTGGAAGCTGTCATCAAGGCTAAGGGTGGGTCAACACCATATTGAATTCCAGCATTACCGATGGAGGGTGCCTACATCTATAGGACTATAGATGTCTATAGAGATGTAGCAAGATATCGGACTGGTGAAGGATGGGGGAGGAAATCAACTGTGCCCTCTAAGGGAGCCGTCCCGCCATTTTCCTTGATCGATTTTTGTAAACGACAAGGAATCTAAATCAGGATCGTGGACGGAAATATGAACAACCATCTCTACAAATGTGGTGTTGTGTCTTAACCGATGCACCACCTCACTCGGTTATATTGATGGAAAATATGGAAGGTCTGAATAATAATGCTAGTTAGAGCATCATGTCCACATCTGACAACTTGACCATTGGTTGCAAGCAGAAGTTATCGTTGGAACGAGAACAAGCGGGATAAACAAGCAACAGTCGCAGCGGCTCCAAACAACAACAATTCTAATACGGTAACGAGGTTTGTGCTTAGGACAGGCTCTGAAATGAGAGTGCTGTGTGACTTTAAAAACGCTTTTGGACTAGCATGTGTTGAGTGCTTCCAGTGACACAAAAACTTGTTAAGTACTCAGCGCTGGGAAGCAACCACTAGAGGAATAATGAGATTAATCCTTTCGGTACCTAACAAGAAGGAAGGACAAATATGTTTGTCGGCCTTAAGAAGAAGAAAGTAACTGCCTAACTGTTTTTGGATTTATAATGGCACATGGAAATTTTAAAACACACATTCTGCAGAAAAAGAAACTGAGGCATAGGTGGCCACCAGAATTATGGATAATTGGAATCTCGATGTATTTATGAAAACAAAACAAAACTGAGTTCCCTACGACAAGGAAAACTAATAACTGTATGCATGAGTCTCGGCAGCGGTCGAGTATAAGAATACATTCTTAACCCCTTGCTGTATGAGGGTGAATCATCTAAATTTTGCACCGCACATATTGCGGAAATGAAAAGTACTGCTGATAAGCGGTTTTCACAGAATGAATTGGTAGTCAGGAGCTCGTATTGTTAGTCAATAAACAGATTGTAATAATGCTTAGAAAACGTATATTTTTTAAACAAACATACACTTTTTAAATGGAACAATGCCTATTGACATTAACAAGCTGAACGTATTGTAAAATAGAATGGCAGTTGTGTTTGTTGCACTATTCTAGTGCGAGTCGTTCACGAGATATCGTATTTTCAAAAGTTTCCACACTTGTTTGTGCCAGTCAACAGCTGCAGTTGCTAGGTACCATGTTGTTCTGCCAACTGCTGTGCCGAGCGGTTCTAGGCGCTTTAGTCCGGAACCGCGCTGCTGCTACGGTCGCAGGTTCGAATCCTGCGTCGGGCATGGATGTGTGTGATGTCCTTAGGTTAGTTAGGTTTAAGTAGTTCTAACTCTAGGGGACTGATGACCTCAGATGTTAAGTCCCATAGTGCATAGGACCATTTGAATCATTTTTTGATGTTCTTTTCTTTGTTTACATTGTTCTTGTGCGTTCCTTGAGTGCTTTGCGACTTACTAGTCAGATAGTGTGTGACAGTCCAAGCAGTAGGTCGTGGGTGGACGATGGGGTTTACTAATACAGAAAAAGCCGGCATGCTCATAGTGTATGGAGAGCGCAGGACGAATGCAGTTCGTTCTCGTATGCGGCATGATATCCCAATAGACGTCACCCATCTCGGCAATTATTTATCAACCTCTTCAACCAGTTACGTGAAGGTGGTAGTGTAACATCTACACATCGTAACAGAAGGAAACGAGTGACGACAGAAGAGGAGGGAAATTAACGTTCTTGCTGCTGTTGCAGTTGATCCCCACATTAGCTCCCGCGCAGTCGCACGAGGGAGTGGTATGAGTCATCCAAGTGATCTAAGAATTCTCCATTGACATAGGTTCTATCCGTATCACATCTCTTTTCATCAAGAGCCGCATGGAAACGGTTATGAGCATAGTGTTAACTTCCGTGCGTGGACATTAAGACGGGATACTTCAGCTGTGTCATGTATCTTGTTTAATGACGAGGCCAGATTTACCAGTTATGGTCAGGGGAACCACCGAAACATGCACTATTGGTCTGTTGACAATCCCCGTTGGCTTTGTCAGGTGGAACATTAGTGTCCATGGAGTGTGAACGTGTGGTATGGGATAGTGACCCATGAGGTCATAGGCCCGTTTTTCATAGACGGAACACTTAACTTGGACAAGTGTGGCAGCCTGCAGACAGACCATTTTCTACTGATGCTAGACGACGTTCCTCTGCAGACTAGAAGGAACATGTGGCACCAACATGATGGCCGCTCAGGGCATAGTACACGAAGTACTACAACATGTCTTCACGAATGTTTCTAAATCATTGGATTGGACACAGAGGACGTGTACCTTGGTCCGCCCGTCCTCCGGATTTGACGCCTGTAGACTTTTGTCTGTGGGGAAAGCTGAAAGCGCTGTCTACAAGAACATACCAATTACACCCGATGATATGCAACGACGTATTACTGCAGCCTGCTCGGACGTATCCGCTGAAATGCAGCAGTCGTTCCGTGCCGGACTGGAAGCGTGTATTGCAGCTGCCGGTGGTCATTTTGAAAACAACGTGTGGTGGTCAGTTGTCTTGTTACTGGTCAGAATTCACAAAACTAGTGTTGGAAACTGTGTTGTTCTTTAGTGTGTGCTAGTGCATGTATTGTGCAAGTGTCGGTGAGGGAGCTTTCCAAAATACAATACCTCGTAAACAACTCGCACTAGAATCCTGCAACAAACACCACTGACAATCTGATTTACACTGCTTTTACTTTTTTAATGTCAATAGGTATTTTTCCATCCAAAAATGTGTATGTTTGTATAAAAAGTATGTTTTCGAAGCATTATTAAAATCT
The DNA here is from genome assembly GCF_021461385.2 of Schistocerca piceifrons. Taxonomy (NCBI): domain Eukaryota; kingdom Metazoa; phylum Arthropoda; class Insecta; order Orthoptera; family Acrididae; genus Schistocerca; species Schistocerca piceifrons. Next base: position 301,573,364 of record NC_060149.1, on the reverse strand, counting down.
ATTTATTAGCTAGCAGTACGAGCCTTGACTACCAATCTATTCTGCGAAAACCGCACGTCAATAGCCCTTCCGATTTCATCAATATTTGCGTGCAAGGCTTAGGCGATTCAGCCTGTATATTGTGTACACGAAATTTAGAAGAAGCACCCAGTTTAACAGCCACAATCTGCAATGTACTGGTAATGTTTTCTTACATCTGTGTGGCTCCACTGTTGAATTCATTGTTAACATCTCATCAAAGACAGTTGTTAACGTGGACGAGTGGCTATTCGGAATGAATTTAGCAGTTCAACAGAGAAGTCTTGCGTTATTATATCTACAACAGGTGTTCGATTCTCATCCTAGCTGACATCCATACGTTGCGTTGAAAGTAACTTATTGTCATTCATTTACCAGGACATGCCACAACTCAAACCCTAACAATCTATCGATATTGTATAGGACCTTAATCAGACTAAAAATAGATTGTGGATGCATTTTGTGTAGTAATTTTAGTCTGAAATCTTTTGATAAACTTAACAAGCTTCGTTGCAGTTATCTTAGGACTTGTCTTCGTGCAATGAGGTTAGTGACAGAAAATACTTTGGTAATGGAAAGAGGGGAAATGCCTCTTCAAATTAGAAAGCAATTTGTGGCACGAAAGAATGTAATGGAACATATACGAGTAAGAAATCACTTAGTTATCACCAGAAAGTGGAAAGCGGTTAGAGAGATAATGGTTGATATCAGAGGAAGCAACTAAAATCCCGATTACAAGCCTATAACAGTTTTTTAACACGAAAGAATTTTCATTTGTTATTTTCTATTATATTTGATTCCACTGTATAGAACGTCATTCATGGTCGCATGCATCTTCCACCAGCAGTTCAATTGGTCGTAGTGAAAAGGCACATACTATCTCTAATTTCCGCACATTTCTGTAGCTTCGACAACACTGGTACATATTTTCGCCGATGAACCCAAAGACAGAACAGAAAATGCAGTGGTCTGCTCATTACACTGTTTTACAAAGGGGTACACGAAGGACGTTAAACTTCCGTCATGAACATCCATTTACACTGCGGAATCTATTGTCATCTTAAAGGCAATGAAGAAAGCTTGTTCACTAACCGAAGGAAGGATCTTAATAATATCAGACACAAAAAATGTAAATCAGCCGGTTGTAGAAAAGAAACTGGAGAAGGGATGAATAAAAATAGGTTTATGGCGTGATGAAATAAATACATTTATTTCACTCGGATTAAGTGAAATGTAGAAATCTACGAAATGAAGGAGGGGATAAGCTGACAAAGAAGGCTACATTCGGGAGTGCTCTTAACAAAAGTTTCCTACTACAGATCTGTTGCAACGCATGACTAACACTAACAGAGAGAATGAAATTTTCTCTCTGCAGCGAAATGTGCGCTGATATGGAACTTACTGGTAGATTAAAACTGTGTGCCGGCGCGGGGCTCAAATATGGGATCTTCGCCTTTAGCGGGCAAGTTCTCCATCAACTGAACTACCCAATCAAGACTCAGGACCAGTGCTCACAGCTTTGCTTTACTTCCGCCAGTACATCATCTCCTACCTTCCAGATTTCACAGAATCTCTCCTGCAAAAAGAAAGGATATTGTGGAGGCATGGCTTAGCCACACCCGAGGGATGTTTCCAGAACGAAATTCTCACACTGCAGCGCAGTGTGTGCTGATATGAAACTTCCTGGCAGATTAAAACTGTGTGTCATACCGGGACTCGAACTCGGGACCTATGCCGTTCATGGGCAAGTGTTCTCGCCGCAATCTCCTTTCTCCCAGGAGTGCTAGTCCTGGAAGTTTCACAGGAGAGCTTCTGTGAAGTTTAGAAGGTAGGAGATCAGGTCTGACGGAAGTAAAGCTGTGAGGCTGGGTCGTGAGAAGTGTTTGGGAAGCTCCGTCGGTAGAGAACTTATCCGAGAAAGGCAAAGGTCTTGCACGCAGTTTTAAATAGCCAGGAAGTTTCAGTAGCAGAAAGGCCCGGAAGAACAATTGGAAGACATATGCGAGGTGCCGGGGCTAGCAGTGTATTTAACACTAAATTCTAGAATCTACATATGTAAATGATGCTCTAAGCCCCCCTATTCTAGCTCCGACTTTTGCTGTTGCGCAAGGATTAAGAAATATACGCGAACTGACTGTAATCAACCCTGCAAGTGGAGTAGAAAAGAGTTTGGCACCTGCCATAATTTAATTTGATAAATAAGTTAAATAAAGGAAGGTTTCATTAACGTAGTGAGAAATGATGGGTTGCTCTACCGATTAACAGAATGAAAGTTCTGTCGAAAATAACAGTATCATTTATTAAGACTAAACACAAAATAATAAACAAAAACACATGAAACATTTATAATACATCAGATTGGCTCAAATTGGATACTCAAACAAACGCTGTGAAGGTGAAGTTGTCCCTAAACTAGATTGTGAGGTTTATGACGAAGTGGTATGTGGAGCCAATTCCTTGCCACTCAAATCTTAAGAGAGACACGCAGCTAACCCAACATTAATTGCTGCTACTCAAGACAGAACAAAGTTAGAAAAAGACGAACAGGCGCGCTCTGCTGAGCTCTGATTATCACCTAGGAAAATCCCTATCTGCCGGTGCTGCGGACATACATTACCAAACTGTCTTCTTAACTGCCAGAACACGATCTGGCGTACCGGAGGCGATGGCTGGTTGCTTCGACGTCCTCGAGCGAAAGGCGAGAGCCGACTACCTAGAACACCCGTACAGGCCGAACACAGAACATTCCCGCCCCCACGACAGTGGCCGTGGTTAAATGATCCAATCAGCAACTCGAAAACCGGCGGAAAATTCCACTCTATTGCCGGAGCACTACCATTCCACCAATGGAGATTCTTGGCGCCAATTTCTGCGCTGATTTTGCTATGTCACGGAGCTATGCCCTGAGCAAGCCAATCACAGTTACTATTTTTCAGAAAGCGCGGGAATTTTCCCGCCACAACTGCCTGGGTACACAAGTCATTCCCACGCCTCGCTGGTAGCCCGCCAGAAAGTGTTTTCGCTAAGTTTCTGCGAAGTAACGGAACCTCTAGCCCAGCCGCTACTTCAGGCCCCTCCGGGCGTGTCTTTTGACAATGTCGGCGTCTGGAAAGCATTCACTCGACTCCCTCACACCCTTTCAAAATCAGCAGAGCCCGCCTGTCACCGGACCACCTGGGTGACGAGAGACGCTGCGTGGGAAGCACGCGTGTGAAGGAATAGCAACTTTCCACCGCATGCAGTTAGAGAGGAGAATCGTAAGATAGAAATATGAGAGGGGGCTCATGCCACCTCTCACATATATAAATACAAACGACAATTTTCCGCCTTAGTTAAACTACAAATTTATGTACGAGTCGGTGGTTTCAGCTCACTAGCACGTTGTCCATACATCATGTTCGGATGTGACTGTAACTTCCTACACACCATCAGCGGGTATGTAAATGACTAGAGTTACAAATCTGTGTGACAGAACTGCCACAGCAAAGCATTGGTATTTTTCACGCCTTACACACATGAACAAAACATCCTGAAATTTTTATAGCGTTTAAGAAAGGCGCCTTAATATGCTCACATTGTCTTCCGTAATTTGATTTTTGTACTGTACGATGAGGTCGCAGTATAGTGTGGTGGTGTCGAAAGCAAACGAACAAAAAAAGAATACTAGCTGTATCGTTGATGGATGAGTTACAGCCTCAGCTTTGCAATACTGTCTTCGTGCTACTTTGTAGTGTTTTAGTCTTCTCGTTTTATGTTGTACAACATTTCACCTAGACTTGATCCCTCTCCAGAGACATAGGGCACGTGCAAGATGGACAGAGATCTTGGAATTGTTTCTATTTCGTGGTTAGCTACGATTGAAAGTGAAACCAGAATTCGAATTCTGCAAACTACAGCGACTTGCAGATATTGTTATAAATTAACGTGCTACGTTAGAACATGAAGTGAAAATTAATAGTTAAACGCACCGATGTGAAAATTGCAACACTAGTCCAACTCCGATTCAATCGACGACATTGCCCTTAATTCATAAATTTATTCAAATAGTGTAAGTAGTTTAAACACAAATGCACTGAACTTTGTCACTAAATGGAAACATCAGTTATTTAGCGAATGTAGCATTGGTGTGAAGGTTTCTATTCGAAGCTACCATTGTGCTTGGATTACGACAAGATCTGAGATACTTATATCGAAACCTATAAGGTTTTCACATGCATTAATTTTTCGGGAGTCAGAATTTTAGGAGAAAGATATAACTGAAATGTTTGTTAAATTGGACTCTTTCCGTAACACAAAAAAGTTTATTTTCACACGAAATTTTGGCAGTCGTCTGTCCTGTACCGCTACGGTCGCAGGTTCGAATCCTGCCTTGGGCATGGATGTGTGTGTAGTTAGGTTTAAGTAGTTCTTAGTTCTAGGGGACTGATGATCTCAGATGTTAAGTCCCATAGTGCTCAGAGCCATTTGAACCATTTGTCCTGTACCGTAAAACACCATATTTAATGCACGATTACAGAAAGATTTCGCAAAAGTACGATAATGCTTATGACTAAAAAGAAGTAGGGCCGATCCTACTGCTGAAAACATTTCATCTACACAATTTGGCTAGAAAGGAAAGGAGTTGGTGGTTTACTGCTCCTGGCTACTAGTCACTGGCGCGGACCACATCACTCCATTGTGTCTGATGGCATGACGATGTATGGCAATGTTGACGGTGATTTGTCGGTCGGATAGAAACTTTAAGCTCGACAACACCATTTGTGTTGTTATTCGAGGAAACTAAGCTGTGTGCTGGCATCTAATATCACGCTTTACCTTCACTTTTACATACATAACCTCATGAACAATACAAATATGACACTATGCTTACACAGATTCATCATAGCCATTTCAAGGACACAACATTCTAACTTAATGTAGGAATGGTGGCAAAGGCACGAATAACTGGTGGCCAAACTGTTCTGACAGTCAACAATAACGCACGACTATTCTTTAATTTCTGTAATTCTGATTTCCCCCAATTTTGTAATCAAAAATTAAAAGTTTGAAATTATGGTACTATACTTTAACGAGTTATATTGACGAAGTTTTCTCGTTCTGCCAATAAACAACCGAAGTTCCGTACATTAGACGACGTCGTCGTACCTAGTCGATTAAAAAGTAATCGAAACGCTGTATTCTTTCGTCATATTTATACAGGGTACAGTATACGAAATTTTTTGTACAATGTACAACTTCATTATTACTAATAATAGGGATCGTGAGATGTGTTATGTTCCATTTCTTTCAGACTGGATTTAGTCGTACAGAGACAGATTCTTGTTTCTGATGTGGGTCAGTTTGCTGCGCCTGTTCTTATCCTGCTTCAAATAGATAAGACGTTGCTACAAGAGTAACGACTCTTTATCTTCATTTTTTATCAGACGGAAACAATTGTGCCAGGGTTTCCCTTTCTGTTTATCAAGACGCATATCAGAGTTTTGTTCTTTGGATATTTCTGCAAAGTTGATGTTTATAAAAGTTATGAAAAATTATTTCTTGTAACAGTACTTTGTCTATTAAAACAAGTAAAATTGCTATCCAGATGGTTGAAAGTTGCAGAATGTACTGATACTACGATGTCACCTCAATGTATGCCATTTACGGTGAAATAGATCCTACATTTATTTTAAAAATTGCGCATCTTCTACGCTGGCCTTCGCTGTCGAAGACGTACGCTTAGTTAGATGGCAGTGGCACTCACATAAAGAGAGTGTCTAGCTTTGCAAAGTTTGGTAAAAGTTAAAACAAGTAAAATTGTTATTCAGATTGTTGAAATTTGCAGAACTTATTGATGCTATGTAGTCACCTCAATGCATGAAATTTATGGAGAATTATATTCTCAAATAACATATAAAATGTCGTATTTTCTACCTTGGTCTTCGCTATCGAAGTCATACCCTTAGTTAGACGGGAGTTGCACGCATATAAAGAGAGTGTCCAGCTTTACAGAGTTAGGTAAAATTTTATGTTTTGCAAACAGAGCATCAGAGTAATAAGAAATCGTAAATGAAACAGAAATTACTGTCGTACGTTTTCTTGTGATACTCTTTCTGTGTTACTGATTTGTCATTACGTCCACAATAAGATCTGGAGACAGATTTATCTAATCTATGTTATACATTACTTTGTAAGACAGCAGCGTGTATCGTCGACAATTCTTTGTTTTCAAACTGGTGTCGAAGTTGCAATCGATTTGTTACAGATAAGTCGTCGAGAATTTGTGAAGGTCTTAAGATTAAGAGAAAGTGGTAGTTTCCTATCTTACGGGTAGATGCATGCCTTCAATGCTGCACACTATTAATTCTGACGAGTTGATGTAATCTCCTTCTCGGACCAAACATTGCATACGCTACTCCACAGACAATCGACTACGTCAGTACACATACTTTTCCTAGAACCGTATTGAGAAAAATGCATTTGAATAGATTTAGTGACTCGTATTATTTTTGTTCAGGTTAACCATTCAGTCAACACATGTACAGTACTTCGTAAAAATTAAAGGGCATCATGTTCTTCTCCATAAGTGTTTTCCTGTATTACATTCGTTATATAATATCCGCTTTTCTCTACCTAATCAAGGCATTTGTAGTAGCAGCCTAAGTTTACGGTCGTATCAGTGCTAAGGAAGAAAATTCTTATCCCTGCCGGTAAACAAGGTTCAGAAAAAAAGAATATTAGAGTTCCCAACAAGATGCAACTGAAACGCTGCTGGGCAGCTACGTGACAGAGGAAATGAGGCGACAGCGATAAGGGCCGTCCTGTGTAAACTGATTTCCCCACCGTCAGGGGGAGATTAAAATTGGTAAATGAGAGTCCTAGTCCAGACGTGATCTACTACGCAAGAGGTCACCGACATTATCCGACTCACCTACTGCGATTACAATGCTACAGAAAAGATTTGCGGCAGTGGGAACGAAGGGATTCCATACCACACGGTCGTCTGAGGTTCCGTTTACCACAATCAAAGGCACGGCGACTGACACGGTCTGCCTGCAGAAACAGTGCTTAGAGACATTGATCACTGTACCTGTATAGACCCCATAATAGGCCCAAATAAAACTCAAACCAGGTATTCAGACTGAAATCTGAAATCAGCTGGGCTTTTTGTTGCTGTTATGGTCTTGAGTCCAGAGACTGGTTTGACGTAGCTCCACGCTAGTCTATTCTGTTCAGACTATTTCATGTTTGCATAACTGCTGCAACATATATCCATTTCAACCTATTTACTGTACTCAAGCCTTGTCTTCCTCCTCAGTCCTCCTCCCCCCCCCCCCCCTCCTACTTCGTTCCATTACCAAAGTGATAATTCCCTAATGCGACACAATGTGTCCTATTAATTAATACTTTCTTTTAATCACGTCCTATAGCACCGCATTTCAAAAGCTTATATTCTCTTCTTGTCCAATTTGGTTACCGACAACGTTTCACTTTGGTATAAGGCTACCCCCAGACAAATACCTTGAGAAAATACTTCCTAACACTAAATTTATATTCGATGGAAAGAAGTTTCTTTTACTTAGAAACGATTTTCTTGCTATTGACAGTCAGCATTTTATATCCTCTCTATTTCAGCTATCGGCAGCTATTTTGATAGCCAAATACGATTTTTACTGTCACATTTCCTAATCTGATTCCCTCAGTATTACCCGAATTTTATTCGACAGCATTCCATTACCCTTGTTTTACTTTTCTTAATATTCATCTTAGAACCTCTTTTCAAGTCATTATCCACACCATTCAACTGCACTTCCAACATCTTTGCCGCCTCTGAGATAATTACGTCACCGGTAAGCCACAAAATATTTATTCCATCTTCCTGAGCCTTAATTCGCGTATGAAATTTCTCCTTGGTTTTCTTAACTGCTCACCCAGTGTTCAGGTTGAATAACAACGAAGACGGGATACTACACTGTCTCACTTCCTTCTCTATTACTGTTTCCCGTTCATATCCTTCGACTCAAATAACTAGTCTCGTTCCTGTGCAAATTGTAGATAACTGCCGGCCGGGGTGGCCAAGTGGTTCTAGGCGCTATAGTCTGGAACCGATCGACCGCTACGGTCGCAGGTTTGAATCCTGCCTCGGGCATGGATGTGTGTGACGTCCTTAGGTTAGTTAGGTTTAAGTAATTCTAAGTTCTAGGGGACTGATGACCTTAGAAGTTGAGTCCCATAATGCTCAGAGCCATTTTTTTGTAGATAACTTTTCACTTCCTCTCTTGTATCCCCACCATCTTCAGAACTTCAGAGTGTGTGTTCCAGTCAACGGAGTCGAAAGCGTTTTCCATTTGTACGAATCTAGGTTTCCCTTTCTTCAATCAGAGTCGTAGGGTCAGTATTGCATACTGCCTCGCCTGTTGCTATATTTCTCCGAACTCAAAATGACCCTCCCCGACGCTGGCTTCTGCGATTCTTTCCATTCTTGTGTCCATAATTCTTTCCAGTATTTTGCAAACATGACAAACTAATGGTTCTGTAATATTCATACCTGTCCTCACTTTCTTTCTTTGGGGGTAAGAGTTACGATATTCTTAATTTTATCTGTTGTTTTGAGTGTTATTACATTCTACTTGAAGGCTGAGAGTTTTTTTGCCTGTCCCATGTATCTTTCTTTCATCATGGCTAGCTCTCTCAAAGATCTCAATAATTTAGATGAAGTGTCGTCTATTCCATTAACTTGTTTCGACCTAGGCCTTTTATTGCTCTGTCAGATTCTTCTTGAAGTATCATATCTGGCTCTCATCTCATATTTATTTACTTCCTCTTCTCTTTCTAGAATAATGTCTTCAAATTTGCTTCATTTATATAAAGCCTCTACATATTCCTTCCACTTTTCAGCAGCCCCTTTTTTGCTTACTATGGGCTTGCTATCTAAGCTCTTAACGTTCATACAGGTGCTTCTTATTTCTCCAAAGATCTCTTCAATTTTCCTACAGAAGGCAGCTATCTTTCCCCTATTCATGCATGCTTCTACCGCCTTGGTCTCTTCATCCAGCCATTTTCAGACGTTTGTATTCTATTTGTCTATTTCACTGTTACATTTCTTCCTTTAGTCAATTTCACTCAACATCTCGTATGTTATCCAAGAATTATTACAAGTTAAAATACACTGGTGTGCAAAACTTAAAGACGAAAGTAACTTTCCAATGATTTGTCACTAACAAGTAACATGGACTGTCCATAGAAGGAACTGCTACAGTATAGTGCAGAAGTTAACTGAAAGAAATACGCATACAGACAAACAAAGGTGACACTTTTATTCAGAGACAACAATTACGCTGAAGTCACTGCGATTCATGATGGTCCGCTGGACTTTAGAAAGGCGGGAGATGGTTCTCAATAGAGTGTGAGATCATGAAGCACAGCAATGCACAGTCTGAAAGTGCTCCCATGCTGTCCATTAGGTTAATAAGGATTTCTTGATACATGGTGCTCCATTCCTCCACCAACACGGTTGGCAACTGAAGGATAGTGGTTAGTTGGTTGATTTGAGGGAAGGGACCATAAAACTTGGTCATCGGTCCCATCGGAATAGAGAAGGATGGGGAAGGAAGTCGATCGTGACCTTTCAAAGGAACCATCCCGGCATTTTCCTGAAGCGATTTCGGGAAATCACGGAAAAACCTAAATCAGGATGGCCAGAAGCGGGTTTGAACCGTCGTCCTCCAGAATGCGAGTCCAGTGTGCTAACCACTCGCTCGGTGATGGTCGCTGGTGCATGTGGACGTGCGTCTCCCCAACGCATTCCACATTCCCTCAATGGGATTTAAGTCGGCGGAAGGAGCAAGCCAGTTTATGAACCAAATCTCCTCTCGTTGCAGAGGCTCTTCCATCAGCGCTGTTCGATCGGTCGCGCACTGTCATCCATAAAAATGAAGTCAAGGCCGAATGTACTACTGAAAAGGCGCACATGGAAAAGCAGTACAGTGTGACAATAACGTTGCCGATGAGTGTACCGTGTTCAAAGATTTTGAGGTCAGTACGTCCATGTAACATCATGCCTTCCCTCGCCGTAAATCCTGGACCAACAAAAATATCAAGTTACACAACGTTTCCGGATGCATTACGTATTCCTGCCTCTCACCATATGAGGGTACGTTCAAAATCGCTGTTCAGACTGAATCTACTCTCAGTCGTCGTTGGTCCCGTTTGTATTAAGAAAATAACCAAGGGTTTTCCGCAAGGATAGATCTATGGGCCCATTTTTTGGGATAACTCCATTGAACCCCTCTTTCATATACTGAATGGAAACACTAGAGCGGATGGAGTAGTTGCATACGCGGATGACGTATTAGTTGTCTTATCAGCTGACAACAGAGACCAACTTGAAGAGTAGGCAAGTGAAACACTTCATACAGTTACACATTAGTGCAACACGAACAAGTTAATAGTCGTAAACAGTAAAACTGGATACATTATAATGAGAGGACCAGGAAAAGGAATCCATGTACTAAACTTGGGGGCACCAAGATTAAATGCACAATAGTAACAAGTTATGTTGAGGTACACCTTGACGAGAGACATAGCTTCAGGTTCGAATCCTGCCTCGGGCATGGATGTGTGTGATGTCCTTAGGTTAGTTAGGTTTAAGTAGTTCTAAGTTCTAGGGGACTGATGACCTCAGATGTTAAGTCCCATAGTTCTCAGAGCCATTTGAGCATTTTGAGTTTTGAGCTTTGCTGTGAGTTCGTGAGAACACAGTATTAAACTCACCATGAACAAAACAGCTGTCAAGCGAGGGCAGAGAAGTATGTTAATAACATTGTCTGGGGTGCTTGGTACCAAATCAGCGAATCACTGCATATGGTACTAGGAATATAACCAGTCGACATTACGATCAAACATCGCGCAACACAATACTGGTTGAAAATGGGCAGACGTTACACGATTGAACAAAACACTGGAATACCAGTTTACAACAAGCGCCAACTTAAATTCTGGCTGGTGAAGACCGGGCAGCAAGAATGGCAGGTTAATGATAAGGAGCGCAATGTATAAAACATATTCCCTCATATCCAGGAGCAGCTGAAAATGAGATACGCCAATCACAGCCGTGGCATGGTTCACTTTCTGGCGGGACACGATCGTTATCCCACGCTGTTACACCGCGTGACACTGAGCAACTGTTCAGACTGTATATGCGGGGGAACTGGAGCCCCAGAACACACCGTCCTGACCGACAGGCTGCTCAGTAGCCTAGGACAAAAAGGAAAACACAGAAACACATCAACACAGGATACCATATACAACATAGTGCGCAGAGAGGACCCATGAAACACGCTTAACGTATGATTCATATGGCTCTGAGCACTATGGAACTTAACATCTGAGGTCATCAGTCCCCTATAACTTAGAACTACTTAAACCTAACTAACCTAAAGACATCACACACATCCATACAGGATTCGAACCTGCGACCGTAGCTGTCGCGCGGCCAGACTGAAGCGCCTAGAAGCGCTCGGCCACGGCGACCGGCACACGCTTAACACTTTAACCGACACAGACTTCTCAGCGCTCCACAATGAGCACCTACACAGAAGGACACGCCACTGACGACAAAATATGCGGTACTAGGATATATTCCACAGTGTAGACAAACAATGACGAAAGACGAATGCACAAAAGTCAATTCACACATGAAACGTAATCCACATAAACAAATACATTCTACAAAAATACAAAGTTTAGAGATAGTGAACGACTAGAAAATAAACATAGTAATAGCCTAAAACAGATAAACGTGCAAAGTTGCAAATTTAGACAGTGACCAGCGGTTGGTTCGCAAAGTGTCACGTTAAACTTGTTCTAAGATACATAGTTTTATAATAATTACAAAAGCAAATATATTGAACACTAAATGCACATAACATAACCAATATAGGCATAACTTAGAATCTAAATTCTGGATCATGAAAAACTACGAATATTAAAGGCGTCCTGATCTCAATGGCTGGAGGAACCATACCGTGACTTTCGCCCCCAGAGACCTAAGGTGGTGAGACAAACCTTTCTTCTCTACTCTGTCCTGTCATCTTTTACTTTCTTCTTAAAACTGAAATATTATAATTTCTTCTTTCTCATTTACGTACATTTTATGTTCAGTAAGTATAAAAGTTGCATTACATAAACAAAAACTAAGGAAAATGCAGAGAAAGTAAAAAGTGTCCTCCTCCATGTGGCAGGGACGGGAAACGGTCAGAGTGGTGGTTTTGTATTGGAATGGCCTGTCGGCGATCCCTATGCACACTACCTGATACAGTGACTAAGAGACCTCTACGGCCGGCAGTAAGAAATTAGGTAGCCGACCGCAAAAAAACTAGTGGGATTTAAAAAAAGTCCCTATGCTCTTGGCATCAGTGCGGACGGTGCCGTCTACATCTACATACGTACTGCGAAATCTACTGTACGGTGCGTGGTGAAGGGTACCCTGTACCACTACTAGACATTTCCTTTGTTGTTCCATTCGCAAACAGAGCGAAGGAAAAGCCACTGTCTATATGCACCCACACGAACCCTAATCTTATTAATTTCATCTTCGTGGTCCTTATGCCAAATGCACGTCGGCGACATTAGAATCGTTCTGCAGTCAGCCTCAGATGCCGGTTCTCTAAATTTTCTCAATAGTGCACCTCGTAAAGAACGTCGCCTTCTTTCCAGTGATTCCCGTTTGAGTTCCCGAAGCATTTCTATAATACCTGCGTTTTGTTCGAACCTGTCTTTGACAAATCTAGCAGCCATCCTCTGAATTGCTTCGATGTGTTCCTTTAGTCCGAACTTCTACGGATCCCAAACACTCGAACTGCACTCAACAATGGGTCGCCTAGTGTCCTATTTGCGTTCTCCTTTACAGAGGAACTACACTTTCCTAAGAGTCTCCCAATAAACTGAAGTCAACCATTCACCTTCCGTACTACAGTCCTTACATGCTTATTCCATTTCATACTGCTTTGCAACGTTACGCCTTAATATTTAATCGACTTACTGTGTTAGGCAGCACACTACTAATATTGTAGTCGAACATTATGGGATTGTTTCTCCTACTCATCTCTATCAACTTCCATTTATCTACATTTAGAGCTAGCTGCCATTCATGACACCAACTACAAATTTTGTCTAAGTCATCTTGAATCCTACAGTCACTCAACGAGAACACCTTCCCATACACCACAGCATCTTCAACTGAGCCGCAGACTGCTGCTTAACCTGTTAGTCAGGTCACTTATGTATATAGAAAATAAGGAGGTAAAATCGCACTTCCCTGGGGCACTCCTGACGATACTTGTTTCTGATGAACACTCGCCGTCGAGGACAACCTATTGAATTCTGTCACTTAAGAAGTCTTCGAGCAACTCACATAGCTGGGAACCTATTCCATATGCTTGTAGCTTCGTTAACAGTCGGTAGTGTGGCACCGTGTCAAGTACTTTACGGAAATTTAGGAATATGGAACCCGCCTGCTGCCCTTCGCAGGATCTCATGTGAGAAAAAGGCAAGCTGAGCTTTGCTCTAAAAGCGTGCTGATTTGTGGACAGAAGCTGTTCCCTGCCAAGAAAATTTATTATACTCAAGGGTTCTGCAGAAAACCGATGTTAAAGATACTGGTCTGTAATTTTGAGAGTCAGTTCATTTACCCTTCTGTATACTGGAGTCACCTGCGCTTTTTTCCAGTCGCTTTGGACTTCGCAGTGGGAGAGAGGTACGCGATAAATACAAGCTAAGTAAGGGACCAGTGGTGTAGAGTACTTTTTGTAAAATCGAATTGGGATCCTTGCAGGGCCGTACGACTTATTTGCTTTCAACCCTTTCAACTGTTTCTCTACGCCAGGGATGCTTATTACTATGTCTTACATACGGAAGTCTGTGCGATGGTCAAACGTTTTTCATACCTTCAGCGGCCTGACGTTGTGGGGCCAACCCCATTTGGCGCTACATTCACGCTGACCTCACTCCATGTGTCGTCCGACTTCCTGTGCATGACAGGTATGCCTCTCGCAACATGCTTCCACACTTTCATTCATTTCCAACAAGTAGTTAACACGTTATTTTACTTTGTGTAGTTCGTCCTTACAACAGTGTATACTGGTCCATCGTCTTTTGCTGTCAGAGGTTGTTAACTTAAAAAATATATAAAAGTGATCCATGAAAGCTTCTGCGAAGAATGAAGTAAGAGAGCAACTGCAATTATTGTAGCTCAGCATATGGCAAAAAAATTATGGACAACAGTAGGATATATGAAATTAGATGCATTGACCCTAAGTAGTTTTCAGTTCATCACTCAGGCAAAGCCCTAGGAAATAGATTCTCCGAGAACAATCGCAGCTGGAGACAACAAAACTCCAATGTACTGAGCGTTTATAAATTTAATGAGGCTACGAGAAGACGAAGTCCCATAGCTTCCATTTGGCAAAAACAGTATGCGAAAACTGGCACCGTTGGAAGCACTTCACATTAATAAACATACGGAACACAGTGCATACCTAATACTAAAGACTGAAATTGAGCTAATTATCTCCTGTCTCCTGAAATTCAGTAAATCCTCTGATTTCTCTACGCTTCCAACTCTGTCTATATCACCCTGCTCAAGCATTTTGTTTTATGTTTGTGTTATATTGGTTTTCAATATGTCTGAATTTGGTTAATATTGTGCTGTTTCACTAACATCACTTCACTTGTGTGAAATTCTACATATTCTTATAAATCTACACATTACACGTTACTTACGGCGATAGGTAACTTCTAAATTTAGATATAGCTGTCTAGTGATTTGCACTTATAATATGACTTTAACTCTCCCCTCTCTCTCTTCTTTTACAATAATTCAACAATTAATTTTAGTGGCATCCGCTACGTCACGATTGCATTTTCAAAGGTGAATTTCACTCTGTTACTTTTGTTGTACATAATTCGTGTGCGAGTTGTTACCAGCTTGCCATCACTCATTTCTTTTTACAAAAAACTCGTAAGGGAAAAATCTGTTCACAGCGAAATGCATCAGGTTGGAGCCAGTCTGGCGGTTTCATTTTTGTTAAGAGTGTTAGTTACTTAATCAATTGATCTAGACATTTCTTCGCTTGTTATGTTAGTACAATGCGGGCTTTGATACGCAAATACGTAAGTCTAACATGATGATTACCGATGTAACACCTTCTCTCTAACAAACTTAGTTTCCCATCTTTTTGCGTACTGGATTACATGTGGTGTCTGAGTGGTGAGGCCATCGGCATTGAACTGACACTCTTGTGCATGATGGTCCTGGGCGGCAGTTACCTGAGCCCTCAGATAAGTGTGTTACCATCAGGGATGGTCCAGCCTCCCACTCGCCACTGTCGGTCACCCTCGGCGTACGATGTCTAGGCGCCCGTGGTATTGGGGGAAGCGCCTCTTCTCTACGAGTAGACCGTGTCCTGATATTCTTGACAGTTGTGCCGACTGCATATAATATCTTGCAGGGGCAGTAGGAAGCCATATTAGGCCCACCTTGGAATTTGACAACATCGCGGGTGGCCCCGGTCTGGCGAGCAGAGAGGGCGTTTCTGGAAATTTTAGGCTGCAGTTTGGACTGCAGACAAGATCTTGCGGAGGACAAGAAGCGCTACATCGCACATCAGGCTCGCTCCGGAATTTCACTGCCTCCTTGGCACGGATACTTGGAGGTTATCGGCCCAAACGTAAATCGTGAACTAGCTGTCTGAAGATGAACCTATCGGTTCGAAACCGGTAACGGTGCTGTTTAAATAAATAAATGGCATTGTAAAAAGTGGCTGGTTGCTGTAATCTTCTGTGTAAGGATCAACCTATATTTTGTACACGGACATGAGCTCAATATGTCGGTTTTTGACAAAATGGCACCGAGCTTTTGACGTGGGAAATAGCGCACTCATTGACTGGATAATATTCTAAAAATTAGCCAGAGTGAAGGAACTAGTGTCGACTTTCGAAGGGACAGAAGCTTGAGTTTCCACTCTTTGGACAGGGCGTCCATAGTTTTCCCAGGTAGTGGTCTAGCACCAAACTTTTGTAAATTTGTTCAAACTGAAAAAAAAACTAGTAGAGTGGCTCAAGTAATAACAAACCTTCTGGAAGAGAGAGAGAAATATTTACCTCTCATTGGTGGCGTTCCTAACAGTCTGTCTTATTCGACTACCAGTTATTTTTGGAGCTCTTTCCACGGAGAGCTCAGGGGAGAATCATTTTAACTTAACTCTCTGAGTGGGGCGCGAAGGCGAATGGTTTCTTGATCGGGATGAGAAGCAGAACGGGACTCTTGGTTGGGACCAAGCCGCAGCACTCTTCTTCAGCTGGCAGGGGGTTGAGGCGAGAAATCCATCCCCTGTACAGGCTACATGCAGCACCTGCAGCGAAAATTCCTTCTGCCATTGGTGAAGTCGTAGCTCGTCTTTTCGCCTCTTAAAGTTGGTGGCAGCAAAGCGAAGCGCGATGCAGTGACAGGACACGAGTAGGCGCGTTTTTAGTTAAAGCACATTATCTCGTTTCGAATCACGCTCTGGCCGTCGAGGGCTTAACGATGATGCAGTTATTTGGATCCCTTCATGTATTTTCCTAACACTACCAAAACGACACTACCATCATTTCTGATGTGAAATCGTGAACTTACTCTACTTGAATGAGCTCGCGAGTGTCCGCCCATGGTAGCTGAGTGGCGCCGGCACGGTAGCTCAGCGTGTTCGGTCGGAGGGTTAGCAGCTCTCTGTAATAAAAAAAAAACTGAGTGAATTATCAATAACGAACTTCAACGGATTTCATGGTACGTCCGCTCCGAACAAGGCAACGAACGTAAACGAACAAAATGAGATTAAAACAAAAAAAAGTGGTCAGCGCGACGGAATGTCATAATTAACGGCCGGGGTTCGATTCCCAGCTGGGTCAGAGATTTTCCTCGATCTGGGACTGGGTGTTGTGTTGTCCTTATCACCACCCTTTCATGCTCATCGTCACACAAGTCGTCGAAGTGCCATCAACTCGAAAGACTTGCACCAGGCGAACGGTCTACCCGACGGGAGGCTCTATCCACACGCCATTTCCATTTACCTCGCGAGTTAGTTAACGGACTATTTTCTTCCTTTTCCAGTGGAATTTGCCGCTCAGTTGTTACAACTATTTATATGTTCATGTTTTATAATACGATTTCTACTTACCTACAGTGTCTGCGAGGGTTGACTATTACGTTTGTTTATCATGTGTTGCTCTTCCTGAGGAATATTTTGTAATAAATGATGGTCTTAGTTACCGCTCTTTCAATTCAGTCTACAAGTTGTTGATCATGTCGGCACCAATGACGCATGTTACTGAGACCGTCTTCAATTCCTATGGGTGGCTGGTTGGAGTGGTGAAGACTGTTGTCCTTGCTCGCTGAGTACAAGCAGGGCTCACGATTTGCACCATAGGGTCAACCGGGGATCTTTACTTTGGCGCCTAGTGGAGGGTCTCAACCAAAAGCTCAGTCGATTCTGTGACAGTCATGGCTGCAAACATCTGCACCTGCGTATTTGCGTGGACAGCGGGATGCTCTACAAAAAGCAAACTGCGAGTTGGGTAGCAGAGTACTTGTTGAGTGCAATGTTCCTAAACCTACTGCTCTCCAGAAAATTTGTCGCAATTGAATTATTTTCGGAATCGAGAGCTGGATGGAATCCGAATTACAAGCTCCGAAATACTTATCGAAGCATGGAACTTATATAAAAAAGACAGATTAGACGCATAGGATGGGGAGTGTTGATGGCTGCAACAAAAATATTTTGCTTATCGTGGTCGCATCTGAGTCTGGCTGAAGTTATCTGACTCGAGTACCAGACCTAGGCAAACTCAGGTTAGTTACTGCAGATTTTTACCGGCCACCTGATTCCGCCTTAACAGTTGTATAATCTGTGGTGTCACCGCCAGACACCACACTTGCTAGGTGGTAGCCTTTAAATCGGCCGCGGTCCATTAGTATACGTCGGACCCGCGTGTCGCCACTGTCAGTGATAGCAGACCGAGCGCCACCACACGGCAGGTCTAGAGAGACGTACTAGCACTCGCTCCAGTTGTACAGCCGACTTTGCTAGCGACGCCACACTGACAAATACGCTCTCATTTGCCGAGACGATAGTTTGCATAGCCTTCAGCTAAGTCAATTGCTACGACCTAGCAAGGCGCCATCACCAAGTTATATTGAGATGATAATACTGTATCAACAAGACCAATGTTCACCAATTGTGGATTAAAGTTAAGTATTCCAGCAGCTACGTACTTTTCTTTATAGCATTCATTACGTATCCTGTTTCAGACATCACGCCAGCCTGCGTGAGTTTAAGCGCGTGCCTTTCGGCTTCCTCTCATTGTATCTAGGCTGTCTTGCCTAGACACAACATAATCATTCAAAGAAAGTCTACGCACAGTAGCGCGGAAATACTGAGATATTGCAATATCAATTGGAGACGACCTTAATCTACCGAGTATCGAATGAGACGTCCATGGATTCATAGCAGGTGGTACAGACAGACAGTCTTGTGAACTACTTTTGAATGCGTTTTACGGAAACTGAGTTGAACGACTGGTTACACAACCCACACTAAATGGAAATATTTTAGACTTCGTAACTAAAACAGACCTGCTCTTATCGACAATATCAATATAGAGACAGGGCTTAGTGATCATGATGCCACACTAGCGACGATGATTGCTAAACTTAATAAAGAGGTCAAAAAGTTTAGGAGAGTATTTATGCTAGAAAAACAGATAAGCATTTACTAGTAATATACTTAGACAATGAATGGACATCATTTAGTTCCAATATGATGAATAAAGAGGTATCATGGGCAAAGTTTAAACTGATTGTAAATCGCGCTCTGGAGATGTATGTGGCAAGTGAGTGGATTAAGACTAGAGAAGACCTACCGTGGTTTAATAATAAAATTCGAAAACTGCTGAAGAAGCAAATACTGTTGCACTCTCAATTCAAAAGGAACGTGCAAAAGTCGACAGGCAAAAGTTAGTGGAAACTCGTGCGTGCGTAAGGAGATCGAAGCACGGAGCAAATGACTTCCACCATAGTACCTCAACAAAAGACCTTGTCGACAACAACAGAAAATTCTGGTCATATCTAAAATGGGGTCGAAGATCTCAATCCAGTCATATGTCGATCAGTCTGTGATGAATTTATTCACGCAGGAGGACATATAGTATTTTGACTGTCCCGCAGCTTCCCGTCTGGAGGTCATAGAATTAGGCATCCCAGTCGTACAGATACAACTGAAAGAGGTGAAAATAAATAATTCGCCAGGTCCAGATGGAATCAGATTTCGGTTTTACAGAGAGTACTCTGTGGCAATGGTCCCTTACTTCATCTGCATCCATCGCGAATCTCTCGCCCAGGGTAAAGTTCCAAGCGACTGGAAAAAAGCGCAGGTAGCTTCTGTATATAAGACACATAAAAGGAACCGCATAATTACCAACCAATAATATCCTTAACATCTGTTTTCTGCGGAATTCTTGAACAAATCCTGAGTTCGAATGTAATAAACTCCTTTGAGAGAGAAAGGCTTCTGTCCACAAGTCAGTACGGATTTAGGAGGGGCGTTCAATAAGTAATGCGACACATCTTTTATCTCGGCCAATTTACGCTGAAAAAATACGACATTTCTTGTGGGATATTGCGGAATATTCCCCCTTCATCCCCTATAGTTTCATTAAGTTCCGATAATTCGCGGCGCTGTACGTTGCCTTCAAAATGGGGTCTGTAACGGAGGTTCGTGCCAAGCAGAGAGCTGTCATTGAGTTTCTTATGGCGGAAAACCAGAGCGTGGCACATATTTGTAGGCTCTTGCAGAATATCTACAGGGAACTGGCGATGAACAAAAGTACGGTGAGTCGTTGGGTGAGGCGTGTGTTATCATCGCAACAATATCGCGCAAACCTGTCCGACCTCCCGGATCTCGCGCCTTCCGACTTCCATCTGTTTGGCGTAACGCAGGATGCACTCTGCGGAAAGCAGCTCCAAATGTAGATAAATGTAAGTTAATATGAATGAGTAGAAAAAACAATCCCGTAATGTTCGAATACAACATCAGTAGCGTGCTGCTTGACAGGGCCACATAGATTAAATACCTAGTTGTAATGCAGCAAAACGACGTGAAATTCAACGACCATGTAACGATTGTTGTAGGGAAGACTTTTTCTTGGGAAAATTTTAAGACAGGGTATCTCATTTATAAAAGAGACGGCATGAAGAGCACTAGTGACACCAATTCTTGAATTCAGCTAGTATGTTTGGGATTCCCACCAGGTCGAATTAGAGAAAGACATACAAAAACAAAAGTTATCGTCACCTCTGTTCCGAGAGTTCCGGAAGCTGTACAGAAAATTGGAATAGAGATCAACATGAACATCATTTCATCTCTTTCTATTGCTCATGAAAACCACACATTGCACGTTGTACCGCCATTCAGCGAGACCTTCAGAGGTGGTGGTCCAGATTGCTGTAGACACCGGTACCTGTAATACCCAGTAGCACATCCCCTTGCATTGCTGCAAGCCTATATTCGTAGTGGCATACTATCCACAAGTTCATCAAGGCACTGTTGGTCCAGGTTGTCCCACTCCTCAACGGCGATCGGCGTGGTTGGTGGGTCGCGTCGTCCATAAACAGCCATTTTCAATCTATTCCAAGCATGTTCGATAGACTTCATACCTGGAGAACATACTGGCCACTCTAGGCGAACGATGTCATTATCTTGAAGGAAGTCATTCACAAGATGTGCACGATGGTGCGCGAATTGTCGTCCATGAAGACGAATGCTTCGCCAATATGCTGCCGAAGTGGTTACACTATCGGTCGGATGATGGCATTCACGTATCGTACAGCCGTTACGGCTCCTTCCATAACCGGCAGCGGCGTCCCCCAAAACAGCAGGGAACCTCCACCTTGCTACACTCGCTGGACAGTGTGTCTAAGGCGTTTAGCCTGACCGGTTTACCTCCAAACAGTTGTCTGGTTGAAAGCACATGCGACACTCATCGTTGAAGAGAACGTGATGCCAATTCTGAGCCGTCCATTCGGCGTGTTGTTGGGCCCATCTGTATCACGCTGCATGGTGTCGTGGCTGCAAAGATGGAACTCGCCATGTGCGTCGGGAGTGAAGTTCGCATCATGCAGCCTCTTGCGCACCGTTTGAGTCGTAAGACGACGTCCTGTGGCTGCACGAAAAGCATTATTCAACATGGCGGCGTTGCTGTCAGGGTCCCTCCAAGACATAATCCGTAGGTAGTGGTCATCCACTGCAGTAGTAGCCCTTGGGCGGCCTGAGCGAGGCATGTCATCGACAGTTCCTGTCTCTCTGTATCACCTGCATGTCCGAACTACATCGTCTTGGTTCACTCCGAGACGCCTGGACGCTTCCGTTGTTGAGAGCCCTTCCTGGTACAAAGTAACAATGCGGACGCGATCGAACCGCGGTATTGACCGTCTAGGCATGGTTGAACTACAGACAACATGAGCCGTGTACCTCCTTCCTGGTGGAATGGTTGGAACTGATCGGCTATCGGACCCCATCCGTCTAATAAGCACTGCTCATGCGTGGGTGTTTACATCTTTGGTCGGGTTTAATGACATCTCTGAACAGTCAAAGGGACCGTGTATGTGATACAAAATCGACAGTCAACGCCTATCTTCAGGAGTTCTGGGAACCAGGTTGATGCAAATCTTTTTTTCATGTGTGTAAATCGACGCAATTCAGGGGCGTACAGATATATTTGCTACCGACGGGGTCGATCACCACTCAAATGGGAATCCCTGGAGGGAAGACGAAGTTCTTTTTTGGAGGCATTATTGACGAAATGTAAGGAACCGGCATTTTAGGTTGCCTGCAGAACGATTCTACTGTCGCCAACGTTCATTTCGCTTAAGGACCACGAAGATGATATGAGAGAAATCAGGGTTCGTACGGAAGTTTATAGACAGTCGTCTTTCCGTCGCTCTATTTGCAAGTTGAACAGGAGAACACATTTCTACCAACGAGAGACCACTATGTTGATACCATCACTATAGAATGTTTGACTTTTTGACAGAGGCACATCCTCACCTCTGATTGCGTCGGTTGATCATAATCAGATTGACGATTAGTCCCGCCGTTGCCGTACGCAGGCGTCAACTCCGAACTCTGTCACACGCACTGAGGTTAACACCACGGTGTCCTCTATTATGAGCACGAACAACGCAAGGTCGCACATTACTCATGTCGATACAATCATCACCGTATACAGCTTTCGTTAGTCTATGGATTTTACTTGGCCGGCCTCTGTGGCCGAGCGGTTCTAGGCGCTACAGTATGAAACCGCGCGACCGCTACTGTCGCAGGCTCGAAACCTACCTCAGCCGTGGATATGTGTGATGTCCTTAGGTTAGTTAGGTTTAAGTAACTCTACATTCTAGGGGACTGATGACCTCAGATGTTAAGTCCCATAGTGGTCAGAGCCCTTTGATTTTACTTGGAGGCAAGTTTTCTGCGGTTGGAAACTCGATAACAGCACACAGTTTCTCACTCTCGTACATAAACTGTCGGAAAAAAAAATTAGTACACCTGGAAAGACGACCTCGATTTTGATCCGTTGACGACATACGCCAACTGGGGGATAGTAGATGTAGCGATGATGTTTTCAACGTTGTCCGCTGAGAGACAGCGTAGTGGTTCAAATGGTTCAAATGGCTCTGAGCACTATGGGACTTAACATCTGAGGTCATCAGTCCCCTAGAACTTAGAACTACTTAAACCTAACTAACCTAAGGACATCAGACACATCCATGCCCGAGGCAGGATTCGAACCTGCGACCGTAGCGGTCGCGCGGTTCCTGACTGAAGCGCCTAGAACCGCTCGGCCACACCGGCCGGCGAGAGCGTAGTGGTCTAACTACGAGAGCACCATCTGTATCTGCCCTTTGATAGTAAATGCTCCCACCCAGGAGGTTCAAAGTGTTGCAAATATGTGAAGAAAGGCAACCATACCACGGAGACACACTCGTGCTTCCTACAGCCAAACGAGCGAGTTTGAAAGGGATCAGGTTGTGGCTTTCCGAGTGGCGAGATGGTCGTTTCGGAGAACTGTCACACAAGTTGAAAGTGCTGCGTCAGTTGCGCATACCATGCGGGCTTGTGAGCCCAGACACGTTAACACGAACTATTGCGAGCCGGTTATTATCGTTGAGACTACATGCACGCACACCTCTAGCCCGTCTGCCACTCATTCGATAACATTTTCGCTGGTCGACTGATGCCATCAGTGATTCACTTACAAGACGGAACCGGGCGCTGTGGTCTTCATCAATGGAAGCAGATTCTGCCTGCACTCAAGATAGGGTCGTTTGCGCGTACGACGTAGACCTGGTGAGCGCTGTCTTGTAGAGTGCATGCATCCAAGACATATTGGCTGCTCCCCAGGCCTTATGGTATGTGGTGCGCTAAGCTACAACTCTCGTTCACCTTTGGTATTTCTGGCGGGGACGCAGACCAGTGCTTGGTACCTGCAGAATATTGTTAGACTCGTTCTTTTGCCGTTCTTTCAACAGGAATGTGCTGTGTTTTTCCAACAGGATGATGCTCGCCGACACACGGCCCGTGAAACCCGACGGACTCTGAAAGACGTGCAGCAACTTCCCTCACCAGCACGAACTCTGGACTTGGCTCCAGTCGAGCACGTGTGCGATATGGAGGGACGTGAAATCCAACCGCGAGGTGTGGCCGCGCGGTTTGAGGCATCATGTCACGGACTGTACGACCCCTCCCGCCGGAGGTTCGAGTTCTCACTCGGGCATGGCTGTGTGTGTTGTTCTTCGCTTAAGTTAGTAAGTTACTTTAAGTAGTGTGTAAGTCTAGGGAACGATGACCTAAGCAGTTTGGTCCCTTAGGACTTCACACACATTTGGACGTGAAATGACTCGTGCGAGTCGTCAATCAACAATCACAGTTTGGTTTCCGAAGTGGCAAAAATACGGAGTCAGCCATAATAGAATTCAGACATGTTGTACTTAATGCTCTTGACAAAGATGAGTGTGTCAAGGGCATATTTTTGAGTCTTTCCAAGGCATTTGATGCAGTCGACCACCAGCTTCTATTAATTAAATTAGAAGCATTAGGAATAGCAGGGGTAGCCAATGAGTGGTTTCGATCATACCTAGCAGATAGGGTACAAAGAGCAGAGATAACACATACTTCAAATAGACCTAAACATGTAGTAAGCCACTTATGAGAACCAAAATACATTAATATAGGCGTTCCGCAAGGTAGCATATTAGGACAAATACTATTCCTGATATACATCAATTACTTTTCCAGTAGTGTTACTCATGGTGAAAAAGTTCTCCTCGCTGATTTCAGCAATATAATAGTAACTGAGAAAACAAGAGAACTCCTTGTGGAGAAAGCAAATGAAACTCTCAAAGGAGTTTACGATTGGTCAATTAGCAATAAAGTGACATTGAAGATCAAGAAAACTAATGCCATGAAGTTCAGTTTGAAGACGGAAAATGACAATGTTAAATTAAATGTAGATGGCACCTCTGTAGACTATGTAACAAATACAGAATTTGTAGGAATGAATATTGATTCTCAGTTGAAGTGGTGTGAACACAGAAAGGTACTTGCAAACATAATTTCATCAGCATGTTATACCCTTAAAATCCTGTCATCAGTGTGTAACAAGCAGTGTCTTTTAGTTACATACTATTCATAAGTTCACACAGTTCTTAGCTATGGCATTCTTTTTTGGGGAACAAACGCACAAAATATGAACATAATTTTCAAACTCCAGAAAAGAGCTATAATAATAATAACCAAAAATAGTAGTCAAGCTCATTGTGAAGCTCTGTCCAAAACACTGGGGATTTTAACTGCTCCGTGTGAATACATTTAGCAGTCAGTTGTACGCATCAAAAATACATTGGTAGTTACTGCACAAACGGCTCTGTCCATGACCATGCAACAAGAGCTAGACTGAACTTACATTTACCAAGAAAAAAAATCTACATAAAATTCGAAACAATGTTTTCTACCAAGTAATAAAACTGTACAATAAATTACCAAAAGAGATTAAAGAAACTGCAAAAATACACTTATTTAAAAAGGCAGCTAAAAGTACCTCTTATGCAATACATTTTATACATTGAAGCACTACTTAGATAAATCAGAGTAGGTTTTGGTAAAAAAAAATGCTATACAAATAAATAATAATAATGATTATAAAACATCCAACATTCCACATAACACCTTCACACTATGTTTTTTCCTTCTTTTTTCCTTTTCTAGAAAAACTTACCGCCAAGCTATGCATAAAACAATACTAACACTTCTTCCTCTTTCTGAGCTCAACATCTCACTCATTATAGAGGGATGCCGACTCGGTTTTTCAGGATAGCAAATGGGAAGTTGCGGTACAAAAATGGCCTTGAGGTCACCAGCGTCGTGTATGTGTTTGTGTGTGGAGTGAGTGAAGTGTTATGAAACAATGTGTGTATAATGTGTGCAGTGACTGATAGTGAGATATGAGTGAACAGTGTGGGATTACATTATTTAATATGTTATTTGTAAAAAAAAAGTATTGTATACCAGGAGTAAGTCTAATGATTGTCTCTAACTAGAAGTCTGTAAATGTATGCGTCTAAGGATTAGCTTATTTTAAATTGGACTAAACTTGTAAATACTTTGACATGCCCTATATCCTTATAAAAATAGATCTATGAATGAATAAAGCTACTACTGTTACTACTACTGCTACCCTTACAGAACTAAGTGAACAGGTCGAGCAGGCGTGACATAGCATATCCCAGAACAGTATTTTCTATCTGTAGGATCGACAGGATGCCTGAGTGAGTGTCTGCGTTGCCGCCCGTGGAGGCTACAGCACGTTCTCATATGCGTCGATACCTGGTACCTCAGATCTGCTTGTGCTGTTGATCTGTAAATGCAATCATTTCATGTACCCCATATGCACTGTTGCAACAATAATTCTTGAGTGAACTGGAAATCTCTAAAATGGTGTACAGTTTTTTTTACATTACAATACAGCCATGTTACACCCTACAATTCGGAGCCATCTAGCGGCAGAGGTTTGCAACTTGTATCAGCGAAACGGGAAGGTTGATCGAGTGATATGTATGACGTGTAATACCTCTACCTGTACGTGTAGAATAGTTGTCTCGAAGTTGGGTGCTAGTTAATATGCGGTTTCGACTTCAGCTCGTACATCTTAGGTGATTGAGTATGGCAGGAAAAGTGAGCGCTAATAATTCGCCATCCTATGTTTGGGCAGGGCAACGGCTTTGCCGCAGTGGAGATCACGTGAGATCACCGAAGTTAAGCGCTGTCAGGCGTGGCCGGCACTTGGATGGGTGACAATCCAGGCCACCATGTGCTGTTGCCATTTTTCGGGGTGCACTCAACCTCGTGATGCCAATTGAGGAGCTACTCGACCGAATAGTTGCGGTGCCGGTCAAAGAAAACCATCATAACGACCGGGAGAGCAGTATGCTGACCACACGCCCCTCCTATCCTCGTCCTCAGCTGAGGATGACACGGCGGTCGAATGGTCCCGATGGGGCACTAGTGGCCTGAAGACGGAGTGCTATGTTTGGGGACTGAAGTATGGTTTTCTAAACACATGTTCCTGCGACGGGCATCTTTCATCGAGTTGCTGCTGAATGCCTCCAGCATATGGCAATATGTATGACGTGTAATACCTCTACCGATATTGAGAACAGAATAAAAAATTCGGAAGCATTATTTTTCTGCTTGCCTAGGTAGATGTTGAGTAGATACGGTAGACTTTACGAGAGACTGGCTGGAACTCGAGGTATATTTCTGATTCTATATCGACAAAATGCCGACACGTAAGTTTCTGTTAAAACTTACATGTGTGTGCGAAGTAATATAGCGTTAATTCTAACGCATAATGGATGTACGTTAGAGGACAGCCAACGGCGTCCTTTCCTGCGTCCGCTCACGTAGCCGCACTGCAGTCGTAAGAACACCTGGTAAACATTGATGATGTAAATGCTTACTCCGTTCACAGATTAGTACCTCTCGTCACACGAGCAGTAACAGATGGTGGAGATTGCGAAAGTCCGCTGCTCGCGAGCAGTCAAGGTGCAATCTAGTGAGTGTGCGAATATCACTGGAGGTTCCTAGCACGTAGGGTTGCTATTTGCTGCCAGCGTGGCTCTTAGGAACGCTAGAGTATGTTTGACGGAACAACAGAAGGCTTCGTTGCTTCATGAACAATACATTTCAGATTGTAACTGCGATCCAAGAATTGTAACGGACTCTATAATTGAATATCATAGATTTCGAAAAGATGACGTGTTCTTTCTGACATGATGAGACAGGTGCTGTCTAGCTGACCTGGGTTATTTTGAAAAATGGGGGTTTTCTCGCGTTCGATGAGACGAGTACTGGGTATCACGTCGCCCTCATGGCTTAAGTGGCAATCATATGTAAAGTTAACAACAATTAACAAACACATAGCGTCGATAACCCAAAATGAAAGGAAAGAAGAGTTGTCTAATATTCATTTGATAATGAGGTAATTACAGATAGGGCACAGGGGCAGTAACATAGTGTACGTGTGGGATTCCTCTTACACAGCTGTCACGCTTACTGCTGCCCTCCGCCAAGCTTGACCAACGGTCCGTAGCAGCTTCCAGTACACCTACTGTGTAATGTGCTGCATATACATCTATATTCTTCAAGCCACAGTATGGTGGTGGCAGTTGGCCACAGTGTGCTGTACGGTAGGTGAGAGCCTGCAGGATCGCCCAATGAAATGCTTCTAGTAGTTCCCTTGGGGCCCGCTCAGCCTAGGCGACATACCTGTCAAGCTAGAAATTATTCCTAAAAGCTACTCTCAGTGAATGCAATTCTAGATAGTAACATTGGTATGAAAACTGTCCATGAGATTGGAAAGAGCCCATTTTTTCTAAGTTAAAATGGCGAGAATTTACTCGAAGTATCTTTTGTTTTCCCCTCTGTTTGGTTCGAGCACCAGACTCACACATGAGGGTTTTCGCCCAAGGGGTTCATATCCTGACAACATTATTTTTTCGCAATTTCAGCTAGTTTCACATTTTTTGTAGTTTTCGCAGTATATAAGCATTACACATATTCACTAAACTAAACTATTGGTGCTCGTGCGAGTATCATAGCGATGAATTCAAAGATTTAAAAAAAAATATTTAAATAGACTGGCATGCGAATTTTCCAAATGATTTGAGGTTATTACCTCGTTTCGTTTTGCTGGAATAAATGGCTGTATTTCCACCGTAAGTTACATTGAGAAGTATCCTTTATTTAATGTTAGGTGACTAGTTTCGGCCGCCCGGGATTAGCTGAGCGGTCTGGGGCGCTGCAGACATGGACTGTGCGGCTGGTCCCGGCGGAGGTTCGAGTCCTCCCTCGGGCATGGGAGTGTGTGTTTCTCTCCTTAGAATAATTTAGGTTAAGTAGTGTGTAAGCTTAGGGACTGATGACCTTAGCAGTTAAGTTCCATAAGATTTCTCACACATTTGAACATTTTTTTTTTTTTTTCTAGTTTCGGACATTGCGTCCATTCTCAATCCATCCGTCTCCCTGTTTTATTTTATTTTATCCTCACTCTGTTCTCTGCAGGGTTGCACGAGCATCCTTAAGGTACACACCGGCTACTGACCTTTGTCTCCATATCCAACCTTTTTCCACAGGACACCCATCCTCTTCTATATTCACCGTTTTTTTAAGTCGTCCTCCCTTGTCAACATATGACAACATGTTCTACTACCATTCAGTGAGAGACGTTGAGAACAACTTAAAAATTTTACATCTAGCAGAAAAGGGAGCCACTATGAATATATTGGAAGAAATAGAAATAAACATACACAAAAACAGCTCCCCAGACTGTATCCTTAATGAACAAACTGAGTTGACTAACACCCCTTTCCTGAAAAATTTCCAAAAATTATTTCCCATCCTCCAAAGCAAATAGTATTCCTACGCCTATCTG
Organism: Schistocerca piceifrons; assembly: GCF_021461385.2. Classification (NCBI taxonomy): domain Eukaryota; kingdom Metazoa; phylum Arthropoda; class Insecta; order Orthoptera; family Acrididae; genus Schistocerca; species Schistocerca piceifrons. Next base: position 301,544,288 of record NC_060149.1, on the reverse strand, counting down.
CAGCTCAAGTAGCAAATTTATATGTTACTACAATTCTCATGATGCTAAATGTAAATAAATAATGTACTATCTTACCCATATATATAAATCTTTGACATGGAACATCTTTATAATTAGTGTAGCAGTATTCGCTCTAATATTCACAAAATCAGTGTTTCCCTGTACTGGTGTAAAAGGCAATCCAGTTTTTCCAGACATAGGGCATCTTTATAATGTTACGATACATCATAGCATCTTTGACACTCATATGTTTCTAAACACTTTGTATCTATCAAGACATGTGGTGCATGTGAGAAATCTGTTCTGTGAGAAATCTGAAGTGCTCAGTGATACAAATTTACGTTTGGAACGGCAGGAAAGTGGTGGAAATTTATTCAGTGACAAATCTGAAGCGCTCAATTATACAAGTTTATGTGTGCAATGATGGGAATGTGGGGAAAACTACGAACGTCGTCTGCTGGATGAAAACTATGAAAATAAGTACTCCAAACCGACATTTCACGTGAGTCACATCCCAATGCAAATCTGTAACGCAACCATCTGTGTGACGCGCTTATGATTATGTATCATTTATATTTTAGGATAACTAATCAGTAAAAAACGCACCACATGTTCTAAAGAAAGCATGAAAGCCGTCTGACGATGACTTGTAATGATTCGAAACCGTTAACGGTATCTTTTGAATAAAGGAACTTAAAATAAATTTGTGGCTGGTTGCTATCTCAACACCATCAACATCTGTCCTCAGATAACAGCCACGGTCTTCAACTATGTCATCATATGACAAAATTGCAACTCATTCTTTTCTCTTTTCTCTTCAGATCTGAGCAAGCTGCCTTACTCTGCAGATGTACACTAACTATCTCGTATCACACTGATGGAGCACTATTTCGTACACATAACATTCTGTTAAGCACAGTGATGAAAATTGCTGGAATCGTACTGACTGGACCGGAAAGTGTTACATCATGAGGCATCAGATCGATAATTATCAAACTTTGTGGAAATGTTTATCACAAAACGGGTATTAAGTGATTCAGCTATCATTCCACTCTGAACTGTTGTGCATAATCAATATCAGTGAATGGTGTGATCACCATGAGCATGTATTCGGTGTGAAGTGGAATTAAAAAGCCTCCGAATGCCAGAATAAGGAATTTATTGCCATTCCTAAAACTCATGCTGTGATGCTTCATAAGGAATGTTCGGTTGAGCCTGGGCAGGACAACGAAGGATCCATTTTATTTATGTGCTGCAATGTGAGGACTTGCATTACCCTGCTGAAAGTTTCCGTTTGATAACCTAGTCATGAGGCCGATGGCAACAGGGTTTACCATCTTTGCCACATCCTTGCCATACCAAATTAGTCCTGTTCCTGTACCCGGTAGCTCTCCACATCATGATTCCAGTACTCAGAAAGATATGGCTATCGATTATTGCTAGTTCTTGTTATGACTCATCAGGTAGTCAACGGACACATTAGCATCGTCTCACAGCCACAAATCGAAACGAGACTCATCTTTGAACAACACAGAATGCTATTCAATGTCCCAATTAACTCTGACTCTACACCACGCAAATCTCTGTTGCCTGTGGCAGCAGTAAACGACCCATGTCAACTCGGGTCTCAATCTAGCTTCCAGCAGCATGTTCCCGACGATTCGCTGTGACGCTCTGTCTATAATATATTCACGGATTTCAGCTGTTGTCTTCTGTCTGTTCGTCTGATCCATTCGAACAATCCCGAAACCTTCTTGGCGTAGTATTTCTGGAAGGAGCCGTGGCTGTTCTGACTGCACTGCTAGCCAGAGTCCACCTCGTTACCACTCGTTCTGCTATAATGCGCTACAGCCAACTGTCTATCCGATCTGTCAGTACGATGCTCCCACTTATCTCATACCAATGATCTGACCTTTATTTAAGTCTGAAAGAAGACAATAAGCTGCAAGCACACGTTGTCTGTGAATGTTGTGTTGCGATCTCGACTTTAAGCTTTCCACTGGTATTAGCCTTCATGTTCACACATCATTCTTCATCTGTAGGCATGGCTGTTTTGGGTACTGAAAATAAGCTCAAATAATCATAAGCACATTTTTATGTGTCACCAATAGGGAATATCGTCATACCTAAGGCATCTAATGTCAGAAATATTCCGCAATTGCGAATAAATTTCATAACTTTAGTACAGGTGCAAGATCGTCACGAACGTCTGTTTCTTCAGACATTGTTAGAAATAAGTATTACAGTCCCTCGATGGGCAAAATTATGATCGTAATATTAACGTTGAACACGTTTGCCTCCTTGAAACCCTGTAGCGGTAAAGTTGGGAGTGATGGGGTCGTAGGCAGGTGACATATGGAAGTTTGAGGCTCTCCTGAAAGCTTGCTTGGATACACGAAGTTGTTAAGGGGACCGTTTGCGACAGGCGGGAAATCTGGGTTCGAGACCCTGACCGGCAAAAGTTTTCATTTGTCACCAAAAGGTAAAAGCAAGAATATTTATCTATTCTGATGATATAGCCCTTGTGACACATTCTAATGATTTTACAACTTCAGAAGCGAATCTCATTCAGAATTTTTTTTAAAAGGAAAACAAAACAATCTTCCATCTTCCACCTGAGTAATAGGTATGTTGGCTATAAACTGCAAATTGCATTCAGAAATCAATTGCTGTCATATAACCCATTCCAAAAATAGCTGGGCGTTACTCTGGACCTCTCCGTGACAGATAGAAAACACCTAACTGAAACAGCCTCAAACCAGAAACAACACATTAAACAAAATCTCTGGAATAAGTTGGGGAGCTAAGGCACCAGATCTGAAAACAACTGCCCTCTAACTTGTGTATTGTGTGGATAAATATTGCTGCCCAGTGTGGCTGAACAGTGCTCATACAGACATGGCTGATACGCAGCTGTATGCGGCCGTGAGAAGTATAATCTGCACAATAAAATCCACAACTACAGAATGGCTACCTGTTCTGTCTAATGTTGAACCACCGAAGATACGACGTGAAGTTGCGTTGAAAAGCGACGGGGGAAATGTTTCAGAAATACCTCGGTGGCACTACACCACAACTGTGACGCCACTCAAAGGCAAAGACTTAAGTCTAAGGAACCCTCCTGGAAACTTACCAAAAGGCTCACTTCTGAATGATTCCACCCAGAAAAAGCATGGCACGGTGAGTGGTTCGCAGTCAATCCTAACCTTGAAGGTCACATTGTCTTTCTTACACAAGCCCCTCCCGGATTCCATCTACCGAGGAGGTTATTTTTTACATTAAATTACATTTATAGTTTTCCATGGATCCCTTGGACAGGAGTCTCTGGGATGTGGAAAGAGTCAAAGGCTTTTTTCCTCCGATACATGGATATTGTACAATTCTAATGCAGACAGAGTTATGATCTACAATCCTTGTGAAGATATTCATCGATGGAGTAGAAGGAGTTGGCCAACAGGAAGTTCTTTAACTCACTCTGAAACCTATGTTTATCACTTACAAGAACTTTGATATCCTCTGACAAGGTATTGAATGTATGAGTACCCATGTATTTGACTCCTTTTTGTACTAATTTTAAGCTTTTATAGTCCTTATACAGATTATTTTTGGTTCTGGTATTATAATCTTGTTTTGCACTATTTTGTGTAAAAAGAGACATGTTGGAAATGACAAAGGACATGAATGAGTGTATGTACTGAGAAGTAGAAGTCAGAATACCAAGTTTATTAAAGAGGTCTCTGCATGATGATCGAGGACTGACAGCAGATATAATTCTAATGACTCGTTTCTGAATTTTGAGAATGTCCTCTTTGTGAGAGGAGTTACCCCAAAATATGATTCCATAACTCATTAGTGAATGCAAGTACGCCTAGTAAACTAACTTCTTTATTTTTAAATGACCTATTTCTGCTGTAATGCGTACTGAAAATATAGCTGTACTAAGGCGTTTCATTAAGTCTACAATGTGAGTTTTCCAATTTAGGTTGTGGTCAATTTGTAGCCCTAAAAATTTGACACTGCCTACAGCTTTAATTTCATTGTTTGAATACATTATACTTATAGGGTCAGGTATTCTTTGTCATGCACTAAACTGTATGTACTGGGTCTTGTCAAAATTCAGTGACAATCCATTTGCTGTGAACCACCCATTGATACAAATATTTTATTAGCTGATTGCTCAGTGAGATCACGGGTACTGTTTTTTATACCAATACTTTTATCATCAACAAATAAGACAAAATTTGCATTTTGTGACACTGAGTATGGAAGGTCATTAATATATAATAGGAACAACAAGGGACCTAAAATAGAGCCCTGGGGCACCCCTTGTCTGATGGTTTCATACTTTGAATGACTATTGTTATGTGGTAAGCCTGAGACAGACATACACTGTTTTCCATCAAAAAGATAGGATGAGAACCATGAGCCTGCTACTCCTGTTATCCAATAATATTTTAACTTTTGTATAAGCCTGATACAGACATACACTGTTTTCCATTAAAAAATTGGATGAGAACCATGAGCCTGCTACTCCTGTTATCCCATAATATTTTAACTTTTGTATAAGGATATCAACTTAAAACAATCAAAAGCTTTAGCCAGATCACAGAATATTCCAAGTGGTAATAACTTTTGATTTATTGATTATAATATATCATCTGTAAAAGTGAATATAGCTTGATTAGTTGACAATCCTTTCCGAAATCCAAACTAATTGCGAATGAGAATATTTTTCTGTACTAAGTGTTTAAAGTCTATTGTATAAAACCCTTTCAAACACTTTGAAAATATTGCCAATAATGAAATGGGACGGAAGTTTGTCTCCTTTTGAGTGTAATGGTTTGACAATAGCAAATTTTAAGCCTATCTGGAAAAGCGCCACTGTGGAGGGATTCATTACATAAGTAATTGAGCATGTCACAAAGTTCGGAGGAGCAACATTTTATTATGGTAGTGCTGATTTCATCATAACCACTGTAACATTTGTTTCTAAGAGAGCTAATAATATTAGAAATCTCTTTCAGTGAGGTAGGATATACTTGCATTTTGTCAAACTTCTGCGGAAATGCATTTTTTAAATATTTTAAGCTGTCTTCTGAGGAACTATGCAAACCTAAGTTGTCTGCTACTGAAAGGAAAAAGTTGTTGAAAGTGTCTGCAATTTTGGAGGTATCTCTAATTAACTCATTATTTGCATTTAACCTAATTTGACCATCCTAAATCGCATATGCACGAAACACGGAAGATTTCAGGACTTGAAGTGACAAGTGTGACTGCGGACACGAGCGACGAACGATACATCACATATTCAAAGAATGTCCTCTACGTAAATATGCTGGAACTCTGTCCAGCATACATGAGGCCTCTAGCGATGCAGTCCCCTGGACGGAAACTTAAGATATTTACCTGCAACCAGCTGCTTGCAAATCTTTAAAGAACTTTCCTATATTGCAATCTTAAACTTACAATATCTGTTCTGCTTATAAAAATTAACTTTTTTATATGTAATTCAGCTATGTGTTTTTTAAATTTATTCCATTCACATGGATAATATTGTCTTGTCGACTTAATCTAAGACTTTAGTAATCAGGAATAAGTGTAATTTATTTTATTTCTATTTTATGTATATTGTGGTACCACTAAGACCATTTCCGTTCATCTAAGTAATGTGCCATTGATGATATACGAAATAAAAAAGGTAATATCTTCATACTTAATGCATGTAACCTCAGAAAGATCCCGAAATTGCGAGTAAATTTCATAAACATAAAAATTTAATGAACAAATTCCACAGGCATGGAAATACTGGTGCATTAGATTTTTAGGGTTTTATCTAAGTGTTTATGCTGTAACATTTTTCAATTTCTGTTAGTGTATATACTTCAGTAGTAATACATGAAACTACAACTACACGCACATAAAAAAAAAATTGCGTCACCTCGGTTCCGAGAGTTCCAGAACCTGTACAGAAAATTGGTATAGAGATCAACATAAATATCATTTGCGCCCTTTCGATTGCTCATGAAAACCATACATTGCATGGTGTACCACCATACAGCGATGCCTCCAGAGGTGGTGGTCCAGACTGGTGTATACACCGGTACATCTAGTACCCAGAGGCACGTCCTCTTGCATTGATGCATGTCTGTATTCGTTGTGGCATAACATCCACAAGTTCATCAAGACACTGTTGGTCCAGGTTGCCCCACTCCTGAACAGCGATTCGGCGTAGATCCCTCAGAGTGGTTGGTGGGTCACGTTGTCCGTAGACAGCCCTTTTCAATCTATCTCAGGCATGTTCGATAGACTTCATGTCTGGAGAACATGCTGACCACTCTAGTCGAGCGATGTCGTTATCCAGAAGGAAGTCATTCACAAGATGTTCACGATGAGGGCGCGGATTGTCGTCCATGAAGACGAATGCCTCACCAATATGCTGCCGATATGGTTGTACTATCGGTCGGAGGATGGGATTCACGTATCGGATAGCCGTTACGGCTCTTTCCATGACCACCAGCGGCATACGTCGGCCCCACATAATGCCACCCCAAAACAGCAGGGAACCTCCACCTTGCTGCACTCGTTGAACAGTGTGTCTAAGGTGTTGAGCCTGACCGGGTTGCCTCAAAACACGTGTCCGACGATTGTCTGGTTGAAGGTATATGTGACACACATTGGTGAAGAGAAGGTGATGCCAATCCTGAACGGTCCATTCGGCCTGTTATTGGGCCCATCTGTACCTCACCATGGAGGTCGGTAGTGAAGTTGTGCATCGTACAGCCTATTGTGCACAGTTTGAGTCGTAACACGACGTCTTGTGACTGCACGAAAAGCATTATTGAACATGGTGGCGTTGCTGTCAGGGATCCTCCTAGCCATAATCCGTAGGTAGCGGTCATCCACTGCATTAGTAGTCCTTGGGCGGCCTGAGCGAGGCATATCATCGACAGTTCCTGTCTCTCTGTATCTCCTCCATGTCCAAACAATATCGCTTTGGTTCACTCAGAGCCGCCTGGACGCTTTCCTTGTTGAGAGCACTTCCTGGCACAAAGTAACAATGCGGACGCGATCGAACCGCGGTATTGACCATCTAGGCATGGTTGAACCACAGACAACATGAGCCGTGTACCTCCTTCCTGATGGAATGGTTGGAACTGATCGGCTATCAGACCCCTTCTGTCTAATAGGCGCTGCTAATGCAAGGTTGTTTACATCTTTGGGAGGGTTTAGTGACATCTCTGAACAGTCAAAGGGACTGTGTATGTGACACTATATCCACAGTCAACGTCTATCTTCAGGAGTTCTGAGAACTGGGGTGATGCAAAACTTTTTTGATGTGTGTATGATTAGCACTGAGCGTATGGGCTGGTCAGTTGTTGCTGTTAATTGTAGTAATTACTCTTTCATACAATTTCTATGTCACATTAGACTCATACTTCGCATATTCGTATCCCATTGACACCAATTTTTCCACTTTCTCGCTAATTCGCCACTTCCTGAGAGTTGCACAAACGGAAAGTGGTTGGCTTTAAGCCGTGTTTGCTACAGTGTCGAAGTAATCCAAACGGTTCTAGGGCTGAATGACGGCCATCAACAAATTGTTGGCTTCTTCTGTTCACAAGACCATTGAGGGCGTGTTTTTGTAATAGCCCTATGTATTCTGGTCTGGTCGCTGATGTAGCAAATTCAAAGCAGTTGTTTAACCTTTAAGCTAAATAAATTTTTTTTAATCGTTTCATTACATTTCGGACAAACATAAGTACCACCTCACACATTTTCATCAAGACGTACCCTCATAAAATGCGTAGATACAGTGTGTTTATTGAGAAAATATAAACAGACCACTCTTTTGCATCAAGACAACGTATCTGTAATCAGGAGTCGGTTCGGGCCTCGTGAGATACAGGAGCGAACAGCTTCACCCTGCAAGTTACGAGCCTAATCATATTCAATACAACACACCGAATTTGTCACTTGCGGAGTTTACCAAGTCCAAAACGTGATTAACAGACAATTTACATTCGCTGTAATTACACATTGACTTCGGGTAGCTCAGTTACATTGTGGAACCAATAAATTGATCTGTGTTTGTAAACACCAATCAAATACTAAACTGTTACTAATGACTGATTTTATTTGAAATTTTATAAATAAATAAATTTTAAATCTACAACCTGGGTACTCGTTGTGGGTGACAGGAACAATATTTATGTGTGCGATTTCGTTAGTCGAGAATTTAAAGTAACCTCCAGACTCGAAGTTGGACAGTTTTAATACTTTGTATTTGTCTTTGCTGCGAAAAGACGTGAACACATGAGAAGGACATCATTGTTCTAAATTCTGAATTACAGTAGAGTCCTGCTTTTCTGAAATAATTGGGACGAACACTATTCGGTTTAGCGGAAATTCGGAATAGGTGGTTTTCATGACTAATATCGACGTACTGGCTTATTAAGTCGTAAATTAAGTGCGGGGACATCCGGTAGTGACGTTCGACTCCTCATAGAGCAAGCGCCCTACCTATCCCTTTCCCTCCCTCGTTCCAAACACATTATTGCAAATTTATTGTTAAGCTTTGTCCCGTGAGCGTTGAGTTACTTTACCGAATCACTGTGCCTTTTTTTATTTATGTTCGTAGTCCTTGACGTCGACTGTTAAACACCAAACATGACAAGAAAACGAAGTAGTTCTTCGTGTACTTTAAAACAAAAACTTGAAGTGTTAGCGAGAAATTGCTACTAAATTATCACTCGAATATGGTTCGGAAAAGCAACAGTTAGTGAGTGGAAAAAAATCTCGTTAAAATTGAGCAGTTTTGTTCTGCTTCAAGTGAAATAACTTTTGAAAAGCGGCAAAAAACGACTATGTCTTTGTATGAAAAACTCAACGAGGACTTATTCTTGTGGTTAACTAAAGAAAGACAGAATGGAATCACCACTTCTGGTCCAGTGGCAAAAGAAAACGCGTTCAACTGATCAAGCTTATTTATGGTGACCCATCATTTTCAGCTAGCTGTGTTTTTTTGGATCGTTGTAAGAAAGGACACGAAATTAGACAGCTCACGACTGCTGGGGAGAAGCTGTCAACTGACAATGAAGCAGCTGTCTATTACCTGTGCGAATTTAAAGAGATTTTTTTCTTCTCAAAACTTCTCACTACACCAAGTTCACAACTTGGATGAAACCGCATTGAATTTTAAGGATTTGCCTACGAAAAGTCTTGCTTCACAAGAAGAGAAATCTCGCCAGGGTTTAAAACGAACAAACTACGTGTAACTGTCTTAGCTTGCAGCAACGCCTCGGCAACTAACAAATTTCCGCTGATGATAACAGGCAAATCGGAGAAACCATGAGCGTTCAAAAACATTAACATCAACTAAGAATCAAATAAATGCTTGGTTAGAGCGCGACTTGTTCAAGGAATGGTTCGAGCACCGATGTGTCCCTAAAGTAACTGAGTTCGGCAGAGAAAATATATTGCCTATTGTGCTCTGCTGTTTATAGACAGTGCTCCTTCCCACCCAGAAGAAACAAAACTTGCTTATGGAGACATCAAAAGAATCTTTCTGCCACCGCATGTAACTTCACGTCTTCAGCCTATGAGCCAGGGTGTGTTGCAGGCCATTAAACAAAAATACAGAAAAATGCTGCTTCGCACCTTACTTGGAGAGGATGAAAATGAAATCACAATCCCTCAAAAACTTAAAAAAATTACAATAAAAGATGTGATTTCCCAGCTGGCTGAAGTATGGGATAACACCAATAAAGGCTTATTACAAAACTCATGGAAAAATCTCTGACCATCGTTTGAATTTGTTGAAACAACTTTTACAGCATTGAAAGACTTGACCCTCTTCCACCAGTCACTAAAATCCCTGGCTGTGTAGGCACAGAAGAAATCTGTATCGAGAAATGAGCTGCTGTTGACGACATTGGCCACCAGGAGTACGGAAACGAAGACATCGTAGCAGTGGCGCAGGGCTAATCAGCTCAGATCGACTCGCAGGAAAGCGAGGAAGATATGAACACTTGAACTGAACTTATATCACACACAACGCCGCAAATGCTCTTGACCTCGCCTAACGCTACGTCGAAAAGCATGCGTCATCAAAACCAAATGATGTTATGTCCATGCGGCGATGACGGAACATTGCATTTTCAAGTCGATGCAGTTCTCTTCGTCAGAAAAAAAATTATTGACTTTATTTTTTATCTGTTAGTAAATTGGCTATTTTTTATTAATAGTGATTACAAATAATTCTACAGAACTGTATAAATGGAGCCGGCATATACTGAATGTACTGTACTGAAAGTACAGTAACTAGCTTTCATTCCAACATGGCTTCAGATGAAACTTCCTGGCAGATTAAAACTGTGTGCCGGGCCGAGACTCGAACTCGGGACCTTTGCCTCTCGCGGGCAAGTGCACTTGCCCGCGAAGGGCAAAGGTCCCGAGTTCGAGTCTCGGCCCGGCACACAGTTTTAATCGGCCAGGAAGTTTCATATCAGCGCACACTCCGCTGCAGAGTGAAAATCTCATTCTGGAAACATCCCCCAGGCTGTGGCTAAACCGTGTCTCCGCAATATCCTTTCTTTCAGGAGTGCTAGTTCTGCAAGGTCCGCAGGAGAGCTTCTGTAAAGTTTGGAAGGTAGGAAACGAGGTACTGGCAGAAGTAAAGTTGTGAGGACGGAGCGTGAGTCGTGCTTGGGTAGCTCAGTTGTAGAGCACTTGCCCGTGAAAGGCAAAGGTCCCGAGTTCCAGTCTCGGCCCGGCATACAGCTTTAATCTGCCAGGAAGTTTCATATCAGCGCACACTCCGCTGCAGAGTGAAAATCTCATTATGGCTTCAGATGTTTACATCAAGTTTAGGCTCTATGTATGTCTGTATTTAACTTCTTTGTATAATAATAAATGTGCGTTTTCTCACAAACTTTTTTAAATTTTCATGTTTCTAAGATAAAAAAGTGGTATTTCTTCTGAACTCTGTTAAGAATAGGCGAATTTTCGGAATAGCTGAATTCGGAATAGCGGGACACTACTGTATCTATTAGATATTGAATACATTCAGGAGAAAGGAAGATAGATCAGGGTTTAACATCTCATCGACGATGATGACATTAGAGTCGACATACCCTTTCATAGAAAGCATCGAACTGGACATGTCTTTTCCAAAATAACCATTGTCGCGTTTGTCAAAATGGTTCAAATGGCTCTGAGCACTGTGGGACTTAACTTCTGAGGTCATCAGTCCCCTAGAACTTAGAACTACTTAAACCTAACTAACCTAACGACATCACACACACCCATGCCCGAGGCAGGATACAAACCTGCGACCGTAGCGGTCGCGCGGTTCCAGACCGTAGCGCCTAGAACCGCTCGGCCACCCCGGCCGGCAACGCGTTTGTCTTAAGCTAGGAAAATCCAATTCTGTGTTGTTGGACGGGGATACGGGGATATAACGCCTAGTCTCCCAGATGTTAGTCCAGTGCACCGCCCCGTTCACCTTCGATCAGAAGAAGCTGGCTGAACTGATGCGATGGGAGCGCTGCACGGCGCGGCAAGGTCAGCGGACCCCGTTCGGTATGAGATGCCATTAAGATGGCCGTTCCCACACGATGAGCCAATCGCCTCCGTGGCTAGGGCTGAAGAAAACCTGAAACCAGCACCAACCATGCATGGATGCTACTTCGTACATTTTAGTACCTAGTTGCGAAACATGGCAAGGTTCTTCACTTCCTATAAGCTTCATATTCAGTACCATACCGACACTTACTAAATTAACACTTATCATTCACAATGCGTAGAAAGGTTTGTCATTAGTATTAAAATTTCCTGAAAGACAAAATCCAGAACTTTATCTTAGATGAAAAATCTTCCACTGACACAGAAGTTAGTAGTTTACATAGGGCGTGTTTTCATCCAAGCTGTTTCGTTACCGGATGTCGGTGGACGGGGAAAAACTTAGACGCAACGCAACACTTCCAGATTTAAGTTAACGATAACGCACAATGACTGGAAAAGGCCATTTTTTCTGTGTGCAGATGGTGGAAATAGCCCACAAGTTCTATGTGAAACTGTTGCGATATACAAATTTAGAACAGATAAATACAAAAAATTTATAAAAAATTTCCATTACTTTAAGTTTACAAGAGGGTATTCCAAATACAGTTAGTTCCACAAGAAAGTGTGCGCCGTTATCTGTATGAAATAATAGACACTGTTATAGGTATACACTGAAGAATGAAAGAAACTGGTACGCCTGCCTAAAATCGTGTAGGACCCCCGCAGCGTGCAGTAGTGCCGCAACACAACGTGGCGTGGATTCAACTAATGTCTGAAGAAGTGTTGGGGGAACTGACACCATGAATCCTACAGGGCTATCCATAAATCTGTAATACTACGAGGGGATAAAGATCTCTTCTTAACAGCACGTTGCAAGGCTTCCTAGATATGCTCAATAATTTTCGTGTCTGGGGAGTTTGATCGCCAGCGGAAGTGTTAAGACTGAGAAGAGTGTTCCTGTAGCCACTCTGTAGCCATTCTGGACGTGTGGCGTATCGCGTTGTCCTGCTGGAATAGCCCAAGTTCGTCGAAATGCGCAATGGACATGAATGGATGTATGTGATCAGACCGGAATCTTACGTACGTGTCACCTGTCAAAGTCGTATCTAGACGTATCAGGGGTCCCATATAACTCCAACTGTACATGCTTCGCACCATTTCAGAGCCTCCACCAGCTTGAACAGTCCCCTCTGACCTGCTGGGTCCATGGATTCATGAAGTTGTCTCCATACTCGTACACGTCCATCCGCTCGATGCAATTTGAAACGAGACTCGTCCGACCAGGCACCATGTTTCCAGTCATCAACCGTCCAATGTCGGTGTTCACGGGCCCAGGCGAGGCGCAAAGTTTTATGTCGAGCAGTCACCAAGGGTACACGAGTGAGCCTTCGGCTCCGAAAGCCCATATCGATGATGTTTCGCTGAATGGTTTGCGATGGCCCAGCACTGAAATTTGCAGCAATTTGCGGAAGGGTTGCGCTTCTGTCACATTGAACGATTATCTTCAGTTGTCGTTGGTCCAGTTCTTGCAGGATCTTTTTCAGGCCGCAGCGATGTCGGAGATTTGATGTTTTACCTGATTCCTGATATTCACAGTACACCCGTGAAATGGTCGTACGGGAAAATCCCCACTTCATCGCTACCTCGGAGATGCTGTGTCAAATCGCCCGTGCGCCAACTATAATACCACGTTCAAACTCACTTAAATCGTGATATCCTGCCATTGCAGCAGCAGTAACCGATCTACCAACTGTACCAGACACTTTTTGTCTTACACATTGTGTTTGGGGGGAAATGTAAATATTTTAAACAGTGATAGTGTAAATAATTCTGAACAAAAAATGTATATGAACATAGGTATATGAACATAGGTCCGCAAATGCTTCGTTAGGGAGGTATGGATATTGAATGAAATTTTAATCCTGCGAAATTGATGTGCACAGCGTGAACGTATATGCAATACAACTGGAGCGTAACGTGATATTCTTGCAAACAATGCACGAGTACAGGTCATGTTTACGCTATGCAACCTATTACGTATTATGGTTATGTGACGTACGTAGTACATAGTACTACACCCTGTTCGTACAAGCGCTGCTAACAATGCCACACGTCTACAGTAAGGGGAATACGCAGAGATGGTGTATGTTTATGGCTTCTGCGACGGTAGTGCACGTCAGCAAACTTTGCAAGAATAGGAAGAAATTATCGCAAGTGTTGGGCGAAGTCCCAGTACGAGCAAACGAAGAAAGTCCCCGTGTATGAATATCCCACAGACACGTATATGGAAACATTACATGCGGAAAACCTGTATCCATTTCTGACGCAGCGTGTTCAAAATCTCCACGTTGGTAACAATGCCCAACGACTTCAGTTCTGTCACTGGGTATTTGGAAATAGTCATTTGCTTCCATACATACTATTCACTGACCCAGTTTTCACGACAGGGAATAAACAACACACTTTATAATCAGAGATGGGCACGGGAAAACACACACGCTTCAGTGGATAACAATTTCCAAGTTCCTTTTGCCATAAATGTTTGGAGCGGCATGAATGGTAACCTTTTGATAGGTCCATTTATTTTCAGTCAGCACTTGACGGAAGAGATACCTGCATTTTTTTTGGAAAATTCATTTGTGGAACTATTGGAAGACGTTCCTTTAGCCAAGTGAACTCGAATGTACTTTCAACATGACTGTGCCCCTCCACATGTTACCTTACGTGTGAAGGGCCACCACAACCTCACCTTCCCTAATCGGTGGATTGGCCGTGGCGATACTGTTAACTGGCGTCCAAGATAACCCGACCTTACACCTTTAGATTTCCGTTTATGGGGTTGGATGAAATCAGAGATGCAGAAAGTGAAAGTAAATACACGAGATGAAATGCTTCGTCGCATCATGGACGCTGCTGAATTGATTAGGAACCAACCTTAAGCAATTGAACAAACAACACAACATGTTTTCGCTAGAGCGAAAAAGTGTATTGACGTTCATGGTGGGATATTCGAACCTGTTCTGTGAACTGTACGACATCTGTGCGATAAGTGTTACAGCCATTTGTAAGAGACGTGTTACGTCTTTTTCAACTGAATACATGTAACATGCATGTTGTAATGCATTATGTACTAAATGCACAGTTAATTAAACATTATGTAAAAATGTGTAACATAAATGTACTTCTCTATAACATTGTTTTCAAGAAAATCACGTTACAGTCTAATTGTATTGCGTATACGTTCACGTTGTGCACATCAATGTTGCAGAATTAAAGTTCTTTTCAATACCCATACCTCCCTAACGAAGTATTTAATGTGTTCATATAACATTTTTTGTTCAGAATTACTTATACTATCCCCGTGTAAAATATTGACCTTTCCTCCCCAAACACCCTGTATAAGCGCTGCAGACTGCAACGCCGTATTCTGCCTGTTTACATATCTCTGCATTCCTATACCAGTTTCTCAGGCACTTCAGTGTATATTTACATGAAAATATATATTATTATTGTAGTAATTTCACAATTACCTTACATTTAATTCAATCGCCGCCATTATCGATCATATCTTGGTTCTTTTTTGGCGTGCTTTTCACGAGTTTCTACATATTCTCTCGGTAACGATCTCCATATCGTCCTGATTTTATATGACAGCTGCTTCAAAGTATATATTGCCTTTCCTTTAAGCTTCATCTTAATACATCCCAAGCATTTCTAATCGGATTTGCATCGGGAGACATTGCAGGCCAATCCACCGTGGACACCCAATTACCTTATTTCCACGCTGTACAGAGACGGTTGTGATGTTTCGGATGATTATCCTCTTGAAGCACCCAGTTTGCCTCATTCAAACCAAGTAAGATATCTGCTTAAAAAGACCCACGATCTCATTGTCCTGAGTTTTTGTTGTCGCGCATGTTAGCTCTCTCTCCGGTAAATAATCCACTTTTCCAACCTCTAAATATCGTTCGACCCGCTTCGCAACGAATATCTTTGACTTTCTAAGAATTTTAGGAGCAGCTCCATATGAAAGTTTTGGTTCCTTTGAATGATTTTCAAGGTACACTACCTCGTGGTGCTTGAGATATTTTGCACTCATTTTTAAACTGCAACCGACAAAACAAAACGTTTAACTCTCACACTGTTTATCTATACACAGTGCAAAAGCGCATTGAGTACAGATTCGAGACCACTACCAGAGGTGCCGCTGCGGACGTTACATTTAAAATTATGGCGTACACTTTCTTGAGGAACTGACTGTAAGCCTAATAACGCTAATTTAAAGTGGCACTCTAATTGCGGTTAGTGACCTCCTCCTTCACATACCATACCATCACATTTCAAAACAATTTCCTCTTATTTCATAGTTACCTGATTTGAAAATGGTTCCTTAGGCTCAGGTATTTGTGGGTAATTCATCATACCTTTTCTCAACAAATCTACTATGGTGTGTGGGAGATACAGAGAAATGAGTAAGGTAATTCACCTGAGCTTGAGTATAAAATTAAGGCTTTTCATTGGCTTCCTCCTCTATTATCAATGACACCTAACCGCTACAGCTCTTCGCCTTTATTCATTTTTGTATATTTACTCATTAAACAGTTGTAACTTATCGTTCCTTTCTCAATAAGTTCTCTACTTGTGATGGCTGCATCAGGCACACTACGGTTTCTCTTTAAGCATACATATCCGTTGAGCCATGTGCGAGAGCGTACAGAAAAGTGATGCCTCCGAACCTTTTATGCGAAAATTTTAAAGCTTTTTAGATAAAACATTCTACGTTTTCATCCTTCATGTCTACATATTTGCAGCCCTCCACCGCTGGAGGGCACCGAATTGTAGCGTGTAACACGGTGGTGTGTAAGGTAACTTTGTGGTGCGTGAGAAAAAGTGTGCTGTGTTCGAGTTTCTAATTCAAAGAGTTCGTCCACACATGGAGCACCCTCTTCTTCTGTATGACAAAGCTTAAAGGACGCCTTCGTGGACTTCACTTTGATAGTGATGAAGCGATGGAAACAGATGTGAGGTTGTCAGTAATTCTACAGTGACGGGTTCAACAAACTGGTCTTTCGTTAGGGGAAATGTGTTTGTCGTCACGGGGACTGTACTGAATATAAATATATAGAAATGAAAAATAAAGATGTACAATGTCAATAAAATTTGTTTTAGTTAAAAAGCCTTAAGAGTTTTTACATAAAAAATTCGGAAGCATTACTCTTCAGCACGACCTCGTACATTACTGTCAGTGTGTGGTCACCACAGCACTGTCCACAACGAAAATGTTTTCAATTCAGTAGCAGTTAGAGATAACTACTGTCGCTCAAGTAGAAAGTTAAAAGCGGCTAGGGCCAGCTAAAACAGCTAGAGTGTACCGCAATGAGACGTCGTCTCTTTCTCACGCTATAAAAACATATTTAGAGACATGGCGTGTGTTTAAAATATCTGTTGTTAGCTGCCCAGATGGAGAATTAGGAGGAAAAATACTGTACATAAATTCCGGTATCTAGAAATAAAGGACTCTGTTCCATTAAGGTTAGCAACAGGGAAGCCTTATTATAGATACACACAAAAAATAACACTTTCTAAAAAAAGTCTTTTGTCTACTCTCAGAGAACTTATTATTCAGTTTTGAGTGAATATTTGTTCGCTAGGTGTAATTTAGAATGGTGATTCATTGTGCAAATGCCAGGCTACAAACTGTAACAATACTGTAACAGAGCTACCTACCCCATGGCAGGATGGACGGCGCCGGCCGCGGTGGTCTCGCGGTTAAGGCGCTCAGTCCGGAACCGCGCGACTGCTACGGTCGCAGGTTCGAATCCTGCCTCGGGCATGGATGTGTGTGATGTCCTTAGGTTAGTTAGGTTTAAGTAGTTCTAAGTTCTAGGGGACTGATGACCACAGATGTTAAGTCCCATAGTGCTCAGAGCCATTTGAACCATTTTTTAGGATGGACGGTCACCTCTCCCGTGAGCGTAAAGCGTAGTTGTTAAAGAGGAGTCGAGGCCTGCAGAATCTCAAACTGTCATATTTTATGAAAATGAATAAAGTCTTCATGTCAAAAATCGTGTGTCTTACATCATTTGTAGAAGATTCACTATCAGTGACTTATTGCGAAGAGTGAAAGTTCTGCATTTGTGTGTCGGGTCGCATCAACAATCAACCGTCCTAAGATTATTACGATGTGGCGTTGATGTCACATTGCGGGCCATGATTTATTATACAGGGACTGGACAAAAGCGTGGAAACTCCGCGGGAAATGCATGCTAGAACATAAATGCAGATGTGAGCCAGGTCTGCAGATTGCACTGTTGTACACACATCAAAAGAAGTATTGCATCACGCCGGTTCCCAGAACTCCTGAAGATAGACTTTCACTGTGGATATTGTATCACAGACACAGTCCCTTTCACTGTTCAGAGATGTCACTAAACCCGACCAAAGATGTAAACAACCATACATGAACTGCGCCTATTAGATGGAGGGGTCCGAGAACCGATCAGTTCCAGTCATTCCACCGGGAAGGAGTTACGCGGCTCGTGTTGTCTGTAGTTCAACCATGCCTAGACGGTCAATACCGCGGTTCGATCGCGTCCGCATTGTTACTTTGTGTCAGGAAGTGCTCTCAAGAAGGGAAGCGTCCAACCGTCTTGTAGCGAGCCAAAGCGATGTTGTTCGGACATGGATGAGATACCGAGAGACAGGAACTGTCGATGACATGCCTCTCTCAGGGCGCCCAAGGGCTACTACTGCAGTGGATGACCACTACCTACGGATTATGGAATGGAGGAACCCTGACAGCAACGCCACCATGTTCAATAATGGTTTTCGTGTAGCCGCAGGACGTCGTCTTACGACTCAAACTGTGCGCAATGGGCTGCATGATGCCCAACTTCACTCCCGACGTCCATAGCGAGGTCCATCTTTGCAACAACTACACCGTACAGAGCGATACAGATGGGCTCAACAGGTCGAATTGACCGCTCAGAATTGGCATCACGTTCTCTTCACCGATGAGTGTCGCATGTGCCTTTAACGAGACAATCGTTGGAAACGTGTTTGGAGTCAACCCGGTCAGGCTCAACGCATTAAACACACTGTCCAGCGAGTGCAGCAAGGTGGAGGTTCCCTGCTGTTTTGGGGTGGCATTATGTGGGGTCGATGTACGCCGCTGGTGGTCATGGAAGGCACCGTAACGGCTGTACGGTATGTGAATGCCATCCTCCGACCGATAGTGCAACTATATCGGCAGCATGTTGACGAGGCATTCGTCTTCATGGACGACATTTCGTGTCCCATTGTGCACATCTTGTGAATGACTTCCTTCAGGATAATGACATCGCTCGACTAGAGTGGCCAGCATGTTCTCCATATATGAAGTCTATCGAACGTGCCTGGGATAGATTGAAAAGGGCTGTTTACGGTCGACGTGACCCAGCAACCAATCTGAGGGATTTACGCCGAATCGCCGTTGAGAAGTGGGACGTGGGACCATCTGGACCAACAGTGCCTTGATAAACTTGTGAATAGTATGCCACAACGAATACAGGCATGCATCAATGCAAGAGGATGTGCTACTGGGTATTAGAGGTACCGATGTGTACAGCAATCTGGACGACTACCTCTGAAGTTCTCCCTGTATGGTGGTACAACATGTGGTTTTCCTGAGGAATAAGACTGTCGGAAATGATGTTCATGTTGATCTTTATTCCAATTTTCTGTAAAGGTTCCGGAACTCTCTGAACCTAGATGATGCAAAACTTTTTTTATGTGTGTATTTGACCACGAACAGTACCCTTGAAAGCACCTCAATACCTTGCAAGTGTAAGTCGTGGTCAGGACACTGTTTTGTGTAGTTGTGAGAACATCTTGTCAGAGCTAAGTGAATTAAAACGTGGACAAATTGTTGGTGCCCCTATGGTGTGTGCTTCTGCAACAAAGCAGCCGATGTGTGTGGCTGTACAAATGGCGCCGCATCGAAGATTTATACCGCACACAGGGAAAGTGGGAAATTTCATCCGCTACATCACAACGTGGACGGATGTGTATGTTGAGTAATTGTGACAAACGGTCGTTGATGAGGATTGTGCGAAAAAGAAGAGAACGACAGCTGTAAAAGTTACTGCAGAACTGAATGTGGCGCTCATGAACACTGTCAGCACCACAATACGAAGGAAGCGCCACAAGCAGGTAATTGCATGGCGAGCTGATACATTCAAAACTACTCATCAGTGATAAAAATGCTCGTAATAGGAAAACATGGTGCTGAAGCCATAAAACCTGCACTATGCAGCAATGGAAGTCATCTGGTCGGATGAGTCTTGTTTCATACTGTATCCAATTTCTGGCAGAGTATAAGTCCCATGAGCGAAACATGGCAGGGGTTCGGCGATGTTTTGGGCAGCCATATCGTGGAATTCCATGGACACCATGGTGACTCTGCAAGGTCGCATTACTGTCAAGAATTATGTTACCATTCTGGATGATCAGGTCAATTCCATGGTACAGTCTTTGTTCCACAATGTTTATGTCCCTATTCATACTTCTGACATCGTCCAGGACTGGTTTTGTGAGCACAGGAATGCAATGTCGGATCTTGCCTGGCCACCACAGTCACCAGATATCATTATTAGTGAGACTTTATGGTCTACTTTCGAGGTAAGGGGTGCATGGTCACTATCCACCTTCATCATCGTTATCCGAACCTATCAATATTTTGCCGGAAGAACGGTAGAAATTGAAAATTATACAGGGCTTGTATTTATCCATTCCGGCACAACTGGAAGTTGTTTTGACTTATATCGTATTACGAATGGTCATGTATTGTGTATTTGCTGTTTTTATTTTTTTGTCTGTGTTGGGGTGCGGTGAGAATAGGCTGAGTTGTCATTCAGTGACGACAGAGAGCAGCGAGTACCGTATCACATTTTGCGTCAAGCTGCGTAACTTCTAGTAATAACAGTCAATGTTTAAGTGCTGACATAATGTTGATGACTTTACCCACACTGATAAATATATTACTTCAATCTCAGTTACAAAAATTTGACTTGCAAAGGTTAACGAAAGAATTAATTTAATGATACGAGTGACTGGCGGACCTAACCGACCAATCTCGAAAGTGCGCCCTGCGCAGGCATGAGGGAAAATTTAAGGATAGCCCACTGTGGTCTACTGCCACCCCGGTTCTGAACACGTGCAGATCACGAGTGTTACATTTCACTTAAGGAAACAAAGTTTTATTCTGAATTGCGGGACAGCTTGAACTGAAGAAAAATAGGAACTGCCTCAGTGCATTGTTTTGTGAATACTATGGTGCTTGAAGAGTTACAATAAGATTCCGCGATCGTTACTGTGATTAATGAGTTCAGACTGGCTCTGATGCAGGGTTAATTGTGATGACACGTTTTCTTCTGTTCGGTTTGAATTAATAAATGAGGTGATATCCCATTCATCGACACTTTATTTTATCATTGTAGCAGTCTCTAGAATACACTCCAAAACTCACTGTCTTTAAATGGCATGTTTAGAGGCGTCGGTGACGACGAAGAAATTTAGTGGGGATATGCCGACAACTTTAGAAGATATGAGGGAAGCAAGCCATCACCTGATTACATAGGGAAGAATCAGGTGTAATCTGTTAGAATTTACCTCTGCGTTTCATTCAACGAAGCTCTCCACATGCAACCATTCGTCAACAATAGCTTTCGTGGTTAGTGTGCCCGACGTAGTAATGTGTCAGGGGAGGAACGTGTTCCCATTTTAAGAGATGAAAACCCTCACAGGGACCAACAAACGTGGACTTGATCGTAATTCAGTGATTGTTGTAACTGACAGAGACACATAATCTGCGTGAGTAAAATTCATGAGTGGAGAAACTTTCATTTGGATATCTTGTCACGAGATCAACAGTCTGCCGCGCTGCAAATGGTCACGCGTTCACTTGTGAAATTCATTGGTAGCACCGCTAGGACGAATTAATGTTAATTGTGAGAACCCTAGCCCTTGTCAAAACTAGACAAATCTATCCGAAAAGTGATTTTGGGTGATTGTGCTGCTAGTAATAGAACGGCGTGACTGAAGGTGTCGTGTCCTGACACAGGTGGGAGAGGGAGAAAAGGGGTTACTGGTCAGTCTGCGCTCCCGAGGGGCACAGAGCTGAAGGCGGAAGGACAATTCACAGTGAAGGCATTTGATTGTTTTCTTCTATCTGAGCCAACACTGGTACAGGCATTTACTAGAAATACAGGTGGTGAGACTCGGTAGGGAACTCGTTGTGGGGACTCTTGGACAAACAGGGTTTTGAAATAGTTGTTTATTCCAGACAGGACTAAGAAATTCAGTGGAGGCTAATTCTTGGGTTAGAAAAAGCATGAATAACACTGTTACAACAGAAGCCAGTGCAGAAGTCCCACGAGCGGATGCTAACCACAGTAGCAAACACTAGCAGCACCTTAAGGCAACAATTTAGTTGCAAAACAAAACATACTGAATGTGAAACTGTTCACTGAGGCACTCCAAGTGAGAGAGCAGACTTACGAGGAGCTGGACCGAGGCTGGGGTCGACGGACGCGGTCTCGGCGCCCAGATCGTCTGACTGAGAACTCCGCCAAAATGCGGAATCTAGGGGTTTTAAAGAGTTGTGTGAGGGCAATGTTTTTCCCACTTAAAGCGACCCATCCAATCACGCAGGTCTCTTGCAGACACCTGCCGATCACGGTTTAGTTAGGTCCCGTCTACTGCTCCTAAGGCGGTGATGTTAATGCAGTTGCACTAAGTCCGTATTTGGTATCAACATTGTTCAGCTGAAAGCTAAACGTAACTGCTCTGCCAAATAAGGCTTGCAGCATTATTGTTATACATCATTTAGCCCCGCCCTCGGGCTTCCTGGAGTAGGGACTGCTAGGTCAAAAGTTCGTTGGCGTTTTCGCTCTCTCTCTAACCCTTGTGAGCCCACTGACGTTGCTGTTCTCAGGGTTGGTATCAAGCTGGCTTCATACGCTACTACGTGCCTGTTGGTTACAAAGTTCTACTGTGGCAACCTATCACAGCGTCTAGACGACATATCAAGTTACATGTTAATTCCTTGAAGAGTAACTAGCGCCCTGGGACCGCGTCTGGGAGCGTCTGCGTTTTCGCAAGGCTCTCCCCTTCCAGTTTACTTCATGTAACAATATCTCTCCTAGTTTCGTCTGCCCTCAGCATCGTCTCTGTTTCCGCGCCTTGGAGCGCCTGTCCTCCTTTCTCACAGCTTCAAGATAACACAACAGTAGCAAGGAATAATCAATATATTACAAAGAGCAGGACGCTAGATTTCATTGTATTACAAAGAGAACGTGTGGCAGAAGAACTAATTAACATTTACACCGATTGCGATATGAAATCGGTGGACAACAATGCAGCTTACATTATCGAACTCGTAGAATATACTTGGATATTTACCATATATGCATGGTCATCATTGTGTGAATGCTCCCCCCAAGCTGCAGATACGAGGGCGTGTAGGAAAGTAATGCCTCCGAATTTTTAACTTTTAAAGCTTTTCAAATGAAACAAACTTTATTAACGTTCTACATCTTTATTCTTCATGTCTACATATTTGTTTTTCAACATAGTCACCCTGGTGACGAAGACATTTGTCACAACGAAAGACTGTAGAATAATTGACTTTGTTCAAGGAGCTACAACCTCACCCTTCATAACTATCAAAGTGAAGTCATCGAAGGTGTTCTTTTCGCTTTGGAAACAGCTGAAAATCGAATGGGGCCAAGTTGGGACTGAATGGGCGATAATCGATGACAGTGAACCCAACACGTCGGATTGTTGCAGATGTGGCAGGGTTGATGTATGATCTGGCACTGTCATACTGAAGGAAACGGTGCGCTATGTGTGGACGAAGTCTTCGAATTCGTGCTTTTAGTTATCTGGGGGTCTCGCAGCACTTTGTAGAGCATATGGCGGTGCCTATAGGCATTAATTTCAAATGCACAAAACCTTGAACACCCCGGAACACTGTGAGCATGACTCTGCCTGCTGAGGTAGCAGGCAAAGAGGAGAGGTAGCTTAAATTCTGTCCCTCTGTTTTCTGAGAGTGAGAGAGCAGGATTTCATACAGAACTGGCACCGTACAGTCTGTGCAATATAACAACTCGGAGATTCTGACACGTACTTCCAGCTGTGGGGGTAGTGTTATTAAGGAAGCTGTTGAAATTAAATTAGCAAGCAATCTTATAAATAGAAGTGATGATTTTTGTTTAAATTCTGCATGGAATTCTGCTCTCTCACTTGTCAAAAAATAGAGGGACAGAGTTTATGCTTCCTCAGCCGTTGATTATTAATTTCACTATCTATAACTTTTGACGTCGGTAATCTTTCGTGTGTGATGGCGCTATCGCTTACAGTGTGTGTGTGCGTGTGTGTGTGTGTGTGTGTGTGTGTGTGTGTGTGTGTGTGCGTGTGTGCGTGCGTGTGTGTGTGTTACGGAGTTTATCCAAAAACCGAAGTTTTAAACTGGCTTGCACAATGTTTACTTCCTGCAGTTGTGCCTTGAAAATGACAGGGTGTGCTTCTGACGAAATAGCGATGCTTGGAGACGACGTCACTCTGCTGCGCTCCCGTATGTTATTTAAGTTGGCATTATTGACAAGAGATGATAAATTCTTCATATTTTACCATAAAGTTAGCAGTATCGAGTGCAGTAATTTTCGACAAGACAAGGATATTCATCATCTTTGTGCGCAACAGGAGGCGATTTAAAATTAATTTAGCAGTTAACACTGGTTATGAATGTAATGTACCGAAATTTTAGCCAATGTGTTATGCGGTGACGACAGTGTCTTTATCGATCCCACACAATAAGCTGCGCTCTATACACATCTCTGCAGAATGAGATACGTCTTCCTATGGGTGGCGCTACGCACGCTTCGCTTCGACTCACTAGGCACAAATATAACTATCTGCGCGTCTTTTAAAGATGCCGAACGAGGAGCTCCGCCCCAGATCCTGGATAACTCGCAGCGAGAATAGAAGGATGGACGCTACTAATATTGTAGCAGCTAGCAAGTGGTTGAATCAAAGATACTGCTGGAACATAGAATCAAGTGATCGAAAGATATGTACCTAATTCTTTACCATGTACAAAGTGTTAATAAATGTACTGTTTTATTCATTTAATAAATGTTTGTTGTGTTTCACTCCACCTCGTACAACTATAGACACAACAGACATGTTTGGTGAGTAAGTTGGTTGAAGGGCAGTCTCGGCAAACTAACTGAAATTTATTTCATTATATTGAGCCAACGGCCTTGCCACAGTGGCAACACCCGTTCCCGTCAGATTACCGAAGTTCACAACGTTCTTTCTTTTGAAAGTCGACAAAATTTTTGAGTCACGGATTCATTTAGCTGCTCCTTGCTTAAAATTTTTTTGGTACGCGTCAACATAGTAATCAAACTTACAAGGAATAGATCACCGAATTCATGTGCGTGACGATGAATTGTAAATATAACTGCGCTTGTCATGCTTCATTTCAAAATGAAATGTTTCGCGATGTAATTATTCAGAATCTTACTGAGAATAGAACACGAGCTTAAATTTTTTAAGACTCGCGCGTATCACTGATGTACTTAAAGAGACTGAATCTCAGGAAGTGCCTGTCTTCGCGAAACTAGACTTTAACGTTTCTGTTGTCGCAATGCTGGCCGCAGATAGTTCTAAGCAGCCTCCTTTTAATTAATTTATTTTATAATGTTCCGACCCGAGAGTCCTTTCAGCCAGCTGCATTAAATTTCATTTAACTAGCAGAAATGACAATAATGGGGCAAAACATTTACCATGGAGACAGTAAAAAGCTCACAACATGACAAGATACAAATGTGTATAGAACATGGATTGAAGATTTGCGTTACAAGGATTAGGTCATTAGTAAAGTGTAATTAATAGTAGATTTACAAATATCCCAGTACGTAAGTATAGCACAACGTGCAAATTTGAGATAAAAAGAGCAAAACATTATTTACAGTATACAATATTACAATAACAACATAACAATTTACAATACTACAAAATATTATTTACAATGAAGTGTGATTGGAAACATACTTGAATAATTGAGAAGATGGTTACGACATTGTGTGTCGGATGTTAGCCTATGTTTGGACTATAGACGCGCTAACAGTAGCAGTTTAGGACGTTTATGTTTGTGCTGGTCATTGAGATGAGACGTGGATAACTGACGGATGAGTATGTTAGTTGAGGAAAGAAGTCTGGCATAAAAGCTTTCAGATTTGGGTGAGATCTCCTGTGGAACACTGTTTATTTGTAAGTTATTGTGAATCGTAATCGAACCATGGAGCATTTAAAATGATGCACAATGCCTTATTTTGAAGAATCTGATGTTTATGGAGATGAGTAGATGCTGCATGTCCCCATATGTGGCAGGCATACAACGTGACTGATCGTATTACGTCTGTATAAAGCAGGAGACTGTTTCTCCCGTTTAGAAAAGACCTCCTGTTTGTTAATGGATACAAAACAGGTAATACACTGTGTGCTTTGTTTGGAACTTCGGTTACACATTTCTTAAAGGTGAGACGTCGAGACGAACTCCAAGATATTTAGTAGAGGCAGTGCAAGGGATACCTTCATTAACGTAAATCCTCTCTTTTTCTAGTATAAAACGTAACTTGACTGTTGCGTAAATTTATCTTGACCCACGATGCCGTAAACCATTTTTCAAGCTGTAGTACAGCCCGCAAAAGCTTGTCATCAATGTTCATAACGTTGTTGTCAGTGTAATATACCGCTATATCAAGAGCGAAGGATGCTGTGTTGACCGAATGTATGTTTGGAGCTTCAGACAAATATATCTTATACTGTGTCAGCCCAAAAGGAATCTTGTGGTGCACCGGCATTTATAGGATACTCTTCAGAAGCAGTATCACCATTGAATACTGTACATTAAACTATTAACTGACAACATTCCATGGGAATTATATTTTTTTTTTACTTGTACAGCAAACCATTATGCCATACCCTATCAAAGGCTTGAGCAATGTCCAGGTATGTGTTAAGTGCTATGAGCGCAAACATTGCTTTTTCTGCCAAGTGGAATGCCGACGCTGCCGTAAGTCACGACACACACAGCAACTGTGCCTGCAAGAGAATCACAAAGTAAACTCCGTTCCAGACAAGCCTAAATTTTAGGAAATGGAAATCAACATGATAACACATTCTGAATCCTCACTCATTTCCCCAAGCAATAATGACAAGATCCGTAGACGCAAGCGCGCAAATGACAAAGTTACATGCACAGTGTAAAATTTTGCACGTTCAAATCAGCTCTCATCAAATATACAAATGGAAAAAGCCTTCATCACACACAGATCAGATGAAGGCAGTCTTCCAAAAGCCAGAACTGCAATCAAATTCAGAGGAATAACCACAAACAGTTAATTTCCTTACAGTTTTACAATCAAACTGTACTGTTGCAGTTAGAAGCTGGTGCTTCAGACGGTTTCATTAATCAGAATAAACAGAAACAATTTGGACACCTTCAGCTACTGAAGTCCATCTCCATAGCTGAGTGCTTAGCACGGCTGACTGCCATGCGGAAGAACACAGGTTCAAGACCTCTTGTTGGGAGTACTGGAGCTAGATGACTAAGTAGAAGCGGTCACAAGGTCAAGAAATTCGACAACGACCTGGAGAGCGGTGTGCTAACCACACACTACTCCATACCGCATCCAATAACGCCATTGGCAGAGGGTGAAACAGTGGTCGTTCGGGACCTGATTGGCCCGTCTAGGACCAGGAAAGTGGAACTTTACTTATTTACAGCTAACGAAATAGCATTTGCACATTTATGCCTACTATGGCTAAGTATCTCTAGCCTCAGGATGCGCACTTTGCATGCATAATATAAAAATATGGCCGTGTTAGTGCCATTCACGATATGCACTAGTCCCAATATTTGTGGCATAGATGCATTTGATTTCATTGGTTTGGATATTAGAGATAATGTGCATTCTATCGATGCTGAAGCTTTCGATGCCAGGATTCAACAATTGTGTGATAAATATGTACATTTTTTTGATGGCACATTAGGACAGGCAAAGAACTTTCAAGCATACATTACACTCAAGGAAAATGCCCAACCAAAATTCAACGGCACACGTCCGGCATCTCACATTATTGCCCATGAAGTTGCTTCTGAACTCAACATATTGGAAAAAACCGGCGTTTTGAAACATATTTCTGCAAGTCGATGGGCGTCTTCTCTAGCTATTATTAGAAAATGGAACAGTTAATGCTCAGATAGTTATTGAATGTTTCCCACTTCTGTATATCGAGGAGCTTACAGATCGCCTAGCGGATGGACTATTCTTTTCCAAAACTGATTTAGCTGATGTTTACCTTCAACTTCTCTTGGATGAGAAACCGAAAAAATTGAAGGCGATCAATGTACACATCGGCTTGTATCAATTCCAGCACTATTCTCTTTGGAAGCAAATCTTCTCATGCATTGTTTCAACGTTTTCTCGAACAGGTCACTTCAGAAATTCAGCCCTCTTCAAATTATATTGATTACATCATTGTGTCCGGACAAAAACCGGCACAGCATCTCAAAGTCTAGAATCTCTTTTTCAAGTTTTAATTAATGCAGGACTTAAGTGCACTCTGCAGAACTGTTTATTTTTAAATACTGAAATTGATTATTTGGGGCATCTCACTGACACCCGTGGCACTCGCCTCTCGACTAAGCACTTAGAGGCCATCCTCTTCTACAAATGTATGAGAACTACAAGCAGCTTTTGGAAAATTTACCTAATAGATTCAATTTATTCCGAATAGAGTACAAATTGCTCCTTCTTTGCATCGCATCCATTGGTAAATGTCCACCTCCAATGAACTTCAGAATGCAAATGATCATTGCGGAAAGTTGAAAAATGTGTTGCTTAGTCGCCCATGTCTGATTCACTACGACCTGGAGAAACCAGTAGTGGTTGCAGCTGATACATCAGCGGATGTAATGTGGACAATTTTATCTCACAAGGTCAGAAACACAGATCTTCCCATAGCATTCGCGTATAAGATGTGGAAAAAGGTTCGAAACAGCTACAGCTAACTGAAAGAGAAAGTCTTAGCCATCACGAAATATGGCGTCACGATATTTCATCAATTATGCGCCCATTCGTACAGCATAAAAGCTGCAACCTTGGTCAGTAAAAACTGCATGCAAACACGGAAACTCTGTCTCTTTCAGTAGCACAAGCTACTGAAGGACCAATCATTATGATTGCTAATGCTCTACATCTGGATGGTTGGCTAGCGTTGCTGCCTCTTGATCACAGGGTACCGGGTTGGATTCCTGGCCACGTTGGGGTTTTTCTCTGTCTGGGGACTCAGTGTCTGTGTTGTCCTGATCATTTCATCATCATCATTAATGACAGTGGCTAGACTGAAGTGTGTGAAGGATGTTCTATAGGATTCAGGTTAGGATTCTGTGCAGGCCAGTCCATTACAGGGATGTTATTGTCATGTACCCACTACGCCACAGGCCGTGCATTAGGTGTTCGATCGTGTTGAAAGATGCAATCGTCATCCCCGAATTGCTCTTCAACAGTTGGAAGCAAGAAGGTGCATAAAGCATCAGTGTAGACCTGTGCTGTGATAGTGCCATGGAAAACAACAAGGGGTGCTAGCCCCCTCCATGAAAAACACGACCACACCATAGTAGTAGGACTAACTTCATACGAGATCATTTTTTTTAGTGCGGGTTGCCTACATCATGGGCAGGTATGCACCCAGGGGCAAAGTATTGTTCTCCTTTAATTGACAGGTACTTAAGCTATTGTTCTCCTATGACTGACGCGTCCTTAATCTATTGTTCTGCTAAAAGGACCCTTCCTTTTGAATGACAGGCAGTTAACCTACTGCTCCCTAGCCCCCCTAGCGTTCCCCCCTCCCCTCAGAAACCCCTTCCCCCCATTCAGTGCTACAGATACGCTTTCAGGTCTGAGTTATTAGAATAGCCCCTCTCGCTCTTACCAATTTGATTGACTACTTAATTAAATTGATCAATTAATTAACCTCTCACCCTCTGGTAACCCCCCTCTCCTCCCACCCTCCCTCCCAGATATTGGCAGGAGAAAGACTTGGTTGATCTTCCATTTGGAGGGAATTCGATTGTAGTGTATGGAACATTGAATAAACAATTTAGACAATGTGTGGAATATTGTTTATTTAAACAATTTAGGGGATTCAAGACAGTGTATGGAATATAGTTTAAATTTTATTTAAAGAATTTTTCAGGAAATCGATCACCATCCCTGTCACCCCATCCCCACCCCCCTCGCCCCCTCCCCTACCTGGAAATTGGCGGCCCTGTGGTGGAGAGGAAGAATCAAATGCAGGGGAAATTTAAGGGTATATTATTTATTTATATATAAAGAAATAAGTTTGACGAGGTTGGATTTCTCCTACGAATCATTCTAGGCTGTCTGGAAAGTAATCACATCGATCGCATTTCTGTTTTTATTCCGATTGCACAGGGAATACAGTCATGAAACACACATCACATGTAATTACACACGTTAACACGTTCCCAGGAGTCGGGATGCACTGGCAGCCCCCACAAAGTGACGACATGACCGTCAGCTGCCGAAACAAGTCCAGGTGTCAGTTTGAGTCTTGGAAGGATGAGGAGGCAGCATCCCTTTGATACATGACACCTGAGAAATACCTGAGGAAATACATGTTCACCTAGGCACAATTGCTGGCGCGATGACGCAAAACAGTGGTGCGTGTCCAGTGCTGAGAGACGTTTGCATAGCAGCTTAAACGTTCTCAGTGTTATACCGACATCACATATCTATGTAAATAACAGCCAAGTCCTCGCTCTGGACACACTATAGAAGTCTGTTCCAGAATAACATAGACTGCTTTCTCCCTAGCGAAGCTAATAGAGCATGCGACCTGTGTCTAGCCGTGCAGGTGTGCTGCAGAAATAGACATGTCCAAAATTATATCTCCTGTGCTTGAAGAAAACCACAGACATAGTATGTGGTTAAAACTGTACACTGTCAAAGCGGGAACAGTGTTGAAAACAAGAACACAGAGGTTGTGAGGTAAAAATTCATTTATTTCTCCTCCAACTTAAAAGTAATTTTACATTTTCATAAGCGGCCACAGCAACACAATTTTCACTCATCTTCTTCTTCTTCTTCTTCTTCTTGAGTCTATGGAGAGGAGGAAACCCGTAGAATTCCAGGCCTTGAATAACAGCGAACTTAAAGATTTGACACATCCATGAGATCTTCTCCACCTGCTTCACGTAGATGATGATATCCATGATATCGAATAATTTCAGCGCAGTCACCATATCTTTATACGGTATGCCAGGATCATCCCAAAGAATGTCTCCCCCCCACCCCCCACCCCCTGGTAGCTGAGTGGTCAGTGCGACGGAATGTGATACCTAATGGCCCGGGTTCGATTCCCGGCTGGGTTGGCCGGTCGTTGTGGCCGAGAGGTTCTAGGCGGTTCAGTCCGGAACCGCGCGACCGCTACGGTCGCAGGTTCGAGTTCTGCCTGGGGCATGGATGTGTGTGATGTCCTTAGGTTGGTTAGGTTTAAGTAGTTCTAAGTTCTAGGGGTCTGATGACCTCAGATGTTAAGTCCCATAGTGCTCAGAGCCATTTGAACCCAGCTGGGTTGGAGATTTTCTGAGCTCAGGGACTGGGTGTTGTGTTGTCCTTATCATCATCATTTCATCCCAACAGACATGCAAGTCGCCGCAGTGGCGTCAACTCGAAAGACTTGCACCAGGCGAACGGTCTACCCAACAAGAGGCCCTCACCACACGGCATTTCCATCCCAATGTGTTCCATGGTAGAAATGTGTTAACCACTTTGCACTCTTCCATGTCTTAGCACACTTCACATATTTGAAAGACCTTGGTGATGCAATGTTTGCTGAGAATGTCTCTATTATTCCCGCATCTTGTGTGTACACTGCGAATGCAACATCTTTAATATGAACTGTCTAGGCTTACCATCATAAAAACCCTGGGCGTCTGCAATGATGTTCAAGTCCTGAGCTGCCATTGTAAAATGCTCTAGGTATGGTGCAGGACTCGTTCATTTATACACCTCGTTGCACAACACCAGTGAGTAGGCAGTAGTTGATCACATGGTCATGTAGAACTAGAGCATACGCGGCAGTGTGTTCTGTCGAAGATTCAGATTCAATTCACACATCTATAGGTCCACACGTAATTATCTCGTTCTGTTCCAAGCAGTCTATTACGATGATCGGTGAAAGCTCGTTGAACTCCCATGGACTGAGTAGACACCCTCCTCCCTCTCCTTCAGCAACTTTATAGTATGTAGCATGAAACCATACATGCCATATGCTTGACTGTATACATTTTCATTCCAGGTGCAAATTATCTTATGGGTTGAATCTGAATTCAGGTAGACTTTGGCATTAGTTAACTTGCAGTTGCTGAATGCGGTGGAATCATTTGTTATATTACCGCTTCTATCAGTCTGAATTGCAAGTATGATGAATCTAGGTGTCTCTAGCTGCAAGGAGGTTTTAATAGCCCATGTTTGTCTGCTCGCAGTCATTAAGAATGGGTATTTGAAAACCTCCCACGAGCAAAATGTCAGTGATAGGAATGTACCAAAATTCAGGAGTTTTAAAGCTTCAAACGCTCCTCATCTGATACACTGATGAGAGGTATTTTCCATATTATCTTGATGATTGTGATCACATTCTCTTCTTGAGCTCCTTTAATGTATGAGTTTTTATCCGTCGCACTCAGTACCAAAATGAGTTCTCGTTCAGCATTCATCATAATTTGTCTCATGTCCTGAAAGCAGCGCATAAGCAGTTTTAGAGTTATGCATGCAGTAAATCGTTTGTACTCTGCAACTGTTCTATCCTCCAGATCGTCTATGAACCACTCCGCATTTTCTAAACTATGCAAATCCGCGGGTGATGCAGAGACGTATGTTTTAAGGGTTGATGTTATGCCAACACTACAGTCGATCTCAGACCCATTGAGTTCAGAGCGTTTGGTTCGAATATACTGAGCAATTATTTCTGGGAGGATATCTGTCCATTTTGGGTAAAACGCACCCACAGTCGACTTTTTATTGTTCTGTTCAGACGATCCACGATACTTGCCTTCAGGTGAGTGAAAGTTGAGTAGTGATGTATTCAGCACCGCTGCATCATGGTCTTGAAATACCTATTGTAAAACTCCCCGCCGTGATCGGTTAGGAGGTTGTCTGGGCATCGATTCGTCCCTGTCTGTAGCAAACTCTCAGAAATATTCGCAACATTTCTACCCATTTTTGTTCCGACAGGCAATGCCCAGGCAAATTTGGAGTATGTATGAATAACCATTAAAATATATTTGAATCCATTATCCTCGTGTGAATATTATCTCGTATCTACGAGATCAGCTTGCCATAAGTCATCCAAACCTTTAATCATAATATGCCTACGAGGATATGTTTTGCATGCTGTTCTCGAACTACTGTCTCTGTACTTATTCGGTGATACCTCTCTCTCTGAACTCAGAGATTTTGAAACAGCCTCATTCGAATGAGCTGTATTACCTGCAGCAGCTGATGGCATGAGCAGCTGTAGTCGATCTATTAGCTCGTTGGGGTCGTCATAACATATGTACTGCCAGATTAGATTGTTCACTGCTTTATGCTCAATGTCAATACCACCACCGCTGCTGCTGATGATGTTGTTGTTGTTTTCGCCATCAAGTATTGGTTTTGTAATGGTTTTATATTTCTTGTTGCTCAGGTTTTTCGCGATCTTATGTACATCAGTCATGTGGAATATTTCATGGTACGTTTCCCTATCATTAACTGAATAATTTATAGGTTTCTTGGTAGGTCTTAGGAAAATAAAATGCATTAAGCCAGGTGTTCTCTTAAACTGCCTGTCACCAATCTGTATTGTGTCATCAGTTACAGCTATAGGATGCATCTGCAACATGTACAGTCTTTCCCTGCTAACGCCGAATGTTCAATCTATCTGACCATGGGCATGGAGGATGATGAATTCGTCAATGGCAACACCATCGTTGTCTTGTGTTTTTGTTTCTGCTGAGAGCTGTCTGAGAGATTCAGTAACCAGCTTAAAGGTCTCTCTTAGTGTTTGCTGTTGTTCATATGCCCGAACCACAGCAACCGTAATTTCTCCCGAACTGCTTTCCGTGCTTGAATTACTTTCTGCTTCGTTGACATCGCGGTTAATATTAATCAGACACCTCCGCAGCGTGAGGCTTTATATATCCGGTTATTTTCTTCTTCCTCTTACTATGTACCTGCTCCCCCTTCTCAACAACAAGGAACTCTACATCTATTTTCCCCTCAATAGCCTCGATCTTTTCAGTTAAGTCGGTTTCTTTCTTACCTACTTCATTAACTAACTCATTTAACGCATTCACCATTCTCAGAAGAGACTGGTAATACGTCTCTAGTTTCCTGAGCATACCTTCAACTTTATGCACAATAGCCTGAATTTTTGCATCCATGTACAGGCGAATGTTCAGTCTTTGTACACCCATCTCTCGGGTTGAGAACTAGACATGCGCGTGAATTTGTCCGTGGTGCAGCGTATACTGATGTACTCACCTCTCTTATCGTGCTGAACATGCAGAAACTCTTGAGAGTTCCGACTGTACCTACCATCACTGAGCTTTCTTGTTTTATCAATAACGAGAAACACTTACCGTGAATGATTCAGCAATCGCCACATATCTTTACAGAATCATTGAACGACATGTCAGTTTCGACATGTGCCTGGGAAAGGTGTTTTAAATTCAGATTGTCTTGTTTGAAGGCTATAATGAGGTCTGCATTATCCCTAACCAACTGTTTCGGGATTCTGGAATGTGTTTGGCTTAGATGAAATACATCAGCACTCATATGACTACCTAAACAGAAATATTTTCGAATTTGGTCTTGGTTTTCCACACCAACATCGTCAAATATGAAGACAGTGTTTGGCTTTGCTTTTTCAGGTGGAGGTATATCACCGCTTTCAATGAATGTCGTGTATGTTACACCATCTACACCACGCAATATCTCCTGTAGTAGCTGATACTTGGGTTGAAACAGTGTTTTTGAGAATACGCAAACATGATCAAACCGGACTCCATCTACATGTGTTAGCAGCGTCATAAAGACATTAGTCTTGTCACAGTTGGATGGACCTAAAAGAATTGCATATATATATTATCAGGAAGGAGAATTCCGTTCTTCTTCTTCTTCAGGTCTTCTTTTGCATTTCCACAGGACCAATCACCGACAACGAAATCCTTGTGATGAGGATATTTCACCCACCCTGCCATGATACTAACTACACCAGGTACTGACAAGTAGTTGACATGTATATAAAAAGAGTCTTGAAGGGACAGTAATAGTATGTGTAGCCACTATAGTTCTATCACTTAACCAACGAGCAATAGTGGCTAGACATACTATTACTGTGCTTGGAACAGAACGAGATAATTAAGTGTGGACCTATAGATGTGCGAATTTCCCAGAACACAGCTGCGTATGCTCTAGTTCTACATGACTGTCTGATCAACTACTGCCCACTTACCACTACTGTGCAACAAGCTGTATAAATGAACGGGTGCTGCACCATACATAGATCTATTTCACAATGGCATCTCAAGGCTTTAACATCATGGCAGATTCTCAGGGACTCTGTGATGGTGAGCGTAGACAGTTCATATTTAAGATGTTGCATTCATAGCGTACACACAAGATGCGCCAATAATAGAGACATTCTCAGCAAACATTGCATCACCAAGGTCTTTCAAGTATATGAAGTTGAGCCAAGGCATGGAAGAATGCAAAATGGTTAACACATGGAAATCATTGGGATGATCCTGTCATACCCTATAAAGATATGGTGACTGCACTTAAATTATTCGATCCCACAGATACCATCATCTACGTGAAGGGGATAGAGAAGATCTCATGCATGCATCAAATATTTAAGTTTGCTGCTGTTCCAGGCCTGGAATTCCACAGGTGTCCTTCTCTCCATAGACTCAAGAAGAAGAAGAAGATGTGTGAAAATTGTGTTGCTGTGGCCACTTATGAAAATGTAAAATTACTTTTAAGTTGGATGAGAAGTAAATGAGTTTTTACCTTACAACCTCTGTGTTCTTGTTTTCAGCCCTGTTCCCGCTTTGACAGTGTACAGTTTTAACCACATGCTATGCTTGTGCTTTTCTTCAAGCACAGGAGATATAATTTTAGACATGTCTATTTCTGCAGCACTTAACTATTTCCAAGAGGTAGACTTGGCTCCTATTTACATAGGTCTGTGAGGCAGCATAACATAGAGTAGCTGCACGTGCGAGGGTGAGCCATTATGCAGATAACTCGCTGAATGCGCAGATATGGAAGCTATGCTTTAAACAGTATTCCATGCACTACAATCGAATTCCCTCCAAATAACCCATCAACTGAGTCTTTTTCCCGCCAATTTCCGGGAGGGAGGGTGGGAAGAGATGGGGTTTACCAGAGGGGGACAGGTTAATTAATTGATCAATTTAAT
This sequence comes from Schistocerca piceifrons, assembly GCF_021461385.2. Lineage (NCBI taxonomy): Eukaryota > Metazoa > Arthropoda > Insecta > Orthoptera > Acrididae > Schistocerca > Schistocerca piceifrons. The sequence continues at coordinate 301,508,123 of NC_060149.1, read as the reverse complement.
TAAGTAGTCAATCAAATTGATAAGAGTGACAGGGGCTTTTCTAATAACTTCGATTTGAAAGCATACCTGTAGCAGCCAGTGGGGGGGGGGGTTCCTGAGACTAGGGGGGAGGGGGAGGGGGCTGGGGATCAGTAGGTTAAGTGCCTTTCAATCAAAAGGAAAGATCCTTTTAGCAGAACAATAGGTTGAGGACCCATCAATCATAGGAGAACAATAGGTTAAGTACCTGTCAATCAAAGGAGAACAATAGGTTTGCCCCTGAGTGCATACCTGCCACTGATATAGGCAACCTGAACTAATTAAATGGGCTCGTACGAAGTTTGCACTAATACTAGAGTGTGGTCGTGTTTTTCATGGAGGGGGCGAGCACAACTTGTTGTTTTCCATGGCTGTGATACAGCACAGGCCCACAATGATGTTTTAAGCACCTTCTTGCTTCCCACTGTTGAAGAGCAATTCAGGGATGGCGATTGCATCTTTCAACACGATCGAACACCTGTTCATAACGCATGGCCTTTGGTGGAGTGGATACACGACAATAACATCCCTGTAATCGACTGGCCTGCACAGTGTCCTGACCTGAATCCTATAGAACATCTTTGGGATGTTTTGGAACGTCGACTTCATGCCAGGGCTCTCCGACCAACATCAATACCTCTCGTCAGTGCAGCACTCCGTGATGAATGGGATGCCATTTCCCAAGAAACATTCCAGCACCTGATTGAACATATGCCTGCGAGAGTGGGAGCTGTCATCAAGACTAAGGTTGCATCAACACTATATTGAATTCCAGCATTACCGATGGAAGGCGCCACGAACTTGTAAGTCATTTTCAGCCAGGTGTCCATATACCTTTAATCACGTAGTGTATTTCGAACGTCGAGGCCAGCCCATCCATTTTTTATTTGGCTTGTGTGTCCCTTCACGTTTCCATTTCACTATCACATCGGACACAGTGGACCTAGGGATGTTTAGGTGTGTGGAAATCTCGGGTACAGACGTATGACACAAGTAACACCCAATCACCTGACCCGTTCGAAGTCCGTGAGTTTTGCGGAGCGTCCCATTCTGCTCTCTCACGATGTCTAATGCCTACTGAGGTCGCTGGTATAAAGTACCTGTCAGTAGGCGACAGCTCAATGCACCTGATATGAAAAACGTATGTTTTTGGGGGCGTCCTGATACTTTTGATCACATAGTGTATATTTCAGACGCGTTACTGCACAAATAATATGCTCGTCGCAACAGCCTTTCTCTTCAGAATAGCGTAATGAACAAACAAAACTAATGATTTCTGCATCACTGCAACAAAATGTTTTGAAATTTTTACATCGAGGACTTTGGGGAACCGTGAAAACTAAGAAACTAACACGGCGGCATTGTCCCTGGCTCGGGCTTGATAAGCAGACTGAACGGAAGGCTGCCAGTTGCCACGCATTCACGTACAGCCAAGCAGTGCCGTGCCAAGAATGTTTCAATTGGAACACACGTTGGCTAATTGTCGTCGATGCATAGAGTAGATATACGTTTGTCATTGTAATGAATTCGACAACTATAGGCAGCACTGTTAAAGCATTCGCTTCTGTCTTTTGCTCAGAAGGCTTGTAACAAACTATCGTTTCGGAAAATGGTACACAGTTTTCTTCGTTGGAATTTCTACAATTCTTTCAATAAAATTAGATTTGATATGTTCAATTTGCGCCAGTCTCTCCTCAGTCGAAAAGTGAAGGTAAATGTTTCGTTCGCATTTTCAATGCACAGATGTTCAAATTTCATGCTTTGCACTCGAAGGAGAATGCTTTGCTGTTGTTTTTCAGCAGCTATTACACTCTGTCTGTTCTTGATGCTTCGTCAGCACAATTGTTACACGGTCGTTGTCACCCTTGCATCTGTTTCACTCTCGACAGAGTGTTTCAAACGCCACCTTTGGAACTAAGTTCTGCTCGAAGGACAAGGTTTTCTATCATGTCTGTAACAAGCCTCAAAATGAAGAGTGAGGGACTGTCAGTCTGATGACTGGTCGAGGTCATTACACCATTCGTGGAAAAAGAGGCACCCATCAACGGTATCAAAACCAACTACGTTTTCGTCATTGTGCTGAAGCTGTCATAGATTTTTCCCTTTTCAGAAACCCAGACTGCTGCCCCTGAGCAGCCTTTGCCGGTAATTGACTTTCAGGTGCATTGTCAACCGACGACACTGCCGTACAATTCATCTCCTGCTCACCTCCAGATCTCGGAAAACTCGCAGTGAGAACAAAAGGATATAGCATGACGCTACATGCTACCTTGCGCACCTACGGACACATGTTGTAAACGTAGAAAAGATGTAAATTGAAATTCTGTCTTAAATTTGATATTAATACGCTGCTGGAACAAAAAATTAGTACACCTCGAAAGGCGATGTCGATTTTGATCCCATGACGGCATATGGCACTTGGAGGATATTAGATGTAATGATAATGGTTTCAACGTTGTCCGACAACAGATATCGTAGTGCTATAGCTATCAGGACTCCATCTGTATCTACTCTTTAATAGGGAATGCTCACAGCTAGAAGGCTAACTGTGGTGCAAACGTTTGAAGCAACCACGAAACCATGTCACGGAGAAGCACTCATGCCTGCTACACTCAACTAAGTGTGGTATCCACCACTATTGAAGCTCCGCACCGAGCAGCGGCGTGCTCCATTACGCGTGGCTGACAAACGCATCGTCGGCGGCGCTTCTCCGTGCGCGGCCCGCTGCTAACATTGCAGGCCGCCTTCGCCCGCGCGCGCTTCAAACCACAGCCATTAGCCTCCCATAAACACTCTGCGACTGGCCGCCCACAAAAGACAGCGATCCCAGCCGTCGGCTCCATTAACTATGGAGCCTTATTTAACACTGCTATATTGGAACTTGGACTTCAACATTCACTAGGCTCAGTTTGTCAACGGACTTGCGATTTCGTCGGAATTCTGAATTTCATTTGCGCTTCCTGCACATTGGTTTAACCACCATCAATTTATATAATTTTACATAAAGTGTTCATCTACAACTTGGCGCTTGGTAACAGAATTATTTGTATCAACGTTGTGTCAATAAACCGTAGGACGATGAAAAATTTATTGTGTTATTCCTGGTTATAACACAATAAAATGGCGACTAGCTAGCAACTATCCACATTGAATAGTTATTCATCAGCAGGACAAGAACCAGAAGCTGCTACTGAACACCCTCCAACCACTTCTTCATAGCTTACTGCAGACGCAAGTAGCATAGCAAGTACCGGCTTTTTCTTCCTTAAATGAGGCTTTAGGGGATTGGGAAGCCGACGAATCAAGATTACTGGAGCATTTCCACGCATTCAAGGTAATTGACGCCAGCCTCATAAAATCTTTGTTTTTGGCTTGGTCAAAACCTGAGATTTACCGGCTACTGTGCAAGTTGGCCCCCTTATCCAAGGCTTCAAAGCTCATCTTTTCAAATATTCGTCCATTGATGGCTAAATATTACCAGCGGCATACCCATGTTATTTACTCTCGGGTAGCATTTTACCAATGCAAGAAACAGCGAAACTGGGCTCATAGAGAATGGACCACAGAGTTGCAAAGGTTAGGACGAAAATATCATTTTGTTACCCCTATGCGGAAGAAATGATCAGGAACATGATCATCCGAGGTACTCCAGACAGCGCAAGACACTTCAACTCGAACACCCGTCATTAAAAAAAGCTTTGGACTTAGCAAGAAGCTTCGAAGTGAGCCGGGCAGCAGGCAAAAAACTGGAGTCGTGGATCGACATAGCAGCCGTTAATATAAACACATCCTAACAGCCATGGTCACAGTAGTGGCGCTTTGGACGTAGCAACAGTACAAGCGGGTCGCCGTACCATCATCCAACAACATCCTCCGCTCGAGCCGGTCAAACTAATCTTGAGTACTGAAACAATTGCCGTAATGCCCGCAATGTTTTAAAAACGTCAAGTGAAGACCGTCTTGACAGATGGGCCTATCGCCAAATCTTTTCTGCCAACGGCCATTTAGCTTTTTTATGACGTAAGTCCAGTGAGGCAAGACAGCCTCCTGCCCAACAGATGAATGTGAATCTTGTAGCTGCTATAGACCATCAAGAGGCCTCCAATAATCTTTTAGTAGAAGTGAAAACTGTAGAGAAATCAGTTCAATTACAACTAAACACCGGCGCAGCCGTGAGTATTATGAATTACTGTACGTATTTGAAAGTTGGAGCTCCTCCCTTGCAATAAACAAAGAGATATCTAATGGCGTATAATAAACGTACCATCCTAATACGTGGTCAAGTCGAACTGCCAACTACGTATCATAATGTCACCCACCACATTACCTTCTCAGTCGTGAACAGTAATTCCGCTGAGAACTTGTTTGGACTTCACTCTTTTCAGAAATTTGGATTTTCAGTAGACGATTCTGTGAATTTGATATTCGAAGATGTTCCGTACTCGGACCTAGACACACTTTGCCGGGATTATAGGGACCTGGTCACCCCAGAACTTGGCACCGCAAAGTATTTTGAGTTGCAAATTGCGCTGAAACATAATCCACGGCCTCAGCACTTACGAGCCTGCGTCGTTCCATTAGCTCTCAGAGACAAAGTAAAGGAAGAATTGGATCGCCCAATGGCAGTTGGAGCTATAGAACCTATTCCTTCCAGTCAGTGGTCTACCCCATTAGTCACAGTTCGAAACTGTCAATGCCCAGTCAGAGATTGAGACATGTCCTATCCAAAGCCGGAAGAATTACAGCCAAAATTAAAAGTGGAAACTTCTTCTCTAAAATAGACCTAGTGGATGCATACCTCCAACTTCCCCTTGAGGCAGAATCTCAACAGTTTCTTGCACTTAACAGGCCATGCGGACTTTATCAAAAAATGACGCTCAGCACTATGGGACTTCACATCTGAGGTTATCAGTCCTCTAGAACTTGGAAAAACTTACACCTAACTAACCTAAGGACATCACATACATCCATGCCCGAGGCAGGAATCGAACCTGCGACCGTAGAGCTCGCGCGGTTCCAGACTGAAGCGCCTAAAACCGCTCGGCCACACCGGCCGGCGCGAACTTTATCATTTGAAAGTCTAATGTTGGTATAGCAAGTGCATCGGTCATTTTTCAACGGTTTTTGGAATAATTAGTAGTCAGAGTGGAGGAATGCATGAACTATTTAGGTGACAGCATTGTAACAGGGAGAACCACGAACACCATCACAGCCTTAGAAAACATTTTTTAGATTGATGGTCTGCCGGAAGTGCTCGTAACTGACAGTGGTCCACAATTCCGTAGCGAGAAGTTTTGTGACTTCTGTTCCCAGCATTGCATTCGCCACATTCCCACACCCTCGTTCCATCCACAGTCTAATGGAGAAGCCGAAAGGATGGACCGCACTTTCTAAACCCGGATGAAGAAATACCTCCAGGAACACTGAGTCGATGCATCACTAGCATTTTTTTGAGCAGTTATAGGTCCACATCCATCGTAGACAAAAATCCTGTGGAGCTTCTCCATGGATGGCAGCCCTGGACCCTCTTTAGCCTGCTCATGCTGACGCCATGACCAGCACCACCATTGCCTGCTTCCTAGTTCCGCCCTGGGACAGTGGTGTTGACGAAAGGATTTGGTCGCCAGCCAGCCTGAATTCCGGGAAAAATCGTCCAGCACTGGTGCCAGAAGGTTTTCCGGGTACAGCTTCTGGATTGGAATGTTCTGCAAAAAGCCAATTTACTTCGTGCCAGACTAGTTTTCCAACAGTTCTTTCCGTCCCCCTCTCCACACCACCGTTACCAGTCACCTAGTTGCCAACCAATCCCAGGCCACACAGCCAGTTTAACACGAGACTGATACATTCCTTTTGCCCACAGCTAGCTGACCAACACCACACCCCAACAAGAGCAACTTACCCCAGACATGGCCCAGACTCAGATGCTGCCCTTCCCAGACTACGAAATGTCGTCCATTCACCAAACACGAGTAATTCCGTATGAAGATGAAGACATACCGCTGGCTCCTCATGCTCCATCTGCACCGCTGCTGAGGTCAACACCATACAACGTTGGCCCCCCACCGGGACGTTTTCGTCCATATGATCCTGTGCCCCGAGAAACTAGCGCCGCTAAGGCCTCGGAGGAGGACCTCATGGATGTGGCGTTCATTTACAACAGATGCTTTCCCGCTTTTCCAAGGGGGAAGGGGTGTGGTATCCACCACTATTAAAGCCTGGTCCTGAGTAGCGGCACTCCCCAATACGCGAGGCCGAGAATCGCATCGTTGACCGCACTTCTCCGTGCGTGGCCCGCTGCTAACTTCGCAGGCCGTCTTCGCCCACGCACTTCAAACCACAGCGATTGGCCACTCATAACAATCAGCGAGTGGCCATCAAGAAATTACAGCGACCCCAGCCGCCGGCTTAATTAACTATGGAGCCTCATTTAACGCCGCTACTGACGTCTACAAGGCAGTACGCATCATGCTATGGCTCAAATGGTTTAAATGGCTCTGAGCACTACGCGACTTAACTTGGCTCTGAGCACTAAGGGACTTAACTTCTGAGGTCATCAGTCCCCTAGAACTTAGAACTACTTAAACCTAACTAACCTAATGACATCACACACATCCATGCCCGAGGCAGGATTCGAACCTGCGACCGTAGCGGTCTCGCGGTTCCAGACTGTAGCGCCTAGAACCGCTCGGCCACTTCTGAGGTCATCAGTCGCCTAGAACTTAGAACTAATTAAACCTAACTAACCTAAGGACATCACATACATCCATGCCCGAGGCAGGTTTCGAACCCGCGACCGTAGCGGTCGCTCGGTTCCAGACTGCAGCGCCTAGAACCGCACGGCCACTCCGGCCGGCCATCATGCTATGTTCTACACCACAACTCGGGAGTGCTACACTGCCGTCGATCTGCTATTCGGTGTCAGTTTGGCTGCGCTAAGGACTTAGAATCCGAATGTTATACTGGAACTTAGACTTCAACGCTGACTAGGCTTAGTATGTCAACGGACTTGTGATTCCGCCGGTATTCTGAATATCACTTGCACTTCATGGACATTGGTATAACCACCACCAATTTATATAATATTCCATAAAGTGTCATCTAAACTTGGCGCTTGATAACAGAATTATTTGTACCAGTGTTGTGTCAATAAACCGCAGAACGGTGAAATATTTATTGTGTTATTCCCAGTTATATCACTAAGCGACCTTAAAAGAGGTCCATTTGTGGCCTTCCGAGTGGTGGCATGGTATTTTCGGAGAATTGTGACACAAGTGGAACGTGCTTTGTCAGTTGCTTATATCAGTGCTCACATGAACATTCTCACACACGTAAACGAAGTTATGGACGTCCAAGCAGCACATGATCGTCGTATTGTAAGGACCGTAGTGGCAGATTGTACAACCGCCACGACATAGATAACAGGGCTTGTGAGCCCAGACGTGTCAACAGGAACTATTGCGAAAGGGTTATTAGCAGTGGGACTATGGGCACGCACAGCTCTAGGCAATCTTCCGCTCTCACCACAGCATCGTCGTGCACAGCTTGACTGGTGCCGTCAGAGGGTCCCTTAGAGGATGGAACGGATCGGTATGGTATTCAGCGATGGAAGCAAATTCTGCCTGCACTCAAGTGACAGTCGTTTGCGCATACGACATAGACCTAATGAGTGCTGCCTCGTGGAGTGTATTCGTCCAAGACATGTTGGCTCCACCCCTGTCTTTATGGTCTGGAGTGCGATGAGCTACAACTCTCGTTCACCTTTGGTGATTCTGTGGGGGACGCTAACCGGCGCTTGGTATGTGCAGATTGTTGTTAGACTCGTTCTTTTGACTTCCTTGCATCAGGAAGGTGGAGTGTTGTTCTAGCAGGGTAATCCTCATGAACTCAATGTGATCTGAAAGACGTGCAACAACTTCCATGGGAAGCTCAATCTCCAGACTTGGCTCCAATCGAGCGCCTGTGGGACATGATGGGATACAAAATGACTCATGTTACTCGTCAACCAACAATTTTTACAGAACTATGTGAATAGCTCGAACAGACAAGGAATAACATATCCCAAGATAGTATTTGCCATATGTATGATCGACTGGATGCTGCCCGTGGAGGCTACACCACGTACTAGCGTGGGTGTTTCAGCGTCGGTCGATTCCTGGTACCTCAGTATCTCTTGTGCAGTGTTGTAACAATAAATCTTGAGTGAATTGGAAGTTTCTAAAAGGGTGCACTATTTTTTCCAGCAATGTATAATGAGCTGAGAATATATTAGGATCTATGATATATGTCATATTATGATAATGGAAATGTAGTACACCAGTTGTGGATGTAGAGAAGATATAATTGATATTTTATGTAACAAAAGACTTCAGTAATATACACTGATGCAAAAAAATCGAAACACCTATAAGAAGTTGTGTGCCATAAACGAAAGTTGGTAGGCGTACTTCTGCATCTGAAAGATGATGTCTGTTTAAGTTTCACGCCAGTCGCGTAGGAGTTGCGGTAGTAGCCCCACTACGAGGATAAAAATCAGGTTTGTTTTAAATACACGCTGTAACCTTTGAGATTGGATGTGGTGAGTTGACGTTTGTCAAGAATGCCCTTAATCCGACAGAGACACCATTATCAACGCCTCACGGAGTTTGAACGAGGTCGTGTGATATGAATACGAAAAGCTGGATATTCCTCCTGTGATATTGAAGAAAGACGTGGCATGAATGTAGCCGCTGTACGTGATTGCTGGCAGTGGTGTTCACGGGAATGTACCGTCGCAAGAAGACCGGGATCCGGACGGCAATATGCCACTACCGAGAGTAAAGACTCTCGTCATCGGCATATGACTCTGGTGCATCATACTGCGTCCGCAGCAGTGATTTGAACAGCAGTTGGCATCACAGTGACACAAAAAACAAGTCAGTTACTCCAAGGACAGCGTCGAGTTAAACGTCCTGTAGCGTACATTCCACTAATTCCAAACCACCTCCATTTGCGTCTTCAGTGTGTCAAGCGAGAGCTCACCGGAAGGCAGAGTGGACGTCTGTTGTGTTTCCCGGCGGAAACTGGTTCTGTCTCGGTGCTGTTTTACCACAAAACAGTATAAACAGATGACAGTAAAGTAGAATCAATGTAAAGAATACAGAACGTAAACAACTTCCTTTCTTCTTTGCACACACGTTCCGGCAAATAGTTAATGTGCTCATTATGGGGTGTGACCACCACTGGCGCCGGCCGTTGTGGCCGAGCGGTTCTAGGCGCTTCAGTCTGGAACCGCGCTGCTGCTACGCAGGTTCCCAGGTTCGAATCCTACCTCGGGCATGGATGTGTGTGATGTCCTTAGGTTAGTTAGATTTAAGTAGTTCTAAGTCTATGGGACTGCTGACCTCAGTCCCATAGTGCTTAGAGCCATTTGAACCACCTCTGGCAGCAACACAGGCCTAGCAGCGACGAGGCATGCTGTGAATGATGTCATCAATCTCATGTTGAGGCAATAATGCCCATCCTTCCTGCAGAGCTGCTCGCAAGTATTGGAGAGTGGTTAGTGGATACTGACGTGATACAAACTGTCTGTCTAGTGCATCCTAGACATGCTCTAAGGAATTCAAATCTGGAGAGCGAGCAGGTCACGCAGTGCGTGCAGTATAATCAGTTTCCTCGAAAATATCAAGCACCCATGCTGTATGAGATCGAATATTATCTTCCATCAATACGAAGTCTGAGTCCACAGCACCTCACAACAACCACACATGAGGTCCCAAGATCTCGTCACGATACCTGACGGCAGTTAAACCCTGCCGATTCACCTATACAGTTTCGTGAAAAGGTGTTCCAGTGTCAACACAATGCTTACCGACACCGTTAGGGATCCTCCACGGTATCGGTTCCTTTATAAAATGTTTGGTCCCGAAATCGTGTTCCACGTTCCCTCCAGATGACAATCTGCCGAGAATCACTCTCCAGGCCAAATCGGGACTCATCCGTGAAACATTGGCCCACTGTTCGACCGTCTAGGTGGAATGCTGACGACGCCACTCTAGAGTTCCCTTCTGTGAAGAAGTGTCAGAGGCACTCATACAGTATGTCTCCCACAATAAAGGACACTCTGCCGAAGCCTGCTGTACGCCGTTTGCCCCTGTACAACCTGTTTAATGGATTCTGCGAGGTCCGATTCCAGTTGCCGTGCAGTACGAGTACTAAGGCTGTACTGTTGTGCTCTTGTAGCCAAATAACGGTCCTCACTTTCTGATTCACACATGGTCGGCCCTGCCGTGATTTTCGGGATACAGTTACGGTCATTATAAACTATTGCCACATCCGAGAAACAACAGAACGATTCACACTGAGCCATCGGGCCACACCAGTTTGCGGTGTCCTGCTTCCATTCTTCCTATGGCCCTCCACCTCAGAAAGTCTGCTAGGTGTCTTCTCTGTGCAATACTGCACCGTCTGTGACTGCATACACAGCTATTGTGGATGTGGGACTACTCAGCAAAGACTTTCCCGTTTGATAGGTGCCTTGACGTTATCGTTGGCGTTGTTCTCCGTTGACCCGAATGCCTCTTCCTTACAGAGTACGATCGTACGGATATCTGATGACAGTTTGTCTGATTATATCGTGAATTAGACACAGGACGGGGAAATAGCGGTTCGTTGCTTTAATTTTGGACAACAGTATATTTCTAGCAATCGAAATACTGCATCACAACAGTGGGAAAACGAAACGTAATGAAAATATACGATGTAGGGTGCAATAGAGTTGCATTTGTCTCCATTTGTGGTTTTCATATTGTTTGCGTAAGATCCTCAGTGTTACAAACCACCATTGCGCATAACACTACTTCGGTGACAATGTGGCATAGAACACATCAGTCGTTTCTTACACTTTCTCGTGATTTCCAAAAATTTACTCTCAGACTTAATACGTTTCAAATTCGATCAGCTGCCTTTACTACAACGTCTGTTTAGGCTTGGACTTTTTTATAATACAAAATAAAGAGAGTTTCTTATAACTGCTTTAAAGGCACCAAACATCTTTTAGGTAAAGGATTACTGCATTTGCTGCATACTGCCATTCTAGGTGGAATTTCTTGATATGTATTAGTTTTTTATGGACCGCTGAACATTTCATATAACCGCAAAAATCAGCAAGTGATGAGGATATTCTTAGTATCATGAAATGGATAACGGTGTTCTATTATGCTATCCACTTCGTCCGTCATCTCGCAACACCTTCCGTGGCATTTCTGAATTTCTGATGCTGCTTCGTGCTGCTGCTCTTGTTGGAGACACTTGACGTCTGTCATTCATTATTTTACTAAAGGTATTGCCATGTAATGTAGAATCGTAATATTCTGTAACACAGTGGTAGTGTTAACGCACGTTGTAGACAGGTGATACAAAACAAAGGCTGAAGTAGGTAGTACCAACTGCAAACTGTTAAAGAATTGGCTTTCTTGATAGGCAATGGTGACGGCACCTTCCGGCTTCCTGCTTTTGTATTCTCATTCTGTATTAGCGAGAGTCCACTCCTGACTACGCGACTTCCTACCTGCGGCCACCACTAGATCCGTTGATGATTATGCAGTCGTCCTGTGGAATCCACCATCTGTCCCCGTTATCTTGGATCTTCATTCTAGGTAACGATTCGTTCGGTGACCAAAGGCGTTTAACCAACGTAAACAGGTGGCAACAGTTTTAAATCCGAATTTTACCAGCCGAGACTCATACCGAGTCACGATCGAGCATTCAGGTTCGATTCGGTTACGGAACATAACGAAGCGTCAAAGAATTGCACAATGCATTTCGAATGGCGTCATTCACGCTAAAACCTAACGGACGGAATGAGACGGAACGTAATGTTAACTTCGAGGATTTCAGGGAAGGAAGTTTACAAGTTAACACTGATATGAAAAAAACTGGAGCTATACACTGACCTAGCAGCCCTCATTGATGTTATGGCAGTGACTTTTATGCTTTTTTCATCTGCTTAATCTTTATTTTACTGTGTTCTTTGTTTTCGTGAACGTTGCATGAGGGTTTGGATATTTTATATAGGTTGACTCTTACGCAGAATATTACAGCAACCAGCCACTTTTACAATTCTGTTTATTTATTTAAACAGCGCCATTACCAGTTTCGAACCGATAGGTTCATCTTCAGACTGCTTGTTCACGTTTTACATTACATTTCGTGTTTTGTTTCCCCACCTGACGAAACTTCCTTGGGGTAGCGATGCCCTACAACCAAAACAAGATGTGAGACACCGTCTTTTTAATTTTAATTGTAGCTCAAGACGATTTTAAGTGATGTAAACAAATTATTATTATTAAATGGAAGAAGTTTCGGTTACTTACAATGAAGAATCCGCGCCATTACGTTACAGTGCAGGTTGCTTATCATCTTGCAACATCCAAAAGCGTATAATGCACTTTTTTGTGTATACATATGCACATAGTGTAACACACCAATCACACACGTAGAAGTTTGGTCACATGGTGGTATGCATACAAAGATGGATATTACAACCATAACAATGCCAAAGACTTCCACTTTCAGAGATACTTTATTATGTACATGTATGTGACGGTAGAAATTTGCAAACTGCTAATGTTACGTTACTTACTATTTGCATTGAAAGAGAACTGATTAAAATTAAGATAAACAAATAAAGCTGTCAGTTATGAAGTGTTACTTCAGTGATATTACGTAAATCTTATGGTATACATTGGAAAAAGTAAATGATAAAGTCCAGACGCACATAAATAAATGTTACAACTATGGACATATTATGACATACGTTGAAAGCATAGTAAATGGGTTGGGATGGATGTGCATACATAAATATTATAAATATTACAAAAGCGGACTTTTCATTTTTTACTTTTTACTTTAAATTGGAAAGCACGTGAATGAAATTTTGAAGAAAGGCTGCATTGGCTAACTCGGTTTGTTCATTGAGGAGATTTTGTGGTGATTTGCTTTTATGTACATTTATTTCAATCTCTTCAAGTAAATTCATAAGGCTACCTTTCTCAGCATGGTGCAATACTTGTACATGGTCTTTAATGCTCTTTATTCCATGACTGTTGGTAGTTTTGTGCATGGAAAATGTGGATTTTGAAATGTTGTTTAAACGTATGGCATCTATATGGTCTTTGAACCGTGTCTTAATGCTTTTTCCAGTTTGTCCCATATAGTAAGAGGGCAACTTTGACAACTGAGTTTGTATATGCCAGAATTTTTGTATGGGGGGGGGGTTGTTGTTTTTTAAGTTGTGAACTGCTAATTGCTGGAGTTGGTTGTTTGTGTCGAAGCTTATGTTTAATGCTTGTGCTTTTAAATAGATTGCTTATTTTATAGGATATGCTCCATAAGAAAGGTAGTGCAACATATTTTCTGCTCTTTTCTACTGTGACTTGTGTAAGTTGCATGGTTGTCTGGTGCACTGTTTTGTTGGCTGATGGTTTTTGGATTTTTTGTAATAGTTTGTCTATCATGAGAGGGCTGTATCCATTGTTTAAGGATATGGTTTTAATGATACTGATGTCTTTTTCTTTTTTAACTGTTTCAAGAGGAATTCATTATAGGCAGTTCAGTGTGGATCTAAAATATGCCATCTTATGCTGGTTTGGATGACAAGATTAGCTGTTGATACATACATCAGTGGATGTTGGTTTCCTATAAATTTCAAAATGATGTTTATTGTTTTTGTTGGTCTCATGTTCAATGCTGAATTTAATTTTTTTGTGCACGATACTCAGTTTGGGTAAAAAAACGTTCAAATGTGTGTGAAATCTTATGGGACTTAACTGCTAAGGTCATCAGTCCCTAAGCTTACACATTATTTAACCTAAATTATCCTAAGGACAAACACACACACCCATGCCCGAGAAAGGACTCGAACCTCCGCCGGGAGTTTTGTTGTTAATGTGTCTATTTCCTCATTTGTGCCATCAAAAAGTATAATTGTATCATCAACATATCTTTTGTAGTATATTATTTTGCTGTTTATGTGACTGTTAGCTTCAAAAAATGTCTGCTCTAAGTGATTTATGTAAATATCTGCTAACATCCCAGCTAGGCTGCTACCCATTGACAACTCATCTTCCTGTCTGTACATTTTGTTATTAAAACTGAAGTAATTGTATGACAGTACCAAAATGAGTAGCTCAATGAGCTCACAGATCTCTGCCACACTTAGTTCCTTATGTCTGAGTAGATTGATTCTAATTATGTTTATGGTGTCTTCTACAGGGATGTTAGTATAAAGGTTTACTATGTCAAGTGATGCGAATCTGGCTGTCGGTAGAATGTAAACATCTTTAATTTTGTCAATTAGTTCATATGTGTTCTTCATGAAGAATTTCTTTTCAATGGTGTAGTAGGTATTAAGCAGAGCAAGCAGTTTGGTATTTAACTTTTATGAATGACTGTTCCCAGAGTGCACAATTGGTCTGATGGGATATTTTTCCTTATGGGTCTTAGGTTGTGACCGGAGCCGAGGTACAGTGGGGATCATGGAAATGCAGTCACGTACTTCCCAATTAGTTAGGACGAAGTTACAATTGTTAAATGTTTTCTTAAATTGACCTGAAATTTAGAGGTAGGATCAAAATCCAATTCAGTTATGTTGTCACTATTGAAGAATTAAAAAAAAATGGTTCAAGTGGCTCTGAGCACTATGAGACTTAACTTCTGAGGTCATCAGTCCCCTAGAACTTAGAACTACTTAAACCTAACGAACCTAAGAACATCCCACACACCCATGCCCGAGGCAGGATTCGAACCTGCGACCGCAGCAGCAGCGCGGTTCCGGACTGATGCGCATAGAACCGCACGGCTACCTTGGCCGGCTATTGAAGAATTGCATAGTTTTGTCAACATAAGATTTTTAATACATTATCACTGTACAATTACTTTTATCAGCTTTGACTATTAAAGCTTTATTCTTAGAAAGCTAGGAAGTGATACAATTTAGAACATTTAGGTCACTGTTCCTGTATGAACTGTTGTTTTTGAGGTGTCTTATTATTATTTTATTGGCTTTGAAGGCTAGGGCATTGGTTTCCCTGGAATTTAATTTGGCAGCATCACACGCAAGTTATTGGCGTTAAGTCTGAGCTCTATGTTATGCTTTAGACCTTTGTTTATGAGAGCAAGTTCATTATTTGTAAAACTGATATTAGTTGAGTTAATAGTTCTTTCATGAAACTAATGTTGGCTGTCACGTGAATTTTTGGAGGCAAGGTTACCTTTCTTCGTTTTCAAAGTATCTAGTTTTTTCTTATGCCTACACATTATTTTCTGCTGTTCTTTCCCAGTGATGTTCTCTATGTATTGTAAGATGTAGGAGAATTGAAGGCTGGAGAGGCAATTTCCAAGTTGCAAGTGTAGACTGTACAGTTGCTTGTTGACCAGTTCTTTCTTTTTATACAGCATTTTGATCTCTGTCTTGAGCCACATGATTTCACATTTTACTTTAACTGTTTTAGCGGTATTGGTTTTGGAGTTAATCTTAATTTTTATGTAGTTTGGTGTTATCTGTGATGACAGACATTTCTTGTTATATTTTGTGTTAGGGTTGATCTTTGTTAGGTTTCTTTTGCATCTTTTGGGGAAACAAAACATGGAATGTAATGTAAAACGTGAACTAGCCGTCTAGAGATGAACCTATAAGTTCGAAAGCGATAACGGGGCTGTTTAAATAAATAAACAGCATTGTAAAAAGTGGCTGGTTACTATAATCTTCTGTGTACGAGTCAATCTATATTTTGTACACAGCCACGGGCTCAATATATCAGTTTTTGACAAAATAGCAATTGTATATTTTTCCTGTGAATGAAAATAAGCAAAATTTATCAGCACGAAAAAATACAATTTTTTCCGGTATTTGGCACTTAGCAATCAAACAATATATTGTAAATAAAATAAGAAGAGGCTATGTATTCTGTTCTCAGTAATTTTGACGTGTTTTTATCCATGTTTTCTCGATGAAAGAAATGTTGTTATTCAAAAATGTCTGAACAACAATTTTACTACTGTTTCTGCTCTTAGCCTTTTGGAAAATCATGAATTTTGATTAGATCATTAATAAACTCAACTGTCATCGCTAGTTCCTTACTACTGATACTATATTGCGACAATTTCAATTTATCGGCTCTCGGGTCGTGCCCATTAAGCCACCTCAGTAATGGAAAGACAACACGCAGCGTGTTGGGGACAGTTTTTTTGTCAGTTACGACGATGCAAACGCAAGGACAACGCAGCGCCCAGTCCCCGAGCGGAGGAAAATCTCCGACCTGGCTGGCCATCGAACCCGAGGCCCTTTGATTAGCAATCCTCCGGCCGCCTGCGCAGCTACTGTGGCGGGTAGTCCGACGTCTTACGTCAGTACATATCTCACAAACACATTTTAACCCGTCAGCAATGGGCTAAGCGAAGTGATGTTCCGTCTAGAGCGAACACATCTGTGTTTGACAGTGACCTTTCCTTCTGTTCCACTGCGTTGAGGTCTAATATAAAATAATGATTCAAATGGCTCTGAGCACTATGGGACTCAACTGCTGAGGTCATTAGTCCCCTAGAACCTAGAACTAGTTAAACCTAACTAACCTAAGGACATCACAAACATCCATGCCCGAGGCAGGATTCGAACCTGCGACCGTAGCGGTCTTGCGGTTCCAGACTGCAGCGCCTTTAACCGCACGGCCACTTCGGCCGGCTGGTCTAATATAAATCATCATTTATATTGTCCGAGTACACGCGTGCCATTTCATTTATGGCGTCAGGTGTGTGAAACATGGACAGCACGAGTTAAATTTGTGAACAAATGAGAACGATTTAAAACAGTACATCAGACGAACCCCTGCGATGACGCAAATATTGCAAGAACAATTGATGTCCCAAAGAAGTTAATGAAAATCGATAGAGGATTTCACGGGGCTACATCTTAGAGGACTACGCAGAATTTCCATAATTTTTGGATTACGAATGCCGAAATAGCCGATGTATATTGCAAAATATACCTTCACTTCAAAGACCATGTACCATAATGATATAAGCCACACCAGCAAGGAATAATTTGTAAAATTTTCCTTATTTTCTTTTTTTGGGACAGGCAACAGCATTCTAACACAGCAAAATTATTATCGAGTGCCCAAGACAGCCATATTTTGATTTCTAATCAATGTTTCGGAAGTCATATATCACTCCTTGGAGGACTATATTAAGGTCTGAAAAAATTAAATACCGTAAAATGTTGTAATTTTGTTCTAGTAAACTCAAAGTAATAGATATATTTCTATGAAGTGTGTGTTAGTGAAATCAAACGGAATATGCAGGGTAGCAGGAGCTAGGAGGAAGTGGACATCGGGATCAGGGTGGTCCAAAGAATAACAAAGACTTAACTTTTTTATGTATATAGACTGAAGCGGGGAGTGAAAATTTGTACCATGGTCGGGCACTGAATCCAGGTTTCCGGCTTATTACGCCGGTGAGTCAGCCACTACGCCACCTTGGCACAGCAGGTCACACAACTGCACAGGTTCCTCTGGCACGCCTCCCTCCTCGATCCAAATTCTCCCTGCCGCCCCAGTCTAAATTCCCCCTTACACACGAACAGAATTTCCGAGGCTCTCCATGTTTTGGAATAGCGCGTCAGCAGAATTGGAGGGCTCAGCAATTCTGTTCGTGTGTAAGGGGAAATTTAAAGTAGACTGGGGCGGCAGTGACAATTTGGATCGGCGAGGGAGGCGTGCCAGGGTAATCTATGCAGTGGTCTGAACTGCTGTGCCAACCCGTCATGCGCCTGCCTTACAAGCAGGAGACTCGGGTTCGATTTCCGGCCAGGGTACAAATTTTCACTCGCCGCCTTAGTCTATATATATAAAATCGTATACGTATGAGACCAGTAAAGTCTCTGAAATTGTGTCATCACATTTTAAAAAGGTAACTGCCGAAAACTGACTCCTGAAGAGAGTTATTTCCATGAAGGGATGTACATCGGTGCCTAGTGAATTGGAGAGGTGGCCGCTTCTACCAAGATGTAACTCATGGCTTGGGGGCGCAAAAAACGCCGGCATGCAAGAGAGCGATACGTCCTCACACAGTTCCCTGCACGACCGCGCCTGGCGCACCACATCATTCCTCTTACACTAGCCCGTTGGCCAAGGAGGATGAACAAAGGGCACTGAAGGCATCCCCTGTGGAGCAACCCTTACTGTGAAAACATTAGCAGGTTAGCATCTCACTCTGAAAGCGTGTGACCGTGTGTGGTCTGTCCAGCCTCCAAGCTTGTAGCAAAGAATTATAAAGTCTCAATTAAGAATTTTTAAAAGAATCTATAGCCTCTACCTCTTGCAGGTACCACACAGAAAATAGATGGCAAGAAAAACAAAATATTATAACAATATATTTGAAGGGTGGAAGATCCAACTGTGTTAGCCATAACAGAAGTTAATAGTTATTCCCATCCCAAATATGATTTATATCAGACGAATTATTTGCACCTTAATACGTAACTGATTACTCTTTTGTCGATAAACTGGAAAATTTTGATTATGCTGTAAGCGTGTGTGCATGTATGTATGTATGTATGTGTATGTGTATGTGTGTGTGTGTGAGAGAGAGAGAGAAAGAGAGAGAGAGAGAGAGAGAGAGCGAGGGGGGGGGGGGAAGGGGGGCAGAGAAAGAGAGCCTAATGGATACTAGGTATTATATACCGGTGCAGTACGATGATCTGGGTTTCTTGTTCTTGTTTCAGCTAATAACATTAGTTTTGGTGGATGACAAAATGACTGGGCAGCGCGGAGTGGCCGCGCGGTCTGAGGCGCCTTGTTACGGACTGCGCGGCCCCTACCGCCGAAGGTTCGAGTCCTCGCTCGGGCATGGGTGTATGTGTTGTTCTTAGCATAAATTAGTGTAAGTATTGTGTAAGACTAGGGACCGATGACATCTGCAGCTTGGTCCCTTAGGAATTCACACACATTTGAACATAAAATGAATGCAGATATAAATGAAAATATATTTTAGCTGGGCCGAATATACACTGTGTGACAAAATAAGTGAAAGCATCCGGAAGACGTCGTTGTGTGTCAGTGTCACTTATGACATGAACACGAGATTCGTGAGTATGTAAATTATTAAAGTTACATTTCTCTATGACAGGAAGAATGGCCACCAGAGGGAATTAGCGTTACATGTGTTTAGTGTTGTTACCAGACCTGGTAAGATACATAAGGGGCTTGAACAGTGTCAGACGTTGAGTGATCACTATGAAGTACACAGAGATGCCGTATACTGATGTGCGACAGCATTATCAGCAACTCACAGAGCCTCGTAGGGCTCTCATTGTGGGTCTCCATTTGGCTAGCCGGTCGAATCTTGCAATATCTAGATTTTTGGGTTATTCGGATGTGACTGTGACCTGATGTTTAACTGTGAGTTCAGGTATACTCGCCACCAAGGTACCAGTAGATCACGTCTGACTACCTTATGAGAGGATCGCCGTATTGTGAAATGCTGACCGTAACCCCTTCACATACCTGTCATCTGAGACCAAATAACGGACTCCCAAAACGTTCTGTGTCATCATGCAACACTGGTCGGAACAGCAACTGGTTAGAAAATTTCTGTCTCATGTGTAGGCTACTGTGAACACCACAACACAATTGCCAGAGTTTGGTGCAGTTCCGTGATCGGGAAGGGAGACTGTTGATGAGTGGCTTCTCATTCTTTTCAACGATGAACCATGATTCTACTTTACCCCATATGACGGTTGTCGCTAAGCATGGTGGCAATCTGGGGAGATGTCTGTAGTGGGGAATTGTTGCCCTATTTCTAAGCACCTACTTTCCCCAATGACGCCTTCAAACGATGTTAGATATTCCTCCCCTCCTCCTCCCACTCCTCTGATATCACAGTCCAAGATGGCGGACGTAGGTCACTTGGACTAAGTCTTAATTCAAGAAGGCCGATCTAGCCCTGTTGCCCTAAGTTTAAAATGGAGTGAAATTCAAAAATATCATATGTCTTTGGTTTCAAATGGTGGTAAAAACAAAATAGACGAAAGCGCAGTTGCCCTATGGTTAAAATGACAGAAATACACTGTCGCTGTGCTCATATTTAAAGTTTAAACAATTGGTCTACCATTTCAAACGTTCAACTGCCACAGCATTTGTGTGTGCTAGAACAGGAATGTGGGGAAATCCGTGATTGCACGGACGATGCAGTTTGTTTATTTAAACAACTGTGTGGGTGTCCATGCCAGGTACTTGCTGACTGCATTCCACTTACACCGTGCTGGGGCCCTCACTAGCCAGTGGTTGAGCACACCCTTATCCACGCCGTGACTCCCAGCTGCTCTGACAGTGGATTCGTAAGTGAGGGAAACCCTCTACGGCTACAGGAATGCGATGTAACAGTTGGGGCAGCTATTTATAGCTCACACTATTTCTAGGACATAAACATTCTGTGGATTGTGTAGCCTGCACCCTGCAGCACACAAGGAACACACGGCACATGCTCAGAGGAACTGTCAGTCGTCAGCGTCATCTACCATGGCAACGATGCATTTCTAGACACATGTTCATAGGACCTCTTTCCTCCATTTCCGGTCGGGAATTCGTCCCTGCAGTTTGCCTGTTTTATTAATGTTCTCCCTGTGTAAGTACATCGTTACATCATTCGGTTTCCCCACAGACCAAAGTTCTGGATTATTTGTAGTACTCTGAGCAATGTAGTACACTCAATTCTGTGGCCGGCCGCTGTGGCCGTTCGGTTCTAGGCGCTTCAGTCCGGAACCGCACGACTGCTACGGTCGCAGGTTCGAATCCTGCCTCGGGCATGGATGTGTGTGATGTCCTTAGGTTAGTTAGGTTTAAGTAGTTCTAAGTTCTAGGGGACTGCTGACCTCAGATGTTAAGTCTCATAGTGCTCAGAGCCATTTGAACCATTTCACTTCTGTGATCAGTTGTCTGAGAAGAAGCAAAATCACGTAAGTTGTTTTGTTTCAACGATCCGCAGTAACTGATAATTAGGTCGTGCAGTTAGCTCAAGTTTGAGGCATTCAGTGTCTACCAAAGGATTTGTTAGGCCTGTAAATATGACCGTAGGTTAATGGTCGTCTCCTGCTTCCATCTAGCGATTATACCGCTGTCAGTGGTCCTGAACGAGATTGACTAACGTGAAATCTATTAGATGGTAGGCCTAGTCTTGTGATCCACTATAAAAAATGTCGCGTTTGAACTCAGTTGATTTTCTTCGTTGAGTCACTATCTCGACTTCCTGTGCCAAAGGTTCTCTGGTTTGTATTCTGACACGATGAATAAATGATCAAGTGAGAAGCAAGTGGGAAAGGAGGCAAGAAGGAGAAAACAACTCTTTAACTTTACGCGAAACACATCGATTTGTCTGTATTACTTAGACAACTAGTGATCTTCATTTCACTGTTACAGTATGGCGAATTATGTCTGCAGCACAGAATCCGAAATATGGTGTAGCGTTCGCACTGGTCGTTTACTGATTGAATAAGATTATTAGTTCCGATCATATTTTACATTTGAATGTATCCAAAATTGGGACGAGAAGAAGTGACTGCTTCTTCTTTAACAAACGCAACTTTTCTTGTTGCATAGCATCTTTTGATACGCAGTCTAGCAACCTACAACTTTTCTCGGATATCTGTTCTTTTACTACAGGAATAATGCCGCAAGCGCTACTTCAACTGTTGTTTGCATGAACTTATCTCTTTCTTTGTCTTTATCATTAACAATGCATTAAAGTTTCCAAATGTGAACTACTCAGAATCAGCGGGAACATTCGCTCTGTGCTGCATACATAATCTCTGGTGAACGTCTATAGCCCATGACATTTTATTTTTCACCTTGACTGCAAAGGCAATTTGCTCTTTTATTAGTGTATTTTATGACTTACAGCGTTCAGTCGTACATTATCAAGAAAAGGTAATGTTAAAACCGTTACTCGACCGACACAATAAGAAACACGTACTCCGTTGTTGAAAGCTGCAATGTATCTATCGCTCCATTCTGTTTTATGTGAATATTATTACCAAGTACTTTCAGACTTTTTCCACTTCGACACTGGGTAGTCACAGAAAATTGCTTCACAGGAAATGTTACTGAGCTACTATAATACACTGAAGCGCCAAGAAAAGTGGTGCGTAATCAAATACAGTGATATGTGAACAGGCAGAATACGGCGCAGCGGCCTCGGTGTAGCCGTGTGATCTAGGGGGCGTCTTGTCACGGTCCCCGCGGCTGACCCGTCGGAGGTTCGAGTCCTCGCTCGGGCATGGGTGTGTGTGTTGTCCTTAGCGTAAGTTAGTAGAAGTTAGATTAGGTGGTACGTAACCTTAGGGACCGATGGCCTCAGCATTTTGGTCCCGTAAGACCTTACCACAAACTTACAAATTTACGGCGCTGCGGTCGGCAACGCATACATATAACAAGTGTATGGCGCAGTTGTTAGAACGGTTACTGCAGCTACAATCGCAGGTTATCAAGATTTTAGTGAATCTGAACCTGGTGTTATAGTCGGCGCACGAGCGATGGGACACAGCATCTCCGAGGTAGCGATGAAGTGGGGATTTTCCCGTACGACCATTTCATGAGTGTACCGTGACTATCAGGAATCCGGTAAAACATCAAATTTCCGACATCGCAGCCGCCGGAAAAGGATCCTGCAAGAATGGGACCAACGACGACTGAAGAGAATCTTTCAACGTGACAGAAGTGCAGTCCTTTCCGAAATTGTTGCAGAATTCAATGCTGGGCCATCAGCAAGTGTCAGCGTGCGAACCATTTAACGAAACATCATCGATATGGGGTTTCGGAGCCGAAGGCCCACACGTGTACCCTTGATGACTGCACGACACAAAGCTTTACGCCTCGCCTGGGCCCGCCAACCCCGACATTGGACTGCTGATGCTGGAAGCATGTTGCCCGGTTGGACGAGTCTCGCTTCAAATTGTATCGAGCGGATTGACGTGTACGGGTATGGAAACAATCTCATGAATCGATGGACCCTGTATGCCAGCAGGGGACTGTTGAAGATGGTGGAGGCTATGTAATGGTGCGGGCATTTTCAGCTGTAGTGACATGGAGACCCTGATACTTCTAGATACGACTCTGACAGCTAACGCGTAAGTATGTATCTCGTCTGATAACCTGCATCCATTCATGTCCATTGTGCATACCGACGGACTTGGGCAATTCCAGCAGGACAATGCGACACCCCACACATCCAAAATGGCTACATAATGGCTCCAGGAGCACTCTTCTGAGTTTAAATACTTCCGCTGGCCATCAAACTTCCCAGTCACGAACATTATTGAGCATATCTGAGATGCCTTGCAACGTGCTGTTCAGAAGACATCTCCATCCCCTCGTACTTTTACAGATCTATGGACAGCCCTGCAGGGTTCATGGTGTCAATTACCCCCAGATCTACGTCAGACTCTAGTCGAGGCTATGCCACGTCGTGTTGCGGCACTTCTATGTGCTCGCGGAGGCCCAACACGAAATTGGACAGGTGTACCAGTTTCTTTGGCTCTTCAATATATGATGGTATTCAGTTGGGGGTTTTCATTGAGGTTTGCCTAAGTGTTTGAGTTGGTTCAGGAGAAAAGCTTGATTTTTTGGCGGTAATTCCAAGTCACGGAAAGTGCGTAATAATTTTAAGAAGAAGAAGGCTTACTACACCTAGAGGATAAAAAGGCGATGTCTACTGACTGTTAAGCTTAGTTCATTTAGTCACTGCAAATCTCTACGGAATGTTTCTCTCGCCAGTCCATCACAATAACTGATTGAAGTGCTGTCCTGTTTCATTGTTATGAATTTCCCATTGTAACACAGATGGAGTAATTAAACTGAATGCAGTGGCAATCGGGCCCGTTCAAAACACGAATTGCAAGGCAAAATTCTACAAGAAATGATGCCATTATATTGGATCATACGTATACTGATTTTACGAGTAAACACAAAGAATAAAATGTAATGCAGATCGTTTTTCTCCACATTATGTCCATTTACATACATTTCTATTTTCTACTTAGAAATGCAATGGCAGTCACCCCTGTTCAATACATAAACAGCAGTTCACAATTTTACAAGAACTAATGTCATTATATTGAATCATAATAATATATCCTAATTTTGCAGACTTGCACAAAAACCAAATTTTATGTGAATTTTTTTTTCCTTTTAGTTCTGTTTTTTCTAATTTTTAGCATGGATTCTAACGTCGCACCAACTGTGACATTGTCGCAAGTAGTCTGCATAATCTCACGCTTACAAGAGTATTTATCAGCTATAATATATGTTCAGTATGTGAACCTCATTTGAAGTGTGCGTCCACGAAATGTATTTCTGAATAAATTAACCAGCCCAGAAATTTTAAAGTTTACCCGAAATTTGGGTACAATAAATAACTTCTCTTCAGCTTATATCGCTTTTAGACCAAGAGACGGATGTTTCAGAAATAATGTGTTGTGAACTACGTTTGTAGATATGCACGGCTACCTCTGGCTTCTAGCAGGCAGAAGCACGCTGTCTGGAATAAGTGATGGTCTAATGTTGCATTTTGTACCTGGAAGTGCGGCTAAATAATCTTAAGTGATTATATGGTCATTCTGGCGTTTACTGACGATGTAATGGTTGCAATTTGCGTCTGCGAAAGTTGCTGTACTGGTTTTATTAACAGCTAACATGAGAGAAAAAATAACTTATGCTTCCTTACAACTGAATGACAACTAGACGCCGTGCGGTTCTAGGCGCTGCAGTCCGGAACCGCGGGACTGCTACGGTCGCAGGTTCGAATCCTGCCTCGGGCATGGATGTGTGTGATGTCCTTAGGTTAGTTAGGTTTAAATAGTTCTAAGTTCTAGGGACTGATGGCCCAAGATGTTAAGTCCCATAGTGCTCAGAGCCATTTTTTGACAACTAGATTATACAAAGAAAGGCCTATAACTACGTAACGTTTATCATGTCGGAATCTACGGATATTCTGAATCCCCCATCAAACTGCATTCATAATACAAGGTGCAACTGAATTCCACCAACTAAATGACGGAGGTTGTTCATGGATATTTCCTGGAATCTTTTGGTGTAAGTGACACATGGCCTTCTCTGAATGTTACAGTATAATAATGGGGTGAATTGATAATTCAGGCAAAAAAGCAAGAACAGATGTTTGTTTCGCAAACATCTTAATTTATTTCTCGACATGGTCTCTTTCAAGGGATATATCCTTGGTCGAGTGATCACCCGGCTTTCTCATTCCATCGGAAAAATATGTTGTGTTAAATCTGCAAAATACTCGTTGACTGCAGCTATCACTTCCTCATTTCATGAAACTTTCTTCCCAGCAAGCCAAAGTTTCAAATTAGGGGACAGGAAGAAGTCACTTTGGCCTAATTCTGGTGAACAGAGTGTATGAGGAACCAATTAAAAGACCTGTTCATGTATTTTCGCCATTATTATCGAAGATTTATGGTATGTTGCATTATCCTGGCGAAAGAGCACTGTTTTGCGTGCCAGCCTTGATATTTCTTCAGCCAACGCAAGTTTAAAACGATCCAGCAATGATCCATAATAACGTACAGTTATAGGTCTGCCTTTTTCCAAGTGATCTATGGGGATTATTCCTTGGGAATCCCAAAACACAATGGCGATCATCTTACCAAAATCCTCTTTACCATCTTCGGTGCACTTTCACCAGCCTTTGTCTATTGCTTTGACTGCCGTTTTTACTCTGGTGTGTACTGATGGATCAAGGTTTCAGCAACAGTCACAAACCGGGGCATAAAGTCTTGCGCTTTGAGGTTAAACATCTCCAAAAATTGTGCTGAAATTTTGTGACGGATGAGTTTTGGTTGACTGTGAGCAATCGCGCCACCCAACTCGCACATAGCTTCTTCATTCTCCATGCAGGTTATTATGCACTCTCTCAGCTGAGATGCCTACAGTCCTTGCAATCTCATGAATTTTCAGTCGGCCGTCTTGCATTACCGCATCATGGATTTGCTAATAGTTTCCTTTGAACGGCCGGAGAGCGCTTCGTCTTTGGTGTTTCTCTGACCACATTTAAATTCATAAACACAAAAGTCAATGGTCTTCAATGATGGTGATGATACCGCATGAACTTCGTTCAGTTTTGTTTTGATTTATGTGGCAGTCCATCTCCATTTCAAACGGCTGTTAACAACGAACTCTAAACTGCGCATTATTGCAATTCTTTATACGATCCTTCGGATAATGAAGCTTACCAACCTTGAAGGCACAACAAAGGTGTTCCATTCTTTCATAGAAATTTACCAGACTTATCAAACCAACCTCCTAACTATAATTTATTTGTTTGTTACACAAATTATCTTTTTTTCTGAAAATATCTTCACAACAGCGAAAAAGACTGTAACTTGCAATCTCTAGAATATGGGAGGATCTGGTTTCTCTTACGCGCTTATGTCAAAAGCACTGTGATGTGGATGCTGTTGATGCGGGAAGAGTTATGCATAGCGTCTTTGTGTTTCTCTTCCATTGTCTTCAGTGAACCCACACACGAGGCGAATATCGACCAACAATCCTATCGGTACCGCTGTGCGTCGCTGACAAAGTGCAGCTATTACTATTACTAAAATAAATCCTAGATAAAACCGAGCAGTACTGAATGCAAGCTCAAGGGAGAAGAATAATAGACGTATTACTGTTGTTAACAGCTGGTAAGGTTAGTTACTGGAATAAGCTTGTTTCCATTCCATACACACAGATCATACTACCGAAATTTGTACTCCTTTTCAGATATTTTCATTGCAATGTAAGACGCTGTGCTAAAAGGTAATGCATCCAAATTTTTTATGTGAAAACTCTTAAAGCTTTTTAAATAAAACAAAGGTTATCAACATTCTACATCTTTGTTCTTCATGTTTACATATTTGCAGCCCACTGCCGCTAGAGGACTGCAATTGTAGCGGGTAACGTGGCGGTGTGTTCAAAAATGGTTCAAATGGCTCTGAGCACAATGGGACTCAACTGGTGAGGTCATAAGTCCCCTAGAACTTAGAACTACTTAAACCTAACTAACCTAAGGACAACACACACATCCATTCCCGAGGCAGGATTCGAACCTGCGACCGAAGCGGTCGCGCGGTTCCAGACTGGAGCGCCAGAACCTCTCGGCCACCAGCGGCCGGCGTGGCGGTGTGTAACGTAACTCTGTCGATGAGTGGAAATCAGCGTGCTGTAAACGAGTTTCGAATTTGAAGGGTTCATCCACACATGAAGCACCCACTTTTTCAGCATACAATGCCAGACCGCAAACAGCGTTGCGACGGGTGCAGTAATCCGACGTCTTGGGTTCACTCCCCTCTATCATCCCCAATGCAGTCCAGACTTGGCCCCATCCGATTTTCATCTGTTTCTAAAACGAAAGTACACCTTCCAGGACTTCACTTTGATAGTGATGAAGCGCCAAAAACAGAGGTGTGCTTCCGGCTCCGTCAACAAAGTCAAACATTCTACAGTGACGATATCAACACCCTGGTCTCTCGGCGGGAGAAATGTGTTCTTCGCCAAGGTGACTATTTTGAGAAATAAATATTTGGACATGAAGACTAAAGATGTAGAATGTTCATAACGTCTCTTTTATTGAAAGAGCTTTAAGAGTTTTCACATAAAAAATTCGGAAGCCTTACTTCTCAGCACGCCCTCGTAGATACAAAGATAAATAAGCACTCCGTCTTCAGGCCACAAGTGACCTACCGGGACCATTCGACCGCCGCGTCATCCTCAGTGGAGAATGCGGATAGTAGGGGCGTGGGGTCAGCACACCACTCTTCCGGTCGTTATGATGGTATTCTTGACCGAAGCCGCTACTATCCGGTCGAGTAGCTCCTCAATTGGCATCACGAGGCTGAGTGCACCCCGAAAAATGGCGGCATGGATGGTCACCCATCCAAGTGCCGACCACGCCAGACAGCGCCTAACTTCGGTGATCTCACGGGAACCGGTGTAACCACTGCGGCAAGGGCGTTGCCTGCAAAGATAAATGAAGGTAAGAAATCAAACGAAATGCATTTACTCTGTAACAAGCCGCCAATGACCTAAGGTCCTTTATATGAGGTTAATAAACACAACAGATACACATAACAGAGACGTTAGTCATCAATAAGAGATTCTCCTTTTCTTATTTACAACAATCTGCAAACACTGCGGAAACTTTTCGATTCCACGATTGTAGAAATCACGTGGTTTTGAGGCGAAGAATTCGTCGAGACATGTTTGGAGCGCATTTTTACTCGGGAAGAAAGTGCCTTGAAAGCTGTTCGATAGAGAGAGGAAAAGGTGAAAATCTGAGGGGGCAAGATCAGGTGAATAAAGTGGGTGCAGAATAACCTGTCAACCCAACTCCTGTAAATGTGTTTTTGTCAGTCTAGCAGAATGCGGGCGGTTGTTAACGTGGAGTAGCATTGTCGCTGCTGTTTGGGAGCCAATTGATGAAAAGCAAGCAGAGATGTACATAAGACCACCTGCTGATTTTTGTGAGTTTCACCTAGAGCAAGCTGTACCCATAAACCAGATTTTTGAACCTTTCCCATTGCATGCAATGATGGAATATATCACAGTTCATCTCATTTACCAATTCTCGAGTACACTGACGTCGATCGTTGTGGATTTATGCGTTTGAACGATCTTCATCAAATCTCGAACGTCTTCCTGAACGTGAAGCGTTATTAACGTCAAAACGATCCTCCTTAAAAGGAGGAAACCGTTTTCTTGCCGTGCTCTGGCTAATGGCATTATCCCTATACACGGCCCAAATGTTTGTAGCTGCTTCCGCTGCTGTCACCCCTCTACTGAACCCAAATAAAAGAATATGTCGAAACTGTTCCAGTTTCTCCACTTGGCACTCCACTTCCTAGCGTCTACAGCTCTACTCACTTATCTCCAAATGACAATATGTAAACTCAAAGTGCAACAGTGATCTACAAACAAAAAATGAGAATTGATAAGTTAACCCATGGCAACAGGAACGCCAGCACGTAAAACAAAAACGCTAAGAACTTATGCACTGACCTGATATAAGACTTGTTCAGATCTTAATACCAAAATACTCTGAAAAGATCCCTGAAGAACATCTGAAAATTTTTCCGTAGTTCTGGTTCGTCCTACAAACCAAGACGATAACGTTGAACTCAACCGTGAAGTGAACACTAGAAAACTGTATAATATATGGTAAAATGAATAGCAGTCCCTGTCATGAAATGGACAGTGACTTGCAGAGTGTCGCTGTAAATGTGAAGACAGCAGTGTTAACTCAGCAAAAGGACCATCGTTTGCTGTCGACTGCGGCATATTTTTGTTTTTGGTGCCCAAGCCCAGTAAGTCAGCTACAGTGAGCTGCAAAGACACAGCATAATAATACGACGGCGATGATCAGATATTATGAATGTGCCTGTGATAGTCGGTCAGTCATAGGTATTTCTTTGGCATGAGTAATGAGTAAATTACAGTATCTCTCATTGTAGGTTGAAACAAAATCCTGTGGGCTGTAAAAATCGCTTATAACTGACGTAAATCAGCTGTAGCTAAGTTACCAATTATTGGCAACAAAATGCTATTAGTTCAAAATTTCCATCGAGTACAATGTCAGACCTGGTGTAATCCGAGAAACATACCACTGGAAAGCAATGACCTCACATGAATGAAGAAATATTTACGAATTTTTCAGGTTTTTCACTGTAGGCATATGTGATTAAAAACGAGGTGTCATACACTTTTAGACTGATTGTTTAGGGCGAGAATTTCAGTATTTCTGTAGCCTCTTCTAGCAAAGTATAGGAGTAAAAGCCCTATATCAAGGTACTCTTTGACCCAAAGTTAAAGCTTCCGCCACTAGTCGGCACCAGTCGTGGAGCTTCAGACGCTGATGGTGGTAAGAGATTCAAAAATCCAAGATCCCGGATGAAAATAAATTTAAAAATTGGCGGCCAGTTCGAAAAATACACTCCTAGAAATTGAAATAAGAACACCGTGAATTCATTGTCCCAGGAAGGGGAAACTTTATTGACACATTCCTGGCGTAAGATACATCACATGATCACACTGACAGAACCACAGGCACATAGACACAGGCAACAGAGCATGCACAATGTCGGCACTAGTACAGTGTATATCCACCTTTCGCAGCAATGCAGGCTGCTATTCTCCCATGGAGACGATCGTAGAGATGCTGGATGTAGTCCTGTGGAACGGCTTGCCATGCCATTTCCACCTGGCGCCTCAGTTGGACCAGCGTTCGTGCTGGACGTGCAGACCGCGTGAGACGACGCTTCATCCAGTCCCAAACATGCTCAATGGGGGACAGATCCGGAGATCTTGCTGGCCAGGGTAGTTGACTTACACCTTCTAGAGCACGTTGGGTGGCACGGGATACATGCGGACGTGCATTGTCCTGTTGGAACAGCAAGTTCCCTTGCCGGTCTAGGAATGGTAGAACGATGGGTTCGATGACGGTTTGGATGTACCGTGCACTATTCAGTGTCCCCTCGACGATCACCAGTGGTGTACGGCCAGTGTAGGAGATCGCTCCCCACACCATGATGCCGGGTGTTGGCCCTGTGTGCCTCGGTCGTATGCAGTCCTGATTGTGGCGCTCACCTGCACGGCGCCAAACACGCATACGACCATCATTGGCACCAAGGCAGAAGCGACTCTCATCGCTGAAGACGACACGTCACCATTCGTCCCTCCATTCACGCCTGTCGCGACACCACTGGAGGCGGGCTGCACGATGTTGGGGCGTGAGCGGAAGACGGCCTAACGGTGTGCGGGACCGTAGCCCAGCTCTATGGAGACGGTTGCGAATGGTCCTCGCCGATACCCCAGGAGCAACAGTGTCCCTAATTTGCTGGGAAGTGGCGGTG
Organism: Schistocerca piceifrons; assembly: GCF_021461385.2. Classification (NCBI taxonomy): domain Eukaryota; kingdom Metazoa; phylum Arthropoda; class Insecta; order Orthoptera; family Acrididae; genus Schistocerca; species Schistocerca piceifrons. Next base: position 301,477,171 of record NC_060149.1, on the reverse strand, counting down.
CGGTCCCCTACGGCACTGCGTAGGATCCTACGGTCTTGGCGTGCATCCGTGCGTCGCTGCGGTCCGGTCCCATGTCGACGGGCACGTGCACCTTCCGCCGACCACTGGCGACAACATCGATGTACTGTGGAGACCTCACGCCCCACGTGTTGAGCAATTCGGCGGTACGTCCACCCGGCCTCCCGCATGCCCACTATACGCCCTCGCTCAAAGTCCGTCAACTGCACATACGGTTCACGTCCACGCTGTCGCGGCATGCTACCAGTGTTAAAGACTGCGATGGAGCTCCGTATGCCACGGCAAACTGGCTGACACTGACGGCGGCGGTGCACAAATGCTGCGCAGCTAGCGCCATTCGACGGCCAACACCGCGGTTCCTGGTGTGTCCGCTGTGCCGTGCGTGTGATCATTGCTTGTACAGCCCTCTCGCAGTGTCCGGAGCAAGTATGGTGGGTCTGACACACCGGTGTCAATGTGTTCTTTTTTCCATTTCCAGGAGTGTATATCATAGCTCTCGTGGGAAATTAAAAAAAAAAAGAAAAAATCAAGCTGGTAGAGCTATTTCAGCTGGGCTTCGTAACCCCTCCCCTCCCTCTTGTCACTGTCTGCCTGTCTCCAGCCAGTCACAACGTAGTATTTTAGTGGTCCTCAGACTAGAACAGGCAATCAAAATACAAGAAGGAGGAAGTAACCCATTTGTGCTACTGAGACATTTAAAACCTTCTTTCTCTCTCCAGCCAACCATAGCCGTGTACTTTATGGCTTAATAAAAAAAAAAAAAAACAGTCAGTGAAAATCCAAGGCTGTGGAGCTAACCCAACTGTAGCTTGCAACCACTTCCCTCTCCTCTAATCAAGGCCAGTTACTGTGTAGCCCCAAAGTGCCTATCACAACTGTGCTCAAAAAAATCCGAACGACCTGAATTAATGATTGATAAAAACCACCACATTTGTGTTAATACACCTTTATTGTGTTATGACTGGTTTCATTTGTTGAACATCTTCATGTTGCCTGCAGTTAACCAAAAAAAGGAAATGGGCAACTCACACTGATAACAGTCTCATACTAAATCGTCTCTGAGTTGTGCTAAAATCATGACATAAATGGTGTGGTTGCTGTAGGGAATGTCAAAGACCAAATCCAAACCATTCATCATGAACATTCTGCCGACCACCTGGCGGTAGTACGGCGAGCAGATGCAGCATGCTGCGTACAGTTAACTGGCCAGACAGGGCCTCTCCGCGACAGAGGTAAACATGTAACGACAGTATTTGGCCTCCGTCGAATGCGGTACTCGATTGTGCCCTCACAACTGTTACAAGCAATGATAAAGTCTTAAGTACAGAACTGATGCTAAGGAGAGCACAATTAATCCAAATAGCTGTAAAATAGAACCGAACACAATCTAACAACGTAATTGTGGATAGCAACAAGGGAACAGATGACAGTACTCACACCAAACTACGTCGTCATTTGACAGATATGACACAGTAAGTGAATAATTATAAAGTACAGTTGGAATATAATCATTTAAATACATTAGGAACGATAACTATTATCTCATGCAACGATCATAAGTCATTAATAGAGTAGTTACAAAAGGTGTGTTATCTTTGAAAAAGAGCTAAAACAACCAAACTGGTGGTAACTGTAAGCTCTTAATAAAATTGCAAGTGATGTGAGTTAAGTCAGCTGCCATTATTTACGAAGGAAGACAATATACATTAGCTGTTATAAAATGCTGTATGATCATTAGGTTGACAGGTTTATTGGATTACATTTTTCAAATGGTTCAAATGGCTCTGAGCACTATGCGACACGACTTCTGAGGTCATCAGTCACCTAGAACTTAGAACTAATTAAACCTAACTAACCTAAGGACATCACACACATCCATGCCCGAGGCAGGATTCGAACCTGCGACCGTAGCTGTCGCGCGGTTCCAGACTGTAGCGCCCAGAACCGCTCGGCCACAACGGCCGTCATTGTCAGCTGTGGTGCTCAACATGATCAAGGTTGCGACCTGAATTATTTGTCACAAAATTACGTTTACAATACTTGCAGCATTAAAATATGTCGTCAAAACATACACACAGAGATTTAAAGTATACTTTGTCCCGGCCTCTAGTGCATAAAATGGCACCAGGTTGAAAAAGTATTGTTAACTATGTTTTTATTCCTGAATGCAAAAAAACTGTTTATGGACTGTCTCACCAGTCGCATTTGTAAATACACATATATCCATCAAATCGATGTCTAAAATATGATTTGAAGTTAGGCCTAAGAGATCGATATTTTACCTGGCCATGTAGTAAATATATGTGGTCTAAAATACTAGGCAAACACACTAACAAATAGGCATTCTGAATTTAATTACGTAGGCCTACTCTTGGCGTAAGTCACAACACACCTGCAAACAAAATATTTTCAATCCAAAAGCGTTAAAAGGTATCTAAAAATACGTGAAGAGTGTTGCCATTTATATTTGATGCTGTGTATTGCCATCACTTAACATTGTTCAGTATGTTTCACCACCAATTCGAGTGGTCTAAGATAATGTTTCACTAAAAGCATATAATTGATGCTATTGACTGCCAGTTATTTACTTGTATTAGAAATGAATGGGCCTGGTTGGTTAAATACAAAAGAAACCACTACAATGGTTACCAGTCGGAACTATGTTGCCAAAGCTCAGACACACTCACTCACACTAACAGAACATAGCCAACATTACTTTAGGACGGAAGGAAGGAGGTGTGATACACTGTAGTGTATCACTTAAACTGCAGAACGTTTGGTTTGTTTACACACACACACACACACACACACACACACACACATACACACACACACACACACACACACACACACACACACAGATGCATACATACATGAACACACACAATTACGTGAGTAAACGAAACACATATAGGCTGCAAGAAGGTATATTTATAACTCTCGAAAACACGAACTGTGCACCAAATTAAATTTCTATTACTTTTCGTAATATAAACACTTTGCCGGTACACAGGACCTTCAAATTAAATATTTTCACATCTTAATTTTCTATATTATTTATTAAAATATATGGACCTTACATTTTGACAAAACTGAAAAAAACTAGTTTTTGTAAACTGTATGGATCTTCGAGTTAAATATTTCTGCATTCAGATTTTCTGTATAACTTATTAAAACACTTCTCACTTTCTCATCGACATTACGGAAACAAGCTATAGGTTAATAGACAGCCATAGTTCAATGTTTGTACTCTGTATTAAATACATATAAATTGGCTGGAAAAGATACATTCATGAGCACTATTGCTAATCGAACCTACAGCGTAAAGTGCACTGAGAATTAGTAAAATTAACGATGAGATAATCTTATGCTCACAAAACGCATTTCATCCATACATCTTGGAATACACAGAAATATGATCAGAAAGCTTTTTGTTGACATAACAAAAACCTCTGGAAAGGTGGAGCTGTTGGAAAATGTTCCCCGTCCCTCCCCTATCACCAGTTATCATCATCATAATCTTACCCAGTCTTGGTTCAATGGGTCAGTGGAGTAAGTTCATCATTATTTAGCCACGTAAGACTTAACGTTCTCCTATGCGCCGTACCAGTGCTCCATTTAACTTTCTGCAACTTGAAACTATAACCGATGCTTCTCGAAATTCCTCTTCAACATATATTTCATTATCAAGTGAATTATTGGCGCCTTATTTCGAAACCAGCAAGAAAACCATTTGCTCTGCCAATTCATTCGGGTCGATATCTGCTGGCGATTTGTAGAGCGTCACCTTTCTCATCCATGTTTTCTTCTTCCTCTTCATCATTATAATCATCATCTTTCTCATCTTTCTTATCCCTTTCTTCTTCTTTGTCTCCACCTTCAGCTTTCATAAAGACACTGGCCTTAGCTGTTGTCTGTCTTATTTTAGAACAACTGACCTTCTGGAGCCAATGTCTAAGAAACGGGTCTGATGGGATGTTGACGTACTTGTTTATTGGATCACATTTTTCAAATGGTTCAAATGGCTCTGAGCACTATGCGACTCAACTTCTGAGGTCATCAGTCTCCTAGAACTTAGAACTAATTAAACCTAACTAACCTAAGGACATCACACACATCGATGCCCGAGGCAGGATTCGAACCTGCGACCGTAGCGGTCGCTCGGCTCCAGACTGTAGCGCCTAGAACCGCACGGCCACTCCGGCCGGATCACATTTTTCCCTCTGAAAAACCCTGCCAAGATTTTTTGCTTCCAACATTAGGTGCAGCTGATTATTATCTTCTTTAAGTGACGGGAAGAGATTATATAAATACAGTATTTTAAAAATGGATTCACTGAGTTTGTTGTGGATGACTGAAAACTAATTACCTTTAATATATTCACTCAGTTTCTTTATACAGCATAATGTTTACTTAGATGTAGAGTATATCTATAAACATTAGTACCAGTAAAATGACTTTTCATTTTTCAACACAACTGCTCCAGCACCATGGAATTTATTCCATGTTTATTAGTAGTCTTCCTCAGAGAAGAACTAGCTATAACTTCTTTTGCCACTTGGCTGTATGTTTCTTTGGGCGTTGCGCCTCTGTTCATCATCATTTTGTTATTTCACATGCTGTCTTCACAAGGAAAATCAGATTGTAACGTATGTAGATACTGCTGTAAAACATATAGTTGTGTAAATATTTAATTTAAGTGTGTATTGCGACTTAAACCAAGAGCAGGGCTAAATAATTATTTAATTACATTCAGAATACCTGTATGTTCGTGTGTTTGCCTAGTGTTTTTAAAAAAAAAAAAAACATGCGTTTTCTGGCTGGCTGGGTTAGCATCGATCTTTGAGGCCTAAGTTGGAATGAAAACTGTCTGTTATTTGTTAACTGTCGAAATAGCATTGGGGCACATGCGTTAGAGTTAACAACCACGCTTTAGACAACAATTTGATGGATGCGCGCACGCTCTCGCTCCAGTGTGTGTGTGTGTGTGTGTGTGTGTGTGTGTGTGTAAGAGAGAGAGAGTGAGTGAGTGGACAATAGCACTGTGACACTCGTTATAAATATTGGATATTTAGCGTCGCTGACGTATTTTTGTAATGAGAGAGTACATTGTGACACTTGACAAGCATCGTAGATGAGGAATGTAGTCAATCCGAATCTCTTTTGTGCCTGCACTACGATACAATGTTTCAGTTTTGTATGTGTGGGAGTGCAGCCATCTGTTGGTGGAGAGAGCGACCAGAGCATAAACAGTAGTTAACTTATTTTCATGTTTTTGAAGTTTTACAGAATAATGTATAAAATAAAACTCGTCTTCAGCAACTTTGTATCAGCAATTCATTAATTACAAATCACATGCAAACACTGGTTTTTAACAGGGTATGGGGAGTATGTTTTACACTAGTTCTAGTATTCCACGGCGAATGCTATAAATTTTCAAACGAAATTTACAGCTCCGACAGTGCTTAAACAATTTTTTGCAGCGAAGAATGAAAGCTTTGTGGACAACTCTTTTTAAAGCCTGTGGTAGGTATAAAACATCATCCAAAATTGTACTGAATGGTTTCTCTGAAAATTATTTGGATCAGTTCAGGAGCCTATTTGAAGTGTAAGTGGTTGCATAAACATACATGACTTACTAGCAGCGAGTAATCCAGAGTAAATAGGAAGCATCGTCACTTCCAAAATCATCAAAAATAAATGAGAAAGTATTCTTTTTTTAAAAAAAAAAAAAAAAAGAAGAGATAGAACTTCGCTTGATGTCTGTCTTCCTACGAGGTATTCTCCATTCCTTCCGAACTAACTATGTAAACGTAGTCCAGATGTGGTCTGAATTCAGAGTAATAGTATCGACAGCAGCTGAGAGATTTATAAAAAACAAATTAATAAGAGACGGCACTGACATCCCATGGTACACAAAACAGGCCAAAACATTTCGCAGAAGCAAAGAAAAAAAGCTTTCCAAATTCAAAAGAATGCAAAGTCGCCAAGGTTGGCTAAGTTTTACGGAAGCTCGAAATCTAGAGCGGACTTTGATACAAGATGGTTTCAGTAATGTCCGCAACGAAACTCTGTCTCGAAGTCTGGCGGAAAATCCAGAGAGAATCCGGTAGTATGTGAAGTACACCAGTGCACCAGTGGCGAGACACAACCAATACCTTCACTGCGTGATACCAATGGTAACATTACCGATAATAGTGTCACTAAAGCGGAATTACTAAATACGGTTTTCCAAAATTCCTTCACCAAAAGAGACGAAGTAAATATTCCAGAATTCTAACAAAGAACAGCTGCCAGGATCAGTAACATTGAATAGATATCGAAGCAACCCAAATCACTTAATAAAAGCAAGTGTTCAAGTTCAGACTGCTTACCAAGTAAGTTCCTCTCAGAGTATGCTGATATAATAGCTTCCCTTACTTAGCTCCGCTTACTTAGCAGTCAAAAAAATCAAAAATGACTCTGAGCACTATGGGACTTAACATCTATGGTCCTCAGTCCCCTAGAACTTAGAACTACTTAAACCTAACTAACCTAAGGACAGCACACAACACCCAACCATCACGAGGCAGAGAAAATCCCTGACCCCGCCGGGAATCGAACACGGGAACCCGGGCGTGGGAAGCCAGAACGCTACCGCACGACCACGAGATGCGGGCACTTAGCAGTCATACACAATCGCTCGTTCGATGAACGATCTGCACTTGAGGACAGGAGAGTTGGACAGTTAAATAGGAATGATTCGCTGAATTATAGACCAGTATAACTGACATTAATTTGTAGTAGGAGTTTGGAACATATTCTGTCCTCGAGCGTTATGAATTACATCGAAGAAAATCACCTATTGACACATAGCACGGATTCAGAAAACTTCGCTCATGCGCAATATAACTAGCTCATTATTCTCATGAAGTAATGAATGCTATCGACAGGGGATCTCAGTTTGATTCCATACTTCAAGACTTCGATACTGCTCGTCACAAGTGGCTTCTTATCAAGCTGCGTGCATAAGGAGTATCGTCTCAGTTGTGTGACTGCATTCGTGATTACCTGTCACGAAGGTCACAGTTCATTGTAGCTGCAGGAAAATCAATAAGGAAAACAGAAGTTATATCTGACTTTCCCCAAGGAAGGTTGATGGCTCCTCTTTTGTCTCTAATTTATATAAATGATTGAGGAGACAGTCTGAACAGCCGTCTTAGATTGTTTGCTTATTTACCGTCTAGTAAAGTTATCAGAAAGTCAAAATGTATTTCAAAATAATTTAATATGGTGCTAAATGTGACAGTTGACACTAAATAATGGAAAGTGTGAGATCATCCACATTCATACCAGAAAGATCCCGATAAATTTCAGTTACTTGACAAACAGCACAAATTTTAAGCCTGTCAGTCAACTAAATTCCTGGAGATTACAATTAAGAACCACCTGAATTTCAACAGACACATAGATAATGTTAAATGGAAGGCGAACCAAAGGCTGCGTTTTATTGGCAGAACACTTAGAAGATGCAAAAACCGTCGAAAGGGAATTCTTGCACAACAGCTTATCGTTCTCTGCTAGAGTGTTTCTGTGTGGTATGCGATCCTTACCAGATGGGATTGACGAAGGACAATGAAAAAGTTCTAAGAAGGGCACCTCGTTTTGTACTATCTCGAAATGAGGAAAGAGTGTCACAGATGTGATACGCAAGATGGGGTGGCGGTCATTAAGACAACGGCGATTTTCATTGCGATGAACTTTGACTAAATTTTAGGCACCAATTTTCTCCTCCGAATGCGAAAATATTCTTTTGTCGCCCACCTACATAGGGAGACATGATCATCATAATAAAATAAGAGAAATTAGAACTCGGACGGTAGGTTTAAGTTTTCTTTTTTCCTCGTACAATTAGAGAATGTAATGGTAGATAAATAGTGTGTCAGGAACTTAAATGCAGTGTAGTCATGTGGATGTAGAACCTGGGGGCGTTTGACGGAAACCATTTTTTTTTAGTGCGTGCATGCGTATCCCCGCGCGTGTGTGTGGTTTGACGGCGTATTTCAATATGGAAACACTGCAGTTTTTTAATTTCCCATCGCCACCAGAGCGCCACGACTGTGACGGCGTATAGACGTGAAAATGTGGACTGTGGGTCAAAGGGTACATTTGTAAATTAATTATACGTCTTCCTATAGCTTCTCAGATATGCACCATGGATTAAAAATAAGGGGAACGGGCAAGCCCACAAGTGTCCATACAGTATTCAATGTGATGTGAACTGCATGATGGGGAATTGCATTATCCTGTTGGGATATTCCGTTTGACCATCTGGTCATGAAGAGCATAAGAACAGGGTTCACCAATCTTGCGGGATTGGGTGAGCATTTACCCTCCCATCAATGGTTATTAAATCAGTCCTATTGTTATATTCGGTGAGCACAAAGAAGCCGTCAAGTTCACTGGGGACGCCACTTTTGTGTTCACGGAATATTCACCCAAGGTTGGCTGTATCAGTTCTTCCTCTCAGCGGCTCATGGACCGCTCCCAAGCACATCACGTTGAAGTGTACACGAATCTTTAGAATAATCTTGGAGATCATTGTTCTGGAGCACTGTTGCACCTTCTGTTGTTGTCTTTGTGAGCAGGAGGCCTTTAATCTAATGAATACTGTTTCACGTTGGTGGCTTGTTCTGTAAACAGTGTCAGCTGGAGCACCCTTTATACAAAACATGCTACAAACGTCGTTATCAGATGCATCGTCCTCACCACAGTTGTCGCCACATTCACTAGCACAGGTATTTTTTTCGTATGCAACATGGATACATGATAACTTCCAGCGAAAGTTGCACATAGGAAGTGAAACGCAGGATCTTCATGGGAAACAGAGATTTTGGGAAATGGAAGATTTGCTGACAGCCAGAAGCATCACCATTACACTTAGGAAGATGTTCGCCAAATGCTTTGGGTAGAGTTTGGTGTTTTATGAGATTCTGAAACGTGGACAGTCGGACCGAAAGAACAAAAATATTTATAAAGTTTTGAAAAGTGGTTATGGGGAAAAGTGGAGAAAGTTGAATGGATCGACTGATGAGAAATGAGGAGGTGCTGTGCAGGATAGGTGAGGAGAGGAACTTCCTGAGAATGATACAGAAGAGGAAAATATCTTCAATAGGACACATATTACGTGAGAATTGTCTGCTACAGAGAATCATTGAGGGAAAGGTAGAAAGAAAACGAGGGAGGCAAAGAAGAAGGTTTGGAGTGCTAAAAGATGTGAAGAGACAGAAAAGTTATAAGCAAATAGTGGAGGATGCTCAGGACAGAGCGATATGGAGGATGTTCAGTTGATGCCAGTCTGAGAACGGATTTACTGAAAGAGAGAGATTTCTAGTACCAACGATATTCAAAAAATAACGGGATTTTTTTTGGGAAGTGTTTTATTTATTCATCTGTACTAATGTTATCACTTTCAAAATAGTGCCCATTCGATATTATACGTTTATGTCAGCATCATTCCAGTTCCAGAAGCACTTCTGGATCTTGATCTTTCAGATAGCTTTCTAAGCGATGAGTTTTTAATCTCATCTATGCTTGTAAAACGACAACCCTTCAAGGTTTTCTTTATTTTTTGATGAGAAAACAGTCACAAAGAGTTACGCCTGACCCTAAATTCACGAACAAGCAACGAAGTGTGAGCAAGCGCACAATCGTAGGACAAAAGCCATGAATTGTTGAATTAATTTCATTCTTTTTTTTCATTTACACCACAGAAACGACGTTGAACTCGTACTTACTACTCCTTATTAATTGTTCGACCTTGTGACATGCACATATTGTTAACTCTGCCGTTAAATTGAAGAACAGAGTAAAGTTGCAACCTTCACATTTGGACACACTTGGTGACCTTTTTTCGGTCTTGATCCAGAATACTTTTCCTGGAGCGATTAAGGTTAGAATTCCGACGTCATATCTTTAAACCCATGTTTTGATACCTGTTATAACACATTTCAATAGGACTGCATCATTGTTGACGTCATCTAGCGACTCCTGAGCAACATATATTCGCCTCTGTTTTTATTGGAAGTTCCGCTATTTTGGAACCGATTATTTAATCACATTTTTCATACCTGAAGCATCCGAAAAAGTCTCAGCGAATGAGTCAGTAGGAACGCTAATTAGCGACTTCTCTAACTGTGATTTGGTGATCGTTCGCAATCATTTCTTTCAGTCTTTCCGTGATTTCATGACTAAATGATGCGCGGAAGCATCCCAGGCCACTAGTCACCTTGAATGATGTGCGGAGGCGTCCAGGTCACTAGTCACCTTTATCCTCGAAACGCTTATACCACTCTTCAATCATTGTTTTACTCTTAGAGGACACAGTAAAAGCAACACTCAACATTTCTACAATTTTTCGCTCTTTATTCCGCACTTATAGAAAAATTTAATACAAATTCTCTGTTCAATTTTTCTACAAAGTAAATAATCGCCGATACTGCCAAATCACATATAACGCGTTTGATAGCTGACAACGGACTAAATATGGTTAACACAGTACAGATACTTTTCAGACTATGCGGCTGGTCCCGGCGTAGGTTCGAGTCCTCCCTCGGGCATGGGTGTGTGTGTTTATCCTTAGGATAATTTAGGTTAAGTAGTGTGTAAGCTTAGGGACTGATGCCTTAGCAGTTAAGTCCCATAAGATTTCACATACATAATTTTCAGGCATCGCTACCAACACAACAACAAAAAAAGCACGCGAATCGGAGTAGCGCAACACGCGGAATCACTAAATTCTCTTTACTTTTTGAAGGCTCCTCGTTAGAATCGTATACTGATAGAGTGGATATTCGAATATAATATGATGAGAACTGCTTTGTACGCCACTGTCAAGGTTCAGGAGTATTTTATACACGACACTCACATGTTACATGTTATCACTTTTGGTTTTCATCTAGTTCTTTATAGATCTTGCGGCATGAACGATTTTTCAATCAGCCGAGAATGGATATCAGAGTGTACTGAAGTTTTGTGAATCAGGAGAGATCTCTTCACGTGCATGATTGATTTACGGATCAGTCAACAATTCAGATAAACATGGATTTTGAAATGATTTCAAGTTTGGTTCTCTGTTCATAGAAATGAGTCAGATAAAACAGTGGACAAAATATTGAGTAAACACAGAAATAGGTGCTACACAAGTGAAAAGCTGCGTCAGTAGATCTTAATGATGAACTGAGCTCACACCTGTTACACTTGCTATGGAGCAACACATTTTTTATTACGCAGAAAATATGGATGCTCTGTAATCACTCAGTAGTTCATAATGCCAGTCCATCCTAGGTAGTCATGAATTGCAGAAAGCACTAGTTACGCAAATGTTTGTCAGAACATTGTATTCTCCACAGTTACATAGCAAATGGATACAGTATGAATACCTCATATTTTGTCATACTTGTGTATTTATTTAATGGACAGTTTACTATTTTGCCAGTAACATTATTCAAACGTTGACTGTAAGTGTTATTTAAAAACTGTACTAATGTAAAAGTGGTCAGCTGCATTTGTTAGCTGGCACCACTATTGTAAATAATGCCAAAAGACAGTTCTGTCAAGCAGGTATAAATATTCTTTAAAGAATATTTAAAGACAGTTCATTCTCATTTAACGTGAACGCACTTGCGCAAGAATACTAGCATATTTATTTATGATCAAGTTGATAAATTTAGTTATCTGGGCAGTAATTTTACCAGGGATGGAAGGAGCAAGGTAGAAGTGAGAAGTAGAATTGCTCAAGCAAAGGCTGCTTTTAACAAGAAGAAAAACATCTTAACATCTAAGAGCATCAGCCTTGAAATCAAGAAAAGACTTTTGAAATCATATGTGTGGAGTATGGCATGCTGTGGGTGTGAAATATGGACTCTCGGGACAGAGAAAGATTATAAACTAAATTCTTTTGAAATGTGGTGCTATAGACAGACACATGCTCAAAATAAAATGTATCGACAAGGTCACAAACGAAGTGGTTCTGGAAAGAGCAGGTGAGAAGAGAAGCTTCTGGAGTTTCATTGTTAAAAGAGGAGTGCAATTTACAGGCCATCTATTAATACATAAAGGACTCCTGAACACACTCATAGAGGGATATGTCGAAGGAAAAAGACCAAGAGGAAGACCATGGCTGAGGTACATGAATCAAATCGTGAAATATGTGGGATGTAACACCTATAAAGAAATGAAGAGAAAAGCTGAAAGACGCACAGAATGGAGACAAGCTGCCATTGTAGCTGTTGAAAACCAGTCCTTGGATTGACCACTACAGAAGAAGAAGAAACCGTTATTTGTAATTATTGTTAATGATGTGAGTGTGACTGAATATTTATAACATTTCTTCATTTAAATATTGTTGCAATATATTAGTTTAGTCCGTGAAGTGGTCATGTTGAGTCAAATGATTAAGAACTACGTATTCTTGGTGTGGACGGCTTTCAGCTAGTGAGAAAGTAGTCATTAGCGACACACTATGAGAGTCAAGTGGAGACTGGGACGTTTCGAGTGAAGAGCTCAAGGGAGGGATGCTGGACATCACGAAAGCGATTCTGCACACTTTATGTCGAGTGCTGGAAGAAGGCAGATCTGCCAATGGTAACGTGCGTGATTCAGTCGTATAGATGACTGATTCTGGGCGGTCAATGGCCGCTACAAAAATTTAACTTTTGAAGAGACTTTACATTTGAAAGACTTGAATGTTCTCTAGAGAAGGACTCTGACTTCTTTCGCTTGTGTTATCGAGTTGAGGATAGACATAGTACGAGTTACTATTCTTTGTATCGTGTGTGTGTTTGTGAATCATCATGTTGAGCTCTGAATTGTTTTGAGCTGACGAATATTTCGTGTATTTAGATCACGAAATAGACTTAGTTTTCACGTTCCTTGGGTTGCAATTTAGTTTGGACCACTCCCCGATCATTTGAGATGCCCTTTTTGAGTAAACATTATTCAACACAATTCTCTGTCATCTACGTCAATTACAGGCGTTATTAAATTATTCACTTAACTCTCATTTAGTATTTCTGCGTATTTTATTAAGTCTCAATTCTAGGCAATGCATAGACTATTTGACTGCAGGATCACAACAGGGAATTAGCTTCGGGGCATGAATGTAGAGGTGCGCGGCTCGACACTATGACTACATCGAGTTATTGTTTTTTATACAGAGCCATGCATAGCCCAAGTATGAGTAACCGCAGTTAAAGACGCGCCTACACTCAGCAGTTACCGTTAGGTACTGTCAAAGCCGATATCTCGATTATTCATGTGTGTACCTATAAGACACTGTTGTAACGAAACAATACTCTGATAGGCCTACTAAAAGCCATTGATGCAAGCCTAACCTAGGGAGAAGAAGGTTTGGAATGTTAAATAGCACCATTACACATAAGCTTAGTGTATTTTTTTGGGTGCAACCAAGGATACGTTTTTGAAATGACATAGAAGTGTTAACAGTTTAGTGAAACATTACACTTTATATATTCATTTTTATATTTCACTAGACATGACTTTATTTTAGAAACAGGTTATGCAAATCATTTCGAATTTTTCTGAACATGTTTTCATTCCCCTTTCTCTTCATACCACCGAAATTTGTGTTATCAGCAGCATTGAAAACCAGATTTTCGTCAGTTTTGTATTTTTTCATCCACTGCAAAAAAAAAGTCAAAAGTAGAGCAGTTCCACCTGACACTTCCTCGAAATTTAAAAGTTTAGCTTGAATTCCCTCTTTCAGACTGAAATATCTTACAACAAGTTTTACTTCCCTTTGGTTTGAATTATCCATCATTACTTTACGTAATTAATGTTTACCAAAGAACACAATACATTATCAAATATCAAGGGCAATATAAAGTTAACAATAACTGCATGTCATTTAGTTCTAGCAGATGAAAATTTTCGACCATACAACTTTCTAACCATTTTCGATATGGAGTCTGATGTTTTCGAACTGAGTTCGTGTTAGCAGTGTGGTATGGAAGCGTAGACGGTTTATCAGCACATTCCAGGTCACTTTTATACCCATCTTTGCCTTTAAAAAATCACTTCTATTTGGTGAAGCAGTAACATTAATAGCACGCCTATGTTTAGCTATTTTCAAGTGGTCTTTAATATCACCCTTTTCTTTATGTGCAACAGAAAGCTCTCCAGCACAGAGTGTGCAATAAACGCGTTCATAGTTACTTTAATTTCACAATATCTGATATTTGTATTCCTCTTGCAGGTTAACACTAAACACACAGATTCTTTTGCCCATTGATAAACGATAAGACAAAAAACGAATACATATAATGATGTGTTGGCAGAAGAGCCAACACCGTGTTGCTAGAGGAGGCCGAAATGCACGCGTTGAAGCTCACGCAGACTGGCGTGAGGTCTGGAACAATGAAAGGAGTTGAGTCTAATAAATAAAGTACGAAGCTCTTGGAATACTTAACTTTAATCCATAACTGGAGAACATCGCTCTTGTTGATACATTAATTACAATCTCAATATAAACTGGTAATGGCGCCTTGCTATGTCGTAGCAAATGACGTAGCTGAAGGCTATGCTAACTATCGTCTCGGCAAATGAGAGCGTATTTGTCATTGATCCATCTCTGGCAAAGTCTGCTGTACAACTGGGGCGAGTGCTAGGACGTCTCTCTAGACCTGCCGTGTGACGGCGCTCGGTCTGCAATCACTGACAGTGGCGACACGCGGGTCCGACGTATACTAACGGACCGCGGCCGATTTAAAGGCTACCACCTAGCAAGAGTGGTGTCTAGCGGTGACACCACATATAAAATGATAGAAAACGTGTAAAAGAGTTACTTCACACACGAAAATAATATAAGTGCGTTGCCCTAATATGCTGCGAAATGACTAAGCTAAGTGAAAACCTGTGGCGAAACCGGTAGCCACGCCTCCCCAGCGACATCAGCGCATGCTCTAAGATCGGCTGAGAGAGGCACAGCCTAAGAGAATGTTTAAAACCGCGATGTCGAAACTGCATGTCTAAAATTCAGAAAAAAGTCCTGACCAGTTATAAAATTCTCAAAAACCGGACATTTTTGCAACCTGGACATTACCCAGGACAGCTCTTAAAAAAGGCTGTTGGGGCTAATCCAGGACGTATTGTAAGCCCAGGTGTACAATACTACCACGAAGTGCGGCAACTATGAGTAGAGATTCCAGGACTGGACTCGATTAGGGAGTCAGTGTGGCTGTGTTTACGACCGCAGGGCACGGGGATGCCTTTTGTTGGGCCCGCAGCTGCCCGCTGCAGCTGTCAGACCGCTGGCATCCCGGCAGCTGGCGGGCCGCTTGCCCTGTGCCTGCATCACACGCTGACAGATGCGCTTTCACCAAGGACACTTAACAAGAGACAGTTGCCGCCCCACCAGGTGGCGCAGTGGTGAAGCCACCTGACTCTCACCTGGAAGAGCGGAGTTCGTACCACACACTCATCATGCACGTGAACGTTTTCCATACTTTCCGTAAGTTGCTCAAGGTAAGTGTCCTGATTAATCAAAAATTAATCTAGTCTTTATTGGTGCCAAATCTTTGCTACATTGGTGTTCAATACGTCACAAACTGTGCAACTACCGACGTAAGATAGATGTGCAACGTTCGGGCGTTTGATTATGTAGGTTCCTCCTATACACAGGGTGGATGCGACCGGATAGGTGGCGTTATTTCCTCACGCTATGTATACTTCGTACTTCGTTGGTTTCTTAGTCACTAGGATCCTCAATACAGGGTGGTTATGCGAGTAATTAAACTTTCGCTACTTGAGAGGGTCCCGATTAAAAACGGATGATCGTAGGATAATGAAACTTTGTGGAAACATGTGTAAGTACATAAGAGAAATAACGAATAAACGATTGAAAGAAACACATTTTTATTTTCACATGAGAGGGTAAAATCTGTTAATTGCGCACCTTGTTGACGTCCCAGGTTACAAACGATGCTCAATATGACGATCATCTGCATCTGCGACAGCCTGCAAACGCACTAGAGATTGATCTACTGCTGCCCGAAATATCTCAGGTAGGATGTTGGCTACCTCCCTTGCTATGCTCACCTTCAACCTTGAAGGTCGTGCACTGCATCCAGCATTCTCAGCCACAGCAACAGTAACTTCTTCAACATTTTGTGGCACAATTGGCTGTCGGCCTCTCCCTGAACATCATTCGCATGATGTTGGTTACCCGTACGATGAATAGTTTTCCGTCTACACTGCCTCAATTAGTGGAAGTTTAAATGCAACTACCCGGAACCTCTCCTCATATATCAGATTCCTATCATCATTTCACTACTGCAGCACATGATCGGATAGGTCCAGAACCTTGGTAGTACCTTTGCATAACACTAAATCTTTCTCCGTCTCCTTCTCCATTCCAGTCATACGACTGTGGAACAAAGTACGCTGCAACCTGCGTCCTACCCAAAATCCATCGACATTCAAGAAGATATTAAAGCTTTATCTTTTATCGTAGCTTCCCTCTCGACATATCTCATCTGTTTTCTTTCTGGCACACAGCCCGCCGGAGTGGCCGAGCGGTTCTAGGCGCTACAGTCTGGAACCGCGCGACCGCTACGGTCGCAGGTTCAAATCCTGCCTCGGGCATGGATATGTGTGATGTCCTTAGGTTAGTTCGGTTTAAGTAGTTCAAAGTTCTAGCGGACTGATGGCCTCAGAAGTTAAGTCCCATAGTGCTCAGAGCCATTTCAACCATTTTCTGGCGCACAGAAAACAAGTTTCACTGTGACACTGTATACTGCCTATGCTTATCTCATCCTTTTCTATTTCTATTGACTTCTTTCCATCTCATCTACTAAACATGTCCCATTATACCTCGGTCATCAACTTCTTCTCCACATACATAATATGTTTGTGTAAGATGTCACTACTGACAGTTGACAAGAATGTTAAGAAAAACGACGTTTTGTAAGACCGACAAACACACATACACACATTTTAAATTTTTGTTGCACAATGGAATCCAAATTAAAAGTAGTTTCGTTCTGAATCACTTTGCGGCACGCCAGGTTGCTGGGATTTGACTAAAATGAATCAGTATTACTCTGTGCTGAAAAATCAGGTCAGTTCGCTACACCAATGACAGTAAGGGCTGTAATATTGGCTTTCACCACTCATCCCAATTCGAGCTTGTGTGGTGATTAAAACTCTGGGATCCGTACTGAAGACGGTGGATTCTCTGGGGCCAAGAAAATTTAAGATTAGCCTGGACTCCCTAAATCAATTAACATGAATGTTACGGTGGTTCCATAAACAGGACACGGTTGCTACTTTGTCCATCGTATTCCTCCTGAGCTAGCGCTACATTTCAAATTCTCTTGATGTAGGGACGATGTTTGACTTTTTCTTTCATGTGATATATACGGGACATTGTGAATTAATGGATTCTTTGTACGCATGACTACACGCGAACACTATACCAGACAAGTCAAATTATCTGATCGATAGATTTATTTGAAACTAGTGAACCCGGTAATGCTTTGCAATTGCTAAATATATATGGGAATGAGATACACGTCTTAATATCCTCCTACCTCGCTCTCTGTCCTTCTCTTCCACCTCCTCTCTTCGCCCGTCTCCTCCTTTTAACCTACTCTGTGTCCATCACCTCCTCCCATGTCTCTCGGTCAGCCTTCTCTTCTCCCTACTCTCTCCATCTCCTCCTTCCCCCTCCATATATCCATTTCCCTACCCCTCTCTAACCATCTCCCCTCACTCCGCCCCCCCACACTCTCTCTGACCTTAAGAATTGTTTATTCTTACTGCGATCGAAACCTTGATTGGGAATCGAAGTCGCTTAAAATGAATGGGTTGAGATCATTGGTATACAGGTTTGAGAGAACTCTCCTGCGGCTTGGTTTGCGAGGATACGAGCTTCAGTGACAGTATTTTGCACAGTTTTAATCTGCAAACTGGTGGTATTACAAAGTTTCAGACGATTCAGATCACATAGTAGTTTTCTGATCATAAGCCGATAACCCATAAATACAGCTTTCCTGTTTTCTGTTAAAACCGACAGCTAAGAAGAAAACTAAACATGGTGTAGCTGTGTTGAAAGGGTACAGTACCGCCCGACATTGAAAATAGGTATAACATTCTTCATTATTCTCGTCAGAACAACATATTTTTTGTGATAATAACTCAATTTCACTTAATACACCGAAGCCGGATACCTGTGTAGGAAAGAAGGACAATTTATTTATTTAATTGATCACATGTGCACTCCCACAAAATAAGTCGTCTGCTAACCGCAGATATTGAATGGGCAATATATGATCATCTTTGAGACGGTCCTTTGGTTACCTTTGGTGGAATCAGAGAGATGAAATTTACCTGAGCTTTGAGCGCCTGAAATGTGGCTGACCAATACGATAACATGGTGCGCCCTCACCTCGATGGAGGTGCGAGCTGACGTGAAGAACGGCCATGTTTTCGGCACTCTGCCGCTGGATCTTCTGTTGGTAAGACCTGTCTTAGGTGTTCTCCGTAAAGACAAAAGAGTGGAAAGAATGGTATGCATGTGGAATACTTAAGAGTAGTTTAGAATAATAAATTCTCTATTTCAGGAACTTTTGTGGAGAGAATTAAATGTCAGGCAGGTAATATTAAGGGGATGGTAGTAATCTTCGGAAGTGACCAACGGTCACAGTGAAACCACGTGTAGCAATAAGTTGAAATACTTCCGAGTGCTCGTGTGTACTATAAGTTGGAAATATTTAAGAAATGGCGTGTGCAGGACTTGAAATTAGAGACGAGTACTTCCACGTGGTGAGTACTGTGTGAGTCTCAATCTGTGTATGAGACAAAGGATAAGAAGAAGTACTCGTCCATGGTATCAGTTGAGGACTCGCGTGTGTGATGAATATGTTCTTAATATTACTTTGCATGTTATGTTTCCGTGTGACGTTTGATTCAAACTATAATACTCTGAGAGTGAAGCAAGGTGAGTCAGCCGTCTATCCAGCAACGCCACTTGGTTTGCATTGCACAGGAAGACGTGCATATATCCTCCAGAGTTCATAGTAGGAAAGAAAAGTTACGAAGTGGGTCAGTGTCGTGTGAAACTGGGATGAATACTAATTAAAGTGGGAAAGCTAAAAGTGATGTAATTATGACGTTGTGACTATTCCTTGTGTTGTATTCCATGTTGCCAGTGTGGTGTATTTCATGTAGTTTAAGTATGTGTGGTTTGCATGGGAGAGTAGCAAGATAGGTTCAGAGGCAGTGGGTTATACATGTTCCTTTTTGTACCACTCGGTCTGGAGGAAATTTTCGTGATGATGGGTGTGAGAGTCGAAGTGTGAGATATAGCAAAAGATCCACCATCCTATCCAGAAAGTGCACTGTAGTGTTAGATAATTACGAGACCATAAGATAGAGAATCACCAATGTAAAGCCATGCCCACTGGGCGGAGTTTCTCATGTGTAATTGTTGTAGAAAATGTAATGGTGTGTTTAGGTTATAGAATTTATCGGAATAAAAAAGATAGTGAAGAGAAAAAGATTGATGGCCTTTTCCTTCGAATAGTATGTTGTCATGATCTCCAGAATTTATAATGTGTGCACCATTCATATTCAGTGCGATGGCCACGTGTTGCTCAAAGCCGTTGGGTAAGAAAGAAAATGTGGTATTGCCAGTGCGTAGTGAACAGTCAGAGTTGTGTAAATTACTAATAGTCAGATTGCGTTATCCGTTTCCGTTGCGTAATATTCAAACAGGAGAATAATTTGTAACTTAATTGTGAGCACTAGAGCTCATGTTACTCGATAAATAAGAATGAATCCACTCGCTTGCAGACCACTCATGTCGCAGGCCTGACTGCTTGATGCCACAGTATGAGCAAGGCATGTGGGTGCCTCTCAGTGTATACAATTTTTGTTTAAAATTATGAATAAGGAGAAAGAATATTTATGAGAGATACGAACTGTCTAATGGTTTAAATACCTTGCTATCGTATTGAAAACCGTCTATGAGAAAGAAAACTAAGCCACATATTTTCGCAGCACAGCATTTTCTTTCTTGCAGTAGGTTTTAACAGAAAACCTGTACAATGCTGCTTGAAAAAATATAAAGGATAGGTCCTTCAGAATATTTGTTATAGTATCGTGTAATAATGTGAAGTAAGTCGGTCAAGAAGTTTTCGAGATTTTCCTTTATATTGTATTGTATTATATTGTATGTTAACCGGGGGCCTAGAAACGACGGAGAGGCTGCGTCCCCGCCGCAGCTGCAGTGGTCCACAACCGCACGACTACCGCAGTCCACTTCTCCCCTCCGCCGCCCCACAAAGAACCCAGGGTTATTGTGCGGTTCGGCCCCCGTTGGACCCCCCAGGGAACGTCTCACACCAGACGAGTGTAACCCCTATGTTTGCGTGGTAGAGTAATGGTGGTGTACTCGTACGTGGAGAACTTGTTTGCGCAGCAATCGCCGACATAGTGTAACTAAGGCGGAAAAAGGGGAACCAGCCCGCATTTGCCGAGACAGATGGAAAACCGCCTAGAAACCATTCACAGACTGGCCGGTTCACCGGACCTCGACACAAATCCGCCGGACGGATTCGTGCCGGGGACCAGGCGCTCCTTCCCGCCCGGAAAGCCGTGCGTTAGACTGCACGGCAAACCGAGCGGGCCTTCCCTTTATATAGTCAATGTCCGTCCGACGTTTTTCAGAATATCGTAAAAAATTTTAAATAAGTCAATCAATAACTTCTACAAATTTTTAATGGTTCAAATGGCTCTGAGCACTATGGGACTCAACTGCTGAGGTCATTAGTCCCCTAGAACTTAGAACTAGTTAAACCTAACTAACCTAAGAACATCACAAACATCCATGCCCGAGGCAGGATTCGAACCTGCGACCGTAGCAGTCTTGCGGTTCCAGACTGCAGCGCCTTTAACCGCACGGCCACTTCGGCCGGCACAAATTTTTAATGTGTGTCCAAACGTTTATCAGGATATTGTGTAAAAGTCTGAAGTAAATCTGACAACTTTAAACAACGAATTGTGTTTATATAGTAGTACAGATTTACCGTGATCCGATGTGTCATTCTTCTCACTTCCGTTACATTTCCTTCTCTCTCTCTCTCGCTTTATTCGAAGAAGCAGTTTCCCCATTGAAAAGAAATACTTTACTATAATAGAAATCACTATGAAATTTAGAAGCTGTAAAAAATTACTGCTTTGCCAAACTTCGACATATTTTTCAATACATCATAACAACATACACCTGGCATATCTCAGAGCTCTGAAACAAATCATGCGGGAATATAACACTGTAATGCCACCCTATATCAAACAACTTCAAATGAAAATGCCATGTTCCGTAATCTTTCAGTGGTGCAGCCAACTTCTCTCAATTTTTACCGACCTCACTTACAACGTATTAATCAATTGCTATGAAATGAAGATACGACAATCCTGACAATCGTATGCTGTAATCTGTTTCTTTACTCATTAATAATAATAATGCTATTAACTTGCCATTATTGTTATTTTTCTATGGGCTGTTCGCAGAGCTGTGATTGGTGTATAAAGCTTTCGGTCCTACAGAGCTCCAGTTTCCAGTTGCTACAATACTAAGCTGCCGGTGGTAAGTATAGAGCGCCCTCTATCTGGCCGAGACAACCGCATTATTGGGCGTTATTGGATCTGGTCCAAATGAGGTAGGGGGGGTGTGGAGGGAGGTAAGTGGAGGTGAGGGAGCGTAGCGTGGTGAGCCGTCTCATCTTAATGGCATCTTGCCTCGAACTGGGGACTGCTGACCTTGTGCCACAGCACCTCCTGTGGACGGAGGAAGCAAGCTGCGATGCATCCCGGCCTTGATGGTACGAGCTCCAGCGGTTGGGGAATATTGCTTTTACTCACGTTCATACAGTATTACGACAGATACACGCAGTCATGGCAACGGACGGAAACTGGTTTGGCCTCTTTCGACAGTTAGCATAGTGCACACGACGGGACAGCAGCAGGTGAAAGTAGGATTTCCCGTCAAAGCACACGGAGCAGTTCTTCTCTCGAGTAAACAGATCGATGTTAGCTACTTTATGCCAAGTTTATTCCTTGCCATTTTCTAACCTGGCCATAAAATGGCAAAAAAGGTTCTTCGTGATCGTCGCTACACGTCACTCAGTTTTCATGTGTAATAGAGAAGAACTGTTCTGTAGGATAGAGATTTCGAAACATTAATGTTAGTCGAAGCGCAATGAAAGAAAAATCTTATTTAGTGTCATAAACTTCCCCTAAAATTTTTACTAGTAGTTATCCATAATGCACCGGGACCGCTGAATACCTGATCTCATACACGTGTTGGTAGCAGAACGGAACATTCCCATACAAGGAAATGTTCCTAAACTCTTACTGTTTTCGATATTCTCACTAGTTATCTGGAATTACCTACGCAAAACTGTGTAGCGTTTTGTGAAAGTTTAATCTGACGTATTTGTGAGTTTTCAAAGCGCGGTGATGCTAAGTTGTTTAATGTTGAACAATGCTAAGTTGTTTAATGTTGAACATCACATTATACATTCTGAGAGCGTTAAAGTATATTAGATAAGCAGCAAGGAGACGCAATAAATAAACGAATTCAGCAAAAGAATTGCATACGTCACCCAGTCATTGGAATAAAAAACAGGTAGATACGAATTGCAGAGGCAGTGTGTAAATTAATTAGATAACTTAATGTTCCTATAAAATATTTCTAAAATTTTGTTAGAAAAAGTTATGATTGTAGAAGAGGGACAACAGTCCGGATGATTGATTGATTTAGACGAGTAACATCAGCCAACATGACATTGCTATGTTGTTACAGGAAATGGCTGAAAACAAGGAGAAATTATAGCTGTTATTTATCCTGAGGGTACGCAACTCTACTCTGTGGCTTAATGTTGAAGGTATCTTCTCGGTAAAAATATTCCGAAGGCATACTAGTGTCGCATTCGGCTCTCTGTACGAATATCTCTGAGGAGGATATTGTCATCAGGTAAAAGCAGACTGACGTTCTATGGACCAGAGCGTGGTATTTTAGACCTATTAATCGGGTAGGTAAGGTAGAGGATTTAAAAGCGAAACAAATATATTTAAAATATAGTGGGAGTTTTGGAAGTGAGGTGGCAGGAACAACTCAAATTCTGGTCAGGTGAGTGCAGGATTGTAAATACAGAATCAAATAGAGGTACTGACGATGGACAAAGATATGGAAGCTCCAAAAACACAACACATTACCAAATCTAATATGGTATAGGGAAACCGTTGGCATTCAAAACAGCTTCCAGCGGAATGGATAAATACAGGTCCAGTATTGTTTCCAAAGGAATCTTATACGATCATTCCGTGGCAAGTTCAGGTAACGGTGATGGATGTGGATAGCAGCCGGCAGCTGTGACCGAGCGGTTATAGGCGCTTCAGTACGAAACCGCGCAGCTGCTGCGGTCGCAGGTTCGGCAGGGGAGGTGCAACAGCTCATCTTTGTGTTCACAAAGTCAGTCCTGGACGATGAGAGCTGTGTGAAGAGGGGGCTGTAAACTTGCAACACGACATCATCTTTGGTGAACAAACATTGTACCATGGAATGGATCTAATCAGCCAGAATGGTCACATAACCCTCGGCAGTGAGCTACCC
The DNA here is from genome assembly GCF_021461385.2 of Schistocerca piceifrons. Classification (NCBI taxonomy): domain Eukaryota; kingdom Metazoa; phylum Arthropoda; class Insecta; order Orthoptera; family Acrididae; genus Schistocerca; species Schistocerca piceifrons. Next base: position 301,453,479 of record NC_060149.1, on the reverse strand, counting down.
TGCATAGTAACAGTGAGGCTCATGGAATACCACGGTATGACTGCCCAAATCGTCACCGAATCCCCGCTATTTTTCATTTCTGCGACTTAAATTCCAGCAGAGTTCAAGCTGTCATAAATGCAAAAGGTTGGCATACCCCATTTAATGTCCACTAACAGGGGTCCAGATACTTCTGATCGGAAAGTGTATCTTCCCGACCCATATCTTAGAAGAATAAAATATGTACTGAATATGTAGAGCATTTTTATGGGATGTGTGGTACGTTAGATGAGTTAAAAGGTTCTCTGAGTTAATAGGACAAGGCTTCTTCACGCTACAGTAGAATGAAGATCCCAGAGAGTCGAGCGAATGGGCAGAGAAAAATTCGTAACAAACGTCATTAAAAAATTTAATGAATACAAATTCCTAAAAAGTGAATGGTTGAAGCCACAGATAGCTGATCTTTATCATCGAGAAAGAATTGCCCGCAGAGTAGATTTGAGAAGATTGGTCTCATATGTAGAAGAAGATTCATCTATAAGCACACCTCATGTTTCACGTGAAATGCACTCACTGAAGAATTCAGCGTGGAGAATAGTGGTGGATAAAAATTACGACTCTGTCATGAACAACGTGTGCAAGTAATGTAGCTGAATGATTCGGAACAAAGGATTCATTTCTGCCATGATTTGTCAAGTGTAGCGTTGCAGCATCGAACTCCCTACAGCTTAAATCGTTCACATATGAATCGTGTTTCAATCATGATGGTGTTTGCAAGTACCACATTAGAAATTTCTGGAGTGATGGAAAGCCATACGTCACGCACGTCCCAGAACGCACGCGACTATTCTTTAGCACATTATAGTCTGTAATTGTACAAGGTCAACTCGCAAGATAGAAAGAAAGCGAAGCATTGGGCTCACTTTCTTTCCTCTTTGTTAATTAAATAATGAGTGCAGAGGCCTTATAACCATCTCAGGTAGATAGTGACCCATCAGAGCAAAAAAATGAATGTATAACTTGGTATGACTGAGTTTGTTTGCCACTAGGATTAATAGAGAAATAGAGGCGAGTATACCTGGGAGATGCTTCCATCGCGCAGTACCAAGGTGAGATTAGCAGTTTCTCAGAAGGCATGCAGCTGCTCGACCAATCTGTCACAGAAGTTGAGACCATACCGTGCTGTGGTCACAGGCGGCGTCCATCGTCTTGGGATGTTTGACCGTCTGTTCCCTAGGAGGCCAACGGAGCGACCTGCATTATCTGGCGCCTTGCGACGGTACGTGTCCAACTTGGGCGATGCTGGCGATTTACGAGTTCAAGTCGTCGCTTGCCACAGTTTGGCGCCTACTTAAATTATCGCTCTGGAGGAAACTCATGCGCGTCTCTCTGGTGCTAGGGTAGAGTGGGATCCGTAAGCCCGCCACAACGTTTCTGACGCGGGACGACCTTCGCGCGAGCAGGACAATATCGCGGCGCAGTTGGAGTACCGCATTTGACGTCAGACCTCGTTGTGGGGATGTGAATAGTTTTTGGCGGCAAGCTTCTTATACTAAAATATCCAAATTAAGGGCACTGCTGGAGGCCACTGTTTGATTCTTAGCATTGTTTAGTCCGATGCGCGAATATTATCATTGGTGAGCCTTAAAAGGTGTTATGATGTGGGCAGCAGACTCTGGGCCAGGTACCTTAGTAATGTAAGTTGTACTTTACCACTTACGGTTTAGAAATCACCGAGGGTGTTTTGTGAGATTTTGTTTGAAACACACCTTTTGAATGGTTCTCGTACCTGCTGTTCAGCGCGATTTATTGTCAAGTTGATGGCAACTGTACTTCTTATTCACGAGAGGATGTGGGTTCGACACAAATTCAAAATTAACTTGTGTATGCACCTGAACAACAAGTACACTATTGCCTGGTGTCGATGAGGGTTCCATGACTTGCATGATCATCGAATCTCACTATTTATGGATTCTATCCTATGTCGTTACATGGGCTCTGAATTATGAAACCACACTATAAGCAGAAGAAGAGGTGCTTGGTAGGGCTCTAGCTAAGTTTCTCAATATAACACACACGAGAGCGATATTTTTATGTGTCGCTAGAGTTGATGCAGTTATTGTCAGTCCAAACAGATACCACCAAATACGAGGTGTAAGCTTTTGAAATGTAGTGATACAGAGCAATGAGGAAGATTTTGCTTGTGGATGGAATAACTAATGAGGAGGTACTGAACTGAAATCAGGGAAAAAGGAATTTATGGTTCAGTTTGACTAAAAGACGGAGTCGGTTCATAAGAAATATACTGAGGCATCAAGGAATTGTCAGTTCTGTGGTATCGATAGGCACGATGCCACAACGTAGGTGCGCTCTGCTAGGTTGGCACTACGACACCGACACTGATGACAGTGCCCTCTAGCCGGCGTTGTGCAGCTCTACGAGCGCCGCTCCAGATTCTCCCCATTTGATTCCGAGCCGATGACCAAGCAACTTAGCTTCTACTTCATAGGATGCTAGCCATTACAGACTTTGTTATTTAAGTTACTTCATTGATAGTTTGTATACTACTAGTAGCTGTTAGCGTTGACACCTGTACGGCTTCGCACCTACGTGCTCATCTCAGACAAAGTTACGGTTCAAATGGCTCTGAGCACTATGGGACTTAACATCTATGGTCATCAGTCCCCTAGAACTTAGAACTACTTAAACCTAACTAACCTAAGGACATCACACAACACCCAGTCATCACGAGCCAGAGAAAATCCCTGACCCCGCCGGGAATCGAACCCGGGACCAAAGTTACGTAAGCCTAATGTAATCCTAATTCTTCCTATGGTAAAGGTGCTTTAAACTGAAACGCAGTACCGAAGCATTTCACCTTTTCCTGCTCCTACTCACTTCCTACATTCAGCCTACCTTTCAGTTTACGGGAGGAGACCCACGCGCCGCCTTCCAGGCGGGATACAAAAAGTTTCATAATGGAGGAAGTTTGGGGGTCAAGATTTTAGAGAGAGACCAACACTCGAATGCAGTAAACGGTTGAAATGGATGTATTTTCTACTAGTTATGCCTAGATGAAGAGGCTTGACAAGATAAACTAAGTGGAGAGCTGCATCAAACCAATCTTCAGACTGTAACTTAAGATGTATGTGGCTTATGTGAACAAAAAAAAATTAATATTCATTTCCTACCATTGTATACTATCTCAAAACACTGGCTGTAGGACCATCTACCATCTGTATAATAATTTTGACTTTGTGTCAAACCCACATCCTCTCGTGAATAAGAAGTACAGTTGCCATCAACTTGGCAACAAATCTCGCTGAACAGCAGGAACGAGAACCATTCAAAAGGTGTGACTCAAACAGTATCTCACAAAACACCCTCGGTGATTTCTAAATCGTAAGAGGTAAAGTACAACTTACATTACTAAGGTACCTGGCCCAGAATCTGCTGCCCACATCAGAACCCCCTTTAAGTCTCACCAACGATAATATTCGCGCATCGGACTACACAATGCTAAGAATCAAACAGTGGCCTCCAGTAGTGCCCTGAAATCGGATATTTTAGTATAAGAAACTTGCCGCCAAAAACTATTAACAACCCCACAACGAGGTCTGGCGTCAAATGCGGTACTCCAACTGCGCCGCGATATTATCCTGCTCGCGCGAAGGTCGTCCCACGTCAGAAACGTTGTGGCGGGCTTTCGGATCCCACTCTACCCTAGCACCAGAGAGATGCGCAAGAGTTTCTCTCCAGAGCGGTACTTTAAGTAGGCGCCAAACTGTGGCAAGCGACGACTTGAACTCGTCAATCGCCAGCATCGCCCAAGTTGGACACGTACCGTCGCAAGGCGCCAGATAATGCCGGTCGCTCCGCTGGCCTCCTAGGGAACAGACGGTCAAACATCCCAAGACGGCTGACGTCGCCTGTGACCACAGCACGATATTAGAATTATATTAATACCTTCAGCTGCTAACGGGCGTTGACATCTATCAACGAGGACTGCTGAAAATGTGTGCCCCGACCGGGAGTCGAACCCGGGGTCTCCTGCTTACATGGCAGACGCTCTATCCGTCTGAGCCACTGCGGGCACAGAGGACAGCGCGACTGCAGGGACCACCTCGCGCACGCCTCCCGCGAGACCCACATTCTCACCTTGTATGTCCACACACTACATTCGTAGTGTTCTATCCCAACACACTCATTACTCGCGGAAGACAGTCTTACCAAGTCCCGTAAGAGTGTGTTGGGGTGTGTTGGGGTGGGACACAACGAATGTAGTGTGTGGACATACAAGGTGAGAATGTGGGTCTCGCGGGAGGCGTGTGCGAGATAGTCCCTGCAGTCGCGCTCTCCTTTGTGCCCTCAGTGGCTCTGATAGACTGAGCGTCTGCCATGTACGCAGGAGATTCCGGGTTCAAGTCCCGGTCGGGTCACACATTTTCACTTGTCCCCGTTGATATATATCAACGCCCGTTATCAGCTGAAGGTATTAATATAATTCTAATTTTGTTCTAGACGGCTGCAGGCCATCTATGGTGTCTGTTCTTTCGGACATGTCCGAAAGAAACGACACCATATCCATATAAGTATACAGCACGGTATGGTGCCAACTTCTGTGACAGAATGGTCTAGCTGGTGCATGCCTTCTGAGAAACTGCTGATCTCACCTCGGCACAGCACGATGGAAGCATCTCACAGGCATACTCGCCTCTAATTGTCTAGTAATGCTACTGGCAGACAAACTCTGTCATTCCACGTTATATATTCATTTTATTGCTCTGATGGGTCACTATGTAACTGAGATGGTTATAAGGCCTCTGCACTCATTATTTAATTAACAAAAAGGAAAGAAAGTGAGCCCAATGCTTCGCTTTCTTTCTATCTTGCGAGTTGACCTTGTACAATTACAGACTATAATGTGCTAAAGAATAGTCGCGTGCGTTCTGGGACGTGCGTGACGTATGGCTTTCCATCACTCCAGAAATTTCTAATGTGGTACTTGCAAACACCATCATGATTGAAACACGATTCATATGTGAACGATTTAAGCTGTAGAGAGTTCGATGCTGCAACGCTACACTAGACAAATCATGGCAGAAATGAATCCTTTGTTCCGAATCATTCAGCTACATTACTTGCACACGTTGTTCATGACAGAGTCGTAATTTTTATCCACCACTATTCTCCACGCTGAATTCTTCAGTGAGTGCATTTCACGTGAAACATGAGGTGTGCTTATAGATGAATCTTCTTCTACATATGAGACCAATCTTCTCAAATCTACTCTGCGGGCAATTCTTTCTCGATGATAAAGATCAGCTATCTGTGGCTTCAACCATTCACTTTTTAGGAATTTGTATTGATTAAATTTTTGATTGACGTTTGTTACGAATTTTTCTCTGCCCATTCGCTCGACTCTCTGGGATCTTCATTCTACTGTAGCGTGAAGAAGCCTTGTCCTATTAACACTCTCAGGAAACCTTTCAACTCATCTATCGAACTACACATCCCATAAAAGTGCTCTACATATTCAGTACATATTTTATTCTTCTAAGATATGGGTCGGGAAGATACACTTTCCGATCAGAAGTATCTGGACCCCTGTTATTGGACATTAAATAGGGTATGCCAACCTTTTGCATTTATGACAGCTTGAACTCTGCTGGGGACACTTCCAATTAGGTGTCTGATGGTTGTGGAGGACTTGCTGCCCCTTCTTCTTCAATATCAGAAACCAGACAAGGCAGTGATGTTGGACGCTGGGGTTTCGAGAGAAATCGACCTTCGAACTCTTCCTAAAGGTATTCCACAGCGTAGAGCATTCAATTTCAAGAATGTTATTGTCGACTAAGCATTGCCTCATAGATGCTGCAATATGTCGAGGCGCATTGCTACATTGATACAATTATTGTCTGGGAACTGGTCCTCTACTGTACGGAGTGCAAAATCGTGTAAAATGTGTTCATAATCTTCCGTATTTAGTGTTTTCCTAACTACAATAAGGAGATCACACCTAACCATAAAAAACACCCTCGTACCGTAACTCCATCTCCTCCATATTTCAAGGCTAGCACTATACAAGGTGGCAGGTAGCACTGTTCAGGGTTTCACCAAATCCAGACGCCTGCGTTGGATTGTCATATGGTATAGTATTGTTCATCACACCAAATCACTCATTACCTGTCATCCATTGGCCAGTTGCGTCTTTCTTTACAATCAATACCTCGACTGTTGCTTACCATTGACTACAGAAATGAGTAGCTTACGAGCAGCTGCTCGGCAGTTATGCCGCATCATTTTTGACTCCCTAGGCACACCCATTGTACTAGCTGGACTGCTGGAAGCATACTGGAACTCGCGAGTAACTCCTTATTAAAATAAGAGGACAACAGCTGCAACTGTCACTGAAGAACTGAATATCGCAGTCACGAACCCTGTGAGTACCAATACAACACGAAGGGAACTCCAGAAACAGGGAAATGCAAACGAGCTGGAATACCAAACGAACTCATAACTGATGCCGGACAAGCCCGGTACGCAGTGTTATAACTGCTAACTCGTGACATCCTAAACAACACTCTTTATTTGACCACTTGCCAGGAAAGCGGTAAAACAACCGAAGGCGGCTGTCCCTAGGCCGACGGCTTGATTGTCGTGTGGCGTGACGTATACCGGTTAGGAATCCAGTGGCTGGCTGATTCTGGAATGTTGAAATTCAAATAGTGCCTGTCTGTGACGCTTCGTTATGCATCCATATCGTGGTCGAAGACGACCTCTGGTGCCGTCAGTTGTCCTAGCGGTCATGGAGATCTGCGCTTTGCAGTAACAGACGAACCAAATGCATGTGTTTCTGGTGAGAGAGGGTAGCTTCGGGTTAATAGAGAGAAAGACGGTTGTCTCACGAATTGGCATATCAAGGGAGATGTGACGCCTGATACACTGATGATCCAACAAAAAAAGACAACCTGGTTATTAGAGTTCCCTCCCAAGTACTTCGTGTGGTTGAACTGAAGTGTCAATCATTTGCGCATCCATACGTGTCGTTAACTTTATGTCAGTAAGACTTTTACTGCAAAATGTATTCATGGTATTAATATTTTAAAGGCCTGCACTGAATTTTAAATCACGTTTATTTTCACCCTGAAAAGTGCCTTCTGTATCATTTCCTTAAAAGAAAGATACAAGAAGTAGACTGCCAGAATGTCAGATAGCTACAAATAATTAGTTTCTGCTAAGGTAATTTTGGAAGTCATATTGACGGAGAGATGTTCGAGGACGTGCTGAAAGGAAATGCCTCCGAAATTTTTTATGTGAAAACTCATAAAGCTTTTTAAATAAAAGAAACTTTGTTAATGTTCTAAATCTTTATTCTTCATGTCTACATATTGATTTATCAACATAGTTATCCCGACGAAGAACATATTTCAACGTGAGACCAGATTGTTGATACCGTCACTGAAGAATGTTTGACTTGTTGACGGAGCCGCAACTTGACCTCTGCTGGCACCGCCTCATCACTATCAAAATCAAGTCCCACAAGGTGTTCTTTAAGCTTTGAAAACATATGAAAATCGGCTGGGGCCAAGTCGGGACTGTATTGCGGATGATCGATGGCATGAACCCAAAGCGTCGGATTGTTGAAGATATTGCAGCGCTCGTATGTGGGCTGGTACTGTGAAGCTGAACGACAGGGTGCTCCATGTGTGGACAAACTCTTCGAATTCGAAACTCGACTGTAGCCTGCTGTTTCTCATGCACCGACACAGTCACGTTACACACCACAATGTTACTCTCTACAGTTCGGAGCCCTCTAGCGGCAGAGGATTGTAAATTGCGTCAGCGAAGTGGGAAAGGCGTCCAAGTAATATGTATGACATGTATCTTATGTTAAACGGGGACCTAGAAACGACGGAGAGGCTCCGTCCCCGCCGCAGCCGCAGTGGTCCGCAACCCCACGACGACTATCGCAGTCCACTTCACCCCTCCGCCACCCGACACTGAACCCAGGGTTACTGTGCGGTTCGGCCCCCAGTGGACCCCCCAGGGAACGTCTCACACCAGACGAGTGTAGCCACTATGTTTGCGTGGTAGAATAATGGTGGTGTTCGCGTCCGTGGAGAACTTGTTTGCGCAGCAATCGCCGACATAGTGTAGCTGAGGCGGAATAAGGGGAACCAGCCCGCATTCGCCGAGGCAGATGGAAAACCGCCCAAAAACCATCCACAGACGCCCATTCACCGGACCTCGACTCAAATCCGCCGGGCGGATTCGTGCCGGGGACCGCCGCTCCTTCCAGTGCGTTAGACCGCACGGTCAACCGTGCGGGCTGTATGACATGTAACACCTCAACCGATATTGAGAATAGAATAAAAAATCCGGAGGCGTTACTTTTCAACTCGCCTTCATATGTGTGAAACGCACCGTATAATTGCCTAGCTCAGTACACTTTGAAAAATTTGAGTTAACACGAAATAACAGTGCTATTTATAGAGAAAGTTTAAGTTTACTGTCGAACAAGAGAACTGATACAAAAATTTGTTTTATGAGATTTGATTTGTATCCTTTTGTATCTAAAAAAACTAAACTCTGATCAAATCAATTGTCGCTATAGCTCTCGGGGAGTACTGGTGTCTCGTCTCGTGGTAGGACACCCTTCAGCACCTCACATATGACCGTAAATCAGCTGTTATAGACCCGTTTCCGTTTCATCGCATATGCAAAGGCACGGCAGCATACATATCACGGAAGGTGTCTGCTTACATGTAACAATCCAAACGCTATCAGGGAGTGGCAACAGGTGCTGCTGTTTATCTCCCTATCAGTAAACAAACTGCGCGTAGCCCGCTGTAATCGACGGCAGGCTTGCGTTATCTGTGACGTCTATGGCCAGATGCGGTGTATGCTGCCCCAGATGTAGTACCAACCTTCAAACACAGTACGTGTGTAAGAATCTCGCAGTAGATGAGATGATAATCTTTAACAGAACATAGTATATCATTGCGAAATCCATCCCTGCCCCAGAAAATGTACACTAACTGCCTATCAGAAAGATTTACCACATTTTGATTATAGATTTTACGAACCACAGGCCCTTCTACAGAAAAATTCACTTACAGCTCCTCCTGTGAAAATATGACTTCGTAAAACTTTTTTATAAACCTCTTGTACATCATCCGTTAGCTATTAAAACTTCCTCGTTCCTTTTTCACAGTCGCTGTTTCACACATCATTCACTCATAGTAGGTTTTGGTGCTTGTTCAAGTGCTGTTTGTACTCGAAGCCGAATTATTGTAACAAATTTCCGTTTTAACTGTAATGAACTTTATAAAATCAAATTTATGCTTAAAACTAACCAGTGAAACCTTAACGCAAATATTAGTCCATGGGATGATCGGTAGTGTGGCCACGATTTTACAGCTAACACGTTGGCACAAACAAAATGGTTCAAATGGCTCTGAGCACTATGGGACTTAACTTCTGAGGTCATCAATCCCCTAGAACTTAGAACTACTTAAACCTAACTAACCTAAGGACATCACACACATCCATACCCGAGGCAGGATTCTAACCTGCGACCGTAGCGGTCGCGCGGTTCCAGACTGAAGCGCCTAGAACCGCTCGGCCGCAATGGCCGGCCTTGGCAGAAACAGATTACATCTAAGTACAGATTAGTCTGTGTTGTTAAGATAATTTCGCTTTTACGTGACTCTTGCTTTGTACTAACTATCCCGTGCTTACAGTGTTAGGACTGTTGACATATTTTGTATCACCATAGTTAATTGTAACAGCACAGTGAATCATTATATGTGTAAATACATTTTTGGACGTTTAATTAATAAAGCGTTGTTGTTACATAATGAGGCAGTAGATAAGACGTCTGAAATTTAAAGTTTCGATAGAAACGATCTAGTGGGAGACCATTGTCAAGCAGAACAGGAAGTATAAATACAATTTTAAACGTAGGAGGTTTCTTGCTACCCTGAACTTCTTTCCGTAAGTAAGTAAAATCATTTGGTATGAATGGCTAGGAGAACCTGCAAGGCAAGTTCAGATGCCTAATTGGAAAGGTTTTCCGTAACCCCTGCACACACAGGTACCTTTCCTTCACGAAGTGTGAGAGCTGCGTGTGTAAGTGTGCCTGTTAAGTGTAGATGATTGTAATGGGGTTCGTATAGTGTAGCATCATGTTCGTGTTGGGGATGGTGAGCAAAGGGAGAGGGTGAAATCCGGTGCAGGCTCAGTTAAAACTTCGTCCACGACTAGAGTTAGAACATACTTATCTCCGAATCTAACACTACAGCACAAGTGTGAGTCTGCGCTCTCGGCTATGGAGACAGTTTACTTATTTTCCTGACTCCACACATCTGTAAGAAAATACAACTTATTTACCCAGAGTCAGGTATGTATAATCTGCAGTCCTATTGTCTGTAAGGGAGAGACTAAAAAACCTGGACAAATCTGAATCTACAAGAGGGAGTGGATTTCAAAACAAATTATTTGCATCAGATCGTGGAACACCCAAAATGAGTTACTTCACTGAGTACAACGTCTTGGTATAGGTATGGGAAAATAAATTTGGCAGAAAGAAGACATGATTCATACGCAAAAGTTTCAAAATACAGTTTGGAACACAAGTAAAATTGCGATTTAGAATGAACAGAACTATTTCTCAAGCAAGACGGTACATCATGTCTGACAAGGAGAGTACACCAGACTAACCTGAATAAAAAATGTTTTAAAATATGGTAGTGTGTCTGTTTATGACCCATCAAGTTCATTTGTTGTATATATAAGGCAGAGTACATGAAAGTATGTATATCCAGGATCTTCTCCTAAACCTCTGGATTGATTTCAACCAAATCTGGCACAGAACAACAGGCCTCACGACTATCAGCACTGTGGGATTTGTAACTTCTAGCTCCAATAGGACTGGAGATGGGGCAAGAAGGTATTTTTCTGGCCACTGGAGTATAGGCTGCCCTGCAAGACAGGCATGTTGTGTTGGAAGAGTATTGGCCTGACAAATCAACCTGCTTTGCAGGGCAGCCTACATGTTAGGGGCAAGACACAGTTTTCTGGGTCTTAACACATAGGCTCTGCTGCATGACAGGCATGTTGTGTTGGAGCAGTATTGACCTCCTTTATTGACTTGCTTTGCATGATATATGAATATGGTCTCTGTTTTTTTGGACATGCTTGAAAGATATAGATAAAGCTTACCAGCCAATGATTTTCTTCAGTGCATATGCACTCACATTGCTCAAACTCTTACAGGAATCGGTACATTGATTGCCACTAGTAATGAGTATAGTGGGCAGGGGCACTACAAATGTAGTTTGTGGACAGTAAGTTCGAAATGTTGGTCTCATGGGGAGCATACCAGAGATACGTCCCTGCAGTCGCACTATCCTCTGTGTCCTTGATCGCTCAGTCAGACGGAGCCTCTGCCATGTAAGCAGGAGATCCCACGTTCAAGTCCCAGTCGGCGCACCCATTTTCAACTGTCCCCATTGATATTTATCAACGCCTGTAAGCAGCTAACGGTCTGGATCTCATTGTAATTTCATGCTTTGCATGATACCCTGTACATCAGAGACAAATAAATGATTTACTAGCATCTGCCCTGCATGGCAGGTATGTTGTGGGGGTAGTATCGGCCTGCTTTATTGAATTGTATTTCAGGGGCTACAAGTGCCGACAAGTATGGTTGGAGAGAGGTTGTGATGGAGAGAGGAAGGGATATGGACAGAGAGAGGCGAAGAGGGGTAGATGCACAAGCAAGGTAGAAGGTGTAGTGGGGTTGTGGAGAGGTGGGAAAGGTAGTGGAGGGGGCAAAGACGGAAAGAGAGAAGGGAGGAGGATATGTTGACAGGAAGGGCGGGATGAAAATATGGTCAGAGGGAGAGGTAGAGGAAATACACAAAGAGGGGGAAGGAGAAGATGAACACTTCATTGAAACTCCACACTATTACATCGATGGTGAATGTGAGGAAAAATGCACAAGAACAAACTAACTTCTGTTATGGGAAATATAACTATGTAAGTGTAATATACGTGAAAACATATTGTTTCAAGCATGTGTTTAGCGTTCCCTAAGTAATTCCTCATTTACGAGTTTTCTGAATGTTGTGGTCGTAACTGTCTGTTACACAGTATTGTTTCTTCAACAATTTGAGATTCTGTTGTCTGTAAATTAACTAGCCTTCAAACATCGACTGTACACAAATGCAGAGATTTATATACAAATGACCTTGATTGGTGGTAGAATAGGCACATTTCTATATTTTAAATTTATTTTTACTGGTCTTTAGCCCTCAGGAACTCGACTGACCAGGTTTTAGCGCTTATATGAGCTCAACGCAGAACTGTTGAGAAACTGTTAGTACACGACTAACATAACTAAGGCGATTTAGAATAAGTGAACGAGATGAAGTAATTGGCAGACTGAAATATATTTTCGTTATGGATGATGATTTGATGACTGAATATCCGAATACAGTCACTGGGATGCGAGGAAGTTATTTCCCAAGGCTGTTGCGCCATGTACCAAGATACTAAAATATAAATACACTCCTGGAAATGGAAAAAGGAACACATTGACACCGGTGTGTCAGACCCACCATACTTGCTCCGGACACTGTGAGAGGGCTGTACAAGCAATGATCAGACGCACGGCACAGCGGACACACCAGGAACCGCGGTGTTGGCCGTCGAATGGCGCTAGCTGCGCAGCATTTGTGCACCGCCGCCGTCAGTGTCAGCCAGTTTGCCGTGGCATACGGATCTCCATCGCAGTCTTTAACACTGGTAGCATGCCGCGACAGCGTGGACGTGAACCGTATGTGCAGTTGACGGACTTTGAGCGAGGGCGTATAGTGGGCATGCGGGAGGCCGGGTGGACGTACCGCCGAATTGCTCAACACGTGGGGCGTGGGGTCTCCACAGTACATCGATGTTGTCGCCAGTGGTCGGCGGAAGGTGCACGTGCCCGTCGACTTGGGACCGGACCGAAGCGACGCACGGATGCACGCCAAGACCGTAGGATCCTACGCAGTGCCGTAGGGGACCGCACCGCCACTTCCCAGCAAATTAGGGACACTGTTGCTCCTGGGGTATCGGCGAGGACCATTCGCAACCGTCTCCATGAAGCTGGGCTACGGTCCCGCACACCGTTAGGCCGTCTTCCGCTCACGCCCCAACATCGTGCAGCCCGCCTCCAGTGGTGTCGCGACAGGCGTGAATGGAGGGACGAATGGAGACGTGTCGTCTTCAGCGATGAGAGTCGCTTCTGCCTTGGTGCCAATGATGGTCGTATGCGTGTTTGGCGCCGTGCAGGTGAGCGCCACAATCAGGACTGCATACGACCGAGGCACACAGGGCCAACACCCGGCATCATGGTGTGGGGAGCGATCTCCTACACTGGCCGTACACCACTGGTGATCGTCGAGGGGACACTGAATAGTGCACGGTACATCCAAACCGTCATCGAACCCATCGTTCTACCATTCCTAGACCGGCAAGGGAACTTGCTGTTCCAACAGGACAATGCACGTCCGCATGTATCCCGTGCCACCCAACGTGCTCTAGAAGGTGTAAGTCAACTACCCTGGCCAGCAAGATCTCCGGATCTGTCCCCCATTGAGCATGTTTGGGACTGGATGAAGCTTCGTCTCACGCGGTCTGCACGTCCAGCACGAACGCTGGTCCAACTGAGGCGCCAGGTGGAAATGGCATGGCAAGCCGTTCCACAGGACTACATCCAGCATCTCTACGATCGTCTCCATGGGAGAATAGCAGCCTGCATTGCTGCGAAAGGTGGATATACACTGTACTAGTGCCGACATTGTGCATGCTCTGTTGCCTGTGTCTATGTGCCTGTGGTTCTGTCAGTGTGATCATGTGATGTATCTGACCCCAGGAATGTGTCAATAAAGTTTCCCCTTCCTGGGACAATGAATTCACGGTGTTCTTATTTCAATTTCCAGGAGTGTATTTTTAAGGTAATACGTTGAAAGGTCTCTGTTGGATTCCTTCCATGTTAATTTCATAATTCTGTTGTCATTTACGGCATAAATTCCACTTCTAAATTTACTGTGGTGTTTCTGACTATCTGGGAGGAGACTGAGCAGTGGAGCGTGTTACTTTTACACATAATCAAGAACGATCTGTCACACTACTACACTTTAAAATTCAGTTTATATGTAATTCATGTCACACAATCTCATACGGAACCTACATCCGCTTTCTTTTATATACTGTATATGATAAGATACTGTCATCCCCCTTCCCTTCTGTGTGAAAGGATGAATGAGCAAATGTGTTTCTAATTGCATGCTTGATGGTAGCAGACAAGCCTGTCTGCTAGAGAACAGTAGGACCAATGTCAGAACAGGTAGCTACGCTTTCTAAAAGCAGAGAGGTCTCTATTCTTAGTATGGTCCTGTCCGTCCCTTGTCATGTTGGTATAGGAAGCTGCCTCTCTGGTCACTTCCGTTTGTATTTGTGAGGCACCACTCAGGAGGGACCCAGGCAGTCTGTCCGCGGCGAGCATCTGATGTGGTAAGATCTCCAGCTAAGCGCGTGTCTGCTAAGTCCGTAGGACAATGGATTTCTTAAGTTCAGTCTAACTCGAAATTTTAATCACCTTTATTTCGGGTTTAGCTCTAAAATATCTAATGTTATCTTAAATTGCAACGCAGTGTATTTCGAGTTTGAAGTTCAGAATATCTTCCAGTAGTTGCTTTGTCACTACCTTGTGAGTAAAGTGGAACCACGTGTTGATCAGTAACTCTAAGATCATCAATCTTAAATGCGAATGTGCGTGAGATTATAACGTCTCGTCTTGACAATATTTTTCAGTATAGCAACTTTGTGAGACCAGTACCACGTACTTATACAATTTTTTGACCCATCAGGTTAATAGTAAGACGGTAGTAACCAGTTCGAGGTTTTTCTTTTGTAAATTGCTTTTCTATCTAATTTATTTTAATTATCAAAATTATTGTGGAGTTACACTCTTTGTGTAAACCAAGTAGACCACGTGAAGCATGTGGTGTAATCATCAAAGTAGCCCTCAGCTATTCTTTTCGGGAAGATTTCACAGAGAGTGAGTATGAATTTAGTATACCAGTGTGTGATAATTACATGACGGACAGCATTGCGCTACGAACGTAACTTCTTTGGGTGAAAATTGAATCGGTTGGTTGTGGTTAATTTCCTCTTGCATATGTTTCAGCGTTCTTCGTGTGTTATTTTATGAATGCGATGTTGTATGCAGTCTCCCAATCTTGGCTCCATATTTGACGTGTTTTGTAAGATTACAAACTCACATTTTCACAATCCTAAATAATGTACCAGTTTAGTTATGAATGAAGTTTAATATGCTGAAATTTCAATGATCAATGTTAAAATAAATTTCCAAATATAAACTGATTTATTTCTTTTTATTTAAATTCTCTTTATATATATATATATATATATATATATCACCGGTTGTCGTATGACGATTAAAAGATTATAAATAATATTAGTCTGGTTGGGAATTTGGTAAGCTAGGCTGGATACCTGGTGAAACAGTTGCTCAGTGATGCAAGGTTAACTTCCCCAGACAGCTCACAGCTTTTAACCCGCTTTTATTGAATATCAGCACCGCTTTCATAACAAATTAAAGCAACAACATTACAACGTCATAATGTCAACAAATGTGAAAATTGATATTGTTTTACTGATCTGGCCACGTATGTATATTACTCATTAGAATGGAATCTATGTGCGCGGTCAGCTTTTACGTCATGTTCAATAGTTTATGTATTTGATGCGGAATTGGGGAAGTGGCCCTACGTTCGTTTCACAGGACCTGAAGACCTTAGAAAGAGACAACTTTGTATGGACGCTTTGTTAGAATCTATGACGTCAAACGACAGAATTTGTTTACACATTTGACGTCTATTGCCGTCTTGGAATGACAGTTCCAACACACTGCTATTCGAGCAGAAAACTTCTTGAATATAAATCTTTTCATTCCTTCTCTCTTCTTCAATTACTGTGCTACTTCATTCTCGTTCGACCGTTTTATTTCTAAGTTGTTGTTCCTAAATTGAAAATAGCCGTGAGCTACGACCTGGCAAAGTTCTAAAAAGAATATGGACTTTCTGTTGAAGTCATTTCATTTTTGTTTGTTAACAAACAGAAAGTCTTGGTCTCCCGCCTCTTGCAGTTTTGGTATCATATGGAGAGAAATCAGAGAAGGAGTGTAGCGGCTCGTCGATGTCAAGATGAATTTAGACGCACTAGTAGCTCAGTCATGGGTTGGTGGGCGAAGCAAACGATCGTATCTTACTTATGGGAGCCTCATGGCTTTACCGTAAATAATTTAGGGGAAAAAAGCCAAAGTCTTAGATCAGAATTGCCAGACGTGGTTTTCAGCTTATACCTTTAGTGTTTTAACTGCTACGTTTCTTTGCTCAGTATGACATACAGGGTGTAACAAAAATGTTCGGCACAAATTGCAGGACACATTGCTCACACGTAGACGAAGAAATTACGTTATATGTTCATGGGTCTGGAAACGCCTTGTTTCCATGTTACAACTGATTTTCTCAAACTCGTTAATCATTGGAAAGACACTCACGAATAGAACACACCAGCATACCACATGCAACTCTTTCTCACAGGAAATGTTCAATATCCCCTCCGTCGGCATTGATACATGCATCGACCCGCTGTGGTAGTGAATCTCGGATGCACTGATGTAGCACTGGAGTACTGCGTATGGTTTTGCAGCCTTCCATAATACGGGGACGAAGACTCTGAACATGCTGTACTGGGGTCCCATACACAAGAACTTTCAAATGCCCCCACAGATAAAAGTCCAGTGGGTTTAACTACTGACAGTTTAGAAGCTAGGCAGTTGGATCATCCTACCTATTCATCTGTCACGGAATCTGTAATTTAGAAGTCGACGGACATTAACACTAAAATGAGGAGTTGCACCATGGTACATGAGATACATGTTTGGTCGCACGGTTAAAGGTACTTTAGGTAACAGGTCAAGTATAACATTGTCTACGAAATTATGATAGCTTTGTCTGTTCAGCAAGGGTGGAAGAAAGTGAGGCCCTACCAAACAGTCACCAACAATGCCGGCCCAATCATTGACAGAAAATTTTCGTCGAAGCACTCTTGTCCTGGAAATCTCTCCGGTATAAACGTTGCTCACTAGCGCCATGCCGTGAGTTAATCCATACATCAAATGGTCACCTGTCATCTCTGCATTTGTGTACACTGCAATTGCACTAGCCCAGTCTGTGACTAACTCTACGTCGTAACCGGTGTGCTTGAACGGTCATACTGATCGCTGGAACAGTTGATTTTACCTGTAGACAAGCGATGACGTACGTCGCATGGCAACAGGGACATGTTAAACAAAACACTGGCGGTGCGCAATGTAACCAGATGTCACCAAGAGTGTATGTTCGCCATGATTCTAACGTTCTGTTCTTGTGTGTTTCCCACGGCTAATGACTTGGAGAAAATGAGTTGTAACATGGAAACAAAGTGTTTCTAGACAAATGGTCATATAACGTAATTTCTTCGCCTGCGGGTGAGGAATGTGTCCTGCAATTTATGCGGTACATTTCCATTACACCCTGTATTTAACTCATTTCCCGCCACAGTATTATATATCTTCTTAATTACGCCGATTTTGCTTTTGATTTCGTTTCTTTCCCTTCAGATGGTGGTTAAAGAAAAATGTTCCATATTCTTACAGGAGATATTGCTAGTCAAAACCACGAAAAAGTCCTATAAACATATGTCCAGAAACAAATACTTGATGAGAAGGGCCATTTTCTCTTACAACAGTCACCTGTATGCTGACACAAAATATTACCGTTCACTCTTATACAGCCTTCATCCATCCTTGTAAAAGAATCACGAAAACGTACAGACGCAACTAGCTGCTCTCTTATTTGGGTATTGAGTATATCATTCGGCGTGCGTGACATTCGATCAACGCTGTTGGCTAAACAATAGCAGACTACGAAATCTGTTGTTTCCAGCGTGTATTAATTGGCAACTATTTCACTGTTTATGGTGATCACATTCCACGGAGACACTAACCTTGTTCTGACGGCAGCACACCGTCAAAACAATACGTACTAAATGCCTGATGTGGGAAAAAGTTGTACGTGCTGTAGCTTACAATAGCGTCGCAAGACAAATGATTAACCACAGAGACAAACAGAAACAATAAGAAGTGTGTGATAAACGTGAACAAGAACGCTGACTATACCACAGAGTACAGAATATTCTCGCCACAAGTAAAATGGTGCATCTCTCAACAACTTCACCGCTGGCCATTAAATTGGAATACCATAAAGGTGGCATGCAGAAACATAAAAGTGGCCTAAATTGTACTAAATGCTTCGATATACAAATACAGGATGGTTATAATTAAACTTTCGCTGCTTGAGAGGGACCCCATGAAAAACGAGTGAGAGTGGGATAATAAAACTTCGTGCACAGTGGAAGAGAAATAATATTGGTTAAAAACAGTCTTGGTTGCAATTCTAGTATTTTATTTTTCAACGACGCGTTTCACCTTATTTAGGCATCTTCAGGTTATCTACATAGAAAACAGAGCACAAATACATCTATTTAAGAATCGCGATCGCGTTGTGCAGACTTGGATAACCTATAAGCATGTGTAAACAGATCAACTATTGAAAGAGCAAATACCTTAATTTGGTATTTCGTAGAAGAATCCTTTAGTCAGTGTAGCCAAAGGGCATCGTCGAATATATCAGGCCAACATCGCCTTCGCTAAACTCAGTACAAACTAGAAATATAAAATAGTAAAATCATTACCTTTTCTAGATGGACGCGAGAGGCACCACGATCTGCATAACGCGTTCCCGTTCACAGGAGCGAGTAACAGAGGAATGGATTGGAAGAATTTCGAAGAGATATACGAATAAACCATTGAATGAAACACATTTTAATTTTCACATGAGAGGGTTCAAATGTGATAGTCTCGGTGGTTACGCAGTTTTGGAACGATCGGGCAATGATTTGGTTATCTACAAATGTGTTAGAAGTAACTGAGTGACCTCACAAGGAATGTGAGGTGGAGCTCCATCGTGGATCAAAACAGTTGAATTCAAAGCACCTCTCTGCCACATGTTGACGAAACAGATCACAGTAACGTTTGCCGTTCACGCTGCATGTTTCTGGTCCTTAAGTTCAGGACTTGTGGCCTTGGAACAAATTCCCCAGAGAAAAATGGATCAATAATGAACTTCTCGCCGGCCGCTGTGGCCGAGCGGATCTGGGCGCTTCAGTCCGGAGCTGCGCTGCTGCTATGGTCGCAGGTTCGAATACAGCCTAGGGCATGGATGTGTGTGACGTCCTTAGGCTAGTTAGGTTTAAGTAGTTCTAGGGGACTGATGACCTCAGATGTGCTTAGAGCCATTTGAACCATCTGAATGCACTTTTCCGTGTATTCAAACCACAGACTGACGCGTTCACTATGCAGGGCAGGGGAACTTCATGAACGTTCGTTGCCGGTGACGATCCCAAATGCGACAACTGTGAGTGTTCACTGCCCCAATGAGCGCTTCATAATTTCACAAAATGTTCCAAGGCCACAAGTCCTGAACTTATACATTTGCAAGAATCTTAACAGCAAAATCTACCCGAATATCTGCGACACGTGGCAAAAGTTGATGAGTAATGTGAAGTTTGTACGCATACCATTGTTCGCAGCACTTTTTCAGTGGTGCACCATGGGCTGTTCAGCTGTCGTGTCAAAGCCTGTGCACTGTTTGAATATCGCACTTTTCGTCCAGCATTCTCAGCCATAGCAACAGTAACTTCCTCAATAATTTTTGGCGCATTTGCCCATCACCCAGGAGCAAACCGCATGATTGGCCAAGCGTACCGAACTGCGTAATCATCAGCTTTCAACCCTCTCATGTGGAAATTAAAATGTGTTTGTGTCAATGATTTATTCGTTATTTCTTTTCCACAAGTCCTTACAAATTTTTCTACAAAGTTTCATTGTCCTACGATCACTCCCTTTTTTCGTGGGAACCCTTTCGAGTTGCAAAAGTTTAAATATAACCAGACTGCAGTTATCAGTTCAGTGCAACCGTACAAAACAGGTAGAAGTAATGCCAGTCATTGTCCTACGATCACTCGCTTTTCGTGGGAACCCTTTTGAGTTGCGAAAGTTTAATAATAACCAGCCTGCAATTATCAATTCAGTAAAACCGTACAAAACAGGTAGAAGTAATGCCAGTCAGTCTTTATAAGGGAAGACTACGAAGCGCGTTTTACACTCAAAAGTCGCATTTTAAAGTTTGTTACTTTTGTCAAAAACAAGTTATTCATCGTGTAAGAAGTCTACCACCACATGTGGCAGCTCGACAACGGCTTGTTCGTGGCGTTTTGCGATATTGCTGCTCACGTTACTTGAGATTCCACGAGTGCGAATAAGAAACCAACTGGTTTTTTGGAGGTGGGTGCAGTGAGCGGGATGGGGGGAGGGTATTTAAAGTCATTTGGGATCTTACCAGCACCATGCAAAAACGTCCGAAAGGATACGTACACTGATCAGTCAGAACATTATGACCACCGACCTACTATCGATATAAACCTACCCAAGCACCAGCACCGTCACCTGGCGAGGAATGACTGCTAATCAGACGCACGTACGGTGCATGCAGTATCAGTGAGCGTACTGTCCGTGTGTAGAACGGAGAAGGTGCGCGAACTATTTGAGTATGACCGAGGGCGGATTGTGATGGCCTGGCGGCTCACTGGTGAAACTGGACAAGCGGCGAACTGTGGCAGAACTAACATCAGACATTAATGCTGGGCGGAGTTCAAATGTGTCTGAACACAAATTGCACTAAACACTCCTAGCGATGGGCCTCCACAGCCGAAGACCTATGCATGTGCGAATGTGGACACCCCGACATCGGCAACTGCAACTAAAATGGGCTCGTGACCATCGGCTCTTGACGTCGGCGCAGTGGCGGAGCGTTGCATGGTCTGATGAGCTCCGCTATTCTTCATCATGCCAACGGGAGGGCGCCAATCTATTGTTTTCCAGAGGAACAGGTCCTTGACACCTGCACTGCGGCGCAGAGACAAGCTGGTGGCGGCTCCATTATACGCTGTGGAATATTCAAGTGGGCATTCGTGCGTCCTGTGGATCGAGTGCGAGGCACCATGATGGTCAAGGAGTATCGTACACTGGTTTCAGACCACGTACACGTTTTCTTGAAGATCACGTTTCGCGACGGCGGTGGAATTTTCCACAACATAATGCACAATGTCACAAGGAGTGATGGAGTGGTTCGAGGAACACAACAGCTAGTTCCAATTCATGTGCTGGTGCGCCAACTTATCAGATCTGAGCCCGTTCGAACACATCTGGGCCTGCCGGAGTGACCGAACGGTTCTACGCGCTTCAGTCTGGAACCACGTGAGCGCTACGGTCGCAGGTTCGAATCCTGCCTCGGGTTTGGTTGTGTGTGATGTCCTTAGGTTAGTTAGGTTTAAGTTGTTCTACGTTCTAGGGGACTGATGACCTCAGATGTTAAGTCCCATAGTGCTCAGAGCCATTTGAACCAACCCATAGTGTTCAGAGCCATTTGAACCATTTTGAACACATCTGGGACGTGACTGAACGTGGCGCCAGAGCTCATCGCCTCCCCCCCCCCCCCTCTCCGGAATTTACGGGAATTAGGTGACTTATGTTTGCACATGTGAACCCAACAACCTCCAGCGACCTACCAAAGCCTCATTGCTTCCATGCCACAACGCATCGCCTCTGCTGCCCGTGGCAAACATGGACATACTGGCTATTAGATGCCATACGTGGTCATAATGTTATGGCTGATCTGTGTATATGGTGGATGTGTAAGAGCTTCGCAGAAATACTTCTACAGCATAGTCGAAACAACCTACCAACAAAATGCCCGCCCTCATGCTGCCAATGATTTGCGTCATGTTTTCCCGTCTTGTGTTTCGTATGCTGTTAGAAAGGAAGCCTTTTGTCTATTAAAGGACTTATATTCAGTTTTATGAGAAGGTGAGACAATAACAAGGAAACTGTTGTGTGCCTGAGGACTCTTGGCCCTTATAATTGGACTGAGAATTTAATAGCCGGGCGGGGTGGCAGAGCGGTTCTAGGCGCTACAGTCTGGAACCGCGCGACCGCTACGGTCGCAGGTTCGAATCCTGCCTCGGGCATGGATGTGTGTGATGTCTTTAGGGTAGTTAGGTTTAAGTAGTTCTAAGTTCTAGGGGACTATTGACCTCAGAAGTTAAGTCCGATAGTGCTCAGTGCCATTTGAACCCTTTTGAGAATTGAATATGCTCTTTGGGTTGGTGGTTCACCCTATTAATTCTACGATCAAGCAGATGTATTTATTCCATCAACTTTTTATTAATACTATTAATGTACTTTGTGACAATGGTATGAACAGACTTACAGGAGAATTTGTGTGAAACATTTTTAGGACTGTAGCTGTAGTTATACGGCCTACACTTTTCGTTTTAATAAAAGTGGCTACTCGTACAACAGTACCACGTTTTTGAGAAAGGGCGCTGATAGCCTCGCTATTTACTGCACGACAATTTTCAATCCAACCATCCACGGTGAGACAGGTATCTCAGCTCCGCTCCTTCTGCATGCGAGACCGGTGTACTAACAATACTGTGCCACCTCGCTCAGTGTAACAGCAGAAACAAGTTGCTCGTTTTCGTAGAACGAATTCGAGTCAGATTACTGCAGTGGAAGCGAGGGTGGGATTGTGAGTGACGTGTGTGCGCGCAGGTGCTGCAGGACGCGTGCGCGGCGCTGTAGCCGGCATTCCAGGTTACGAGGCTTATCTGGCGCTGCAGCTGCACCCACCCACAGCCTGCGCGCTCCCTCCAGCTATTTTTAGCTGTGTCACTTCTTCCTTCAATCATCCTTCTAACACATATGGAGGCGCGCACACCCTTTAGTTAGCCACTGAAGGCGTTTATCAGGAAAATTGTAATCACAAGCCAGTGTTATCATCAAAAGACCCCGTAACGACAGTGACTGTCAATGAACGCTTACGAAACATCATTTATTCATTAATGATACTGAGCGAGGTGGTGCAGTTGTTGGACATGTAATCCAGAAACTTATGGTCCAAGGCAATCACGTGAATACAGTATATCTAGACTTCCAAAAAGAAGTCGGTACAGACACCAAACTTTATTAAGAAAAATACGACTATATGGCTGCAAAGTACTAACACGAATTCTTTACAACAGAATGGAAAAGCAGGTAGAAGCCGACCTCGAGGAAGATCAGTGTGTACTCCTGAGAAACGTAGGAACACGCGGGACCATACTGATCCTACGATTTCTCTTAGAAGATTGGTTAAGGAAGGGCAAAACTATGTTTATAGCATTTTCTGACTTAGAGAAAGCTTTTGAAAATGATGACCAGAATACTCTCTTTAAAATTCTGAAGGTAGCTGGGGTCAAATACGGGGAGCGAAATGCTTTTTACAACTTTTACTGAAACCAGACGGCAGTTACAAGAATCCAGGGACAAGGAGGGGAAACAGTGGTTGAGAAGGGGTGAGGCAGGGTTGTAGAGTATCCCTGATGTTACTCAGTCTGTACATTGAGCAAGCGGTAGTGGAAACCAAAGAAAAATGTGGAGTAATAATTAAGGTTCAGGGAGAAAAATGAAAACTTTGAAGTTTGCTGTTGACATTGTAATTGTGTCAGATACGGCAAAGAACTTGGAACAACATCTGCACAGAAAGGACAGGGTCTTGAAAGTAGGATATAGATGAACATCAACAAAAGCAAAAAAGGATAATGGAATGTACTCGAGTTAATTCAGGTAATGCTGAGGAAATTAGATTAGGAAACGATATACTGAAATTAGTGGCTGAGGTTTGCTGTTTGGGCGGCAAAATAACTGACGATGGCCGAAGTAGAGAGAATATAAAACGTTGACTGCAATGGCAAGAAAAGCTTTTCTGAAAAAGAGAAATTTGTTATCATCGAACATAGCTTTAAGTGTTAGCAAGTCTTTTTCTGAAGATATTTGTCTGAAGTGTAGCCGTGTATGGAAGTGAAACACAGACAATAAACAGTTTAGACAATACGAAAATAGAGGCTTTTGAAGTGTGGTGCTACAGAAGAATGCTGAAGATTAGGTGGGTAGATCGCGTAAGTAATAAGGAGGTACTGAGCAGAACTGGGGAGACAAGAAATATGTGGTTCATCTTTCATCTTGAATAAAAGAAGGAATTGGTTCATAGCACACTTCTTAAGCCATCAATGGATCACCAGTTTAGTATTGTAGGGAAGTGTGTGTGTGCGGGGGGGGGGGGGGGGAGGGTAAAATTGTAGAGGGATATAAAGAGATGAATGGAGCAAGTAGGTTCAAAAGGATGTAGGTTGCAGTAGTATTCGGAGATGATGAGGCTTGCACAAGGTGGAGTAGCGTAGAGCGCATCATCGAACCAGTCTCAGGACTGAAGACCACAACAACGACAACATCGTTATCAAACAGAATTTGCGACTGGTTCGAGGATTTATTGGTAGGAAGGACGCAACTTGTCTTTGATGGCGAGTCTTCGGTAGAAGGAGAAGTAACTTCAGACCTGTCCCTGGGAAGTGTGCTGACACCCTTGTTGTTCGTGTTATTTATTAATGACTTGACACACAATATGAATAATAACCTCAGGCCTTCTGCAGATGATGCACTTATCTACAATAAAGTAATATCCGAAACAAGTAGCATAAATCCAGAATGAAATTTTCACTCTGCAGCGGAGTGTGCGCTGATATGAAACTTCCTGGCAGATTAAAACTGTGTGCCCGACCGAGACTCGAACTCGGGACCTTTGCCTTTCGCGGGCAAGTGCTCTACGACCTGAGCTACCGAAGCATGACTCAGGCCCGGTACTCACAGCTTTACTTCTGCCAGTACCTCGTCTCTTACCTTCCAAACTTTACAGAAGCAGAGTGAAAATTTCATTCTGGAAACATCCCCCAGGCTGTGGCTAAGCCATGTCTCCGCAATATCCTTTCTTTCAGGAGTGCTAGTTCTGCAAGGTTTGCAGGAGAGCTTCTGTAAAGTTTGGAAGGTAGGAGACAAGGTACTGGCAGAAGTTAAGCTGTGAGTACCGGCCGTGAGTCGTGCTTCGGTAGCTCAGGTGGTAGAGCACTTGCCCGCGAAAGGCAAAGGTCCCGAGTTCGAGTCTCGGTCGGGCGCACAGTTTTAATCTGCCAGGAAGTTTCAAGTAGTATAAATATCCGTCAAGTCTTAATAAGATTTCAAAATGTTGCGAAGATTGACAACTTGTTTTAAATGCTTAGAAATGTAAGGCTGTGAAGTTTAGAAAACGCAAAAAAGACGTATCTTATTACTATGACATCAATGAGTCACAGTTACAGTCAGTCTACTCGTAAAAATACATGGCTATTACGATTTGTAGGAATATGAATGGAATAATCGCATAGGTAACGCAGGCCCAAGACTTTGCTTCTTCATGCGACACTGCTTACAAATCATTTGTGCATATCATCATAACACATTCCTCATGTGTGTGGAACCCGTACCAAATAGGACTAATCAGGAATATTGATCGTGTACAAACAAACGCGGCACAAGTGTTCAAAAAAATGTGTGTGAAATCTTATGGGACTTAACTGCTAAGGTCATCAGTCCCTAAGCTTACACACTACTTAACCTAACTTATCCTAAGGACAAACACACACACCCATGCCCGAGGGAGGACTCGAACCTCCGCCGGCATCAGCCGCACAGTCCATGACTGCAGCGCCCTAGACCGTTCGGCTAATCCCGCACGGCCAATAATAATTCTGAAGTCAGATATTTATAGGTCAGACCTATTGCAACGTTGTACGAAAAACATATGGACATGAGTAATTAGTGACAATGATTCCATTAACAATACGCTATGCTTCATCGTGATTTTAATACTCGTAAGATAACTGGGCTCCGTATTTGATGTTCGACATATGTATCATCGTATGTGTGAGTGACACCGTTATAGCTACTGCGGGATACATTCAAATATCAAGATGTGGGTTAGCGTAAATATCACTGTGTACATGTTCGTTTTAAATAGGTTTAGCTCAGACTTCAGTTTCTGCAAACTTTTTATGAAAGGTGGTTCTAAAATTGAATGGGATGTTAAAGGGTTTTTCAGACCATAGATCATATTGCAAAATGTGTGTGTACTTTATAATTGTATTAGTGACTGGTAAAATTGTTTGTAATTATATCAGCATATAAAATTTTTATTGTCTTCAGACTGAAGTTAATTTTCTTACATTACATATATTATACAATGTATAAAATTTTAGTAGAAAGTATGATGGTAGTCACTGTAAAAAAATTGTGTGTGTGTTTTGTCGTCAAACTCATTCGTTTAACGTAGTTTCATGTTATTTATTTCAATGTCCGTGTATTTATAGTCGTTCTGGAGTGTCTAGTCAGCTTCCTTTTGGCTGTATAAGACACTGAGGATATTAATGTGTCAGTACGGTTACACGTGTCGGGTAGGTGAGTACTGACAGTTGTAGTGAGTGGTTTGTTATTGTGTAAGTAGGCTGTTTATGTTTTCTCTATGTAAGTAGGCTGTTTATGTTTTCTCTATGTAAGTAGGCTGTTTATGTTTTCTCTATGTAAGTAGGCTGTTTATGTTTCCTCTATGTAAGTAGGCTGTTTATGTTTTCTCTATGTACGTAGGCTGTTTATGTTTTCTTATTGGCAACGTTACGTAGCGCTCAATATGAAAATCACTGGCTGTGCTGTGTGCGGTCTGTGGCTGGTTTGCATTGTTGTCTGCCATTGTAGTGTTGGGCAGCGGCAGCTGGATGTGAACAGCGCGTAGCGTTGCGCAGTTGGAGGTGAGCCGCCAGCAGTGGTGGATGTGGGGAGAGAGATGGCGGAGATTTGCAATTTGTCATGAACTGATATATATATTATGACTTGTGATGATATTAAGGTAAATACATTGTTTGTTCTCTATTAATATCTTTCATTTGCTAACTATCCCTATCAGTAGTTAGTGCCTTTAGTAGTTTGAATCTTTTATTTAGCTGGCAGTAGTGGCGCTTGCTGTATTGCAGTAGCTTGAGCAGCGAAGATTTTTGTGAGGTAAGTGATTTGTGAAAGGTATAGTTTAATGTTAGTCAGGGCCATTCTTTTGTAGGGAATTTTGAAAGTCAGATTGCGTTGCGCTAACAAAATATTGTGTGTCAGGTTTATAAAATTGTAATTGTCACCAGTTCATGATATTATTAACTTGTTAATTACATTTCACTGCACACGTTTCTGTTGGTCATAGTATATGGACAATATGTGAGAAGTAGGGACTGATAGTGTTTGCATGTGTGTTAATGATACAGCAAGGGACTGGATAACAGCATTGCTCGTTCTAAGGACAATTAAAAGAAAAACTTTCTGAGTGCACAAGTGGTGGTTTATGGACTTGCTATATTCTCTGCAAGAATCTTCGATGGTGATTGTGCACCTGCACAGTCGCAACGGATGGCTGCTGGCCGTCTATACCAGGACTACAGTGGGTCTGCACCTCAGGTGGCCCACCAATACCATTATCTCTACAAGGACTACAGTGGGTCTGCATCTATGATGACCTACCAATGCCATTATTTCTACAAGGACTGCAGTGGGTCTGCACCTCTGGTGGCCCACCAATATTGTAATCTCTACCAGGACTACAGTGGGTCTGTTCTGTGATGACCTACCTACCAATATTCTTCCAAACTTCGAATGACTCTGCTGTGGGTTTGCTCTGTTGTGGCCCATTACCTGTCTGCATGTCGAGAGTCAGCACTGTCTTTCCGTTGGAAGGTCAACACTACTTCTTCAAGACTGCATGGAAATCCACTACTTCTATGTGCATTTTCTTTTACTGCTTGGACTTTGAGAAAAACTCTGCATTTTTACTGTGATGAACAATGTGGACTGTCTTTATGGACTGTGAGAAATTTTGATCTTTTGACCAACATAATATTAATAAGTGTGTGCATTTTATATCTTTGTTACTGTAATTGTGAAAAATTTTTGTCAAATCTGTATTGGCCAGTGCCCAACACCATTTGTAAAAATTTTTGTGGGGAGCATGGGGGCTATGTAAGTAGGCTGTTTATGTTTTCTCTATGTAAGTAGGCTGTTTATGTTTTCTCTATGTAAGTAGGCTGTTTATGTTTTCTCTATGTAAGTAGGCTGTTTATGTTTTCTCTATGTAAGTAGGCTGTTTATGTTTTCTCTATGTACGTAGGCTGTTTATGTTTTCTTATTGGCAACGTTACGTAGCGCTCAATATGAAAATCACTGGCTGTGCTGTGTGCGGTCTGTGGCTGGTTTGCATTGTTGTCTGCCATTGTAGTGTTGGGCAGCGGCAGCTGGATGTGAACAGCGCGTAGCGTTGCGCAGTTGGAGGTGAGCCGCCAGCAGTGGTGGATGTGGGGAGAGAGATGGCGGAGATTTGCAATTTGTCATGAACTGATATATATATATTATGACTTGTGATGATATTAAGGTAAATACATTGTTTGTTCTCTATTAATATCTTTCATTTGCTAACTATCCCTATCAGTAGTTAGTGCCTTTAGTAGTTTGAATCTTTTATTTAGCTGGCAGTAGTGGCGCTTGCTGTATTGCAGTAGCTTGAGCAGCGAAGATTTTTGTGAGGTAAGTGATTTGTGAAAGGTATAGTTTAATGTTAGTCAGGGCCATTCTTTTGTAGGGAATTTTGAAAGTCAGATTGCGTTGCGCTAACAAAGTATTGTGTGTCAGGTTAAGCACAGTCCTATATAAATTGTTCAAAGGGGACGTTTCAATTGTTATTCATATTAATAACCGTTATGACTGGTCTCTCGTATCAATTTGTTCTTCATACTGTAATAATAAATAAATAGAAGAAATCACCAAAATCTTGCAAGAAATTTGGCAAACAGAACAATATAAAAATGTGTTAAATCACCCATTACCTAACCAGGGAATCAGAAGTATTGTAAATAGCTACAGGTGAATGCCACTAATATACTGGCAGAAAAAAATCGCAACACAGAAATGTAATTAATGCGGAGTAATGAAAACTGGGGAATACATTTGTCTAGGTAACACAGATTAACATAAGTGCGAGATAAGACACTGCAAATGTGAAACGCTGGTTCATTAGTAACTCGTATAACCACCAAAATATTGAATGCATTGTACTGTACAGGTGCCGGATACTAGTCTGTGGGATGGAGTTCCACGCCTGTAGCACTTGGTCGGCCAATACAGTGACGGTTAATGCTAGTTGTAGATGACGCTGGAGTTGTCGTGCGATGATGTCCCATATGTGCTTGAATGGAGACAGATCAGTGATCGAGCTGGCCAAGGCAACATGTCGACACTCTGTAGAGCATGTTGTGTTACAACCGTAGTATGTGGGCGAGCGTTATCCAGTTGGAAGACACCCCCATGAATGCTGTTCATGAGTGGCAGAGCAGCAGATCGAATCATCAGATTGACGTACGAATTTGCAGTGAGGATGCGTGCGAAAACCACGAGATTGCTCCTGTTGTCATACGAAATCGCACACGAGACCAAAACTCCAGGTTCAGGTCATGTGTGTTTAACACGAAGACAGGTTGGTTGCAGGTCTTCAACTGTCCTCCTTGTAACCAACACACGATCATCACTGGCACCGAGGCAGGAACAGCTTTCATCAGGAAACACAACAAACCTCCACCCCACCTTCCACTAAGTTCTCGTTTGACATCACAGAAGTCGCAAAAGGCTGTTTTTTGGGGTTAGTGGAATGCACCTACTAGATGTGTGCCTCGGGGCCACGTGGCCGTCTGGAGCCCTGTCTTCTTGCAACCGAACATTTTCGTGACCACCGCTACCAGCAATCATGTATAGTAGTTACATTCCTGCCAAGTATTTCTGCAATATCACAGAATGAACATCCAGCTTCTCCTAGCCCTAATACATGAACTCAATCAAACTCAGTGAGGTGTTGACAATAGCCTCTTTGAAGCCTTAATGGTATTCATCTACATCTACATCTACATCTACATTTATACTCCGCAAGCCACCCAACGGTGTGTGGCGGAGGGCACTTTACGTGCCACTGTCATTACCCCTTTTCTGTTCCAGTCGCGTATGGTTCGCGGGAAAAACGACTGTCTGAAAGCCTCCGTGCGCGCTCGAATCTCTCTAATTTTGCATTCGTAATCTCCTCGGGAGGTATAAGTAGGGGGAAGCAATATATTCGATACCTCATCCAGAAACGCTCCCTTTCGAAATCTGGCGAGCAAGCTACACCGCGATGCAGAGCGCCTCTCTTGCAGAGTCTGCCACTTGATTTTGCTAAAAATCTCCGTAACGCTATCACGGTTACCAAATAACCCTGTGACGAAACGCGCCGCTCTTCTTTGGATCTTCTCTATCTCCTCTGTCAACCCGATCTGGTACGGATCCCACACTGATGAGCAATACTCAAGTATAGGTCGAACGAGTGTCTTGTAAGCCACCTCCTTTGTTGATGGACTACATTTTCTAAGGACTCTTCCAATGAATCTCAACCTGGCACCCGCCTTACCAACAATTAATTTTATATGATCATTCCACTTCAAATCGTTCCGCACGCAAACTCACAGATATTTTACAGAAGTAACTGCTACCAGTGTTTGTTCCGCTATCATATAATCATACAATAAAGGATCCTTCTTTCTGTGTACTCGCAATACATTACATTTGTCTATGTTAAGGGTCAGTTGCCACTCCCTGCACCAAGTGCCTATCCGCTGCAGATCTTCCTGCATTTCGCTACAATTTTCTAATGCTGCAACTTCTCTGTATACTACAGCATCATCCGCGAAAAGCCGCATGGAACTTCCGGCACTATCTACTAGGTCATTTATATACACTCCTGGAAATTGAAATAAGAACACCGTGAATTCATTGTCCCAGGAAGGGGAAACTTTATTGACACATTCCTGGGGTCAGATACATCACATGATCACACTGACAGAACCACAGGCACATAGACACAGGCAACAGAGCATGCACAATGTCGGCACTAGTACAGTGTATATCCATCTTTCGCAGCAATGCAGGCTGCTATTCTCCCATGGAGACGATCGTAGAGATGCTGGATGTAGTCCTGTGGAACGGCTTGCCATGCCATTTCCACCTGGCGCCTCAGTTGGACCAGCGTTCGTGCTGGACGTGCAGACCGCGTGAGACGACGCTTCATCCAGTCCCAAACATGCTCAATGGGGGACGGATCCGGAGATCTTGCTGGCCAGGGTAGTTGACTTACACCTTCTAGAGCACGTTGGGTGGCACGGGATACATGCGGACGTGCATTGTCCTGTTGGAACAGCAAGTTCCCTTGCCGGTCTAGGAATGGTAGAACGATGGGTTCGATGACGGTTTGGATGTACCGTGCACTATTCAGTGTCCCCTCGACGATCACCAGTGGTGTACGGCCAGTGTAGGAGATCGCTCCCCACACCATGATGCCGGGTGTTGCCCCTGTGTGCCTCGGTCGTATGCAGTCCTGATTGTGGCGCTCACCTGCACGGCGCCAAACACGCATACGACCATCATTAGCACCAAGGCAGAAGCGACTCTCATCGCTGAAGACGACACGTCTCCATTCGTCCCTCCATTCACGCCTGTCGCGACACCACTGGAGGCGGGCTGCACGATGTTGGGGCGTGAGCGGAAGACGGCCTAACGGTGTGCGGGACCGTAGCCCAGCTTCATGGAGACGGTTGCGAATGGTCCTCGCCGATACCCCAGGAGCAACAGTGTCCCTAATTTGCTGGGAAGTGGCGGTGCGGTCCCTTACGGCACTGCGTAGGATCCTACGGTCTTTGCGTGCATCCGTGCGTCGCTG
Organism: Schistocerca piceifrons; assembly: GCF_021461385.2. Taxonomy (NCBI): domain Eukaryota; kingdom Metazoa; phylum Arthropoda; class Insecta; order Orthoptera; family Acrididae; genus Schistocerca; species Schistocerca piceifrons. The sequence goes on along the minus strand of NC_060149.1, from coordinate 301,421,530 downwards.
CCGTCCGGTCTCAGGTCGACGGGCACGTGCACCTTCCGCCGACCACTGGCGACAACATCGATGTACTGTGGAGACCTCACGCCCCACGTGTTGAGCAATTCGGCGGTACGTCCACCCGGCCTCCCGCATGCCCACTATACGCCCTCGCTCAAAGTCCGTCAACTGCACATACGGTTCACGTCCACGCTGTCGCGGCATGCTACCAGTGTTAAAGACTGCGATGGAGCTCCGTATGCCACGACAAACTGGCTGACACTGACGGCGGCGGTGCACAAATGCTGGGCAGCTTGCGCCATTCGACGGCCAACACCGCGGTTCCTGGTATGTCCGCTGTGCCGTGCGTGTGATCATTGCTTGTACAGCCCTCTCGCAGTGTCCGGAGCAAGTATGGTGGGTCTGACACACCGGTGTCAATGTGTTCTTTTTTCCATTTCCAGGAGTGTATATTGTGAAAAGCAATGGTCCCATAACACTCCCCTGTGGCACGCCAGAGGTTACTGTAACGTCTGTAGACGTCTCTCCATTGATAACAACATGCTGTGTTCTGTTTGCTAAAAACTCTTCAATCCAGCCACACAGCTGGTCTGATATTCCGTAGGCTCTTACTTTGTTTATCAGGCGACAGTGCGGAACTGTATCGAACGCCTTCCGGAAGTCAAGGAAAATAGCATCTACCTGGGAGCCTGTATCTAATATTTTCTGGGTCTCATGAACAAATAAAGCGAGTTGGGTCTCACACAATCGCTGTTTCCGGAATCCATATTGATTCCTAGGGAGTAGATTCTGGGTTTCCAAAAATGACATAATACTCGAGCAAAAAACATGTTCTAAAATTCTACAACAGATCGACGTCAGAGATATAGGTCTATAGTTTTGCGCATCTGCTCGACGACCCTTCTTCAAGACTGGGACTACCTGTGCTCTTTTCCAATCATTTGGAACCTTCCGTTCCTCTAGAGACTTGCAGTACACGGCTGTTAGAAGGGGGGCAAGTTCTTTCGCGTACTCTGCGTAGAATCGAATTGGTATCCCGTCAGGTCCAGTGGACTTTCCTCTGTTGAGTGATTCCAGTTGCTTTTCTATTCCTTGGACACTTAGTTCAATGTCAGCCATTTTTTCGTTTGTGCGAGGATTTAGAGAAGGAACTGCAGTGCGGTCTTCCTCTGTGAAACAGCTTTGGAAAAAGGTGTTTAGTATTTTAGCTTTACGCGTGTCATCCTCTGTTTCAATGCCATCATCATCCCGGAGTGTCTGGATATCCTGTTTCGAGCCACCTTCTGATTTAACGTAAGACCAGAACTTCCTAGGATTTTCTGTCAAGTCGATACATAGAATTTTACTTTCGAATTCACTGAACGCTTCACGCTAACTTTGACATCGTTTAGCTTCTGTTTGTCTGAGAGATTCTGGCTGCGATTAAACTTGGAGTGAAGCTCTCTTTGCTTTCGCAGTAGTTTCCTAACTTTGTTGTTGAACCACGGTGGGTTTTTCCTGTCCCTCAAGGTTTTACTCGGCACGTAGCTGTCTAAAACGCATTTTACGATTGCCTTGAACTTTTTTCATAAACACTCAACATTGTCAGTGTCGGAACAGAAATTTTCGTTTTGATGTGTTAGGTAGTCTGAAACCTGCCTTCTATTACTCTTGCTAAACAGATAAACCTTCCTCCCTTTTTTTTATATTCCTATTAACTTCCATATTCAGGGATGCTGCAACGGCCTTATGATCACTGATTCCCTGTTCTGCACTTACAGAGTCGAAAAGTTCGAGTCTGTTTGTTATCAGTAGGTCCAAGATGTTATCTCCACGAGTCGGTTCTCTGTTTAATTGCTCGAGGTAATTTTCGGATAGTGCACTCAGTATAATGTCACTCGATGCTCTGTCTCTACCACCCATCCTAAACATCTGAGTGTCCCAGTCTATATCTGGTAAATTGAAATCTCCACCTAAGACCATAACATGCTGAGAAAATTTATGTGAAATGTATTCCAAATTTTCTCTCAGTTGTTCTGCCACTAATGCTGCTGAGTAGGGAGGTCGGTAAAAGGAGCCAATTATTAACCTAGCTCGGTTGTTGAGTGTAACCTCCACCCATAATAATTCACAGGAACTATCCACTTCTACTTCACTACAGGATAAACTACTACTAACAGCGACAAACACGCCACCACCGGTTGCATGCAATCTATCCTTTCTAAACACCGTCTGTGCCATTGTAAAAATTTCGGCAGAATTTATCTCTGGCTTCAGCCAGCTTTCTGTACCTATAACGATTTCAGCTTCGGTGCTTTCTATCAACGCTTGAAGTTCCCGTACTTTACCAATGCAGCTTCGACAGTTGACAATTACAATACCGATTGCTGCTTGGTCCCCGCATGTCCTGACTTTGCCCCGCACCCTTTGAGGCTGTTGCCTTTCTGTACTTGCCCGAGGCCATCTAACCTAAAAAAACCGCCCAGCCCACGCCACACAACCCCTGCTACCCGTGTAGCCGCTTGCTGCGTGTAGTGGACTAGTGGACTCCTGACCTATCCAGCGGAACCCGAAACCCCACCACCCTATGGCGCAAGTCGAGGAATCTGCAGCCACACGGTCGCAGAACCGTCTCAGCCTCTGATTCAGACCCTCCACTCGGCTCTGTACCAAAGGTCCGCAGTCAGTCCTGTCGACGATGCTGCAGATGGTGAGCTCTGCTTTCATCCCGCTAGCGAGACTGGCAGTCTTCACCAAATCAGATAGCCGCCGGAAGCCAGGGAGGATTTCCTCCGATCCATAGCGACACACATCATTGGTGCCGACATGAGCGACCACCTACAGATGGGTGCACCCTGTACCCTTCATGGCATCCGGAAGGACCCTTTCCACATCTGGAATGACTCCCCCCGGTATGCACACGGAGTGCACATTGGTTTTCTTCCCCTCTCTTGCTGTCATATCCGTAAGGGGCTCCATTACGCGCCTGACGTTGGAGCTCCCAACTACCAGTAAGCCCACCCTCTGCGACCGCCCAGATCTTGCAGACTGAGGGGCAACCTCTGGAACAGGACAAGCAGCCATGTCCGGCCGAAGATCAGTATCAGCGTGAGACAGAGCCTGAAACCGGTTCGTCAGACAAACTGGAGAGGCCTTCCGTTCAGCCCTCCGGAATGTCTTTCGCCCCCTGCCACACCTCGAGACGACCTCCCACTCTACCACAGGTGAGGGATCAGCCTGAAAGTGGGCAGTATCCCTGGCAGCCACAGTCGTAGTCCGATCGGGGGATGCGTGGGACGAGCTGGCCGTCCCCGACAAACCCCCATCCGGACCCCCACAGTGATGCCCATTGGCAACAGCCTCAAGTTGTGTGACCGAAGCCAACACTGCCTGAAGCTGGGAGCGATGGGATGCCAACTCAGCCTGCATCCGAACACAGCAGTTGCAGTCCCTATCCATGCTAAAACTGTTGTGCAAAGAACGTTTGATCTAATCTACAGAGAGCACAAACAAATCGACACAAAATTTAAACGGTTATTAAAATACAAGATTGCCAAGTAAATGCAGTAATGCTGCTACTTGCACACTGCTGACACACTGCTCGGTGGCGGAAGGAGACTACGCGATTTCCCACTATTCAGGTACTAAAACGCGATGCTACAACTCTCAAATACTATAATACGCCCGAAATTTATGAATTAAACAATGCAAGTACCAGAAACACGCAAAGAAATTAAGAATTAAACTATGTAAGAAATAATTGAGGTAGTAGTATACGACTTGCTGCTGGCAGCTGCTTATCCAACGGCGGCGGCAGGGAGCACACTGGCTGTGACCAACCGATACTGGCCGTTCAAAACAAAAACAGAAGACAGACGACTACGCGAATTTACACTATTCAGGTACTAAAACGCGATGCTACAACCCTCAAATACTATAATACGCCCGAAATTTATGAATTAAACAATGCAAGTACCAAAAACACACAAAGGAATTAAGAATTAAACTATGTAACAAATAAGTGAACTAGGAGTATACGACTTGCTGCTGGCAGCTGCTTATCCAACGGCGGCAGCGACTAATATTAACTCTCCACGACCAGTCTGAGCCGGCCGGAGTGGCCGTTCGGTTCTAGGCGCTACAGTCTGGAGCCGAGCGACCGCTACGGTCGCAGGTTCGAATCCTGCCTCGGGCATGGATGTGTGTGATGTCCTTAGGTTAGTCAGGTTTAATTAGTTCTAAGTTCTAGGCGACTGATGACCTCAGAAGTTAAGTCGCATAGTGCTCAGAGCCATTTGAACCATTTTTGAACCAGTCTGAAAGGTAACTAACTCTCACGACCGATACAACGTGTATTTAAAGGAAACCTGATTTTTAACCTCTTAGTGGTGCTACTAGCGCCACTCATAATGCGACTGGGACGGTATTTGAGTTGATATCATCTTTCAGATACAGAAAAACGCCTACCGATTTAAATTTATATCGCACAACTCCTTCTTCTCCTTCTTGATGTTGCTATTTGATTTTTCCGTCAGTGCATAAATTGCATTAAAAATTCCATCCGAGTGTCTTCTCGATAGAGCACAGAATCAACTTGAACCAAAAATTGATTCAGACCTGGCCATTCGTATTCAGAACAAATCTTGAGTCTGAAGCTAATCCTTAGGCATAAGAGAATTTGTAGCAAAAATTTAATCTTCATATACGATGATTTAAAGAAAACCTGTGACGCAATTGACCTCGAATCACTCTTGCAGATATTAAACGAACAAGGTTTTGATCTGGACTGGTAGTCGTATTCGGTAAAGGTCCGCTTACAGGGTGGTAGTTATTGAACTATATGAAATAAAATCGTCACAACTTCTGAACGGTTTACTTTAGGACGTTCAAACTGCACGATTGGCCGCTGGGCACGATGGGAATTAGTATGCGCATGCGTCTTGTTGTTGTCGGCCACTTTCATTTGGATGGGTACGTCAATAAGGAAAATAGGCGCTTTTGGAAGACTGAGAATCCGCATTTCGTGCTCGAGAAGTCTCTTCAACCTCAACGGGTGACTGTGTGGCTTGCAGTGTCCAGTCACGGAATAACCCGTGCGATATTACTTAATGGCACGGTGACTACCGAACGGTACGTGAAGGCTTCGGAAGATGATTTCATCCCCATTATCCAAAGTGACCCTGATTTCGACCATATGTGGCTCATGCAAGACGGAGCTCACCCTCATCGAAGTATGAGAGTGTCTGATGTCCTGGAGCAGTATTCTGGGGGTCGGATTCTGGCTCTGGGATATCCACAGTCCACTGACATGGGCCTCAATTGGGCGCCATATTCTCCGGATCTGAACACATGCGACTCTTTTTTGTGGGGCTGTGTTAAAGACAAGGTGTACAGCAATAACCACAAAACCATAGCTGAGCCGATAACAGCCGTTCAGGAGGTCATCGACAGCATCGATGTTCCGACACTTCAGCAGGTCATGCAGAATTTCGCTATTCGTTGCAGCACATTATAGCCACTGATGGCAGGCATATCGAACATGTTATAACCGAAATCCGAATATCTGTAGTGACGTTTACATGTTGAATAATGTGTCCACACCGTAGTTTGAAGTTAATTTACGTTTTTTTCATATAATTCAATAATTGTCATCTTGTACTTTAGCAAGACCACTGAGCTTCAGCTGACTCTTTGATTGTTGTTTCATTTCTGGCGTCAAATTCTATGCCCACGTCTCATCCGCAGCAACAAATATGCTGGATTCTTTATGAAACGATCGAAAAGTTTTTATTTTTTTCCGCATTTTCTTTTGCACACCATTCAACCGTTGGGGCACCAATCTTGATAAAGCTTTATATAATTAATATTCCGTGTAAAATACACCGCACCCTTTACTTATAATATACCAACCGTTTTACCTACCCGCTTGGACCCGTGCACGTTAAAGCGCTGTCTCCGGGAAGGGGATATGCCCCGGCCGCGTATCGAATCCGCCCGGCGTATTAACGACGAGGATCGGAGTGCGGGAAGCTTCGTTGTGGTTTTTACGGAGTTTCCTACATCCCACTAGGTGAATACCGGACTGGTACCCAAGTCCCACCTCCGTTACTCGATTCGAAAACATTTAGAGATAACTTTCGCTCACTTTCATATGAATATCACTACACGCAGACAGTTGGGGTACGCGTATTCCGCCCTGGGGGTTGGTAGGGTGGCAATAGGAAGGGCATCTGGCCACCCTTTAAATTAGCCATGCCGACCCTGCTCCAGTGCGGGATAAAGGCACAAACAAAAGGAGAAGATGAAATCTACGGCTTCAGCTGTTTTTCCTACTTTTAGTAGTCGATCGCTTGGCATCACGTTGCGCATGTTCTCGATGTTTTCGCTTGTGGTTGCAGTTTTAGGATACCCTTCACTTGGATCACTCTCATGAGAAATACGGCCACGCTTAAATTCAGATGAATGTTTCTAAGATACTGAAAATAAAAGTAACCGTTTATACCTTCACTAATTCTGGATTAATTTCTGTTGGCGACAAAACGCAACAGTTAACGAAGTTTCTGGGAGCAAGGCATTCCAGTTCATCCATATGCACGTAACACAAATCGTACAACTACTTCGAAAGATAATGTAAACAAAACCAGTCCACACAGACACTAGATTTACGTGACTCTTCGACTTGAAGCAAGGTAAGTAAGACAAAACTTCTTTCGTATCAACGCTATCTCCTCTGCTTCACGCTACAGATTTTGCACCTTGCCCTCTTACTCCTGTCCAGCTTCCAGATGGATTTGTTTCTTAAATCATATCACCCAAAGTTAATGCCTAACATACCTAACATCAACAATAAAAAAATAAATTAAAAAAATAAAACGAAAAAACCTGTGCAGTCAAACGAAGGAACATCATTTGAAGTCAATAGCGCTACAAATGTCCATGTATTAATACAATGCTTTCCGAAATTTTCAGATCTATTAACAGGAAAACTATTAAATTTGAAAGCTTTTGAGTCTCAAATTCATACTGTTTGTAGTGCACAGTCTGGCTTCGAATTTTTTCTTTAGACACACTGAAGTTTCTAATAATTGTTGCATGGGTTTAATTAAAGTGTGAAATTTGAGGAATTATTTCATTTATTTTAATACATTTATAAACTGTTCACTACATGCATGATGAATACTGAATACGCCTCTCCTCGAATTATTGACTTTCTGTTTGAAAGATAAATCGTCTCCTGTTCTTTTAGTCTCATACGATATCATAGATACATTGAGTTGCACTTGTTATGGGTTGCTTTCAGAGTAACCTCCACTGGACGCAATACACTTTTGGCAACATTTATAATCCTTTTGGATACTTTCTGCGAAGGGCTGTTTTCGAAGTTTTGTAATTACTCATATCACGTTTGTTTATGTCCGTTGAACTGTAAAATTACTGAGCAGAAGCGAGGATCGATCCCACAGCCATTCACCCTAGTGACCCCTCGTTTGGGAATAATAAAAAGCTTTCGGATTCCGCGTGATACTTTAGTACCTAAAAAATAATAGTACTGCACTAAGTGGTTGGGTAGCGCAGAGGTCAAGGGACATTCGTAACGTGCGGAATGTTGTAGATTCGAATCCCAACCGGTAATCTGAAATTATTATTATTAATTGCTTTAAATGTAATGTTTTTATTTAGGTTCTTTGGAACGTCGTGTTCATCGTCGTAGTAACGTTTCATTTGTCTTCATTTTTCTTCCTACCATTGTTTTACCTGTTGGAATCTTTGTGTAAGTGATTTGGATTGTTTTTATTCGTCTGTCATAATACTGAAACAATAGAAATTGGCGATCCATCAGTTAAAAACCAAAATATGAAATACTTCATTTACACTGATTGTGTAATGGTGTCAGAAATATATTTTTCAGTACAAGTAGTTGATAGTAATGGTCATACAAACATTTAAAACAGGAATTCTTGTTTAACTATGGAAAAAATTCCGAAGATGAATATGTAAACGAAAGAAGGTATTGTAAGTAAAACGGAAATTTAACCAAAATGAAGAACAGAAATAATGAATGCAGTAACATGACGAGAGTATACGATGTTAAAATGGACGAAATGAAATAGACATTAATACATAAAGATAATCAAAGTCACATAAAAAAAGGTTGCAAATAAAAAAAGATAGGAAGCAACAATAAGAGCAAATGAGGAAGTTAATACGATGATTACCATGACGTGACAAGGAAATAGAAACAGAGAATTAAATTTAAGCCATTTAATCGAATAAACATGGCAGTTAATGTATTTTCGAAGATTTAAAAATAGGAAACTGAAAATCAGCTAACGCAATTCGAACCCACAACCTTCTGCAGATGTACACACTCCGTGTACTACTACACTACTCTACCAAACAAAGCAGCACCATTGCGTTTAAGGCACTAGTAAATCACGCGAAATTCCGATGGTTTCAAAACGGGGATCCCAACCCTGGGGACCTCTCTGCGTTAGTCACCAGCCAGAAATGTAACAAAAACATGGAAAACTAATGATACTGTGTAGGCTGCCGTTAACGCTACAACACGAACGAGTGCGTTTGGAGTAGTGCCGTGGACGGGAAGGGTGGGCTGCTGGTGCACGTCGTCGCATTTAGTTCAGCGATGAACTGCGGTTCTGCACTATCCCCGATGACAATCATCAGTGAGTATGGCTGCAACCTAGGGAGAGAGGTCGCATTCTTCCAACGTTTTGGAGATGCACAGCGGTTTTACGCCTGGCGTCATGGATTGGAGAGCCATTGTGTCACAGCTGGTAGTTATGCGGGAGCTCTGACGACAGAACAGTACGTCTCGATCACCCTGCATCCTCATGCGCTACCACTCATGTAGTAATATCGTGCTGCCATTTTTCAATAGGACAATGCTCTTCCACACATGGCACGTGTCTCTAGGACCTGTCTGCGTGATGCTGAGGTACTCCCGTGGCCTGCACGATCCCCAGATCTGTCCCTGATTGAACATGTGTGAGACCGGCTCGGATGGTAATTCTGTCGCAGTGTCATTATCCAGGATATCGATAATCACCTAGAGGTGTTGTGGGCTGTCTTGCGCCAGGAGAGGATACAACGGCTTTATGACATCCTTCCGAACCGAATCAGTGCTTGCATTCAGGATGGAGGGGATGCTAAGTAATACTAAGTGGACTCCTACAAGTTCTCCGTAAATCTAACTTGGTTTCGTAACCACAGAAATAACGTAACGTATCCTCTCAACCCGTGAAGCTTCATTTCTTTTTCTCCCCCTCTTCTGGATGCTTTACTTTTTTTTTCAGGCAGTATATATTAGTGACGTTTTTCAAATGTTTTAGCAGAAGCAGATGTTTATTCTTTTCTACATTGCATTATATCGCAATTCTGCAGACTTACTAAGTTCGACTGCTTGCTTCAGGTTTTTGTATTCGATAGTATGAGTAGCCTCTCGAAATGTTGCAGTCGTACATTAAATGTGAACTTTAGTGCTTCAGTGATTAACACGTTGAACATAACTGTAAGATGGAAAATACATTGCATGGTGTCTTTGAGATGTATGTAGTGTGTTCGGCGAACAGCGTTGATTTGAGTTGTATCTCATGAAAACAGGAAAGACGCAAGCAAACAATTACATTACCAGTACTTATCTCGTTATTGGCGCTGATATTCATTTATCTACTAACGAAACAACTATGAAGATAACGTCGTTTGCTTGTAAAACTACAAGGGTGCAACGTTAGTGTCATAAAAGGGTTACTCAGCAAAAGAGGTTTTCTGAGAAACACATTGTCGTTCTCAACAAAGGAAAAATCGTTACTGCAGGAATGTTTGCGTAAATCTTTCCCAGACTGCCGGAAGTATACTACCCACAGGCTTCAGAGATAGAGCTGCTCGCTTGAAACTGTTCATAAGTTAATGGCGAATATTCCTTATAAATATTCTTTGTACAACACATTTATTCCTTCATCTCACACATTCACCAAGAGAGAATGGAACGTTCAGATCTGTAAGATGAAACAGGAAGAATTTGTATGATCACATTACGACACTTTCTAATACTTCAGGTTGAGTTTTATTAAATAAAACTGAAGTTTCAGCTCCCTTTATGACCCTTGTATAGGGTAATTCAATAATAACTCTTTGACCTCGTAAAATTATCGAATGACGATTTTGGCTTTGCAGATCACTAGCAACGCCATTTATTTCTCCTTATTATGTTATCTGTGGTTTTTAAATGATGTTAAATTTGTAGTGAAATAAATAATTTAATGTTCAATCGCCCTTTAAAACAATTTTCATAGCCGGCCGATTCAGATGCCGTTGTTTCTTCATATACGATAAAACAGGATTCCACGTTTTACTTAGCGGGTATCCATTATCACGATTAATGATATTATCTGCTAGTCTGATTTCGACAGATCTTTTAAAACACAATCCCAGTACCGCGAAGCATTGGCAACTACTTGCGTCTCATTGTATAGCATCCTGTGTCCCTCTGTAAGGCAATGCTCAGCCACCGCAGATTTATCTGGTTGTAATAATCGCGTATGGCGATGATGTTCGATACACCTGTCGTTGACGGTAGGAATAGTTTGGTCAATGTAAATTTTCCCGCACTCACACGGTATTTTGTAAACGCCAGACTTTCTCAAACCTAAATCATCTTTAACAGAAACTATTCCTTCTCTAGCGTTTCGTTCCCCACGGGGCTCTATATCTCAACCTTATTTGTTCTTTTAAATTATTTAGAACCTGCGAAGTCTTATGCGAAATATTATGGTTGACGTTAACTAAGCGTAGTGGCCAAAAAAATTGTCAGGAGACATCACGCTAACACCACCCCTAGCCTTGATAACTGCCTCAATTTTTTCGAGGAAACGAGTCATCCTTTTTTTTTTTTAAGGTATACCATGTCCACCTGAAGGTAATCGTTCATGATTAGATCCTGTAGAATCACCAAATTGCGGTGATGTTGCACTGACATGATTCACCCACTGTTCCAAATAGTCCGTGGCAGTTTGTGTGGCACTAAAGTTGGGGAATTCAGCAGGCCATTCGAGAAGCGATATGGTGCCAGAGTATTTGTCAAACCAGGACAGTATAGGTGTATCCCTGTTAAACTGCTGTTTTCATACTGGAAAACACTGTTATCCACAGCATAAACCATGTAAATATGCGGAAGAAAGGGCAATAATTTATGACCGAGACTGTTGAAATGTAAATCCTGCTTCATGTCCGCAGTAATTTGAATGAGTAGGAACAAGTCATGGCATGACAAAAGAAAATTAAAAACATCGAAGAACCATGTCTTGCTCGAACTAAACACTGGGAGTTGAAGGCCTCATTAGGCCATTGGCCCACTACTTGCCCTGCATTATTTGAAAAGAGGGAAAATCGCAACTTGTGGGTCCACACTACACGCCTAAAGTCAGCTACTACCACCTCCTGTGTTGCTCGGCCCAGTGAAGACCTGCAGCTATACACTGATGAGTCAAAACGTAATGATTACCGCTTTCTGTGAGAATGATTGCCTTTTGGCAGCATTGCAGTAACGTATCACGTAAGGAAGCAGAGACGGATGGAGGAATCATTATAGCGACGATATGGGACGTGAATGGGGAAATTCACTGTCATAAACAAGTTTCTCAATGAACAAATTGTTATGGCCCTCCGCCTGGGAACCAGCATTTCGACAGCGGCGAAGTTGATCGGCTGTCGCGAGCTACTGTCGTGAGCATTTAAGGCAAGTTGAAGGGCGATAAAACCACGAGCAGGCGGCAAAGTCTTGACCGTCCACGCAGCAAAGAACGTAGAAGTCGGAGACTTGGCCGCTCTGTAAAGCACGCTAGGCGACGATCTGTAGCAGATCTTACAACAGAGTCGAATGCTGGTGCAGGCACAAGAGTTTCGAGCACACGTTCAGCGGACACTGTTGAACGTGGGGTTCCGCAACAAACGACGCCTCCGTCTTCCCATGTTGATCCAATGAAATCATCAGTTACGATTTCTGTGGGCGCAGAATCACCGATTTGAACCTCGGATCAATGGAAAGGTGTTGCCTGGTCGGATCGTTAACGTTTTTTGTTACATAAGGTCGATGGTCCCGTCCGGTTACGTCGTCATCCAGGCGACTGGCTGCTAGAAACATGTAGGGTACCACGGAGATAGGCAGATGGCAGCATTATCGTGCTATGGGGGACTTCCAACTATACTTCCATGGGATCTGTGGAAATAATCGAAGGAACCATGAGAGCTGTGTATTACGTGCACTTTACTGTGGACAACCTGCATCTCTTCATGCTTGATATCTTCCCCGACGACAATTGCATCTGACAACAAGATGAATGTCCGTCTCACAAGGCAACAAGTGTGTCACAGTGATCTGCTGATAACGAACTCATGTTGATGCCTCTGCGACCAAATTCGCTTGATCTGAACCCGATAGATCGCACCTGGGACACTATCGTGCGCCTACAGACCACCAGTCGGTAATGTACATGAATTGTATGACCTGTGCGTTGATATCTGTTGCCGGATAGTTTTGGAAACCTAACACTCCCCTGTCGAATCAAAAATGGTTCAAATGGCTCTAAGAACTATGGGACTTAACATCTGAGGTCATCAGTCCCTTAGACTTCCACTCCTGGAAATTGAAATAAGAACACCGTGAATTCATTGTCCCAGGAAGGGGAAACTTTATTGACACATTCCTGGCGTCAGATACATCACATGATCACACTGACAGAACCACAGGCACATAGACACAGGCAACAGAGCATGCACAATGTCGGCACTAGTACAGTGTATATCCACCTTTCGCAGCAATGCAGGCTGCTATTCTCCCATGGAGACGATCGTAGAGATGCTGGATGTAGTCCTGTGGAACGGCTTGCCATGCCATTTCCACCTGGCGCCTCAGTTGGACCAGCGTTCGTGCTGGACGTGCAGACAGCTTGAAACGACGCTTCATCCAGTCCCAAACATGCTCAATGGGGGACAGATCCGGAGATCTTGCTGGCCAGGGTAGTTGACTTACACCTTCTAGAGCACGTTGGGTGGCACGGGATACATGCGGACGTGCATTGTCCTGTTGGAACAGCAAGTTCCCTTGCCGGTCTAGGAATGGTAGAACGATGGGTTCGATTACGTTTTGGATGTACCGTGCACTATTCAGTGTCCCCTCGACGATCACCAGTTGTGTACGGCCAGTGTAGGAGATCGCTCCCCACACCATGATACCGGGTGTTGGCCCTGTGTGCCTCGGTCGTATGCAGTCCTGATTGTGGCGCTCACCTGCACGGCGCCAAACACGCATACGACCATCATTGGCACCAAGGCAGAAGCGACTCTCATCGCTGAAGACGACACGTCTCCATTCGTCCCTCCACTCACGCCTGTCGCGACACCACTGGAGGCGGGCTGCACGATGTTGGGGCGTGAGCGGAAGACGGCCTAACGGTGTGCGGGACCGTAGCCCAGCTTCATGGAGACGGTTGCGAATGGTCCTCGCCGATACCCCAGGAGCAACATTGTCCCTAATTTGCTGGGAAGTGGCGGTGCGGTCCCCTACGGCACTGCGTAGGATCTTACGGTCTTGGCGTGCATCCGTTCGTCGCTGCGGTCCGGTCCCAGGTCGACGGGCACGTGCACCTTCCGCCGACCACTGGCGACAACATCGATGTACTGTGGAGACCTCACGCCCCACGTGTTGAGCAATTCGGCGGTACGTCCACCTGGCCTCCCGCATGCCCACTATACGCCCTCGCTCAAAGTCCGTCAACTGCACATACGGTTCACGTCCACGCTGTCGCGGCATGCTACCAGTGTTAAAGACTGCGATGGAGCTCCGTATGCCACGGCAAACTGGCTGACACTGACGGCGGCGGTGCACAAATGCTGCGCAGCTAGCGCCATTCGACGGCCAACACCGCGGTTCCTGGTGTGTCCGCTGTGCCGTGCGTGTGATCATTGCTTGTACAGCCCTCTCGCAGTGTCCGGAGCAAGTATGGTGGGTCTGACACACCGGTGTCAATGTGTTCTTTTTTCCATTTCCAGGAGTGTAGAACTACTTAAACCTAACTAACCTAAGTACATCACACATATCCATGCCTGAGGCAGGATTCGAACCTGCGACCGTAGTAGCAGCGCGGTTCCGGACTGAAGCGCCTAGAAACACTCGGCCACAGCGGCCGGCCTTGCCGAATCCGTCACACGCAGAATCACTATTGTATTACGTTCCAAATGTCGGCCACCACGCTATTAAACAAAATGTTTGGCTTACCAGCACACACTGACGGGAAAACAATCGCAACAACAAAAGATAATTAATGTAGAGCAATGAAATTTTGGGAATACATTCGTCTAGGTAACACATTTAAGTGATTAATGTCGCAAGATCACAGGTGAACGTAAGTGCGAGATAAGCCATTGCAAATGTGAAATGCTGGTACATTAACAATCCGTGTAACTGCCAGAATGTTGACTGCGAGCATGCAAGCGTGCATTCATTGCCCGATGTCAGTTTATGAGGTGGACTTCCATGCCTACTGTACTTGGTCAGTGAATACAAGGACAGTTAATGCTGTTTGTGGATGACGCTGGAGATGTCGTCTGATGATGTCCCGTATCTGCTCGATTGGAGACAGATGTGGTGATCGAAGTGGCCAAGGCAACATGTCGACACTTTGTGGAGCTTTTTTGGTTACAACAGCGGTATGTGGGCGAGCGTTATCCATTTGGAAAACATCCACTGGAATTGTGTTCACGAATAGCAGCACAACCGGAAGGATCACCAGACTGACGTACAAATTTGCTCTTAGGGTGCGTGGGACAACCACGAGAGTTCCTCTGCTGTCATACTAAATCACACTCCAGACACCAGGTGTAGGTCCAGTATGTCTAGCATGCAGCCATGTTGGCTACAGGCCCTCAACTGGCTTTCCTCTAACCAACAAACGGCCATCACTGGCATCGAGTCGGAACCAGCTTTCATTAGACAACACCACAGGCCTCCACCTTACCCTTCAATGAGTTATTACTCACCACAGAAGTCGCAAATGCCGGGGTTTGGTTTCAGTCACATACATTCCCGTGAATTCCAGGGAGGGGAGCGATGAGCTCTGACGCCACGTTCAATCACATCCCAGATGTGGTCGTTGAAATCTGGAGAGTTGGGGGGCCAACACAGTGGAACTCGCCATTGTGTTCCACGAATATCTTCATCATACTCCTGTCCTTGTGACATGGCGCATTGTCTTGTTGAAAAATGCCATTTCCATCGGTGGACATGATCGTTATGAAGGAATTTATGTGGTCTGCAACCAGTGTACGATATTCCTGGTCACCGTGGTGCCTTCCAGGAGCTCCAATAGACCCACTGATGCCTACGTGAATGTTGCCTAAGCATAATGATGCCGTCGCCAGCTTGTCTGCGTCCCGCAGAGCAGGTGTCAAGGAGCTGTTCCCCTGGAAGACGACGGATTCGCACACTCTCTTCGGCATGATGAAGAAGGTATCGGGATTCATCAGACCATGCAACACCCTACCACTGAACCAACGTTCAGTGCCGATGGTCACGTGCCCATTTCAGTCGTAGTTGCAGATGTCACGATGTTAACATTGGCACATGCATGGGTCATCAGCTTCGGAGGCCCATCGTTAGGAGTGTTCGGTGCACTGTGTGTTCAGACACACTTGTACTCCGCCCAGCATTAAGGTCTGGTGTTTGTTCCGCAGCAGTTCACCACCTGTCCTGTTTTACAAGTCTGCCCAGCCTACGACATCCGGCATCTGCAATGAGGGGTGCCCGCCGATCCCCACGACGTTTGGATGTGGTTTCACTTAGCTTCGCCGCGTGTTGAAGACACTCATCACAGTAATCCCCGAACACCCCATAAGTAGTGCAATTTCTGAAATGGTTGTGCCGAGCCTCCGGGCCATCAGAATCTGCCCTTTGTCAAACTCTGATGGATCGCACGCCTTCCTTTTTCTGCACACGGACAACACTCTCACTGATACTACATGCACCATGCGTGTGTCTGACTAGCAGTCATTCCTCGCTAGTTACGTTGCTATCGCCTGGATGAGTTTATATCGACAGTAGGTCGGTGCTCATGATTTTCTGGCTGATCTGTGTACATACTGCTTCACAGCGATGATTTTCATCAGGTATGAAGGTTCTCATTTTCTTATGGTACCAGTTATTCACATTATTTGCAGTTTTTTCTAGATCTCCAGCGAGATATAATTAGCAACGCCAGTGCTTTGGCGTCATATTAGTAATTTCTTTCATTATAACTGGTTGGAAGGCTGGGATCTGAGTTTCGCAAATTCATCTTGTCAGGGTACGATGCATGATGCATTTCAGATATCGATGTTTGCTATTAGGTACCTTATAAATTTTTAACTAAAGTAGATGTTACTGTGTAGAAGTGTGCCTCTCAATTATTCGCAGAAACGTCTTTAAGATTTTCATGTCAATAATAAATTCAGAAATGGCTTGTCTAAAAGTGAAATAATCTAGCCGAAATTATACACGTATTTTCTACATTTTTAATAACTCATGATCTAGGAAGTCACAAATCGAACGCATAAAAAATGAAGTTGCTACTTTAAAGAACAACGTTCATATGATATGCATTTGAATACTTTTTATTTATCATTTTCTAATACAAAATTTTGAGCCATGTCGTTGCAATGAAATAAATGAAAGAGCCTTGTATACAGAATTCACGAAGTTTTGACTGTTTTTATATTTACTTCTTTCTGCTAAAATATTTGCATCTCTTTCTTTGAAGTGAAGTACATGAGAGACTCCAGCATGCAGACTTCACAATCTTCCTGATGCACACTTAGATACTAGCTGGGAGTATTGGGTCATGTGTAAGTAAATGAATTATCGGGAGTTATATTTAATTTGGTTGAAAACATACCAATGCGAATGAATTTTTTTGAGTGGAGGCTAATGAAAACAAACTAAGTTTTGTGTTCAAAATAGTAAGTTCCCTATAACTACAAAAATTGCTGTTGTTTCTATTTCTTCTAATACACTCTCTCGCAGCTGGGTGGGATAACTGCACAGGCTTACGGGGAAGTCTTGGAGGTTACGTCTGAAAAAATCGCTGTCTCCTGGAAGGTCTTGCTACAGTGCGCCCTGGTCACGCTCTGATTCTAGCGTTCCCGAATGATTCGTTCAGGTCTGGAACAGTATTCAAGTGGAAACCGGGTTAGCATCTTGTGATGATACCTAAACTAATCGTCTCAATACGTCGGATTTATGGAAAGCTAAAATTCTTCTTTGTTTTATCATTTAAGATCAGTTTTCAGAACAATGTTTCAGCAATATCATCATATTTAGTTGCGTTTTTCCTTTTTAACACTACGCTCTAGCCAACGAAGTTTATTTTAAATGTACCTGAAACTGCCATCAAGAAGCCGAGCACATATTTCTTGACTGAAATAGTAGAAAATCGATAACCGTTTCGTAAAGTTAACCGTAGGATCAGTGTGGTAAAAATATTTTTTTAGTTGAGAATTCACATGTCCATCCGAGGGCAAATGTTATTCTTTTTTAAATTAATAACTTTGGTTAATTTTTAACCATAGTCAGTGAGTTTTCATGTCTGAAAAAATGGAAAAGTTTTTGCAAAAATAAAGGAACTTTGTTCCTATAGCTTATAGGAAAATATAACTACAAAACGTGTTTTCAGCGTTATAGAATAACTTATCATGAACACCAAATGTGGTTGGAAGAGTCTTGTAACTTTTTCTCTTCGCACAACTCGAAAATATAAATCTACATGGTGGGAAATGAAACCTACAAGTACACCAAAAAGCCGCTACGAATTGATTTGTTCATATTTCTGAAACAAGCTGTCAGCAACAGTGGAAAATAACATCACTCCAGAATTTATTGTTTCTCTGATGGCTTATGATGGAAATTCCAATATCGGAGACATATCCTAATAGTCATCGTGGAAACCTTCTATTCCTTTTATTTGCCTTTTTGGCGTAACTTATCGCTCTTGTAGATCATTGCCGGAATTTAGTATAATCCTTTCTCATCTCTGCTGACTTCTTCGATTCAGTAACGGGATAAATAAAGTAAGGAGACAGCTCAAAATAATTAATTATTTAACAAATAAGTTTTATATTAGCACAATGGGTAACGCAAGGGAGGGCTCCGGTAACCGAGGAAGTTAGCCATCTAAACCACACACTCTGACGCGATACGAGTACATATGTTTTATGTCACTAAAATTTTGTACTGCCTGGGTTACGTTTATTACAATGTTTACATTCAATGCAAGGATAGTTAAAATGGAGGAAACTGTGGTCCAAATCATCACACGTAATACGGAAGGTTTTTCTCTTTAGCAAAATTATTTATTATAACATTCGGTGCACATGAAGCTAAGGAAATGTATGCGTTTACAATATCCTTTCGTTGATGACGCCTACTTCCTAATCCACTGGTCTTTTTGATACGATATGAACGTGGATATTGGTGGGATCTACACTATCAGAAATGGATTTCGGAGTGCATTTCAAGCACGAATGCCTAGTCACCCGTTAAGCTACGACAATGGCCACGCAACGCTACTGTGAATGAAATTTATTGGGGCGAGAACCAAAATTCTGTTCGCGTAAACACACAGTAATTTGTACGAGAAAAGGAGCAAGCAGGCATAAACATTAACAGTGACATGAACACATTATACAATAATACATACGATTGACTGCTTCACACGCACACATGTTAATTCCAAGTCTGAATTTCTACAAGAGCGTGTAACATCTTGCAGCTTTATGCTGCCATCGCCAGTTTGGTAGATGACCGTCATTTTTGTCAACATTTCTAACCGTTCTAATGACACGCTCTTAGCTATAGCAAAATCGTTACTCACAAAAGCCTCAACAGAAATTCCTCAAGCACGATACACGTGTTCCGTGATTTACTCACCCTCAGTGATCGCTCTTGGGCTATATTAAATATTAAATACAAAATATCACACGATTTAAGTGCGCTTACTAACAGTATTACGATGCCGCTGGGGCTGCCCATGACGATAGATTGGAGGTAATGACCGACTGTAGAAAAGTCCATTAAATAGTAAATTATTTCACACGCTGATATTTCTTCAATATTTTACTCGTTTTTCCTATATAGCTGCACATGAGTTCTGTGGATTATCTAAGTTATTCAAGTTGCAACCACATGGCTACTTCAAACACTACGTGAAGCCCAATTTACTAACAAAAATCTGAAATATTTATCAAAAGCGCAAACGTTAATTGTAGTACGAAAGTAAATTGAATTTAGAGTTCATCTAAGATCAGCTGTGCTTAAGGCACCAAAAGAATGACTTCCTCTGACGGATGGTGGGAAATTCCATGCTCGCATCTGAAACCAAAAATCCTAATTGCTAAGATTAATTTCGAAAATTACTACAAATGGTTGTCATAACGAAAATTTATCTATTAGTAGCCTATAAGAGAATGGCACACATAAACGACATAATACCTCAATCCTATTGTCTTCGAATCTTCGTGTGGTGGAGACCATCCTAGCTCCTTCCTCACCCTCTACAGCCAGGGATAGGAGAAATCAAAATATGGCGACCACCCTGAACGACCGCTTTGCTTTCCCCGAAGGGGAGGGGAGCCACTACCAACCCCTTAAGCCTAGACAGGACTCGTGTATATTTGACTGAAGTCAGACAAGCATTTAGGTTGGCACCAGAAACTCAACGGCTAATCGATCATTGATAGTCTGCTACTCAGCGGAAGGTCTTTCCCTAATGACAACTTCACATTTAATAATACATAGCAACATAGTGGGAGCAGGACAAGATGTGCAAAATGTGATTTATAGTAAACCACGACGGTGACGTCCCTTTCTTAATCAGAGGTTTACAGTATAATATGAAATAAAGTAGGGTGGCAATTTACGTCACTGAGATAAAGTTATTATGGTCTCGTGATAAGGTAATTAGACGGAACAACTGGTCTCGCCTCAGTAGTGCACAAGAGAAGGTGAAGGTTAACTAATTTCGACTATCTAATTATAAACAACTGTAGATATATTTTGGTGCGATTATTTTGTATGTCGGTACCATCTAAATGAGTGATGATAGCTTTTGTTTTATGACCTGACATTAACTGGACAAATCACCGCCGACACCATGTGGCGTTTTGAAATCAAAACTGACGCTCAGTCAATTGCTGAAAATGGCATAGAGACTGAATGCTACCGCTGCCATTAACTTGAATCCAAATTAGTACAGAAGAACGAAAACAGAATCGCCTTGCGCAACAACACATCAACGCAGTACCAAACCAAAATGCAGGTCTATGAAAGTGGAATTACGGTTGTATTCGAGTTTCGAAATCACGAGGGTTTCAATGATGGGACACAAACTTCCGATCCGCCCGCAGGTCGGATATTTATTTACTGCAGAGGACTAACCTCCATTCTTATGTGAGGTATTTTCCGCTACGACTGAAGTCTTGAATGCAGAAAGCGGACTGTGTCGCACAAATACACTAGCTGATCAAATGGCTCTGAGCACTATGCGACTTAACTTCTGAGGTCATCAGTCGCCTAGAACTTAGAACTAATTAAACCTAACTAACTTAAGGACATCACACACATCCATGCCCGAGGCAGGATTCGGACCTGCGACCGTAGCGGTCACGCGGTTCCAGACTGAAGCGCCTAGAACCGCACGGCCACACCGGCCGGCACACTAGCTGATCAAAAGTATCTAACAATAAGAGGATATTAATAAGGGGTGTATCCACCCTTCGCTTTTTGACTTTTGGTGACACTTTCAGTGATATTTCTGAATTTCTTTGAAGGAATAGCGGCCCATTCTGACTCAAGAGCCCAAAACCTAGGAGGCAGTATTGTTTGGCGCTTTGGTCTGGAGCGAAATTGACGTTCTAACTCCCCAGTAGAGTTCCATTGTGTTCAAGTCAGAACTTTTGGTAGGTAAATCCAGTTCAGGAATGTCATTGTCGTCAAACCATTGCCTTACAGATGCTGATTTATGACATGGTGCATTGTTTTGTTGATACAGACAGTTATCGCCTCCCAATGCTCCTCAATTGTACGCAGTGCAAAATTCGGAAAAAGTGTGAAAATATCCTTCCATATTTGGCGTTTTGTCAAGCGCATCAAGAAAGCCACACCCTAATCACAAAAAACAGCCCTGTACCGTAAACACCATCTCCTCCGTACTTGACTGTTGTCATTATACATAATAAGACGTAACATTCACCGAACCCAAACACGCCCATCCGATTACCACAGGGCTTAGAGCAATTTATCACTTCAAATCACTTATTATGAGTCATCCACTGTCCAGTGAGGCCGCTATTTACACCACCTCTAGCGTCTCTTAGCGCTGAGTACAGAAGCATGTGGCTTATGGTGCGCTGCTCTGCCACTGTACCCCATTATTTTTAATTCGCTATGCACAGTCATTGTGCTAGCTCGACTACTGATAGCACTTCGGAACTCAGCAGTGATTCCTTCCGCAGATTTCATGGGATATGTTACTCAAGTGACATCCAATTACTAGTCCACATTCGAAATCAATGAACTCTCCTAACCAAAATGGTTGAAATGGCTCTGAGCACTGTGGGAGTTAACATCTGTGGTCATCAGTCCCCTAGAACTTAGAACTACTTAAACCTAACTAACCTAAGGACATCACACACATCCATGACCGAGGCAGGATTCGAACCTGCGACCGTAGCGGTCACGCGGTTCCTGACTGAAGCGCCTAGAACCGCACGGCCACACCGGCCAGCGCTCTCCTAACCGTCTCACTCTTGTTACTGCTTCTCTACTGACAACGCAATACTCCCCGTCTCCTTTTACACTGGCGGGTCCGCCTCTCGTAACATCTTTAGGTCGATTCCTCATTATACTTTTAGGAACGTCCGGATACGGATACTTTTCACCGGACAGTGTATTTTCTGCAGAGCACTAATCTCCTTCCCCATGAGACGTGTTTGCCGCTAGCTCTGGAGTCGTGGCTGCCGAAAGCGGAAGTACGAGTATGTGTATCATATCTCCTAGTCCGTGTCCGTATCGTTGGAGTTCCGGTGTATTAGAATAACTCTAATGTTTTAGAAAACCTTGGATATGATAACTTTTATCTTGTGTGTTAAAATCATGAGGAGAAGGAGACAAGCGATCTAAATGTTTTCGAAAAGTATTTTAAATAACTTTATAAAAAATTATTCTTCAACATCGCAAGTAAAAACAGGTTAAATGATGACTATTTTCGGCAGATCCGAAGGAATTTCTATGCTACGCGTAATAAACATATTTTTTTACGTTTTGCGGACGTTGCTAACTCTGTGTGGTATTATGTTTTCCTCTCTTTTCCACTTTTCAAATCATTTTGATACAGGAACACAATACATATCTCTGCTAGTTCACTAGTTTTGTTTTATACTATAAGGTATAGGTCTGCACAACTTTTATTGCGTTACACCGAGTATTTATTATTAACATGCTTATTTTTGAGTGTTCAGTATTTCAGTACCATGTAATTTTTGTAATGACTGTACTAAATGGAATCTCTGTACGAAAGGGAGAGAGTGAGTGATACATCGACAGTCGGAGACTCCAACAGAGTGTGTGCGAGAGAGTGCGCGTTAACATACAGGAGCAGTTCTGGTCTTGTCGAAATGTGAATATGCTAAATACTGAAGAAAGAATAGGCAGTATCTATATCAAATGGTTTATTTATTTATTTAATTTGTGACGTGTTTCACTCTTACAAGAGCACCATCAGGCATCTAGGGGAAAAAACAAAATTCATCTGAACACATTTATGAGCCAGGAATCAGCTACGAAGCTACATTGTTAGTTAAATAAAGCAATTGGGAAACCACGACCTGAGTTGTGAATAGAGCATAACCAAAGACAAACGCACAGGGTAAAAACACTCGAGGACCACTGGCAAGTTTACAGAAAGTCCAGCAATCATCAAAAACGGCACGCCATCAAATCTCGAGATCGGATGAGTGTAAAATCAAGTGTACTGATTGTGACGCATACTATATCGGCCAAACGGGGAAGTCCTTTACAGCCCGTTTCAATCAGCGTCTTTTAACAGAGAAAGGGTAATTTAAAAAATATTCTCCCTATGCGCAACAACTGAAATCTTCTTGCTATTGCCGACCATCCACAAATGATCTCGATATTCTGAATGTTGTGCCAAAAGGCAAGAACATGAACGTTCTCCAAGAATTTGAAATTTCGAAAGAGTCTCTTTTAAGAGCCCAGGCCTCCTCAACGAACAACTCACTTTCCACAACCGGGGTACTTCCAGGCTATGATGTTACTTTTTACGTGAATGTCTATGCACAAGTGGCTTTGGTTTATACATTGATATGGTTTAGTTGTGCTACCTTGTTTTATCTTATATAATGAATGTAAGTTTATCGTTACTCTGTGAACACATTCTCTGTTTTCCCATGTGGCGGCCTCACCTACTACGGTGTCGGTAACTTCGATTCATAGCTCTGTAGTAGGAGCCGTAAACGTGTCTCATAAGGACGCTTTATACTCCTCACCTTTGTTGTAAACATGTCCTACGTTGTGTTGAGAGCGAGTAGGCGTAAAGACATGTAACGTGTGACACTTGTACGGTTTTATTCCTCGTATTACTCACATACTATGTGAGCCAAGGTCTCTTAGCCCTCAATATTAGTTCCTCATCTCCGTCCTTATTTACGTGGTTTCTTATGTTTGTTCCGCTTACCGCTCTTCACCTTGAAACATATTCTTATTTATTTCCGTATGTTTATGTGCCCGGTATATTTTATTGGACGAAGGGCCATTTTGGTGGTTGCGGGACTTTTTGTAATCTTGCCAGTGGTCTTCGAGTGTTTTTACTTGGTGAGTTTATCTTTGGTTACGCTCTTTTCACAACTCAAGTCGTGGTTTCCCAGTTGCTTTATTTAATTGGCAATGTAGTTTTATAGCTGATTCCTGGCTCATAAATTTGTTCTGAGGAGCCGGCTGGTGTGGCCGAGCGGTTCTAGGCGCTTCAGTCTGGAACCGCGCGACCGCTACGGTCGCAGGTTCGAATCATGCCTCGGGCATGGATGTGTGTGATGTCCTTAGGTTAGTTAGGTTTAAGTAGTTCCAAGTTCTAGCGGACTGATGACCTCAGAAGTTAAGTCACATTATGCTCAGAGCTATTTGAACCATTTTATTATGAGTAAACGTGTTTTTTCTCCTAGATGTCTGATGATGCACTTGTGAGAGTGAAACGCGTCACAAATTAAATAAATAAAAACCCATTTTCTATCAGAGACTGCCTGTTCTGTCTTGAACATCTCAAGAGGTTGCTATACCATTAGTCAAAAAATGGAACGGTGTGATTTATGCTAGATACTGTCGAACATTTACATTTAGAATACTGAATGGTCTTAATATTGGCATCAGCATTGTGCAAAAAAAGCATCAGCGTGATACAAGCAGCGTGAACCTCGTCAAATGCAACAAACTACACTGCCTGACAAAACAAGTGAAGCCTCCAGAAGACATGGCCGGATATTAATGTAACTTCGTGCACGTACACATCATCGGTGGAAATGTAAATATCAGAGATGTGATACTGTGAGTGGTACAACGGCCACCAGAATGCATTATTGTTGTTCGTGTTTTGTGTTATTGTCAGGCGTGTTATGGTGTGTAAGGGGCGTGAACAGCGTCAGATGTTGAGTTATCACTGTGAAGGACACAGAGATGCCACTTCCTCGTGTGAGGCAGTGTTATCAGCAAGTGAGTTGTAGAATTTTGGAACACGTATTATGTTCGAGTATAATGACTTTTCTGGAGACTAGATATCTACTCTGTAGGAATCAGCATGGGTTTCGAAAAAGACGATCGTGTAAAACCCAGCTCACGCTATTCGTTCACGGGACTCAGAGAGCCATAGACACGGGTTCCCAGGTAGTTGTCGTGTTTCTTGACTTCCGCAAGGCATTCGATACAGTTCCCCACAGTCGTTTAATGAACAAAGTAAGAGCATATGGACAATCAGACAAATTGTGTGATTGGATTGAAGAGTTCCTAGATAAAAGAACGCAGCATGTCATTCTCAATGGAGTGAAGTCTTCCGAAGTAAGAGTGATTGCAGGTGTGCCGCAGGGGAGTGTCGTAGGACCGTTGCTATTCACAATATACATAAATGACCTTGTGGATAACATCGGAAGTTCACTGAGGCTTTTTGCGGATGATGCTGTGGTATACCGAGAGGTTGTAACAATAGAAAATTGTACTGAAATGCAGGAGGATCTGCAACGAATTGACGCATGGTGCAGGGAATGGCAATTGAATCTCAATGTAGCACTGGAAGCAGTTAATTCCATAAATTATCTGGGAGTACGCATTAGGAGTGATTTAAAATGGAATGATCACATAAAGTTGATCGTCGGTAAAGCAGATGCCAGACTGAGATTCATTGGAAGAATCCTAAGGAAATGCAATCCGAAAACAAAGGAAGTTGGTTACAGTACGCTTGTTCGCCCACTGCTTGAATACTGCTCAGCAGTGTGGGATCCGTACCAGATAGGGTTGATAGAAGAGATAGAGAAGATCCAACGGAGAGCAGCGCGCTTCGTTACAGGATCATTTAATAATCGCGAAAGCGGTACGGAGATGATAGATAAACTCCAGTGGAAGACTCTGCAGGAGAGACGCTCAGTAGCTCGGTACGGGCTTTTGTTGAAGTTTCGAGAACTTACCTTCACCGAGGAGTCAAGCAGTATATTGCTACCTCCTACGTACATGAGGATAAAATCAGAGAGATTAGAGCCCACACAGAGGCATACCGACAATCTTCCTTTCCACGAACAATACGAGACGGGAATAGAAGGGAGAACCGATAGAGGTACACAAAGTAGCCTCCGCCAAACATCGTCAGGTGGCTTGCGGAGTATGGATGTAGATGTGGAGTAGATGACAAAGTTTGAAAGGGAGCCCACTGTGGGTCTCCATACAGTCGGCTGGGCGAATCGTGCAATATCCAAGATTTTGGGGCATTCAAATATGACGGTGGCCCGATATTGGCCGGTGTGGGAGAGTGAGGGCAGGCATACCCAACGTCAGGTTCCCGATCGACCACGTCCGACCACCACAAGGAAGGATCGCCGTATTGTGCACCAAGGATATCTTAACCTCTTCACATTGCGCTTGCTGTCCGAGGACAAATAATGGACGCCCTGTAAGATTGTGTTTCATCCTGCATCATTGGTCGGTGACAAGCAGCAGCCGGACTAAGAAATTGACCTCTCATAGGTAGGCTACCGTTAACACCACAACACAAAAAGTCCTGTTTGGAGTAACGCCCTGTAAGATTGTGTTTCATCCTGCATCATTGGTCGGTGACAAGCAGCAGCCGGACTAAGAAATTGACCTCTCATAGGTAGGCTACCGTTAACACCACAACACAAAAAGTCCTGTTTGGAGTAACGCCGGGAGCGGGAATCATATACTGCTGATGAATGTTCAGAACAGAAACAACTAATACAATGCGTCTCAATACTTTTAAGATAACTTCTATTTCACTGCATCAATTACAGCCACAGTATGAAGTAGATAGAAGGGTCAGGAGACATGCAGTCAACTGTAAGATGATCTGAGAAAGAACACGAAGGAAGAATGGGAACTGTTTTGGACTGGGTACGTCACAAAAGTCAGTGAAACAGTGCAGAGTGTTTGAAAGTGGCTGTAGCACAGAAGCTGTTTCAAACAATGGTTTAATGGCTCTGAGCATTATGGGACTCAACATCTGAGGTCATCAGTCCCCTAGAACTTAGAACTACTTAAACCCAACTAACCTAAGGACATCACACACATCTATGCCCGAGGCAGAATTCGAACCTGCGACTGTCGCGGTCGCGCGGTACCAGACTGAAGTAGAAGCTATATCCCACGAAGTCTAGGGTTCCTATATTTTCCTTGTATTCAGTAACAGTTATGTTGTGGTCGAATATAATACGCTATAGTGTTAAGATGTGAAACGATATTTTGAAGAACAAAACAGTCTTGTTGTGATACCTAAGAAATTACATGCCACGCTTTAAATTCGTTAAAGGTACACATTTTTCGTTTTTGAAATTTCATTTGGTTGTAAAATGTGTACGTGAAAATAAACACATGCTTCTAGAAACAATGAAGTTACTTTATATTTAAGTCGTATAATGCTGCACTATAATGAGGATGGGTGAAAACCCGAAACGTGTCTTTGCATAAATAAAGCTGTATAAAAAATGGCTGTAAATTTCTTCAAGTGATTGTATGAAGCTTAAATCACGTTACATACAGATTTTACGCGGTACGTTACTTAAATCACAGAGTCACACACATGGAGAACATATCCTGAATAATATTTCTAGTAACATGTTGCCTCCTACAATTACAATGCATTCCTTCAATGATAGACGACATGGACGTCATGTTGGAGAAGATAAAATTTTACGCTACGTCCACCTTCTGTCGTCGTTGGCGACGTGATGTTACCTGTAATACAGATCCAACCATGTATCGTCTTATCATGCCTCGCATATATACAATACGGAGCAGATCTGGTGAGAGTGAAATCGGGAGGAGAGTACGGCAGGAAAAGAGAGAGGTACTTACACAATGTTGTGCTGGAAGGATATAGATCACTGACTTTTAATTAAAATTACCACAGTGGGATGAATGATGTTCTGGATTAATCCGACACAGTTCGGATTTTTTTCCGTACTTCAGAGGTAGGAGAAGGTAAGTGAAAAGGTACTGGTGGAAGCGAAGCAGTGAGGGAAGTTTGTGAGTCGTGCTCGGTCAGCTCAGTGGGTAGAGCACTTGCCCCGAAAAGGTACAGTTTCCACGCTTAAGACCAGGTCCGGCACACAGTTGTAGTCCGCAGAGAATTTTCATTTGGATCAAATGGCTCTAAGCACTATGGGACTTAACATCTGAGGTCATCAGTCCCCTAGACTAAGAACTACTTAAACCTAACTAACCTAAGGACATCACACACATCCATGCCCGAGGCAGGATTCGATCCTGCGATCGTAGCAGCAGCGCGGTTTCGGACTGAAGCGCCTAGAACCGCTCGGCCACAGCGGTCGGCTTTCGTTTGGAGATATATGGATCTATCTTTCGGGAAACAAAATATAGCGTGCATGCTCACTACATGAACCAACTCAGAACTTTTATCTCTGGGGGAAAGTTTGCGCAAGAGGTCTGCACGGAAACACTGACGACTCCCGAAGACATGAGCTTCCTCATAACACGGGCCAGTCCTGAGATAATTCCAGATGAAATTCAGTACTGTCTGTTCGGAATCAGTTTATAGTATGCATCGATGCTAAGGTCAACATTTAGATCATTTAACACGACAGCCACAATAATAAACACAGGGACCGCAGTTGGAGTTATGTGTTCACTTATGTATGGTACAGTAATGGAGACTTTTGTGGGGCCTGCTCTCCTGACAGCCTGACAGCGGTTGGGGCACAGTTATTTTATTACTGTTTGATCAAGTTCTACACATGTCAAGTCATCGAAATCCTCTTAGGAAGCTCTTCCCAATGTCTCAGAAAAATGTAAACATTTCCATTACAATATTAGTCTGTGTTATAATTCGGAAGCAGTAAGCTCTTTCGTACATCAGAAAATTCACCGTTGTCCGCTATAACTTAGCGAAAACCATACCTCGAAATATTTTCTCGTTCTGGATGTATTTGGGTGGCCAATCTTAAATACAAACACGCACAGTTGTACATTTCAAGGGACACAGCTGTGTTATTCTTTGGCTAAGGGATTAATGAGTCGTATCTAGAATTAGTCGACATGCAAATATGTGTAGAAGAAACGTTGTACAGAAATATGTAGTAGAACGATAACATAGGCTCAGTTGTAGATAAAGCAGACGTCAGGCTTCGTTTCACTCGTGGCGGTACTGGGAAACTGCGGCCTGTCCACAACATATGTTGCGTAAAAAACGCTTGCTTGGACCGTACTTGAATAATGCTCCAGTGTTTGGCACCTGCAAAGGTCAGCCAAATAGATGACATCGAGTATATACAAATTAGGGTGGTCTGGATGGTCACAGGAAAAGTAAGAGAGAATAAAAGATATATCGAAAACTCTTAACAGGCAGACGCTTACAGAAAGCCGCCGTTTATCTCACGAGAACCTTAAACTGCACGAAACAACTTGAAAGGTACAACTACGATTGTTCCGGCAGAGACAGGATAAAATTAGGAAAATAACAGTTCGTAAAGAGGCGTACAAGCATACATTCTTCCCACACTCCAATTGTGGTTGGAACCAAAAGAAAATTTAATATTTTGTACGTTCTGCTGCAGACTTCATAGTGGTTTACGAAGTTTACATAAACGTTTAGATGTTGAGAAACACTGGGAACTTAACCACTACATGTGGGCCATTTTCCAATTATCCTACAATTTATACATTCCTCGCCGTTTTTGGTTTAGACATCTGGACTATTCTCAATTTCCTGGCAAAACTTAGATTGATCAATATGCATCGTCGTAGGAAGTAGTATTATTGATGCGACCGTTGCGCCATCAGATATGATATTATCTTAGTAGAGTTTGGAAATATGATCTAACAGTTGAACCGTTTTCCTACCTGGAATGGTCTGAACCTAGAAGGGATTGATACTGTGAAAAAAAAAAGTTATTTGCATTGCACCGTTATTTTTTGTAAAATGACCACTTGCATACTTTGTACTTCAATGTCGGTCTACCACTGTCCTAAGATGATGTCGTCGTCTTGTAACGTAAACTATGAAGCCCTATATACTATCCTTGGCGGCGATGAGGATAACATGCATTGTAACTGAACAAAATTATGCATTTAATAATATTTAGCAGTTTTTCATTTTAAAACTTTAGTATACAATCAAATGGCCCATGGTGTGCCCGCCAGAAGATACGAGTGACTTCTATGCACAGAGAGGGCGCCACACGCCAAGGCCATAGACGACCCACACCACACGGACTTTGTTATATTTCTGCCTTAAAAACTAAACTCCGCTCGAACAGGCCATTAAGGCCTAACGGTACCGACCGGCAGCCGTATCATCCTCAGACCACAAGCGTCAGTGAATGAGGATGTGGAGTGGCATTTGGTCAGCACACCACTCTCCCGGCTGAATGTCATTTAACGAGACCGGAGCCAATATTTCTCAATCAACTAGCTCCTCAGTTTGCCTCACAAGGGCTAAGTGCACTTGCCAACAGCGCTCGGCAGACCACTGCGGCAAGGTCGATATATTTCTGCCATTTCGGCACACAAATAGTTCCATCCGCCAAAGGAGCATGTAAGAGGACGCACGTCTCCATTCAAACGGAGTGTATTGTCACTTAGCTAAACAGCGTCAAAATCATACCATGACTTATCTAGAGACGCCGCCCAGAACAGTCGAACTGGACATTTTGCTAGTTACGTTAGAAATAGTTCATTAGAGTCAGGACTAGCCCAGTGTTGAAAGACTGATCATTCCAGCTGAATATTTAATTACATTTCCACATGTCATCTTCACACTCAAGTACGGTACTGTGTAATTTACATTAATTAATTACTGTAAATTTTTATTAATATGTGTTGTCATAATTACTGTCGTAGTTTGCCTAAATGTGTTTGGTCCTGCGACTAGCTGTATAGTTGCTGTTTGGAAGCAAGCTACCTCAATAAAAACAACTAATTTTGGTGGTATGAGCGGTTTTGTTTCTATCACATTTACGTTGGACACCAACAGTATTAAGTGAATACATAAAATTTTATTATCTTTGTTAAAGGTAAATGTAATTAAACAATTTTGGAAATTGGAATTTGTGGGTTTTCATAGAAAAAATTTTTCATTATATCAGAAAAGCTATTCAAAAATAGGTAGGCTTTTCATGTTGCCTGAGTAACTAACTTTATCGCTAATAATTACGACGCATTATGGAGACTTAGTTCCATTTTCACGTGACAATTTTTACGAGGCAGCGTTACGTCACTTAGGTTTCTCGTGAGATATGCTGATTATCTAAAACTACAATTTGTGCTCAGAAATTTGACTGGAGTAGAAAGTGTTGTGTTGGTTTGGTGAAAGGCTCATATACCGCACTCGTACAGCCGTAGGTTTCAAGAATTTCCAGCTATAACTAGGAAAAAACGAATGAAACCATGATCGTAACTTTATTTATTTATTTAATAGTTCGGCATTTGCAAAGGCAGTCATCACATAATGTATGAACTACAGTATCTTACAGGTCTATACTGAACTATATTCTTCCTTAATATGTACTTATGATACTATACAACTCGTGATGACTGGGTGTTGTGTGATGTCCTTAGGTTAGTTAGATTAAAGTAGTTCTAAGTTCTAGGGGACTGATGACCATAGATGTTAAGTCCCATAGTGCTCAGAGCCATTTTTTGATACTATACAATATTAAAAATATTCCTGAGTGACTCTACAGCTAAGTCAGAAAGTGTGTGTTTGTCCTTCAGTTCACCCTGTGTACTAACGAGCATTTCGCTCTCATTTCAATATATGGTCGAAAGT
Source organism: Schistocerca piceifrons (assembly GCF_021461385.2). Lineage (NCBI taxonomy): Eukaryota > Metazoa > Arthropoda > Insecta > Orthoptera > Acrididae > Schistocerca > Schistocerca piceifrons. The sequence goes on along the minus strand of NC_060149.1, from coordinate 301,389,941 downwards.
GTCAGCCTTCAGGAATTGTGAAACTAACCCTGTCTTCCAGGACCGGATGCCACAAAGGTCGCAGATTCACCACGAGATGGGGAAACTCATAGGCGTCTATTGTCTGTTGAGGCCTAAGGGCCGTAGTGTGCGAGTGAGACAGACGAGAACCTACGTCATAGGGAAACCGAGAGATACGTAACAATGTTAAATATGGCGGACTTAAAATTGGCCATAAAGGGAAACATTTATGGAAACTATTTAATTGTGTAGTAATGCAGAGAATGAAGCCACAGTAATTTTAATGTACCATCCTTCATAAATTTTCATGGTGATCCCAATAAAACTTGAATATTGATCATATCTATAACAGTTTAGGATTTACTGTTAAAGTGAAATTCACAAGTTTTGTAACAAAGACTTGAATGCTAAAATCTGAACGCTTTAGTCGATCTTAACGATCGACATTTCATATAGAAGCGCATCATTAAAATGACAAATGTTGTAAATATCAACTCTGTAACTTCATTTGTTTAAAAGGTATAGTAAATTTAACTTGCCAGTATTTTCAGTTAAGTATCAGATCATCATTTTCTCCACACAAAACACATTGAACGATGACAGCATGACTCCTTTATGAATCATTAGGTAATAGACTATTTGTTGTAAAATTTAGTGCATGATAGTTACTTTTGTTCTTTATTTATTTATCAGACAGCACAATGGCGCAAGGCTACTGGCTGCGGCATTCAAAGCTAAGAAGGAAATTGTATTCGTTTCATGTAAAAGAATTTAACGTTTACTATGTAATGGATATTATTGTTACTTTATTTAGAACGTGAAAGTGGTCAAGCTTTGATTATTTAAATATGTTAAAATTTAAAATAATGTAGAATAAGCTGTAGCCAATCAGATGGACGGCCTCAGGAAAGGGAACTGCTCTAGTCAGTTGAGCGAAGATGTTCTGCTCGTTGGAAAACGCGTCCGGGGACTGTGCTGGTGCACACGCGAAGGCGGACAGTTCGGCTGGAGACACCAAAGTGGACAGTTCGGGCTGAGACGCAAAAGCGGACAGTCAGTCTTTAGGTAGCTAGGAAGTGAAACGATTTAGAAAGTTTCGCGTTGTCTGGTATCGCGGGACTTAGTCTCTGGGCGGTGAGCAGCAGTGCAGCTGGTGTGAACTCTAACTTTTTGCGTAGTTAACGAGGTATTTCGTGATGATATTGTCAATGATCGAACTGTGTCAGATGGATATGCGCTCGAGTGTAACAGTAAATCTAAATACGACCACTTTCGCTATTAGTTTGCTTTCTGGATAAACATTATTCTAACCAAATCGCAACTGTGTGGCCTACATCATTTATGGGTCGTTAGTTTAGTTCCCCATATTATTATTACTGTTATTATGTGTTATGTTAACTTTGTATCTTGCGAACTTGCCAACAGCCAGACAATTTAACCAAAGGGTCACAAGTGTCTAATTTAGCGCGTGTAATGCGACACGTGCGGTTCAACTCCAGGACGAGTTTGAGCCAAGACATTTCGACGAAGAGGAACCGCATGTGAGCCCGAAGATCTTTGGGATGTTAGCTCGCAACCCTCACAGCCATGCACTTCACGCACAAATAAATGGCGCATTGACTGGATTTCCCCGCACTTACAGTCATGACTGTCTGATGGGCTCCAATTATTCATTAGTTGTTTACATGTACTAACACTCGTTCTGACACAGTTCAGTGCTGTCCACAATTTCCTCAGGAGATTGAAACCATCGATCCTCTTGTTGGGGTCGTCCACCAAATGGTTCTTAAGTCCAAGCTCAGCCCATCGTTCTTTCCAAACTGTCTTTGAGTCGAAGCGTTGCAGTTCTTGGCTGATTTACAATAAAGATGTCAGATTTAAGTCTGTATGTGCTACGTCTTGATGTTTGGGGATTTCTGGGCTGTTTAGGGTTTCTCTGTATGCTCTTGTGGCTAACTGTGACCATCTAATCTCAGTGAGCTCTATGTTTGGTGCCTGCCGAAGTGGCCGTGCGGTTAAAGGCGCTGTAGTCTGGAACCGCAAGACCGCTACGGTCGCAGGTTCGAAACCTGCCTCGGGCATGGATGTTTGTGATGTCCTTAGGTTAGTTAAGTTTAACTAGTTCTAAGTTCTAGTGGGCTAATGACCTCAGCAGTTTAGTCCCTTAGTGCTCAGAGCCATTTGAACCATCTATGTTTGGTAGGCCGGGGAGCCATATACATTGGGTGGCCCTGAGTGTTCCAGAGATTATCCGCATTGTCTCCTCCAGTTGGACGTCCGTTTTAGCTAAGAATTCACTTCTCGTCCAAACTAGCAAACAGTATTCAGCCACGCTGTAGACAAGGACTAGTGATGAAATATTTAATGTGCTCGATCCACAACGCCAGATCGTTCCAGCCAGCTTCGACAGGATAGCATTACGCGATTTTAATTTCTGGTTTGTATGTTCTAGATGTGATTTATACATTAGAGTGCCATCTTATTTCAGTCCCAAGTATTTATGCTTATCCTTATGTTCTGTGCATTGATCATTTATAGAGAGCTGTAGTTTTCTATTTGTAGAAGAGGCAGTAAAATGAAAGCAAGATAAACAGAAAAAGTTAGTAGACTGTTTATTGTTTCAAAAGTAATCTTCGTAACTGTTTATACATTTATCCCACTGTGAGACAATACTGTCATTCCATTCATGGAAAAATGTTTGCGGTTGCCTACGGAACCATGATTGTACCCAGGCGTACACCGCTCCGACGGAAGCAAATCGATGGCCACCAATGTCTCTCTTCATGGCTCTAAAAATACGGAAATCGCATGAGGAGAGGTCTGGACTGTATGGAGGATGTGCTAGGGCTTCCCAGCGAAACTTCAGCAGCAAAGTCGAAACAACCTTGGCCAGATTTTGGCCCGTTGTTTACAGTCGTAACGTAGTGTCGTAACTTGAAGTCGAGCGCCGGCCGCAGAGGCCGAGCGAATTATGGCTCTGAGCACTAAGGGACTTAACTTCTGAGGTCATCAGTCCCCTACAACTTAGAACTACTTAAACCTAACTAACCTAAGAACATCACACACATCCATGCCCGAGGCAGGATTCGAACCTGCGACAGTAGCGGTCGCGCGGTTCCAGACTGTAACGCCTAGAACCGCTCTGCCACCCCGGCCGGCGCCCGAGCGGTTCTAGGCGCTTCAGTCCGGAACCGCGCTGCTGCTACGGTCGCAGGTTCGAATCCTCGGGCAAGAATGTGTGTGATGTCCTTAGGTTAGATAGGTTTAATGAGATCTAAGTCTAGGGGACTGATGACCTCAGATGTTAAGTCCCATAGTGCTTAGAGCCATTTGAACCACTTGAAGACCGAGCAGTGTCACAGAAAAATGCCTTATGGTTAATAACGGATTAAAGAGCGTCCACCTTCTTGCAAGAACACCGTTTTAAATTGATAATCCCCAGACATGTTTCAGTACAGTTTTGGCATTCTCATTGTTTTTTTATTGTTCCTGAAACATGTACGTACAAATTTTATGTAGGTTTGGAATATATTGACATCACATTTTGTTGTTGTTTGTATTACGTATCTACTTTAGCATTTTTATATTATGTATAACTTGTGGCTATCAACAGAAATCAGCCGCAAGTCTTAATTAATAAACCACGACATTTGCAACACAGGAATGGTAGGACGATGTCTGAACTAAATTTTTGTTCAGAATATAAACTTTAAACTATAATTTACGGTAAAACAGCGCCATATGCCCCTATCTGACGCTTACCATTTCTGCATTTGACTTGTCCTGAGCTGTAATTGAGTTTTATTTGCATGCTAATTCTGCTTTTTTTTTGTTGTTTTTGGATTTAAAATGGCCTGTGGACAACGGTAAAATTTGGTGAAGCTTTGGACAACTATTTGATGTGGTTTGTTATTTATAGACTGTAATCCGTATTTTTAACAGCGTTTGCTTAAGCTTTTTTCCGCCCATTATTGAATTCTAAATGGATTTTTTCCCTTCATTTCGTTGCCTTAACAGTTTATTAAAGTGCCACAGCTAAATGAACAGCAAGCAAATATAGGTTTTCCACGAAAGAGTAGTAAGGACAGGCGGCGGAGGTCCGCTATGTTGACGGTGAAATGGCTTTTGTGTCCGTGGGACGTCGCAGCCTCTGACAGCCGTGAGAGTGGAGGGGGGACGCAGGCAGATCAACGACCGCCCGCCGCGGCCGCCAAGGTGACAGCGCCTCTAGCCGCTAGCCTCTCGCTATCCGTCACCAACTCATGACTCCAGCCGGGGAAAGACTCACTCCTAACCTCGCCTCCATAGTCTCGTATCATCCCAGTTTATCGCAGTGACTGCTCCTTCTGCAAGCACTTCCACAGTCATCTTAATAATGGTGGTCGATACTGTGCAGAATTTACTGCCCTGATGAACTTAATTTTGATGTTGCTGTTGTGGTCTTCAGTCCAGAGACTGGTTTGATGCAGCTCTCCATGCCATTCTATCCTGTGCAAGCTTCTTCATCTCCCAATACTTACTGCAACCTACATCCTTCTGAATCTGTTTAATGTATTCATCTCTTGGTTCCCCTCTACGATTTGTACCCTCCACGCTGCCCTCCAATACTAAGCTGGTGATCCCTAGATGCCTTAGATATTCCCTACCAACCGATCCCTTCTTCTCGTCAAGATGCGCCGCAAATTTCTCTTCTCTCCAATTCTATTCAGTACCTCCACATTAGTTATGTGATCTACCCATCTAATCTCCAGCATTCTTCTGTAGCACCACATTTCGAAAGCTTCTATTCGCTTCTTGTCTAAACTATTGATCGTCCACGTATCACTTCCATACATGGCTACAGTCCATACAAATACTTTCAGAAACGACTTCCTGACACTTAGATCTATACTCGATGTTAACAAATTTCTCTTCTTCAGAAACGCTTTCCTTGCCATTGCCAATCTACATTTTATATCTTCTCTACTTCGGTCATCATCAGTTATTTTGCTCCCCAAATAGCAAAACTCCTTTACTACTTTAAGTGTCTCATTTCCTAATCTAATTCCCGGAGCATCACCCGATTTAATTCGACTACAGTCCATTATCCTCGTTTTGCTTTTGTTGGTGTTCATCTTATATCCTCCTTTTAAGACACTGTCCATTCCGTTCAGCTGCTCTACCAGGTCCTTTGCTGTCACTGACAGAATTACAATGTCATCGGCGAGCCTCAAAGTTTTTATTTCTTCTCCATGGATTTTAATTCCTACTCCAAATTTTTCTTTTGTTTCCTTTACTGTTTGTTCTATACACAGATTGAATAACATCGGGGAGAGGCTACAACCCTGTCTCACTCCCTTCCCAACCACTGCTTCCCTTTCATGCCCCTCGACTCTTATAACTGCTATCTGGTTTCTGTACAAATTGTAAATAGCCTTTCGCTCCCTGTTTTTTACCCCTGCCACCTTCAGAATTTGAAAGAGAGTATTCCAGTCTACATTGTCAAAAGCTTTCTTTAAGTGTACAAATGCGAGAAACGTAGCTTTGCCTTTCCTTAATCTATTTTCAAAGATAAGTCGTAGGGTCAGTATTGCCTCACGTGTTCCAACATTTCTACGAAATCCAAACTGATCTTCCCCGAGCTCGGCTTCTACCAGTTTTTCCATTCGTCTGTAAAGAATTCGTGTTAGAATTTTGCAGCCGTGACTTATTAAACTGATAGTTCGGTAATTTTCACATCTGTCAACACCTGCTTTCTTTGGGATTGGAATTATTATATTCTTCTTGATTAATTTTGATATGGATTTAAAACTCACCCAAGATTTTTGTGCTTTTATCGCTGATAACGTGAGTCTCATAAAATTGGCACACCAATTTATGCAAACTATGCTAAACAGTAAGTGTAACTGTTATTACAAGGGGCAGTCAAATGGAAACCGGACACCCGCCAGAATGGGACCATGGAATGGTTCCATTCGAAAGTAATCACCACACGCGTTAACAAATTTATCCCACTGTCACACGACACGATCAATTCCCGTTTCGTAGAACGCGGTCGGCCGCTGACGGATCCACTCTTCCACTTCCTCGTCAGACTGGAACTGACGGCCAAGCATTTCTTTCTTCAATTTGTCGAAGATGGAAAATCACACGGTGAAAGATCGGGGCTATAAGGAGGACGTTGCAGTGTTCCCCATCGAAATCACTGAAGCGTAGTCTGCGTTTGGTTGACAGTGTGGGGCGGGCGTTATCGTGCAACTTACCGGAAATCGTGTGAACAGCTTTCGATTTCCTTGGCGGGGGATGTTTCCACTGCTGGCTTTGCCGTTTGCCATCAGGCTGTAACAGTGGTAGCACCTCCTTCTTCTCCGACTGCAGGGCCCTCTACTCCTCCAGTTCCTCGAGCGTGGAGCCGCAGTCAGTGCGAAGCACTATGATGACACTTTGCAGAAACTACGACGCACCAGAAGGTCAAACCACGCAGGAATGTCGTAGGACGGAAGCATCCTGTTGCACGATAGCGCCGGCCCCAGACCGCCAAGCAGACGAAGGCTACGCTTTAGCGTTTTGTTTGGAAAGCACATCCTCCGTACAGCCTGCATCTTTCACCGTGTGGTTTCTACATCTTTGGCGACCTGAAGAAAGATATGCGCCGTCGTCGGTTTCAGTCGGACGAGGAAGTGCAAGAGTGGATGCGATTGTGGATCCGTCAGCGGGCCGACCGCGTTCTACGAAACAGGAATTATTGATCGTCTCGCCTCCCTATGGGATAAAAATGTCTTAAAGCGTCTGGTGATTATGTAGTGTTAGCAGTTAGCCAACACTACGAACACTACCTGAGTGAGGAAGCCGATATGCACGCGTTAACCCACGCAGGCTAGAGATAGGTCTGAAACAGGATACGTAATGAATGCTATAAAGAAAAGTACGTAGCTTCTGGAATACTTAACTTTAATCCATCATTTGTATACATCGTTCTTGATGAGACATGCTTCATACGATAACTATCAATTGCTATGGCGCCTTGCTAGGTCGTAGCCATTGACTTAGCTGAAGGCTATTCTAACTATCTTCTCTGCAAATAAACGAGGCTTCGTCAGTGTTGCATCGCTAGCTAAGTCGTCCGTACAACTGGGGCGAGTGCTAGTAAGTCTCTCGAGACCTGCCGTGTGGTGGCGCTCGGTCTGCGATCACTGACAGTAGTGACACGCGGGTCCGACATGTACTAATGGACCGCGGCCGATTTAAAGCTACCACCTAGCAAGTGTGGTGTCTGGCGGTGACACCACAGATTACTTTTGAATGGAGCCATTCCATGGTCCCACTGTGGCGGCTATTCGATTTCCATTTGACTGCCCCTCATAGATTAATTGAGGTCTAATGACAACTTTTAACTTAAGGCCCTAAAAGTGCATCTACTACGACATGTTGCGATATATGCAGGTAAATGGTTAGCTGCTAATATACTGTCAGACCGTAAGCGTACGAAATGTAAATGTAATTCACTCACGATTGATGTGGCTTACAAAACATGCATCCGAGCTGTTTCTGACAGAGTCATCAGTCTAGGACACTTAACAGATGAAATTAAGAGCGGAGGTAGAGGTTCGTTTAGTCAGATGTAGAGAATGGCCATCAAATTCCAATTTGAGACGCTAAAAGAGGCGCTTTTTACACCACCGAAAGGTATATACTGTTAAAATTCCGAGTCCTTAAGTTCTATGAAGAGTTAGGCAACAAATTACCTCCTCATACTTAGAGTTACCGACCGTCGTACGGGCTGTGCACCACTCTTATAAGGCATAGAAAACGCGGGACATGGTAGTGAAACGTGAAGTATCTTCAAGCGACACCATGTGGTGCGCGTAGATGTATATTTAGATGTAGCTTCAGAAGACACCGCTGTTTTCTTTAACAGCTATTACACATGACGTCATGGAATCAAAGACGTGTGTTGTAGATACTGGGGATCTGCCTGTCACATTACTTAAATCGTAGTGTACCGTGTTTGCTACTGACGGAAACTGTGTAATGACCAATACTATCAGATTAACTACTTATACTTTATTTCGTAATATCGGAACAGGAGTGGGTTTAGTGGGAATGATGAGGGTAAGCTGACTGCATACATAGCACCCCTTAAGCTAAAATTTCCCCTAGGATAACACCAATCAGCTGGTACCTTACGAAATCAGTTATGTTTGGTACGAGCCTGGTCGGAACCGCACTGCTGCTACGGTCGCAGGTTCGAATCCTGCCTCAGGCATGGATGTGTGTGATGTCCTTAGGTTAGTTTGGTTTAAGTAGTTTAAAGTCTAGGGGACTGATGACCTCAGATGTTAAGCCCCACAGTCCTTAGAGCCATTTGAACCATTTTTGAATCTAAAATTAATATGCACATAAATTTCCGCTCCACAGTTTGCAGTGATAAAATCATCTCACAAAAAGTCATTTCTGTCTCAGTTTCAGACCTGAGAACAAAAATTCCTTGGATAGTCGATTCCGGTCAGATGCATGATTAACAAATTTCCGTCCGCAGCTCGTGGTCGTGCGGTAGCGTTCTCGCTTCCCACGCCCGGGTTCCCGGGTTCGATTCCCGGCGGGGTCAGGGATTTTCTCTGCCTCGTGATGACTGGGTGTTGTGTGATGTCCTTAGGTTAGTTAGGTTTAAGTAGTTCTAAGTTCTAGGGGACTGATGACCATAGATGTTAAGTCCCATAGTGCTCAGAGCCATTTGAACCATTTTTGACAAATTTCCAAAAGCGCATTACGTTTTTAGCGAGAGTCTTGCCGCCATTGAACTTTTCAGACTAACTAGTGGCAGCTGGAATGGCGAGTTTGGATCATTCCAAGACGTTTCTCTTTTTCGACTACCAGTTCCACACCTCCCGACCTCAGACAAATCTAAGGCGGTACTGGGAATCGAATCTAGGTCCTTCCGCAACGAAGACAATGACTTAACCATTCACCTACAGAGATGGCCGATTTTATTCCGTATGTAAAAACATGATAAAGTACTCTCTCTCTCTCTCTCTCTCTCTCTCTCTCTCTCTGTGGGTGTGTGTTTGTGTGTGTGTGTGTGTGTGTGTGCAATGCACACTTTACTCAGGTAACAACATTGTAATATGAATGGAAGGCTGCAAGTAAACATGATTACAGTCTTTTTTCCCCTGTGTAACAATTATTGATGTGCTTTAGATCTGACGTTACACAGACACACACACACACACACACACACACACACACACACACACACACACACACACAAAGAACCAGACCCTACTGGAGGGGAGAGTGTTATTGCGACTTTTCATGTATGATATCATACAAAAAAGAAAGAAAATAAGGTAGATTTCGTCTCCATATTTTCCTTAAGATAGTCAGTCCTATTACTTTAAAAAAGATTGTGGAGAAGATATTGATTATTTGAAAAAAAGATTTTTTTTTAAAGAAAGCCTGTACAATCATTCTAATATCACCACAGTAGCAGACTGGAGCACATGTATATGCAGTCATCTCCATGATGAGACGGGAAACATCCTCCTGCATACTCTCTGTTTAGTGTAGTTTGCACATCCAATTTCGTCATTAGCAGAGAATGACGTAGCCGTCAGTGGTCTCTCACGCAAGAATTGTATGTGTTCAAATGTGTGTGAAATCTTATGGGACTTAACTGCTAAGGTCATCAGTCCCTACGCTTACACACTACTTAACTTAAATTATCCTAAGGATAAACACACACACCCATGCCCGAGAGAGGACTCGAACCTCCGCCGGGACCAGCCACACAGTACATGACTGCAGTGCCCTAGACCGCTCGGCTAATCCCGCGCGGCAATTGTATGTATCGGTGGGTTTTATATCAAGGACACTTTTCTGATGGAATGCAGTAATGCATATCTTTGGCCTCGGACCCTTTTTTTTATATTACACAAGAAATATGTATGTGCATGCAATTTTGTTATTAGAAGTTAGGTGCTGGACGTTACGCATTATGTGTTAGCGTCAGGCGTTAGTGAATCTTTAATAGTATTCTGACACCCACCAGATGATGTCACTTACTGTAGGGTAGAAAACTGTATACTAAAATGATCTTGCCCGGTAAAATGGAAATGAGCGTATGGCGTCAGTGGCCGGGACTTCCCAGGCGAGAAGTTCGGCCACCAAGTGTAAGTCTTCTTGAGTGCGACGCCTCATTGGGTGACTTGCACGTCGACAATACGGATGAAATGATGATGAGGACAGCACAACACCCAGTCCTTGACGGGAGAAAATCTCCCGCCGCAGCCGGAAATCGAACCCGGGCTCCCGTGCGTGGCATTCCAATGCGCTAACCATTCAGCTAATGGGGCGGACATCTTGCCTGGTGGTATAATGTGTTGTGTGTTAGCCATTAAGCATTATGTGTTACTGAGTCTTGAATAGTATTCTAACACCAGATGAGTGTCAGTTACTGGAAGAAGAAAACTGTGTATTATAATGTAGTTATGTGGAGGAGTTATACTTTAGCCACTAGGCTATATTTAAAATTGTAGGAGGACAGAGCATAGGTTATACAGTCTTTCCTCAGTCGTGATTGGTAGGTGTACTTCTACAATAGCCATTTTTGGCGTGTTCTTATTACTACAGAATGATGGTAGTGAAGGTCGTGATCAATGATGATCAGTGATCAGTGATGGTCATTTATCAATTACAGTCAGGAATAAGCTGTGTTCATAATCAATGATGGTTATTGGCTAGTGATCACTGATTGTCAGTGATCAATGGTGGTTATTGGTTAGTGATCACTGATTGTCAGTGATCAATGATGGTCAGTGACCAAAATGGTCAGTGATCAGCAATGGTCAGTGATCAGTGGAAGTCTGTGATCAGTGACAGTCAGTGATCAGTGATGCTCAGTGATCATGATGGTTGGTGATCGATCACATGTGGTCAGTAAACACTGACGGTCTGTGATCAATAATGGTCTGTGACCACTGATGCTCAGTGATCAATGATGGTCAGTGATCAATGTTGGTCAGTGATTAAGGACGATAAGTGATCAGTGATGGTCAGTAAGCAATACGCGTTATGCATCATGTATTAGACATTTAGCGTTTACTATTTTGTGCTTACCATTTAGCGTTTCCGTTTGTCGTTTAGCATTTGTCGTTTGCTGTTAAGCGTTTACTGTTTATCGTTGGGCTTTTAGCCTTTACGATTAAACATTCAACTTATACCGTTTAATGTTTAGCGTTTAGTAGGGGGGATGTGGGGTATAAAACACACAATTGGTCTTTTTCCATCACATGGATTTTTAATACTGCACTGGAAAGAGGAGGGGAGTGGGATAGCAATGTACACAATTTTTCTGTACATAAATATTGTAACTTGACGCAATTTTTATATAGAAAATAATGAATATCTTTGACTTTTAAGGAAATAATGGGACTTTCAAGATGAATATTTTTTACTTTAAAGGGAATAACTTTCAAGTGTAGGTTAAGTAGCTTGTACTACGTATTTGTTGCCATGTTCACACATCATTTAAATGCTATGTTCTGACAGGTTGGAAAGAAGAGGGAGAGGGGCTATAAGCACGTAATTGGTCTCTTTCCATCATCTCTTTCATTTTTAATACTGTACTGTGATCTGCTGGAGATAATGAGGAAGAAAGGTATATGACTTGATGTGTGTAAAATAATGTAATCTGACACCATTTTAATGTACTCTGACTGATTGGAAAGTGGAGGACGGAGGGGAAGTGCACATCAAAAGTAATGTAATTTGACATCATTTTCACAAATCATTTCAATGCCACTAACTGATTAGTTTTGGATAGGGTGGAGAGGTGGCATGAGATATAAAGGACAAATGGTTTGTTTCAGTCACATTGGATGTTTAACACTGTGCTATGATTGGCTGAAAATAAGGAGGACTGTGCTGTGACTGGCTGGAGATATGGGATGGAGAGGTGTTTCTTAATTTTCCACTCATGCAGTCCGACTATTTGCGCCATCAGATGTTTCTATTACTGTGTTATAATTGTCTGGATATAAGGAGGGATTAGTGGCAAGGGGGAAAGGGAAAGATGGCGTGTCTTGCCACTGGTAAGGATGATGACTTCACTGGTACAGTGAGGATGCCACTTATGACATCACTGACAAGGATGCTATGTTGCTCGGTCAGTGACCTAGCTCACAAGATGTCATAAATCTAAACAAAGTGTTTCAGGTTGCCCAAACCACTACTACAGTCAGTAGCAGGGGAGGAGATTTGTCGGCTTCACTTTATTGGGAGAATTTTATGAAAGTGTATCTTATCCATAAAGGATACCGCATATGGATGACTGGTGTGACCCATTCCTGCGTACTCCTTGAGTGTTTATCATCCTGACAAGGACAGATTATAGGAAAATATTGAATGAATTCAGAGGCGTGATCAGCTCACGAGTATTATGGAGATGCTTCGTGAAGTTGAATGGAAATCTCTGGAGGGAAGACGACGTTGTTTTAACGACACACTGAGAAAATGTAAGGAACGGGCATCTGTGATTGACTGCAGAACGGTTCTACTGCCGCCAACGTACGTTTCGCATAACGACAGGGAATAAAAGACAAGTTAGGCATCGTACGGAAGCGTATAGACAGTGATATGTACGCGTGGTGTCTGTTCTTTCGGACATGTCTAAAAGAACAGACACCACGCGAGATCTGCAGCTGTGACACATGTTATGCACCACGCATTCATATAATCGATTCGCTTCAATGGGCAATGTATCCACAACCTTCTCAGCAGATGCACATCTACCTCCGACCTCCAGTGGGAATCTAACAATTAGGTGGCATGGATGACTTGGGCGTGGACTGCGGATAGCTGACATTACATGGGAATGTGAGACGCAGTGGAGCGTGGCGAGGTAGTCCACGCTGTACGATAAACACTGTATCCAGGTGGCGCAGTGGTTAATACAACAACCCAGAAAGTAGGAGATCGCAGTCTCGAGTCCCAGTCTGGCACATATTTTCATTCGTCACCACTGATTCCGCATTAAGCCCCAATGTAGGCGATATCATTAGTTCTTTTCCTTTCCTTTCTTCCTCCCTCCAGCTTAAATTTACGTAATATAGACAGATGTTTCCCCCTCGCCCCATTTGCGTGTGGAACAGGAAAGGAAATGACCGGTAGTGGTGCAAGGTACCCTCCAACATGTACCATATGGTGGCTTGCGCAGTATGTATGTAGATGTATAAATAGATGTAGAATGTTGTCGGATTTAATTTGCTACACGCTTAGGTCATCCACAAAAAAATGCTGTAGTACATAAGAGGATTAACGTTTTTTTAATTTTCTCTAACTTCATAGCACATTTTAGAACGAGATTGATTACCGTTTTTTAGGGTATCCAGAAATTCGGGGTTCAATGCCCCGTTCTCGCTATTTCGCCTCGAATTATTTGTATATCTGAGAAATGCCTAGATACACCTTTTTTTTTGGGGGGGGGGGGGGTCGACGTCGAACTGTAGGTCCATCTATAATTTGTTGGATAAGTTAGTTCATATGTTCGAGGAAGATAAGGACCCAGTGCATCAAATAAGACTTAGGAATAATAAAGCACTGCAGTCAACCAAACTGCCTTTCATACTGAGGAAATAAGCACACTGGATAACACTCACCCCTTTAGAAGTACAGACTGATCGGGAATCCCCTGTGTTATGTAGAACTGGTACAAGCCAGCCGTTTGGCGCTTTACAGATGACGCAAGTCATGGCAGTCAAGTGGTGCGAATGTGACAGTCGGTTGCATGGAATCAGTGCAGTAAGACGGATCCACATGGAGGCGTGACAGAATTGCAGAAAGCAGCTATCTTATTTAGACGTCCCCATGACCACACCGTGAATGACGTTGTCCGGTTTGTTGGTGTATCACCGCCGACCGTCTAACGTGTCTACAGGGAATAATGTGCCACTGAAATTCATGTAACACGGCGTAACAAGTGTGGCTGTTTAAAGGACCTTCTCGACAAGGACCGGAGACACTGTGTCACGCCGTATCAATGATAATAGGTTTCAGGACGGATAGGAATTTGTGCTGTCATTGAAAGTGGGGCCATCTCGATCGGTTTCCTAGCAAAAACTCCGAAGGGAACCGCAGACAATGGACATTTAGAGTCGGGCACCTCGGAAAAGGCCTTTGTTCACAACGGTACGTGACGTTGCACCTCTCCAGCAGGTGAGACAATACAGGAACTGAACGTTAACTGAGTGGAAGCGTGTTGTATGGTCCAAAGAACTGCAGATTTGGCTCTTTTGAAATGATGCTGGGCATCGAGGATCCTTGACGGAGCAACGACGCCTTTAACCTGTTTAGAGGACGTGGTTCAGGCCGGAGTTGGTTCTATGATGTTTTGGTCTTCTTCATATCATTTATTCAGATTACCAGATTGTATGTTTCAGTATTCTCGGTTAGTTATTTAGTTAGTTAGTTCCGTGTTCCATGGATTATTTGAACGATTATCTTATCGAAATGACCTGGAGTGAGTCAATTTACAGGATACCTATACATGATTAGTGTTAACATTAATGGACACGTTATTTTTCAGTCCCCCTCATGCAATTAAAATGGTTCAAATGGCTCTGAGCACTATGGGACTAACTAACCTAAGGACAGCACACAACACCCAGTCATCACGAGGCAGAGAAAATCCCTGACCCCGCCGGGAATCGAACCCGGGAACCCGGGCGTGGGAAGCGCCTCATGCAATTACAGGCTACCAGTTTTTACTTATAAATTAGTCCATGGAATAGAAAGAGCTGTGCAGGTGAAATTATTTTGAGTTGTATAGAAAATTTTCTTAGTTACCTGATAGACATTTTCTGTTATTGGGAAAATGATCAGAGATTTCTGTTGCTGCGAATTGAACTCCTTTCTGATCCAATAACAGCTTTAATAATGAGAAATAAACGTGATTTTTCCCTCTAGTGTTATAGGTATGAACCTCACTGTTAAATTGTGATGAATTATTTATGACTAATTTCTTTGGCGAATATGTGTATTGTGACGGTGCAGTTAAAATGCCCCTACATGGCGCCGTGGGTGAACACCACATAGTCATATTAATGTGACCACCCGACTGAAGACTGAATAACCACCTTTAGCAGCGCAGACCGCCGCGAGACGTGCACAAAGAGAGTAAATGAAGTTCTGGAAGGTATCGACAGGGAAATGGAGCCATACCGAGTCGAGTGCCGTTGCTAGCTCCGCTAGGTTTCTCGTTTCAGCATACATGGCGTGAACTGGCCAGTCGATTGTGTTTGAATCCGGGGAGTATGGTGACCAGGGGGGTACGGTAAACTTATTCTGGTGCTCTTTGTACCACACACGTACACTGTGAGCTGTATGTGACGCTGCATTCTCCTGTTGGTAGATGACATCGTACCGAGAGTATTTGCATACTTGTGATGATCCGCTGTGCCTGTGCCTTCTAGAATGACGACATCACTCAGGGAATGCCACGAAAACATTCGCCAGACCATAAGGTTCCCTCCTCCGACCTGGACCTTCGAACGATTATTGCATGGTGTTTGCTTTCAGACGTTTCACACCGTTCACACCAATGGCTACCTGTCCAATGGGACATAAAACGTGATTCAACTGAAAAGAACACCTGTCGCCACTCAGTGGTCGTCCAGTTGCGGTACTGATGTACGAATTCCAGCCTTTATAGCCGATTAACAGCAGTCAGCATCACTGCATGAACCAGGCGCCTGACGCGGGTGCCCTTAATCAGCAAGATTTGTTGAACAGTCTTTCTAGAACATATAGTGTATTCGAACATTATGAAGTACCTCGAAGAAACCGATTTATTGACATATAGTCAGCACGGATTCAGAAAATGTCGTTCTTGTGAAACACAACTAGCTCTTTATACTCATGACGTAATAAGTGCTACCGACAGGGGATGTGAAATTGATTCCATATTTTTAGATTTCCAGAAGGCTTTCGACACCGTTCCTCACAAGCGTCTTCTAAGCAAACTGCGTGCCTACGGAGTATCGCCTCAGTTGTGCGACTGGATTCGTGATTTCCTGTCAGAAAGGTCACAGTTCCTAGAAATAGGCGGAAAGTCATCGAGTAAATCAGAAGTAATATCCGGCGTTGCCCAAAGATGTTTTATAGGCCCTCTATTGTTCATGATCTGTATAAACGACATAGGAGACAATCTGACCAGCCGTCTTAGATTTTTTGCAGATGATGCTGTCATTTACCGTCTTGTAAAGTCATCAGATGATCAAAACAACTTGCACAATGATTTAGATAATATATCTGTATGGTGCGAAAAGTGGCAATTGACCCTGAATAAAGAAAAGTGCGAAGTTATTCACATGAGTACTAAAAGAAATCAGCTAAATTTCGATTACACGATAAGTCACACAAATCTGAGGGCTGTAAATTCAACTAAATACTTAGGGATTACTATTACAAATAACCTAAACTGGAACGATCACATGGATAATATTGTGGGTAGAGCAAACCATAGACTGCGATTCATTGGCAGAGCACTTAGAAGGCGCAACAGGTCTACCAAAGAGACTGCTTACACCACGTTTGTCCGCCCTATTTTGGGGTATTGCTGTGCGGTGTGGGATCCGCATCAGGTTGGACTGATGGATGACATCGAAAAAGTACAAAGAAGGGCAGCACGTTTTGTATTATCGTGAAATAGGGGATATAGTGTCACAGATATGATACGTGAATTGGAGTGGCAATCATTAAAACAAAGGCATTTTTCGTTGGGACTGGATTTTCTCATGAAATTACAGTCCCCAGTTTTCTCCTCCGATTGCGAAAACATTCTGTTGGCACCTACCTACATAGGGAGAAATGATGTAAATGTAGAGGAGACACTGTCAGTAGCCCCTTGGTACATCTGGGCGGTCAGTTGGTCAACAGTTGCACGTAGTATATTCGCCCGTACACATGTACGTAGCTGTCGTTCAGGTCTGTCATCTATGGCCCTTGGGAAACCACAGTTGCCTCGGATCCTGTTTTGGATAGCTCCATTTTTCCATGTATGGTAACTGTATCCACGCCGGCACACGAACAGCTTAAAACTTAGCCGTTCTGAAAATGTTTCCGCAATTGCCCCAAAAGCCAATAATTACGAACTTTTGGACGCCATATAAATCGTTCCCTTTCCACATTACGGCGACTGCACTGTTATCTGCGTCTTCCCTACACGCTTTATATACCTTTCACTGGTAGTGCTGCTACCTGCAGTCTGTGTGTGGTTATTGCACGTTGACGTCGAACATAGGCGCTGGTTACGTTAATGTGACTGGTCCGTGTGTTATTCTTACTGCTGCAACCCCTTCTTCTATAGATTTATGATATGTCTGCTGTGGACAATCCCATATTCTAAGAGACAACGCCGGCCGCTGTGGCCGAGCGGTTCTAGGAACTTCAGTTCGGAGCCGCGCTGCTGCTACGGTCGCAGTTTCGAATCCTGCCTCGGGCATGGACGTGTGTGATGTCCTTACTTAGTTAGGTTTAAGTTGTTCTAAGTCTATGGGACTGATGACCTCAGATGTAAAGTCCCATAGTGCTTAGAGCCATTTTTGAAGAGACAACCACCATATTCAATGAGCCTAACGCAGCCATTCCTGGTTTGACGGACACTGAAGTGCACTATAACAACTGGAAAGATCCGCTAAATAGCCGGATTTCCATCATACAGACAGTGCCTTGTACAGGGTGTTACAAAAAGGTACGGCCAAACTTTCAGGAAACATTCCTCACACACAAATAAAGAAAAGATGTTATGTGGACATGTGCCCGGAAACGCTTAATTTCCATGTTAGAGCTTATTTTAGTTTTGTCAGTATGTACTGTACTTCCTCGATTCACCGCCATGATTTCATACGGGGTACTCTACCCGTGCTGCTAGAACATGTGCCTTTACAAGTACGACACAACATGTGGTTCATGCACGATGGAGCTCCTGCACATTTCAGTCGAAGTGTTGGTACGCTTCGCAACAAAAGATTCGGTGATCGATGGATTGGTAGAGGCGGACCAATTCCATGGCCTCCACACTCTCCTTGACTTTCATTAATGGGGGATTTGAAAGCTCTTGTCTACGCAACCCCGGTACCAAATGTAGAGACTCTTCATGCTCGTATTGTGGACAGCTGTGATACAATACGCCATTCTCCAGGGCTGCATCAGCGCATCAGGGATTCCATGCGACGGAGGGTGGGTGCATGTATCCTCGCTAACGGAGGACATTTTGAACATTTCCTGTAACAAAGTGTTTGAAGTCACGCTGGTACGTTCTGTTGCTGTGTGTTTCCATTCCATGATTAATGTGATTTGAAGAGAAGTAATAAAATGAGCTCTAACATGGAAAGTAAGCGTTTTCGGACACATGTCCACATAACATATTTTCTTTCTTTGTGTGTGAGGAATGTTTCCTGAAAGTTTGGCCGTACCTTTTTGTAACACCCTGTATACTTTGGAATAGCTGGTGAAATGTAGCAATCAATACCGCACAATTTGGTAGCTTCACGTCCCTAATCGTGAGTGTCTTCAGTTGGATATGGCATACCTGAGGAAAGTTTGATGTGGGATGACTGAATGTTTGTCTGCTGGTGTGTGTGTGTGTGTGTGTGTGTGTGTGTGTGTGTGTGTGTGTGTGCGTGTGTTATATGAGGGGAGCTCAAAAAGTTTACGTTTGGGGTGTTGCTGTAGCGCATATGCAACGTAGCGCGACTCAGTTGCGGGTGTAAAAGCACCGACATGTGTCAAGGGCTTAGTGACGCATTCGAGTCTTTCTGACGCGTGTGCGGTAAATGCAGCAACGTGAACTATGGCGACTTTATTACCAAATGCGTCCAAACAGGACCAACGTGTTGTTGTTCGTTTCTTGCCAGCCGAAGAGCAAATACCGGCAGTCATCCATCGGAAAATGAAGACTGTGTTTGGAACAGCTTGTCTGTCGAAAACGGCCGTTGTTGAATGGTGTGCCAAGATCATGATAACGCAAGTCCCCATATCGCACATGTCGTAACGCATAAGTTACGCCAGCTCAAGTGGGAGACATTCAAGCACCCGACATACTGACCTGATCTTTCCCTATACTGGCCGGCCGCTGTGGCCGAGGGGTTCTGGGCGCTTCAGTCTGGAATCACGCGGACGCTACGGTCCCAGGTTCGAATCCTGCCTCGGTCATGGATATGTGTGATGTCCTTAGGTTAGTTAGGTTTAAGTAGTTCTAGTTCCAGGGGACTGATGACCTCAGGATGTTAAGTCCTATAGTGCTCAGAGCCGTTTGATCCATTTGAACCATTTCCCCATACTATTGTCATGCCTTCGGTCCCTTATAAAATGCCTTGAATGGTCCACGATTCCTGTCGGAAGAGATTCCAGTTGTAAGTAGGCTGTTTAGGTTTTCTTATTCGTAACGCCACGTAGCGCTCTGTATGAAAATCACTGGCTGTACTGTGTGCAGTCTGTGGTTGGTTTGCATTGTTGTTGGCTATTGTAGTGTTGGGCAGCTGGATGTTAACAGCGCGTAGCGTTGCGCAGTTGGAGATGAGCCGCCAGCAGTGGTGGATGTGGGGAGAGAGATGGCGGAGTTTTGAAATTTGTAAGACTGGATGTCATGAACTGCTATATATATTATGACTTTTGATGACTATTAAGGTAAATACATTGTTTGTTCTCTATTAAAATCTTTCATTTGCTAACCATGCCTATCAGTAGTTAGTGCCTTCCGTAGTTTGAATCCTTTATTTAGCTGGCAGTAGTGGCGCTTGCTGTATTGCAGTAGTTCGAGTAACGAAGATTTTTGTGAGGTAAGTGATTTGTGAAAGGTATAGGTTAATGTTAGTCAGGGCCATTTTTTTGCAGGGATTTTTGAAAGTCAGATTGCGTTGCGCTAAAAAAATATTGTGTGTCAGTTTAAACACAGTCATGTATAATTTTTCAAAAGGGGACGTTTCACAGTCGTAGCTACGGACATCCTTCGCGCAAAAAACACGGTTTTTTACCAAACGGAAATCGTCAACCTACTACGTCGGTAGGATGATTGCCTCAACGCACACGGTGATTTTGCCTCATTGGCATACCGATTCTGGACTGTACTTCCTTCTAACGGGAATTTTTTGATAGCCTCTTATAGTTTAGTACAGCTATGAATACCGCATTTTCTAAATGGTTCATGTGGCTCTGAGCACTAAGGGACTTAACTTCTCAGGTCATCAGTCCACTAGAACTTAGATTTACTTAAACCTAACTAACCTAAGGACATCACACACATCCATGCCCGAAGCAGGATTCGAACCTGCGACCGTAGCGGTCACGCGGTTCCAGACTGAAGCGCCTAGAACCGCTCGGCTACCCCGGCCGGCAGCGTTTTCTAATACACTAACACATTTGTCACTGCAGTTATTCTATACAGACTCCTTAACAGTTAGTGTCATGTTCTAAAATCAATGTGTAACATAACGCTTTCCGTAGTACTTTCGAGTGCGCTATTGCCCAATATTGTTAATAGACATTAAAGCTGGAGTCATTTCAATATACAGGCTATATTATTTCTCACACTACCGTATTTGTCCACTTCCTTCAGTACAAAGTTAGAGATATATTCCAACACATCTAGTATTCTGCTGCTGGCCCCGAGACCAACGTAACATTGTCACTTAATTGCTGGCCATCCCTTTCTCTTATTCACATTTGTTTTCACCAAGTTGACTGTAGAGAAACGTAAGAAGACAGAGAAATAGCGCAAACTATCGCGCACTTTCAGAGCCATTTTTCTACCCTCGAGGAAGAATTGTAAAATATATGACATATGTTAAGGCGGATGCCGCTAACGAGTACTGAACGACACTCACTGAGGAGAACTGGTGCACTAGCTCTCAGCAAACCTCTACAGGTACTTCATTTATAAACATCTTTCGTTTTAGCATGGTGGAGACGTAAAGAAAATTTTTTCATTTGATTGTAAAGGACTCGTTGGGTGGCGAAACGATGTTTGTCTATAGCTTCTACTGTAACTGCACAATGCTAACTGGCATGTCACGTGGTACGGCAAGATGATCGGTCTTCTTGATCACTGAGTGTGCATTGGCTTTGCAGCGTTGTGTGCATGTGGTCGAAGTTGTGCGGCTGTACGCTCAGTATTTACAAATTCTGATATTATAGATTTCGAATCCTGCCTCGGTCATGGATGTGTGTGATGTCCTTAGGTTAGTTCGGTTTAAGTAGCTCTAGTTCCAGGGGACTGATGACCTCTGCAGTCTGGAACCGCGCGACTGTTACGGTCGCAGGTTCGAATCCTGCCTCGGGCATGGATGTGTGTCATGTCCTTAGGTTAGTTAGGTTTAAGTAAATCTAAGTTATAGGGGACTGATGACCTCAGATGTTAAGTCCCATAGTGCTCAGAGCCATTTGAACAATTTTTGAGACTTAACAAACACGTTATTCACTTGCGACACAATATAATATAACCAAGCGGAGTAATATTGTTAACAGAGAAAGATATGGGCGAGGCTACCTCATACTAACCCATTAATCTGTGTATTTCTCATACTGAAGGCACCACAAACTATAATGAAAGATGAAGCTCCATCGTATTACAGCTACAGTGTTTCTGCGTTAGTACACAACGCAGAATCTATGAAAATAAGTAGCACACATGCAGAAAAATACCTTACGTTGATGGTTAGAGTATTCTGTAAGTAATTAGGACACCAAATATACTCTGAAAAAAGTTGACGCCACCAATGCCAGACGTCGGCACCACACAACACCCATACCCTGTGTTTTTTAATATAAATACTGTATTATGAAGAGAGCGTAATTTCCAGTTTTGGGAGAACTTGATAAACTTTCACTGAGGCCTTCACAAATATAGGAAGATTACAAAGTAAATTAACTAGTAAAATTTATTCCAGCCAATTGTGGCGCAGTAGTACAGCAACCTTCCATTGGGATTAATGTTAAAAGACAGTCCACCGTTACAGAATGCTTTTTATTGGTTCAGAAAACGCCCGGGTAGATCAATATCAAGTTATCTGGAAGAATAATGGAAAATGAACCATCTGGTCCCGGCGGAGGTTCGAGTCCTCCCTCGGGCATGGGTGTGTGTGTTTGTCTTTAGGATAATTTAGGTTAAGCAGTGGGTAAGCTTAGGGACTGATGACCTTAGCAGTTAAGTCTCATAAGATTTCACACACATTTGAACATTTTTTGGAAAATGAACACAATAAATAACTGGGCGTGGTCGTAGTCTGAGCTACTACACTCAATAGCGAAAAACCAAAAACTTTAATATGTAATACGTAAAAGATAGGAAAGTACGTAAAAGATAGTATAATTACTGTCAAAAAGGATACGTCAAATACGCCTCAAATACTCAGCAAACGAACGTGGAAAACACCGTAAGAGATGGTACAAAAACAGACAAGAATAAACCTGCAGAAGAGTACTTAAAAAATGTAACCGTCAGCTTACAACGGGCGATGTGAGCCATCAGTCATACCAGCACAGTGTAAGATCGCGATCGTTAACAGTAACATGGCTCCGGAACAAAGTTCTGCAGGCCCACCCGCGCTTAAGTTTATAGCCGGCTGTGGTGGCCGAGCGGTTCTAGGCGCTCCAGTCCGGAACCGCGCGACTGCTACGGTCGTTACAGTAGACAGAAATTCTCATAAACACGTTAAAAAGGGTACAAATTTTGTAAATATTGTTACACAGTCCTGTCCAATACTCTAATACCAGAGACATGGCTCTGTTATCGTTTTAGTCATTCTGCATTATTGACAAGCGTTCCCGCTAACGTACCTAGTAAGTCGCGACCCGGTGCATAATCTCGCTAAATTTTTAATTAGGAAAGTTGCTGTTTGGGTGTTGTATAGTATAGTTCTTTTTACTTTACCTTCTTATTGACTGGCAGCTTCCCGACTCATTTTATTGTATTATGCACCTCTGCCACATTTCTTCTTCCTGTTTCTAAACCTTATCTATTTCATTGTACTACGTTCGCATATTTGTACCCCACGTCAGTGGTACTGGACAGGATTCTGTAATAATATTTATACGATTTGTTTCCTATTTAACGTATTCGTGGCTCGCTTATGAGAATTTCTTTTCCTCTACCATTTAGTTTTTCATTGACAGCATTGTAACCGCATTTGGAGTCACTTAGTGATGGTTATATTTAACAGCGCCATCAGTCTTTTCTGATTCCATCAATACTGTTTGTACATACTGCGTGGGCGTCGATGGGCCTAGGGCACTTTGTTCCGGGGGCCATGTCTACGGTTTATGAGCGTGCTCTCATTCCGCGCTGTTGTAGTGCGCGCAAAATACCGTGGCCGCTAGATGCGCAGTCGGTTGGGAGAAACGCTTAGCGTTGGAGGGTTGGTGCCGTCTAATCTGAAGCCTATACCCACATTTTTTGTAAATATTAAGCGGGGCTCCTCCACTCCACGATCACACTTGCATGGTGACCATTCAAAACTATCTACTATTACCTCTGCTTTCGTTGGTATCTAAAAATAAGTCCGTCGAAAATGCAACGATTTATTTTCGCCTGGCTTGTTAACCATTCGTAACTTTCACAGAAGCGTCATGAGTGGCGCAGTGCACGGCCCCTCCCGTCGCAGGTTCGAGTCCTCCCTCAGGCATGGGTGTGTGTGTTGTTGTCAGCATAAGTTAGTTTAACTAGTGTGTAAGTCTAGGGACCTATGACCTCAGCAGTTTGGTCCCTTAAGTATTCACACATTGAATATTGAAGTAGCGAATTTGGAGTAAAACGTAACATTTCTTTGGCTGTCATGTCAAAATTTGCTTCTTTTGCGAAAACACAACGGAGTTTACATTGTCACACCTCACTACCATGTTCTGCAGACACAATTGTGAGAGAATTCTGAAACAGTGGTTTAATAAGTTTAATAAGTGAGGAACTGAGGAAAAGTAAAGTCAGCAGGTTATGAAAAAGCACATCTTCCATACAAAACAGTGTAATGTCTTCACATATGTTGTCCCAAAACCGATAGCATTTCTAGTTTCACCAGCTGTCAGTGTCCCTTCAAAATTACATTCTTTCACCAGCGAAGTCTGTAGTTATTGGAATAATATGGTAGATAATGAAGTTCTACATAATAATGATATGGTAAAATACTTTCTTCTTTGCGTGCTATTATTTGTCAAAGTCTCATTTCAGTACCTGAAACCGTTTATGAAATATGAGTAGTGTTGTGGATATTTCAATCTGACTTTATCACTGGCACGGCGCTGTCGCAAATGAGTGCTCTACGTCAGATCAATTTTCTCGAGATTAGGGGCCAGAACCGCACAATAACCCTGGTTTCGGTGTGGGGCGGCGGCGGGGTTGGTGGACTGCTGTGGCCTGTTGTGAGGTTGTGAACCACTGATGGCTACGGCGGGGACGAAGTCTCTCCGTCGTTTCTAGGTCCCCAGTTCCATACAGTACAATACAAGGTATAAACTGAAATAAATGGATCATTCTGTAAAGGGTTAAATTCCACTACGTAGCCTCTCTGGCACACCCAGCAAATAAACTTCATCGGACTTCTGATTAATATACACGTAAGTGTAATGCAACGGATTATGACAGCATACTACCGAAACGCCTCGTATTAATAATTTGCAGTGAAAAGTGACTGAAAAAGTGAAAATTGTTTTATAAGTACACTGTTATAAGTACACTCGTTAACCAGCCCCATACAACATGACTAGATTTAAGTGTAACAGAGATCCTCGGTGATCTTAGGTGGAAATCTTTGGAAGAAAGGCGACAGTGTATTCGCGAAACCCTCTTGGACAAATTCATAGAACCAGTATTCGCCTGTGTGACAGTTCTACTGACACTACCATATCACTCTTAGGGATCTTGAGAATAAGATAATAGGGTCCATACAGAACCCTATAGATAGTCCTTTATCTTTCGTACAATCATCGATTTGAATGTGACAGAAAATCGTGAATACTGGTACGAAGTGCTTTCCACCATGCACTGTACTGTATAAATATAGATGAATGCGTACGTGTTCTGGTCTTAAAGCCAAAGCAGTAAGCCAGCGAAGCAGGGCTGGATGAAAAGTGAGCTGAGCGAGACGCCGGCGCAGGGACGCTGGGAACAGGCGGCCAATTCATTACAGCGTTTTTCTGCCGGCCAGTATCAGCCGGCTTCACAGAAAGCTATTCGGCGGCGCTTTGGCTCTCCGCCGCTTGCACCGATACGGGCACACCTCTTCCTGTCCCTGCAGGCCAAATATAGTAACACGTGCATTCATTAGGCTGTGAGGGGTCGTCAATCGGATAGGGAAAACTAAGGAAGGAACATTACAGATAATGTCCAGTCAACGTCGGATTCATTACAGACGGTTCGCTAGCTCAGATGCACAAAAAATATTAAAGGGATACCCCAAGGTCTTGTTTATGGGAGTATCCTTGCATTAGCCGGAAGCTATTTTAGGAAAACCACAGATATTATAAAACAGGATGGCAATATGGAACATACGACTCACGAATAGGATTCCATTATTTTCACATGTTCATTATTTACATACAAAAAGTAAAAAAATAAAAAGAGAATCAAGGCTATTCATTTGCCTTGCTCAGTACAGATCACTGAACACAAAAAATGAACTATCCGCAATGCGTCTGTATCAGACTTTCATTCTTTTCCTGCAGAACCACTGCCTCGTTGTTTTAAGAATATCTCGACAATATCCATATGTAAGGTAGCAGATTTTGCACCTTAATGATGCTAAATCAGTACTAATACACCAAATACAAAGAGATAGTCATTTAACAAAACGAGATAATTGGCCCACCGGAAGGAGAGACTGGACACAGAAAAATGGACACAGAAAAGGAAGTTGTGTGTGTCATGCCAAACTAACGAGATGGCCGCAGAGGCTGGAACACGGACAGACCCCTTTGTCGGCTGGCACTTCAGGCCACCAAAGACGTTCGGAGAGGCTGGGCCATCACTGCTGTATGTCCCCCTGTAATTGGCTAAATAAGTCACTTAAAAGGTCTGAGGGAGGCACCGCGTACTACCTCCTACAGAACCGTACCCAGTAAAGAACTGTAGCGTTCAAATCAAACTTCGGGTTGATTGTTGCTTCAGCCTTTCTTTTATAATTTTGGTAGTACTTACGTGGTGAGACTATGAGGTCATGTAATTATATTGTATGTATACGGTAATTCAAGTCAAGCGCCAATGAGGCACTTCCAGAAAATCATCTACTGCTCGGGTTTGATTAAAGATACCTATAAGTTATGCGTTTTTACCAGTCGCTTGTTCCATGCACAAGAGCACATCATTTATCGCCTATTGGAGTGAAATCCCAGGTTACCCACTAAAGCCGAAAGAGTATGGAAGCGAGTCTGCATATGCGGTAACTGACAGCCTGCAGCGAGACAATGTAGTTGCAGCAGCGGAGTAGAGATGATGCATCGGCAGCAGTGCCAGCTTCTATTTATATACGTGATTTAATTTAGTTTTGGTTATGACGATCTTCTGCGAAAAAGTTAAGTGTCTGTATATTTTGTTGGGCTAACTAGTGTGAGCTGACTTATTCCAAGTGGTTGCGTAAATTTTAGTGCATTTGCATTGAGTGAGCGGACTTTGGATTGTAGTAAATACCAGAAGTATTAAGAAAGGCAGCACCGAGAAAATTCCTTGGTCAATATTAAATTACTTACGGTATAGACGAAAACTGATTAAAATGAATTGGGACTGCGTTTGTTGTGTACTATACCCATTCAAATGATCAATGTCTATAAAGAGCTGTAAAATGTGTTGTCCACTGTTGACAGTCTTCAAGCTGCTTTCCTGGGCTATAGTGTCGCCTAGGATTCCTGATGTCACTGCGCCTTCCGATTCGCATGTCCTGGCCGGTCGATACTTACCTGACGGTGAATAGCGAACATTGTAGGAGTCGCGAATCACTAGACGGAAGGCGAAAATGGCTACTGGCCGCACAGCTGCCCCCTAACGCCTTAAAAACAGGTCTGAGGTATTTCCAGTGTTTTCTGTAAACTGCACCCAGTGAAATTTTCATCCAGAAAAGGTGGAGGGAGGGACAACTAACTCACCCCTCCGCCTCCCCGTCACAGGACCTGCCCCGGCCCACACATCTATATCTACATCTACATCTACACATATACTCCGCAAGTCACTGTATGGCACATGGTGGAGGATACCTTGCACCACTACTAGCCATTTGCTTTCCCGTTCCACTCTCAAATAAAGCGAGGGTAACAAGACTATCTGTATATCTCCGTATGAACCCTAATTTCTCGTATTTGTATCTTCGTATTCCTTATGCGCAATATGTTGGCGACAGTAGAATCGTTCGGCAGTCAGCTTCAAATAACGGTTCTCTAAATTTTCGTAATAGTATTCCTCGAAAAGAATGTCATATTCCCTCCACGGATTCCCATTTGAATTCCCGTAACACGTGTTTTTCGAAGTTACCAGTAACAAATCTAGCAGCCCACCTCTGAATTGCTTCGATGTCTTCCTTTCATCCAACCTGGTACAGACCCCAAACACTCGAGCAGTACTCAAGAACAGGTCGTACCGGCGTCCTATATGCGGTCGCCTTTACAGATGACCCACACTTTCCTAAAATTTTCCCAATAAACGATGTCGGCCATTCGCCTTCCCTGCCACAGTCCTCACATACTCGTTCCATTTCATAAGGCTTGGCAACGTTACGCCCAGATATTTAAAGGACGTGACTGTGTCAAGCAGGACACTAACAATGCTGTATCCGAATATTACGGATTCGTTTTTCTACTCATTCTCATTAAA
Organism: Schistocerca piceifrons; assembly: GCF_021461385.2. Taxonomy (NCBI): domain Eukaryota; kingdom Metazoa; phylum Arthropoda; class Insecta; order Orthoptera; family Acrididae; genus Schistocerca; species Schistocerca piceifrons. The sequence goes on along the minus strand of NC_060149.1, from coordinate 301,362,121 downwards.
TTACATTTTTTCTACATTTAGAGCCAGCTGCCTTTCATAGCCAGCCGGAGTAGCCGAGCGGTTCTAGGCGCTACAGTCTGGAACCGCGCTGCTGCTACGGTCGCAGGTTCGAATCCTGCCTCGGGAATGGATCTGTGTGATGTCCTTAGGTAGGTTAAGTTTAAGTAGTTCTAAGTTCTAGGGGACTGCTGACCTCAGAATTTAAGTCCCATAGTGCTCAGAGCCATTTGAACCATTTTTATCTGCCATTCATAACACGAACTAGAAATTTTGTTTAAGTCATCTTGTATCCTCCTACAGTCTCTCAACATTTTACCGTACACCACAGCATCATCAGCAAACAATCGTAGGTTATTACCCACCCTGCCAGCCATATCATTTATATATACAGAGAGCAGCAGCGGTACTGTCACACTTCCCTGTGGCACTCCTGACGATACCCCTGTCTCTGATGAACACTCGCCATCGAGTACAACATGCTGGGTTCTATAGCTTAAAAAGTCTTAGAGTCACTCACATGTCTGTAAACCTATTCCATACACTCATACCTTCGTTAACAACCTGCAATGCGGCATCGTGACAAACGTTTTTACAGAAATCTGCGGGACGTGCTGATGAAGAGAGCTGGAGATGCTCGAACAATAAATGTAATGCCTAAGTTTTTACAATCGGAAGAGATTATAATTTTTAAAAATTTTCTGTCGAACTCAATAAAATTTTTTTACTTGCGACCATATCTTCAGAAAATACAGTGGAAGACATTAAATCGAATTACAAACACGGATTTTAAAATTAGTATGTATTCTACTGGACAAAACATACTTTAAAATAAAATATGGTTTATACCCGTGGCTCAGCTTATGTTACTGTAATGTGCGTAAGATGCCTTGTCGCTCTGACAGAAAGACCATTTTGCATGTATACGGAGTGAACCAGAACTATACTGGCAAAATTTCTGAAGTTGTCCAGGGATATTTTCCGAGTATTTTGGTATAAGGTAGAGTATTTTGGTATGAGAGAGCCGTACCCCTCGGTGGCTCGTTAAAGAGAATTACATTTTGTTTGATTTATTACCCTTACTCTTTATTACCCTTGCTCTGAAAATATCTGCACGAAAGTGAAAGTGTCGATGGTATGGGCAGTGTGTCTTGTTTGGAAACAAACTTGTTCTGTTAATAACAGTAAAGCCTACTATACTCTTGGTCCTCAAGCTAGCATTCAGTACTGCTCGATCCAATTGCTTTCCGGCAGCTGTAATTGTACGTTAACAGCGATACACAGCAATATGTATAGGTTTACTGATGAAAAATCGGCAGATATGCATGTCGTCTATGGGTTCACGGATTCCAATGGAAAAACGTCACGATGACGATATGGTCAGGTGTTCCCGTAGCGACGGCAACCCCGTAATAACGGTCTGTACATAGGTTCCCATGAATAACCTGATCCTTTCGTGTTATTACGTTTTGGTGATTGCGTATTACAGCCTTTTACACTGTTTTGAACGTATTTTCGCAGATACAAAGATAATTTTGGTAAAAAAGCCTATTAAGTGACAATTACGTTAGGCTTGCACTATAGGCAGAAAGGTGCTACTAGGGTACCGGAGAATGTGGTACGCGCATGTGGGTATGTTAGGATAGAAACACCCTTACACTAATCCGATGAGATACGTTCTGATTTCAAAAAGGGACGAAAATTGTTCTCATTAATTAAAGAAAGTAGCATTCATTATGGTAGATAGGAGAAATAGTGTCGATACAGTACTAGTTAACTCCAGCAACGTCTATGGAAAGATCCCAGCACTAGTCTCGTTTATAAACTGTACCAATGCCCACACCGTCCTAGGGTCAGAAATGTCGCTGAAACCAGGCGTTGACAGCAATGAAATTGTAAACTCAATTGGAATATGTATCGTAAAGATAGACTGAACACTGGTGGCGGAGGCGTGTTTGAAGCCGTAAAAATGCGATTATATCTAGTGAAATTAGTATAGATTCCGAATACGAAATAATTTGTGTAAAGATAAATGTTGAAAGTGCTTCAAACCTGGTCTTAGGATGCTTTTATAGATCACGTGCCTCACACATCGCGTAAATTTTTTGATCATTTCAATTTACAGGGAGACTCAGGTGATTAAGGCGTCCCTTTTTGAAATCAGAACGTATCTCATCGGATTAGTGTAAGGGTGTTTCTATCCTAACATACTCACATGTGCGTACCACATTCTCCGGTACCCTAGTAGCCCCTTTCTGCCTATAGTGCAAGCCATACTAATTTTAAAATCGCGTGAAACTGCTCTAAATCCCTCATCAGAATATTACCTTCACCGGCTAATCAGAGGATATGCTTCTGAAAATAACGTATTAGATCTCCTGTTCACAAATTCCCCCCCATGAACCATGGACCTTGCCGTTGGTAGGGAGGCTTGCGTGCCTCAGCGATACAGATAGCCGCACCGTAGGTACAACCACAACGGAGGGGTATCTGTTGAGAGGCCAGACAAACGTGTGGTTCCTGAAGAGGGGCAGCAGCCTTTTCAGTAGTTGCAAGGGCAACAGTCTGGATGATTGACTGATCTGGCCTTGTAACAATAACCAAAACGGCTTTGCTGTGCTGGTACTGCGAACGGCTGAAAGCAAGGGGAAACTACGGCCGTAATTTTTCCCGAGGGCACGCAGCTTTACTGTATGATTAAATGATGATGGCGTCCTCATGGGTAAAATATTCCGGAGGTAAAATAGTCCCCCATTCGGACCTCCGGGCGGGGACTACTCAAGAGGATGTCGTTATCAGGAGAAAGAAAACTGGCGTTCTACGGATCGGAGCGTGGAATGTGAGATCCCTTAATCGGGCAGGTAGGGTAGAAAATTTAAAAAGGGAAATGGATAGGTTGAGGTTACATATAGTGGGAATTAGTGAAGTTCGGTGGCAGGAGGAACAAGACTTCTGGTCAGGTGACTACAGGGTTATAAACACAAAGTCCAATAGGGGTAATGCAGGAGTAGGTTTAATAATGAATAGGAAAATAGGAATGCGGGTAAGCTACTACAAACAGCATAGTGAAGGCATTATTGTGGCCAAGATAGATACGAAGCACACACCTACTACAGTAGTACAAGTTTATATGCCAACTAGCTCTGCAGATGACGAAGAAATTGAAGAAATGTATGATGAAATAAAAGAAATTATTCAGATTGTGAAGGGAGACGAAAATTTAATAGTCATGGGTGACTGGAATTCGAGTGCAGGAAAACGTAGTAGGTGAATATGGATTGGGGCTAAGAAATGAAAGAGGAAGCCGCCTGATAGAATTTTGCACAGAGCACAACTTAATCATAGCTAACACTTGGTTTAAGAATCATGATAGAAGGTTGTATACATGGAAGAACCCTGGAGATACTAAAAGGTATCCGATAGATTATATAATGGTAAGACAGAGATTTAGGAACCAGGTTTTAAATTGTAAGACGTTTCCAGGGGCAGATGTGGACTCTGACCACAATCTATTGGTTATGACCTGTAGATTAAAACTGAAGAAACTGCAAAAAGGTGGGAATTTAAGGAGATGGGACCTGGATAAACTGAAAGAACCAGAGGTTGTACAGAGTTTCAGGGAGAGCATAAGGGAACAATTAAGGGGAATTGGGGAAAGAAATACAGTAGAAGAAGAATGGGTAGCTCTGAGGGATGAAGTAGTGAAGGCAGCAGACGATCAAGTAGGTAAAAAGAAGAGGGTTAGTAGAAATCCTTGGGTAACAGAAGAAATATTGAATTTAATTGATGAAAGGAGAAAATATAAAAATGCAGTAAATGAAGCAGGCAAAAAGAAATACAAACGTCTCAAAAATGAGATCGACAGGAAGTGCAAAATGGCTAAGCAGGGATGGCTAGAGGACAAATGTAAGGATGTAGAGGCTTATCTCACTAGGGGTAAGATAGATAAAGCCTACAGGAAAATTAAAGAGACCTTTGGAGATAAGAGAACCACATGTATGAACATCAAGAGCTCAGATGGAAACCCAGTTCTAAGCAAAGAAGGGAAAGCAGAAAGGTGGAAGGAGTATATAGAGGGTCTATACAAGGGCGATGCACTTGAGGACAATATTATGGAAATGGAAGAGGATGTAGATGAAGATGGAATGGGAGATACCATACTGCGTGAAGAGTCTGACAGAGCACTGGAGGACCTGAGTCGAAACAAGGCCCCCGGGGTAGACAACATTCCATTGGAACTACTAACGGCCTTGGGAGAGCCAGTCCTGACAAAACTCTACCATCTGGTGAGCAAGATGTATGAAACAGGCGAAATACACTCAGACTTCAAGAAGAATATAATAATTCCAATCCCAAAGAAAGCAGGTGTTGACAGATGTGAAAATTACCGAACAATCAGTTTAATAAGCCACAGCTGCAAAATACTAACACGAATTCTTTACAGACGAATGGAAAAACTAGTAGAAGCCGACCTCGGGGAAGATCAGTTTCGATTCCGTAGAAATACTGGAACACGTGAGGCAATACTAACCTTACGACTTATCTTAGAAGAAAGATTAAAGAAAGGCAAACCTACGTTTCTAGCATTTGTAGACTTAGAGAAAGCTTTTGACAATGTTGACTGGAATACTCTCTTTCAAATTCTAAAGGTGGCAGGGGTAAAATACAGGGAGCGAAAGGCTATTTACAACTTGTACAGAAACCAGATGGCAGTTATAAGAGTTGAGGGACATGAAAGGTAAGCAGTGGTTGGGAAGGGAGTAAGACAGGGTTGTAGCCTCTCCCCGATGTTATTCAATCTGTGTATAGAACAAGCAGTAAAGGAAACAAAAGAAAAATTTGGAGTAGGTATTAAAATCCATGGAGAAGAAATAAAAACTTTGAGGTTCGCCGATGACATTGTAATTCTGGCAGAGACAGCAAAGGACTTGGAAGAGCAGTTGAACGGAATGGATGGTGTCTTGAAGGGAGGATATAAGATGAACATCAACAAAAGCAAAACGAGGATAATGGAATGTAGTCGAGTTAAGTCGGGTGATGCTGAGGGTATTAGATTAGGAAATGAGACACTTAAAATAGTAAAGGAGTTTTGCTATTTGGGGAGCAAAATAACTGATGATGGACGAAGTAGAGAGGATATAAAATGTAGACTGGCAATGGCAAGGAAAGCGTTTCTGAAGAAGAGAAATTTGTTAACATCGAGTATAGATTTAAGTGTCAGGAAGTTATTTCTGGAAGTATTTGTATGGAGTGTAGCCATGTATGGAAGTGAAACATCTACGGTAAATAGTTTGGACAAGAAGAGAATAGAAGCTTTTGAAATGTGGTGCTACAGAAGAATGCTGAAGATTAGATGAGTAGATCACATAACTAATGAGGAAGTATTGAATAGGATTGGGGAGAAGAGAAGTTTGTGGCACAACTTGACCAGAAGAAGGGATCGGTTGGTAGGACATGTTCTGAGGCATCAAGGGATCACCAATTTAGTATTGGAGGGCAGCGTGGAGGGTAAAAATCATAGGGGGAGACCAAGAGATGAATACACTAAGCAGATTCAGAAGGATGTAGGTTGCAGTAGGTACTGGGAGATGAAGAAGCTTGCACAGGATAGAGTAGCATGGAGAGCTGCATCAAACCAGTCTCAGGACTGAAGACCACAACAACAACAACAACAACAACAAAGTAAGGTAGAAAAATATTTCTACTTAGCAAGAGCGATAAAAAAACGGATTCAGATTACCTGAATGGTCAAGATGAAAACTTGATCTCCAGCACCGACAATATTGAGCACCAATGTACGAACTTCAAGAGCATAGTAGAATGAGAGTTAGACCGGTATGTGTTGAGTAAAGTTGTAAGGGATGGGAAGGACCCGCCGTCGTTTGGCGGCTGTGTTAGTGAGCTGCTAGGAAAGCAAAGACAGTTTCACTGCAAGTTTAAACCTATCCAAAACCTCACAGACAAATAAAAACTGAACGAAATCACAATTGGCGTAAGGAGAGCCACGCTTGAAGCGTTCAACGAACTCGAAAGTAAAATTTTCACTGTTTCTCTCAGGAGGATCGGTCTGCAGTTCCAGCTTTAGATCGTCGCACTGATGACAAAATGACAGATATCGAAATAAGTGAGCATGGATTATAGAAGCAATTGAAATCGCTCATCATGGGAAAAGCTACTGGACCAGACGGGATACCAATACGATTCTACATTGATCAGCCAGAACTTTATGACCACCGACCCAATAACCGGTATTTCCACTTTTGGAGTGGATAACAGTTCCGTCGGGTTGTGGCAATGAGGTCTTGGTAGGTCTCCGGAGGTAGTTGCACCACGTCTGCTCACACGTCATCTAATTCCTCCTAAATTCCGAGGAGGTGATCAATGATCTCTGCTCCTATGTTCAGTCACGTCCCACATGTGTTTGATCGGGTTCAGATCTGGCAAGTTGGGCAGCCAGCACACGAATTGGAACTAGCCTTTGTGTTCCTCGAGCCACTCCATCACACTCCTGGCATTGTGACATGGCGCATTATCTTACTGAAAAATGCCACTTCCGTCGGGAAACATGATCGCCATGAACGGGTATACGTAGTCTGCAACCAGTTTTTGGCCACCGTGGTGCCTTGCATGAGCTCCACAGGACCCATGGTTGCTCACGCATAACGGAGCCGTCGCCAGCTTGCCTCCGTAACGCAGTCAGGCATCAAGGACCTGTTCCCCTGGAAGACGACGGATTCGCACCTTCCCATCGGCATGATGAAGAAGGTATAGCCATCCATCAGATCATGCAACGCTCTGCCACAGCGCCAACGTCCAGTGTCGATGGTCATGTGCCCATTTCACTCGCAGTTGCCGATGACGTAGTGTTAACGTTGGGGCAAATGCATGGGTCGTCGACATCGCTAGGAGTGTTCGGTGAAATATGTGTTCAGACACACACGTACTCTGCCCAGTATTAAAGTCTGAAGTTAGTTGCGTCATAGTCGCTGCCTCTCCTGTTTTACCAGTCTGCCAAACCTACGACGACCGACATTTGTAATGCGGGGTGGCCGCCCAGATACAAGACTTCTGGACGTGGTTTCACCTTGGTTTTGTCACGTGTTGAAGACACCACAACACTCCTCGAAACCCGACAAGTCGTGCAGTTTCCGAAATGCTCGTGCTGAGACTCCGGGCCATTATAATCTGCCCTCGGTCAAATAAGACAGGTCACGTGTCTACTTGATTCTACACACGGGCAGCACGCTCACCGATGCTACATACACTGTGCGTGTGTCTGACTAACAGTCATTCCTCAGAAGGTGACACTGCTATCGCCCGGACGGGCTTATATCGATAGTACGTCGGTGTTCGAAATGTTGTGGCTGATTAATATACACAGAGTATGCGAAAGAAATGTCTCCTCTTCCGGCAGCAGAGTTCTGTAGGTTGCTAGAGGAACGAAGCGTTCCTAATGACTGGAAAAAGTGCAGATAATTCCCGTTTTCAAGAAAGGTCGTCAAACATACGCACGAAACTATAAGCCTATAGCTCTGACGTCAGTCTGTTGTAGAATTCTGGAACGTGTCTTACGCTCGCATGCTGTGACAATTCTGGAGACCGAAAATCTCTTCTTTAGAAATCGAAATGGATTCCGAAAACAAAGATCTAGTGAAACGCAGCTCGCTCTGTTTGTCCACGAGATTCAGATTTCAGTAGGTACAGCCTCCCAGATTTATGCCATGTTTCTTGACTTCCGGAAGGCGTTCCAAACAGTGCCGTACTACCCCCTAACGAACTGTATACTACAATACTGGACATTAAAATAGCTACACCACGAAGATGACGTGCTACAGACGCGAAATTTAACCAACAGGAAGAAGATGCTGTGATATGCAAATGATTAGCTTTTCATAGCATTCACACAACGTTGGCGCCCGTGGCGACACTTACAACGCGCTGAAATGAGGAAAGTTTCCAACCGATTTCTCATACACAAACAGCAGTTGACCGCCGTTGCCTGGTGAAACGTTGTTGTGATGCCTCGTGTAAGGAGGAGAAATGCGTACCATTACGTTTCCGACTTTGATAAAGATCGGATTGTAGCGTATCGCGATTGCGGTTTATCGTATCGCGACACTGCTGCTCGCGTTGGTCGAGATCCAATGACTGATAGCAGAATATGGAATCGGTGGGTTCAGGAGGGTAATACTGAACGCCGTGCTGGATCCCAACGGCCTCGTATCACTAGCAGTCGAGATGACAGGCATCATATGTGCATGGTTGTAACGGATCGTGCAGCCACGTCTCGATCCCTGAGTCAACAGATGGGGACGTTTGCGAGACAACAAACATCTGTACGAACAGTTCGACGATGTTTGCAGCAGCATGGACTATCAGCTCGGAGACCATGGCTGCGGTTACCCTTGACGCTGCATCACAGACAGGAGCGCCTGCGGTGATGTACTCAACGACGAACCTGGGTGCACGGATGGCAAAACGTCATTTTTTCGGATGAATCCAGGTTCTGTATACAGCATCATGATGGTCGCACCCGTGTTTGGCCACATCGCTGTGAACGCACATTGGAAGCGTGTATTCGTCATCGCCATACTGGCGTATCACCCGGCGTGATGGTATGGGGTGCCATTGGTAACACGTCTCGGTCACCTCTTCTTCGCATTGACGGCTCTTTGAACAGTGAACGTTATATTCTAGACGTGTTACGACCCGTGGCTCTACCCTTCATTCGATCCCTGCGAAACCCTACATTTCAGCAGGATCATGCATGACGGCATATTGCAGGTCCTGTACGGGCCTTTGTGGATACGGAAAATGTTCGACTGCTGCCCTGACCAGCACATTCTCCAGATCTCTCACCAATTGAAAACGTCTGGTCAATGTTGGCCGAGCAACTGGCTCGTCACAATACGCCAGTCACTAGTGTTGATGAACTGTGGTATCGTGTTGAAGCTGCATGGGCAGCTGTACCTGTACACGCCATCCAAGCTCTGTTTGACTCAATGCCCAGGCGTATCAAGGCCGTTATTACGGCCAGAGGTGGTTGTTCTGGGTACTGATTTCTCAGGATCTGTGCATCCAAATTGCGTGAAAATGTAATCACATGTCAGTTCTAGTATAAAATGTGTGTCCAATGAATACTCGTTTATCATCTGCATTTCTTCTTGGTGTAGCAATTTTAATGGCCAGTAGTGTAGCATGCGGAATATCAGGTCAGCTGTGTCAGTGAATTCATCAGTTTCAAGCAAACAAAGCACAGTACGTCATTCTCAATGTAGAGATATCTTCAGACGTAAAAATAACTTCAAACGTAACCCAAAGGAATGTTATAGGACCATCACCTTTCATAACATACAGGGGGTCTACTTGAGCCACTGTAGGTGGAAAACTATTTACCGTATGGGTACCAAAATTTATAGAAATAATTTTCAGTCTGTGCGCTGCAGGATTTGCGTTGTTAACTTTGTTAATGTCATGACTTTCCGTTAGGCGCCGGGACTGTTGCGACGACGTAGAGCTGAAACACAAGCATCAGTGTGAATTACAGTTACAAACAGTCAACATGGACCTGACAAGGTGGGCACGACTTTACTCGTAAAGTTGTTTTATCAAAACAATAGTAATAATTGTGCCACTCTTTGTCAATATCGACCGATTAAAAGAATACGCAGAGGTTGTCTTTCCGTGGTTGAAGAAAATGATTCGGAACTTCCAATTAACTGACGATTTGGGAATTGTTCCTGGGAGAGACCAACAGCCAGTTACGCCATAAGCTGTTCGAGAAGGTACCGTTGCCATGGCAGAAAATGCTGGATGCAGTGTGCAATCTTCAAGTAGTGGACAAGCTATGTCACGACAGCAGAACATCCCATGGTCCACCGTTCGAAAAATGCTATGAACAGTTGTGAAACGGTATCTCTAGTGTGGTTTCAAGCTATCGTGGATGCAGACGGTCGTCACATTGAGCACCGTTTGTTACCTGGAACGTCAACGTGATATGCCATTAACAAATGTTAATCTCTCATGTGGAAATTAAAATGTGGTTCTTTAAGTGGTTATTCGTTACTTTTCTTCTTCTGTCTTTACAGATGTTTCCGCAAAGTTTCATTGTCTTACGATCACTCGTTTTCATGGTGTATCTCTCAAGTAATGAAAGTGTAATTATAACCATCCAGCACATAAATCACCTAATAGATGACGTCGAAAATTCCATGAGGCTTTTCGCGGATGATACTGCTGTATACAGGGAAGTCGCAACTCTATAAAATTGTAGTGAAATACAGGAACACCTGCAGAGGATCGACGCTTGGTGCATGGATTGGCGATTGACCCTTAACATATACAAATGAAACTTATAGCGCATTAACAGGCACAAAGACTCATTATTGTATGAGTACACGACTGCAGGACGAACACTGTAAGCAGTCACATCCATAGAATATCTAAGAGTATGTGCGTGGATTGTTTTAAGGTGGAATAACCACATAAGAGTAATCGCAGGTAAGGCAGATTGCAGACTGGCAAGTGAGATTCATTAGAGGAATCCTCAGCAAATGTAATTCACCTACAGAAGAGGTGGCTTACTAAACCCTCGTTCGACCAAAACTTTGTAAAATTTCTGCCTGAGTTATAGCCGTGGGAATCGCCGTCTTCCTCGTCGCCGTAGCACTCTATACCATTTCTTAAGAGAGCGAGTTATCATTTTAACTGGAGCGTTCCAATATAAAGTTCAATATGAAGTTAAAAATAGCAAATAAATAGTGTCATAATAAAGAGAAACCTCACATCCTTGTAAGGTGGCAGATCGTAGCACCTTACGTGATATTTATTCAGAAAATAATATGTGACAGATACCACACGGACAGAGATAGCCATTTGACAGAACGATACTAGTATCAACATATCAAGGTTAATACTGGGTACGTAAGATTTTAGAACCGTGCGTATTATCATTGGGAACGTGGTTTGGACGGACACAGGAAAGAGTTGTTTGTGATGACGAACAAGCGGGGTGGTCGGCAGCTGGCCAGTGCTTCACACGGCGGCTGCTTTGTCGTCTGGTTGGCACTTATGACCACAGGGGGTATTGGGGGAGCCAGAGACCTCACAGGTAGAAGAAGAGAGAGAGAGAGAGAGGGCGTACGTGCGGGACAGCGAGAGACTGTTTCCCGCCGTTGCGGCTAACAGGACACAAATACGGCGTGCCCATGAAAGGTGGGAGATCGGCGCGAAATCTTTGAGTCCTGATTGGCCGAAAAGCGTAGGAATACATAGGTTCGTTTGAGCAGTTACCAGACAGCGCCAGACAACACGCCGTACTGCGCATGCGCAGCTACGATGACGTAGGCAGCCCGTGCTTGGTGCTTACTCTGCTCATACGCTTTTCGTCGCATTTCTGGCGGCACCCCTGCGGCATGTTGTTGAGAGGACATACAGAGTTGTACTTACAAGGGGAGGCCGCCAATTGTGAAATTCAGATTCGATTCATACTGCGCATAATAAAAGCTCATGGCCAGAGGTGTAATGTGGCAAAGCACCAAGATGCACTTCTCAGCCGTTGTCGAGAAAATCGACAGTTAAAAGAAACCGTTGCGGTGAAATACTCTCTACGATTAATGATTTTCTACAGCGTCATAGCGCAGCGGTAAGCGCTAAGGTTCCTAATCCGAAGGGCGCCGGATCGAATCTCGCACCATGCAATATATTTTTATTATTAGTTTTTTGCAATTCAAATATATATATATATATATATATATATATATATATATATATATATAAACTATTAATGAATTGCTTATGCATGTTGGTGAAGGCGGATCGCTCTCCAATTGTACCGCCTCCATTTTTCCGTTTGTTTAACAGGGTGTACCAAAGCTGTCCCGTCCGCACTGATTTTCGACGATGTTATAAGTTGCGCTAGGGACCGCATCTACCTTCTTTCGAAGTTAGCAGGCAACTACGCTGTTATGGGGCGGCTCGTTTCGGCCCATTCAACATCTGTCCTTCAAGTGTAACGAGCGAGTAACGGAGTTTATATTTCATACCTGCCACTGCAAGTTTGTGTTCCTGGGGTCTCTATTCTAATTCGAACGTTTGACTTACGCTATACGTATTCGTTTCTACGTCTTCCGTTAACTATACGTGGTTAACATTATGAAGACAATTAATAACATTTGTGAAATACAACTTTGTTTGCGGAAAACATAATGATGTTCGAAGTCGCCAGTTTTTCCACGACAAACGACTTTCAACAACTTATTATATGCATAATTGTTGCAACCGATTGCCGGGAATATATATATATATATATATATATATATATATATATATATATATATACACACATATATATATATATATATATATATATATATATATATATATATATTACAAAAAACAAATACTAAAAAAAAGTTGCATGGAGCGAGATCCGATCCGGCGCCCTTCGGATTACGAACCTGAGCGCTTACCACTGCACCACCACGCTGTAGAAAATTACTCATCGTAGAGAGTATTTCAGCGCAACGGTTTCTTTTAACTGTCGATTTTCTCGACAACGGCTGAGAAGTGCATCTTGGTGCTTTGCCACATTACACCTCTGGCCATGAGCTTTTATTATGGGCAGTATGAATCGAATCTGAATTTCACAATTGGCGGCCTCCCCTTGTTAGAGCAATTGCTTTATCATATCCCACCCAGATAAAGGATGCAAATAAGGAAGCAGTTCTTCGCAATTATCATTTCAAAATTAGACTCCACAGCTCGAAGTACCATAACATTTTGCTATGGAGTGATTTTGACAGATTTTTTCCTTACTCTGCAATATCGTTATGTAGCATTTCCAACAGGTGTACATCTACACAGCACTGCAAATAGCTAGTAGGATGGAATACAAATTTCTTGCAAAAAAAGAAACAGTTCCTTGTGTGTAAATAATTAACAAGGTTGTCTGTGAGGCAAAGAAACTGCGCAGCTGACAGTTTATATTCTACTCTAGGAATAAATATGGAGCCATGTGGGGAGTTAAAACGATAAAACACGGTATGCTGCCAGTCTACAATTTAGCATAGAATGGCATTCTATAAATTTAAGACGTAAATACAAATTAAGAAATAACTTCAGGCCTAGAAGAAGTACTAGACAAATGCCTTGTGATCGAGAAACACTTTCACAGAAGGCAGCTTTGTAAAATTCTGTTACAGCTGTCATTATATTTGAAACAAAATGTTTAGTTCAAAACTACTGACCAAATTTACCTACTTAGTCAGCTTCAAGTAAATGTTTACGTGTGTTCGTACGTATACAGCATTAAGAGATCTTACAGTGTCATAAAAGGAACAGGACATTAGAGACTACTCCAGCAGCATCGGAATTTCATACACCATACTAAAATGCTTCATTCCTCTCTAATTGCACATTTCTATGTCCAGATGCACTCCGAAGTACCTGAAATTCAGCTTTTCATGTGGTTTTCGTGATACCAATTTTCTTGGAGGTCCAGTACTGTATTTTCATGTTTGGTTCTATATTATGGTGTAATGTCATTCGTCCCAGAAAATGAAAATTTGCACTTGAAATTAAACGAAGTTGAAAGTAGCCAATAGTGCGGAATGAAACACTTCGTTTCAAATAAAATAACTGCCTCAGCGGAAAAAAACTAATAGAAGCAAATTTCTCTACAAAACAGACAGAAATAGCTCCATTAAGACATTAATGGTCAATTGCTAATCACGTGGAAATAATATAAAATCAGATAACTGAAACTCCTAACTTATTTTGGTCTTTCATGGTTAGGGGAATGTATATTAATTCACTTGATGACTCCCGGCTACAGAAATATGTTTTGATTTTATTTGACATGGGAGCTGTAAACGAAGAGACCAGCAATATTACGAAGACACGAAACATATACACTGGTCACGTGGTGAAGGACCCCCTTGCCACTATAACTCAGGGTGCTCTGCGCATGCGCGAAACTGGCAGCTTGGGCGCGCCGGAAAAAAATTTCCGAGTAGCATCTGGCTACTTGCTACTACTGCTCGTACAGCAAACAGCCACGCAAGTAGTCAGAAGTGGAAGGAAGGCACTGCTCATACGCGAATTCAGCTCTGAGCATGCGCACGAGCCCGCTGGCAACTGCTCATACGAACACGTGAGAGAAACGGGGAAGTTCGGCGGCAACAAGAACCGCGTGAAAATTCAGAGTCCTGATTGGCCAAAAAAACGCGTATGGATACATGTGCGAGGAAGGACAAAGTTTGGTGGCAACAAGGTTGGGACTCTGGTGTCAGCGGTGGTGCTTGGCGGACGCTGAAGGTCTGCTCCGCAAGAGCTCACAGGGGAAAGGCGACATCACGCTGGGGCCTGGGACGACTGTCGTAATCTACGTGGTGAAGTATGGTAATATTAGAGCAAACATCTGGCAAAGTAGGGCATTATATTGAAACTGCGTACGCGATCCACTAGCTCTTTGTTTGAGCACTCTAATTCTGTGTCCGTCTAGGTGGAACTTCAGTAAAACCACTTGCGTGGCCAGTATTAACCCACGTAAATTAGGGAAAGAGACGATTAGGGATAGAGCCTCCATTGTGTCAATGATAGTATAGTTAGTTTAGGGAATTAATTTGATTGTAATATTTTAGATTAGGAATATTACTCATCCTGTTTTTAATGAATAAATGTAAGACTTAATAACAAACCATAAACAAAGCATTATCATTTCCGTAGGTAGCAAACTACTGATAGAATAAGAATTTTATTAATAAAATAAATTATCATATTAATTCGATGCAAACGACAGGGGGTGTATTCATGGCGTTAAACAGGCCGATAAGTCAGATAGCAGTAATGAACTCAAGAAGTTTCATATTCATCATACCCCCTGCACGTTGCAACCTGACTACTGCTCGGCAGCCTGAGGTCCATAAAGATAGAGGAATAGGGAAGATTCAAAGAAGAGCAGCACTTTTCGTAAGATGGTCATTTAGTAAGTGCGAAGGCGTCATGGAGACTCTCATCCAACTCCCTTGCGGCTGGAGTTCCGAGAGTGTTTGCTCCTAGAACAGTCAACCAACATACTCCCCCCAGTGGGCTCGCCGCTCTTTGGCGGGTTCGTGCTTGGCTACCACAGGGCTCCAGCCTTTGCAGCAACTTTTCCCTTCCGTGCTGCATGTCTATCCTCCTGCTATTCTTTTCTCCTCTCTTGAGGAACATTTTTGGCATGTTTTTGGAAACGTGTTCTGCATTTTCAGTAGTCAATATCAGAACAGTCTCTCCAACGTTTTTCGTTCCTTTTTTTTCTCTTCGTTCCCCTTTTTCTATCTTTCCTCCGTTTGTGGTTCCTCTGTTTCCTCTCCCTTCGTGAGCGCTCCTGAAGGATGACCCACGCGTCTGACGCTTAATAAGTTACTGGGTAACGCGTAATTCCCAGTCCCGAGTCGACAGGTAGGGTTCGCACGTACCCCTGGTACAGGCCAGGCCCTGGGAGGGGTGACTGCCTGAGCTACTACTTTCCCAAATTGCCGATTGGTCCCTCTGTCAGGTGTTTGGGAGGTGTGACTTGAGTTGCGAACAACCACCTAAGGCGGGTGCTCCCCCTTCTGAGGGGAGCCCCCAGTTGGAAGGAGCGCGCCATCGGTGACGATGGCAATCATGGGAGATTTTCTCGCAATGACCCAATCATCTTCTTCACAGTCAACGTCTGCTAAACGTAAGCCGAATGAGGCTACAATTCAAAGACCCTCCCACCTGCACCACTGTTCCTCGTGGTATCACATACTGAAAATGGTCAGCTCTTTGTTGTGATAAATTCATTTACTGTTCAGAAAGGTGTTGTTCCAGTTGCCGGCCCAGTGAAATCCTGCTGTCGTTTACGTAATGGCACTTTCTACATCTACATCTACATGGATACTCTGCACATCACATTTAAGTGCCTGGCAGAGGGTTCATCGAACCACATACACAATTCTCTATTATTCCAATCACGTATAGCGCGCGGAAAAACGAACATCTACATCTTTAAGTGCGAGCTCTGAGTTCCCTTCTTTTATTATGGGTATCGATTCTCCCTACGTAGTTCGGCGTCGACAAAATACTTTCGCATTCGGAGGAGAATGCTGGTGATTGGAATTTCGTGAGAAGATTCCTCCACAACGAGAAACGCCTTTGTTTTAATGATGTCCACTCCAATTCCTGTAACATTTCAATGTTACTCTCTTTCCTATTTCGCGTTAATACAAAACATGCTCCCTTCATTGAACTTTTTCGATGTACTCCGTCAGTCCTATCTGGTAAGCATCCCGACCCACGCAGCAGTATTCTGAAAGAGTACGGACAAGCGTATTGTAGGCAGTCTCTTTAGTAGCTCTATTACATTTTCCAAGCGTCTTGCCAATAGAACACAGTCTTTGGTGAGCCTTCCCTACAACATTTTCTGTGTTCCTTCAAATTTAAGTTGTTCGTGATTATAAGTCCTAGATATTTAGTTGGATTTGCGGCCTTTAGATTTGACTGATTTATCGTGTAACCGAAGTTTAACGGATTCCTTTTAGCACTCGTGTGGATGACCTCACACCTTTCATTATTTAGGGTCAATTACCAACTTTCGCACCATAAAGATACC
Source organism: Schistocerca piceifrons (assembly GCF_021461385.2). Classification (NCBI taxonomy): domain Eukaryota; kingdom Metazoa; phylum Arthropoda; class Insecta; order Orthoptera; family Acrididae; genus Schistocerca; species Schistocerca piceifrons. The sequence continues at coordinate 301,345,503 of NC_060149.1, read as the reverse complement.
TTTTCTAAATCGTTTTCTTTTCTTTTGGAGACTACTTCTGATTCTTAAGCATAACAACTGCTTGGACCTTTGCTCCTCCACAGCTATCCTGTTCATGCCGAGGCCCATCATAAGCTGAATTCTTCCCATGGTGTTATTTACACTATGCTGCTCGATGGTCTGACCGAGGCAGAAATCCAAACATACCTCACTGATCAGGGTGCCATTGCAGTCCAACAGGTAATGGAAAAGGTAGCTGCATCCTTAGTACCTACATTCACCCTTTTCTCATTTTTGGTAGAGTGGTGCTTCTGTCAAAAAGCTAAGCAGGCTATGAAGTTATCACAGTCCGAACATACATCCTGAATCCGATGCGCTGCTACCAGCGTCGATGTTACGACCATACTCGAATGTCCTGTTGACACTCTGCCAAATGTGTAACCTGTGGCAGGGATGCTCACGACGGCGATTGTTCGCCTCCTTCTCCCGCCTGTATCAATTGCAATGGCGAGTGTGCTGCCACCTCCCGAGATTCTCCCGTGTAGCTCAATGAGCGGGCCGTCCAGGAGATCCAGATGAAGGAAAAAGTGCCTTACCCAGTTGCTCGCAAGTTCTTGGCTAGTGGAAAACCCTGCGCTCTAGCATACGGCAATCACAGTACTGTTCTTGGTACATCTCGCTCCACGAAGGACATGGCCACGCAGACATGCGATCTCACATTCGAACTGCGGTTGTAAAATCCTCCAGTGCCATGGTAGCACCCCGTCTGCTCCTGCAGCTATGCAATAAGGGACCAAAATTTCGCGTCACAGGGCAAAGCCACCTGCTGCACAACCGGCAGTTCGGAAAGGACAGAAGGAATACTCTTGCGAGAACTTCTTACATCCCTCCATCTAACAAATCTCTGAGTCTGCTTCTACCAACCGGATAGGCTCCAAGAAATCAAACAAAGGCAAAAGGTCTTCTCCTTCGCCGACTCAGATTCTCTTTGACGGTGTCACCATGTGATATGCTCGCCCGGCCGACCTCCGTGTCGCCGGTGCGCACCATCAACTGTTTTTCAGCCCTGAACTCCACAGACACAACTCACACTAAGCAGGATCTTCCAGCCTCTCGTCCTGCAGCAGTGAGTCTTAGAAGGCTGGCACTAAGCAGCCGCTGACATGACACCCCTTCATTTTTTCCTTCCTCCCCTTTCCTCATCATGACTCTCCTCCAATGGAACGTTTGCACCCTCCGATCCTACAGAGAGGACTTATGGCGGCTCTTGGAATCAGAGCATCCGCTTGTTCTCTGCCTCCAGCAAACAAAATTGCGTCCTCACGACCGCTTTAAGCTCTCGCATTTCTTCCCAGACCACTTTGACCTTCCCCCCAAGGTCAGCTTTCCACCTCATGGGGGAGTCACGCTGCTCATCCGGGATAATGTTCATAGTCAACCTGTGTCCCTGACTTCAAGCGGTTGCATTTTCCTTCTTCACTTCACCTTTTTCCTTAGTACCGTTTACATTCCTCCGTCATTCGGTGTCCCCAAGGCAGACTTCCTACAGCTTATTGGGCAACTCCCTTACCCATTTCTGCTGCTCAGTGACTTTAATGTGCACCATCCCCTTTGGGGTTCTCCCAGCCCTCTCGGCTGACCTTCTCAATCAACTTAATGTCATCTGCTTTAACATGGGAGCACCCACGTTCCTTCCAGACTCCATGCATACCTATTCCTACTACCCAGCTTGCCCATCATTTCGAGTGGTCCGTTCTCTCTGACATGTACTCGAACGACCATTTCCTGTGTGCTATCTCTTTTCTGACTCCTACCTCACCTACGTGCACCCAAAAATGGCAGCTTTCTAAGGCCGACTATGGGCTTTACTCCTCCCTGGCAACCTTCGACGAACAACATTTCCCCAGTTGTGATCTCCGCGTTTTTAACCGTCAACATACGATGGGAAACTGCATTTGTTATAAACAGTTGCGCGTGCACAATGTCGCGTTCTTCGGGATAGCTGAGAAGCTAGTTGGATTTCCTTTAGCAGTTATTTCAACATTTCCTCTTCCTCTACCGCCGTGTGGGCCAACCTCCGACGGCTCTCTGGAATCAAGGTCCATTCCCCAGTTCCCCGCCTGACAGCAGCAGATGATGTCATAGTCGACCCTACTGCTATCTTCAACACCTTGGGCCGCTATTTTGCTAAGATTTCGAGCTCCATCCACTATGACTCTGCCTCCCTCCTTCGAAAACGAGTGGAGAAGGCTCGGGCGATACCTTTCTCTTCTCAGATCGTGAGTGCGAGAATGCTGCCTTTACTATGAGGCAGCTAGATCATGGTCTTTCTTCATCCCGATCCTCCGCTCCAGGGACAGGGGATACTGACATTCAGATGTTGCAGAACCTTTCTCTTCCGATCAAGCACTTTCTCCTTCATATGTACAATCGCATCTGGGCAGAGGGCACGTTTCACAGATGCTAGCGTGAAGTTAGTTATCGCCCCATTTCTCTTACCAGTCTTGTTTGCAAGGTGATGGGATGTGTGATTCGTACCCAGTTGGTATTGTGGCTCGTGTCTCGCAATTTACTGACCAATGCGCAATTTCTAAAGCGCCGTTCTGCAGATGATCACCTCGTCACTTTGTCAACCCATGTCATGAATGGTTTTATGCGGAAATACCAGTCTGTGGTCGTGTTTTTCGGTTTGAAGAAAGTCTGCAACACCTGCTGGAGGACTGGTATCCTCCTTACTGTCTAGATGTGCGGGCTCCCGTAGCCGCATGCCCCGTTTCCTTCAGGACTTTTTAAAAGGCCGAGGTTTCAAGGTACGTATTGGTTATGGCTTGTCGGACACCTTTGTCCAGGAAAATGGTGTGCCTCAGGGTTCCACCCTGAACGTCGTCGTCGTCCTCGTTGCTATCGCCATTAACCCTATAATGGCCTGTCTCCTGTTGGGCATTTCCGTCTCCCTTTTCGTTGACGATTTTTCGATCTACTGCAGTTCTCCACGGGCTTGTCTACTTGAGCGGCGTCTTCAGCGACGTCACGATCGTCTTTACTCATGGAACATCGACCATTGCTTTCGCTTTCCCACTGACAAAACCGTTTGTATGAACTGCTGGCGGCACAGTTGGTTTATTCCACCGTCTTTACATCTCGGGCCTGATGCTCTTCCGTTCATAGAAACTACGAAATTCCTGGAGCTAATGCTCGACGGGAGACTTATGATCCTCCCACACTTCTTTCCTGGCCGCCCACTGTACGCGGTCCCTCAGTGTCCTAGGTGTCCTCAACGGTATTTCATGGGGAGCGGATCGGACCACCCTCCTCCGCTTCTGTCGGTGCTTTGTCGATTAGAAACTAGAGCATGGGTGTTTCTGCACTTGCTTCCTTCTTACACCGTCTCAATACTATCCACCATCATGGCATCCGTTTCAACACTGGCGCCTTTGACACTAGCCCGGTTAAGAGTGTGTATGCCGAAACTTCCGAACTGCCACTGCAGTACCGCCATGACGTTCTCATCAGGAGATACTCATGTCGTTTGTCTGCCATTCCCACTCTATGTCTCCTTCTTCGATGATTCCTTTGATCGCCAGTATGGGAAGCGTCCCCTTTCTGTTACCTCCTGGAGTTCACTTCCGACTGTTGCTCCTGCAGCTCAACTTCACGTTACCTGCCACTTGCCCGATGAGTGAGAACCCTTCACCACCTTTGCTTTGTGCGGCGGCCCGTGTTCACCTTGGCCTTCATTCGCTTCATAAAGACACTACTCCAGCCTTGCTCTATCGCCGTAAGTTTTACGACCTTCGTACTGAACTTCATGATAGTACCTTTGTGTATAATGAGGGCTCTCGGACTGACCGTGATGTCGGGTGTGCCTTTGTCATTGGCATCGACGATTTTCGGTATCGGCTTCCGGAACACTGCTTAGTATTTACAGCAGAGCACTTCACCCTGTATCAGGCCACGGAGTACATCCGGCGACACAGGCTTCTTAGTCGCGTCATCTGCTCCGACTCTCTGTGCCCTTCAGAGCCTCCGTGTACTGTGCACCGTCCATCCTTTAGTGCCACAGGTCCAGGAAAACTATCACTTGCTCACTCTTGATGGAGCCACTGTGATGTTTAAGTGGGTTCCTGGTCACATCGGTCTGACGGGAAATGGGGCCGCTGACGCTGCTGCCAAAGCTGCAGTCCGCGTATCTCGGTCCTCTAGTTCTTCTATTCCCTCCGATGATCTCTGTGTTGCCCTCTGTCAGCAGGTGGTGTCACTTTGGCATTACCATTGGTCCTCCCTTAATGGGAACAAGCTCCGGGTTATTAAGCCTCTTCCAGCGGCTTGTACGACCTACTCACGGCCCTCTAACAGCGAGGAGATCATTTTAGCTAGGTTGTGTATTGGGTTCTCTCTTTTTAGCCATCGCCATTTGTTAAGTGGTGTTCCCCCACCACTTTGTGCTCATTGCCCTCAGCCGTTGATGGTTCGCCATTTCCGGACGGAATGCCCTTTTTTTAACCTCTTACGTTCTCATCCATGTTTGCCGTCTGAGTGATCAGCCGTTTTAGTGAACGACGCGCAGGCTGTCGACCGAGTCTTTTTTTTTAATCCGACGTAGCGATATGGCGAAGGATATTTAATCTTTACTTCAGGACCTCCGTTTCTCTATGGCGTATTTTATGGACCTCTCTCCTTGTTTTTAGCTGTTTTTTCTTCTGTCGGCTGGTCTTAACGTGCAGTCGTTTTTAACTCCTTTTTTTTTTTGCTTTGTGTTCTACGGTTCTGACATGGACATGTATGACCCTAGTTGTTTTTGCGCCCTGAAACAAAACAAATCAACCAATATATTGCTTACTCCTACGTATGTCTCACGAAGAGACCATGAAGGTAAAATTAGTGAGATTTGAGCTCACACGGAAGCTTAGCAAACAATCATTCTTCCCGCGAACAATTCGCTACTGGACCAAGAAAACGAGGAGTGGCAGCGGTACGCAAGGTACCCTAAGCCACGCACCGTAAGGTGGCTTGCGGGGTATAAATGTAGGTGTACAGACCACTACGTATGCTCATGACAGTGTATCTCACCAGACAACCACACCGACGCATGAGAACGTCGCTTTTCGCAGTGACATTCCTGGATAAATGGTTCTCGCATTTCTTGCCACGTCAGATTTGTATGCAGTCTCAAGCTTTCAACGACTTCCTTCGTCGTCATAGTCAAAAATTCTGTAGGCTTTGTGGTATACTGATCTTGGTCACGAAACTTCCTTACGCTGCTAGTGAATATGTCTATAATGAAAGAACATTGGAAGTGATGCTGATTTTGGTAGATTGTGAATGGCTCAGTTTATTTCTCTGTTGCCTTTAGCATCAAGTCTCCGTTGCCATGCACAGCCATTGTCCCGGTTAAAGTTGTTGGTGCACTATCTGATTTTCAAATGTTCAAATGTGTGTAAAAATCTCATGAGACTTAATTGCTAAGGTCATCAGTCCCTAAGCTTACATCCTCCTTAACCTAAATTATCCTAAGGACAAATACATACACCCATGCCCGAAGGAGGACTCGAACCTCCGCCGGGACCAGCCACACAGTCCATGACTGCAGCGCCTCAGACCGCTCGGCTAATCCCGCGCGGCTATCTGATTTTAACGGTGTTATTAATGGCAGAATCGTGGGTAAGTAAATGTATGTGATAAGATTTCAGTTTCGTCAAACGTAATGGTATGTTTGTTAGTGAGGCTGCGTTCGTAATGTGGAAGTTCTGTGACTTCATGATATCTACATAACATGATTCGGCCAGCTAAATAAAGTACCACACGGTCTTCAGATAACTCTTGAGACTGCATACAGACCTGACGCGGCAGAAAATCCGTGAAGCATAATTCTCATACGTGAATGATCAGAAACGTCGCTTTTTGGTGTAACTATATCATATCTACAAGGCGTAGCTCCTTACTATATGTAGCTCATTCGCTGATTCAGAACTATGTGTAGCCTGCTGCTGATTCGGATCTATGTGTATCCTGTTGGTGATTGGCTGAAGGGAGATCCCCACTGCTGAAGAATTTTGCTTTACTGACGACAGAATGACGTTACGGAGCTTGAAAGCAGAGCTAAAGAGGTCCAAACGATAGCTAATAACGACAAGAACATAGAAACATCATAATTAGCGTGGTCTGAGGCGTCTTGTCCCGGTCCGCGCCCCCCCCCCCCCCCCCCCCCCGTCGGCGGAGGTTCGAGTCCTCCCTCGGGCATGGGTGTGTGTGCTGTCCTTCGCGTAAGCTTAGGTACCGATATGACCTCAGCAGTTTGGTCCCAAAGACCTTACCATAAATTTCCAATTTTCCATCATAATCATATTGTTCAAACTGTGAAATAAGCTATATAACGTACAATACACACAAAACATATATTCCGTTCTGCTTAGAAAGTACGTACATGCCGTACCCTAACACGCAATCAGTGAAGCAGATCGGGACTCCGTGCTATGTATTTAATTATAAATCCATTTCTGCATGGTGACAGTGAAATAAGCCTCTACCTTGCCGTAATATCAACGACATTTGTACCTGTATTCAAACAGCTACTAGGCAGTCAGGTACAACTTGCAGAACAAGCGCGGCTATACGGGCGGGGCGGAGCTGTGATCGGCAGCAGAGATCTGCAGCATGTCGGGCAGCGGGTCGACAACCGCGCTGAGCAAAACGAGAACCAGGTGTCTAGACAGCGCTGCACCGCCAAGGACGCAGCGTGCGCTGCAGCCCCTGCTGTAATGTCTACCTGCACACGTCTGCAGCCCAATGGAGCGTGCCAGCACCACGCAGATGTCTGCAGTCTCATTTGCCCCTGCTCGCACTAATGCATCCTTCCAGTCTCATTTTGCATTCCAACGTTAAGGTATTTAACAGGGACGCTGTTTACTAGCTCTGCCTGCACTAATCTCTATATACAGACGACTACTGTGTAAGTAGGCTGTTTATGTTTTCTCTATGTAAGTAGGCTGCTTTGCATTGTTGTAATACTCGCCATTGTAGTGTTAGGCAGCTGGCTGTGAACAGCGCGTAGCGTTGCGCAGTTGGAGGTGAGCCGCCAGCAGTGGTGGATGTGGGGAGAGAGATGGCGGAGTTTTGTAACTTGTCATGAACTGCTATATTTATATATGATGATATCGAGGTAAATACATTGTTTGTTCTCTATTAATATCTTTCATTTGCTAACTATCCCTATCAGTAGTTAGTGCCTTCCATAGTTTGAATCTTTTATTTAGCTGGCAGTAGTGGCGCTCGCTGTATTGCAGTAGCTTGAGCAGCGAAGATTTTTGTGAGGTAAGTGATTTGTGAAAGGTATAGTTTAATGTTAGTCAGGGCCATTCTTTTGTAGGGAATTTTGAAAGTCAGGTTGCGTTGCGCTAACAAAATATTGTGTGTCAGTTTAAGCACAGTCTTGTATAAATTGTTTTAAGGGGACGTTTCATATGTCGACCCTTAGCCTAGGATACCTCACTGGAATCTTCTGATTTTTTTCTTGTAGTTTGTGTAATTAGTGTAGCTATTGTTTATTGCTAGCGCGTTATTATAGAGAGAATTTCCTTTGTAGTTGTAGTTTTTCATTGTTGTACAGTAAAACAGTTGTGGCATGCATGTAGATTTGCACCAAGTATTTCGCAGCTGCGCTGGCAATTAAGTAGACAATATTTCCATTGCTATGTTATTTTATTTTGCTCTTCAAATTGCGCTTTTCTGTGTTATCGTGTGAAATACTGTGACAATAATGGCGTGTGAAAAACGTAATACTAGGCTCCAAAGTAAACTGAGAAATGACAGTGAAGACGAAAGCAGTGTGTTAGCGCCGCAGAGTAATGAATTAACTAATGTTCATAGTAGTAATTTGGTAATTGCGCATAGGGAAATGGAGCGGGCGGCAAACAATGGTGTAGACAGTGAAACAGGTAGTGAACAGGGAAGCGTTATCGATCGATTGGTCGGCAACAGCTCGCCTCAGGAATCGGGAATGACAGAACACAATATTGCAAATACTGCAGACTCAGGTTTTGGGTTCCCACCGTTTTCTCAAATGAGTCAAGACACATTTTCCGCTTGTCAAAATGTGAATGTTGCCGGTGCAAATTCACTGCCGAAAAGCACTGAGGAACATGTTTCAGACACCAGTGCATTGTTATTACAATTAATGCAACAAATGGGACAAAAGCTTGAAAAGTTAGACACAATGGAACAACATCAGAGACAAACACAGCAACAGTTAGACACAATGGAACAACATCAGAGACAAACACAGCAACAGTTAGACACAATGGAACAAAATCAGAGACAAACACAGCAAAAGCTTCAAAAGTTAGACACAGTGGAACAAAATCTTAAAAAGTTAGACTCATTGGAACAAACACTTGAACAAACACGTGAAGATTTAACTACTGAGTTACATAACATTGAATCGAAATGTCAAAAAGTCTGTAATGACGTAAAAACACAAATTTGTGAGCATTTTCAACCTATTTTTTCGCGGCATGAAAATGCATTACAGAATCACGAAGCAGCCATAAAAGAACTGCAAATTATTGTTCATGAAAATCATGAGACCTTGCAAGCTAAATTTGACTCAGTTGCATCTACCGATTCGGTTACGCAACTTGCAAAAACTCAGGAAAACTTTAAGGACACAGTAGATACTCTGAAACTTGGTTCAGAAAAACACACTGAAGAAATAAGGACACTATCGGAGAAAGTAGCCGAACTTTCGGATCAGGTCACTAACTTATCTACAAAGGTAGATGATGATCTGAATGACACAAGAGCCATAGCCTTCACTGACACAGAAGAGTATGAACAAATAAGAAAATTCAAACAAAATCAGAATCAAATTAATACACAACACCAAAGAGAAATCCGGGAAGTACAAGATCAGCTGACACAGGTAATACAAGAATTACGTATTTCAGAGGACACTGGCGCTCCAACACGGGAAGAGGGACTTAGAAACACGGAAAAGCCGCAAAATAATAACACAGGGCATTTCGGAAGTTATGAAAGAAATTGGCAATGTGCACCGAATTTTGAGATGGAACGGCCGACACGACCTAACAATGACCGATATGCGAGTCGCCGACATGATGATTTTGACTATAAGCTGTTCATTACTACACGTAAATTCAAAACATTTAAGAATTCTGGCAACGACATTCATCCACAAGCATGGCTCCATCAATTCTCTCATTGTTTTCCTCCCAACTGGTCGTTGGAACACAGATTAGAATTTATGTGTGGCTACTTAGAGAATGAACCAGCTGTAAGAATGCGATCGGTCATTCACGATTGCCACAGTGAAGGAGAATTTTACCATGCCTTCCTCTCAGCATATTGGTCTCAAGCCACACAAGACCGAGTAAAACATGGTATCATAATGATGAAACATTTCGAACAATCTGAATTCTCCAGTCTTGTGAAATATTTTGAAGACATGTTGCACAAGAATCAGTACCTGTCAAACCCATACAGCCCCTCAGAACTCATCCGCATTTGCTTAATCAAATTACCTGAACATTTACGACATATTATTTTGGCAGGACGTTGCAAAGACGACATTGAAGCATTTCAGGGACTTTTACAAGAATTAGAAATTGACACTGACAATCGCGGAACGCGAAACCAGGAAAACAATCACTACAGGTCACATACGTCACAATTCCGTGATGACAGAAACAATAACTGGACACGAAAAGGCTATTCTTACAACGTAAATCGTGACCAAAACAGACACCACCCGTATGACAACCGTTGGCAGAGTAATAATAGTTACAGAGAAAGATCGCATTTACGTAGTAATGACTATCACAGAGACAATCAGAGAAACAGACAATATGGGAACCAAAACAATTATTATCAAAGGAAAACAGAATAACTTTAGACGCAACGGTCCAGCGCGCAGTTACGATTCAGGGAGAAACTCTCCACCACGTGACCGACAAACAAGAAACTATGTAAACTACCGACAAAACGATAGACGTGAATTTCATCAGAACTGGCGGGATTCTAACAGAGCTGGGCCCTCTCGGCAAGGCGAATTTGTAGAAGTTAGGTCTCCTAATCCCAATAACAACGCGCGCCAACAAAGAGACAGACAATGACTCGCACCGCAGGCAGCCGCGTGCGCCGGCTGGCTCAGAGAAAAATAACGTAGACGCTAAACTTGAGAAAAATTCCCGTATCCTTTACCGACGTATACCACATGATAATTGCGTTAAAGTTGAAACTCTGCGTACTAGGAAGAGTAAAGGTTTACACCACATTTCACATGTAAAACCATTTATTGAAAGATAATCTGCTTTTTAACTTTGTCTTTGCCATAAAACTTTTCACTTTACATTTCTAGTATGCTTTGTCAGACTTAAGAAACTGTTAACATGCAACAATGTTTGAAGTTAAATATCCAGTCTAGAACCTAGGGAACATTTTTAAACAGAAATTACGAATGCATTGTTATAGTGAACAGACGACACAGTGTTGTATTTGTACATTCTTGCTTGTTAGTTGCACGATTACGTAACGACTATCAGGCTTACATACTTAGGACACATACTGGTACTGCTAATGAGATTTTAATACAACATTTTGGTTTACTTGAAAATACATTCTGGGTTTAATGTACTTTCTGTGAAATACCAGACGACACAGTGGTTAGTTTAAGTGACAACTACACGGTTTTATCACGACGCTTCTAATGAGTGACTATTTACAATGTTGCTTTTGTAGTGTTTCTGTTTTATTTCTGCACAGTTTTTCTGTTTTATTCTGCAAGGTAAAACATGTTTTAGTAGTAACTTTTGTGGTATAGCTACAATGAGATTGCCTTTTCCGTAGCACAACAATACGTTACAGCACAGTACTTTCTTCATCATGGCAATAAGCGTAATAACTAAGATATCTATACATAAAGCATTTCACTTTTGTTTATCATGAGGTAAGTACACTGACTTCTGCAGAACTTAGCTTTCGGAGGACGATAAGTACGACACTTCCACAGAATTATCTTACAGCAAGACGCACATTTAGCGCTACAGGACACGCATTTGAGTGATTAATTTTGTACTTAAAACATTTATTTTTAAAGATATTTGAAGTACAATGATACAAAGGTTTTCAGTGATACATTTCATTTCATTGCTGTAATCTGTAACACCTGAGGGTATAATTACATTAATCCTCAGGGGGGTACATGCCTACTTTGTGTACCATGTGTTTGGCAAGCACAAGGAGCCCTAGCTAATATGGTATTTGCTTATACAACTTTACACATCGGTACCATATTTCTCTAACACACAAATTACACAGCTATCTGATCATTTAACAGAGAAAGAAACTTTTTTTTACTACATCAGTGACAGATGTTTAAGTAATTACACAGTTGAATTACTTCACACTTACGAAATTGTATTTTGTCTGTACTGTGTGATCTGTTCATATTTTTTCGGAACCATTGTGATACTATGAGAGCTTTGAATGATATATTTGGTAAGGGAGCATGATTTTAAAGTACGTTTGAGGTAGATGACACTATTGAAATGAGCAGAGAATTTTTTTTAGGTTTTGAAATTATTGCAGAAAGCTACGACGTTTTTGAGATTTGACTGAGGTGTTATGATGTTGTTATTACGACGACGATGTGTACTTTGCTGTTGAGATATGTTTATGATCAATAAGATGATGCTACCGTATATGAGGAATAAGAAGTATGTTGGAAACCAAGAATCGTACTTTAAGAGTTATGAAATGTGCGTAAATGCGTGACTGTATCACAATGCTGACGAATATTTTATTTGGACACTTATATTTATAGGATTTTCTTTCTACAGATTTGCAACGCTAATTTTTGACCTGTGAAATATTTTTATGTGAGACTGTCACAAGCTGTATCAAACACCTGGAGAACAAGCCATTAGGGTGTGCCTTTCCGGAAGCACAGGTAGAAAAAAAAAAGGAAAAAAGGCAGGCCTTTATCCTCGCCATTGACATTCCTTTAGAGAAAATATTGCAAATGCGACACCCTCATTACTTCCATTAACCTTGCTATTGACATTCCTTTGTAGAAAGCATCGCAAATATTACACGCTCATTACCTGAAAACATATGATTACTCGTACTTTGTGCTAATTACTGCAATGCTTATGAATTGATGGGAAATATTCGTACATCTGCACACTTGATTATAACAAGTGTCTTTCTATGAGAGTTGAGAGCTACTGACTTACGAAATGCCACATGACTATTGAATGATGTTTTTATGCTTTGGTTTGCGTAATTGCTTATTTCATTTGACATCTGTTTTTCAGCTGTGTTGCAGCATTGGTTTCATAAAATAAAATTAAATGCATTTGCTAATGTGAACACTTTCTGTCAACAGATCTATTAAATAATAATTTTGTGATCCACATTCTTCAAAAAAGGAGCACTTGGAAAGGAAAGAACAATAAGAAGGGACTAGTAACAGTAGCTGCATACATAATATTCTTTTCAAGTACATGGTAATATTTCTTTTACAATAAGTTGTTGTGATGCACCACTTTAATTACTTAGACATTAAGATGTGATTATACATTTCCCTTATCTGCATTGTTATCTTTAGTGTACAATTTTTTCTGCTTGAGCTATGTCATGTTTAGATATAAGCTGCTGTTTGCCAGGCATAGTGCTACTGAACTTTAATTTGTGTTACTCTGCTAAGCCAGATTTATTTTTTTGTTTGCTGCGCATTGCCTCATATTAGTTGTAATGTTGAATTGCTTGGTAATTTAGATTTACTGTAGCTTGCTTTGCGATTTTCCATTTTTTTCATTGCTGTTTATATTAATTGTTTTATGTGCTGCTGCATTGCCTCGTCCCTTAGTTTAGCATCTGAGCTCAGTAGATTTAAGTTAGCTTAAGAGGGGGTAGCCTATAAGAGAATGAGTTGCGATGAATTTGAAGAAATGCACTGAGAGGCTATACGAGAAAAGTACGGGAAGGAGGTATAGATAGGACCTTTTGGGAATAATGATGAATGAAGGGAGATCTCCAAGAAGTAAAGAAAGTTTTGTTCACAAAACACTGCAGTAAAACAAACCCTGTCCTTTCCTTGTATTATTCCGCTATATGTTTGTGTACCCTTGGGTATTTATGTTTTTCCTGTATTTATATGTTTATCTGATAAGACTTATGTTGTAGAATTTTTCTAATACTAAGCTACATTCACTATGATGAGGAATACTGTTATCCTCAAACATAATTTGCATTTATAATATGTAATTTTCTTTGTAAAGATGTTTAGACATTATTTATTCTGTTTTGTTTTAATGCTCATATTTGAGGTTGATGTTTCAAAAGTTATTCTGATCTTTTATGTATGTACTCATGTCATAATTCCTGTAACACTGACGTATATGTCTATTTCTATTCTTTTGTAACGCCTGTTTTACTACAAATGTTATCTGTATTGTTATGTTCTTTAATGATGTATTTTGTACCGTTGTTTTGGATTTTTATGTTACCAAATTGTAATTGTTACCAGTTCTTCAAATTAAGTAACATTTCACTGCACACATTTCTGTTGGTCATAGTATATGGACAATATGTGAGAAGTTGGGACTGTTAGTGTTTGCACGTGTGTTACTAATTCAGCAAGGGACTGGATAACAGCATTGCTGGTTCTAAGGACAATTCCAAAAACTTTGTGAGTGCACAAGTGGTGGTTTATGGACTTGCTATGTTCTCCACAAGACTCTTCGATGGTGAATGTGCACCTGCACAATCGCAACAGATGGCTGCTGGACATTTCTACAAGGACTACAGTGGGTCTGCACCTCTGGTGGCCCACCAATACCATTATCTCTACAAGGACTACAGTGGGTCTGCATCTTTGATGGCCCACCAATACCATTATTTCTACTAGGACTACAGTGGGTCTACACCTTTGCTGACTCACCAGTACCATTATTTCTGCAAGGACTGCAGTGGGTCTGCGACTCTGATGGCCCACTAATACCGTAATCTCTACCAGGACTGCAGTGGGTCTACTCTGTGATGACCTACCTACCAATGTTCTTCAAAACGTCGACTGACTCTGCTGTGGGTTTACTCTGTTGTGGCCCATTACCTGTCTGCATGTCGAGTCAGCACTGTCTTTCCGTTGGAAGGACAACACTACTTCTTCAAGACTGCATGGAAATCCACTACTTCTGTGTGCATTTTCTTTTACTGCTCAGACTTTGAGAAAAACTCTGCATTTTTACTGTGATGAACAATCTGGACTGTCTTTATGGACTGTGAGAAATTTTTAGCTTTTGACCAACATTGTATCAATAAGTGTGTGCATTTGATTTCTTTGTTATTGTAATTATGAAAAATTTTATCAAATCATTATTGGCCACTGCCCAAAAAAAATTTGTAAAATTTTTTGTAGGGAGCATGGGGGCTATGTAAGTAGGCTGTTTATGTTTTCTCTATGTAATTAGGCTGCTTTGCATTGTTGTAATACTCGCCATTGTAGTGTTAGGCAGCTGGCTGTGAACAGCGCGTAGCGTTGCGCAGTTGGAGGTGAGCCGCCAGCAGTGGTGGATGTGGGGAGAGAGATGGCGGAGTTTTGTAGCTTGTCATGAACTGCTATATTTATATATGATGATATCGAGGTAAATACATTGTTTGTTCTCTATTAATATCTTTCATTTGCTAACTATCCCTATCAGTAGTTAGTGCCTTCCATAGTTTGAATCTTTTATTTAGCTGGCAGTAGTGGCGCTCGCTGTATTGCAGTAGCTTGAGCAGCGAAGATTTTTGTGAGGTAAGTGATTTGTGAAAGGTATAGTTTAATGTTAGTCAGGGCCATTCTTTTGTAGGGAATTTTGAAAGTCAGATTGCGTTGCGCTAACAAAATATTGTGTGTCAGTTTAAGCACAGTCTTGTATAAATTGTTCTAAGGGGACGTTTCAACTGTCTCAGTATGTCTGTGTACATTAATACTTCCACCAGATGTCTGCAATATCATTTTGACTACCTGGTCTTATGTCTCTATACAGATGTGTGCAGTTACCTTTGCCCTTGCATGCACTAGTATCTCTGTACATATGTCTACAGTGCCACTGACACTACCCCCACAATGTGTTATTATTGGCGCCATAATAATCTGGCAAGTCAATCCTATGCACTAGTATCTCTGTACATATGTCTACAGTGCCACTGACACTACCCCCACAATGTGTTGTTATTGGCGCCATAATAATCTAGCAAGTCAATCCTATAAATCTTTTAAAGTGTTTTGAAAACGGAGATAATCTTGCAGTCAGCACATTAATCACTGGTCCTTCAGCATTATCATAGTTAATTTGCTTTTACCGTTGTTTCTGGATAAAAACCTGTTCTAGACTTCTCTGCAGAACACTACTAGTATCTACTGTTCTAGGAAGTGAAGCTTTTCTTGCTTGCTAGTTCATGCTGTTTACCCTTCTTCCAATAAATGATCCCCTACGTTTTTGTGTGGTGAAGATTGCAGCAAAAAATTTTCTATGTCATTTGCAACATGCTTAGCCTGTTTAATTTTAATGTTGTAACGTTCAATATGACAATCACATCTTTTACTTATATCGTTCACCAGTCGCATAACTTCAATGCGAACCTTTTCAGTATCCTTTGTGCACCTCCTTCTAACCCTGTTTTCGTAATTAGGCTCTGTGTCTCGCTAGTCAAATTGAGAACTGGTAAAACAAACTTCGTACAGCTTCTCTGTCCCACTTGAACAAGGTTGTGTGGTGGTTGAGGTCTGCTCCTGTATTCATTAGGAGTCAATTTCAAATCCCGACATAGGCAGCCAGATTTTAGTTTCTCATGACTTTGATACCTTACTTTAGGTGGATACCAGGATAGTTCCTTTGAATTGACTACTGGCCTATTTCGTTAATCATTGTTGTCCAGCCGAGCGTTGACTCCGATTTTACTGATCTCAATATCGGCTGGAACTTAAACTTCAAACTTGTTACGTTCCAACAATTCTGCTATGGCATTTAGTTTCTCAAAAGAACTCGGAAGCACCTTAATTTTCTAAATCGGTGCACCATATCATTCTTTGTTATGTGTGGTAAAGGGAAAGTGTACAGCTTTCATTTCGGTATGATTTCTTACGATATCGGACTTCTCTGATTATTCCACAGTGGTTATTTCCTGGTTTGTATGTAGGAGTGAGCAATGTGTTGTCTGTTTCTTCTTCGAAAGTACTTTCTCGGAATTTTGACAGTGAATCTCGCCGCGTTGCTCATCGCGTCTCTTGCTACGTCTGTCTCTGTAGTTGCACAAATAATGTACACAACGACCTCGCGCTTACTAAACAAAGTCGTGGTGAAACGAGATGTTCTTTTCAGAGGTTCTATATCGTTGGCGACGCTAACTTGAGCCATACGCTGACTGCAGTTGCACTGTGACTGATAGTATCCTATAAATATAGGGTTTTCGTAGGCTAGTGAAACGTCAGACAGATTCTCAGGTTACATTAAACTTAAGGAACGGGAACATAATCAGCCGTAACGCATATGGGCAACCTTCCAACAGAACGCTAAACAGGTTCAGATCCACGTTCACATCACTACGTTCCGGTCTACATTAGCAGTTGGCATCAGCGAAATCGGAGCACTGACTAGCAACTCCAGCTTTATTCCGAGCAAATAATTTAGCCGTAGTTTTTCCGAAGTGAGGTCAATATGACATGCTGTTTGAGGTACCCGTGGTGGAGCCTCCAGATAGCATCCCGTATGTTTGAGATGTCGTTATGGTCGGAACTCAGCTCGATATCGGGATATCCTCTATTAATTCTATCTGGTAAGGCCCCCAGACCGGTGAGCAGCACGCGGTACCCAATAATTGCTCAAACGAGAGCGTCTGCCCTTCCTACAAGTAATTTTATAGAGTCGTTCCACTTTAAACGCCTCGAACGCAAACTACTAAACATTTTACGGTTGCCACTATTTGCAGAGATCTATTGGCTGTTACGTACTAGGAAGATACAAAGCGTCTACACCTATTGTCCTCCTTTCTTCCAGTACACATTCGCTCCGTGTTTTAAGTGCCTTAACGACATGATCTAGTTAAGTCACTCAATAAAATCATTACTTCTTCCTTCAAGTCTAGTTAACTGCAGATAATTTTGAACTATATTCTCATCTGTGTTGTATTGGGTGTATCCTGTATTTCTCGAAATATTTCAAAAGTCAGAGCGAAGAAAACGACGTAATCCATAAAGCGAAGGATTTGTATGTTGGCCGGCCGCTGTGGCCGAGCGGTCCTAGGTGCATCAGTCCGGAACTACGCTGCTGGTACGGTCGCAGGTTCGAATCCTGCCTCGGTCATGGATGTGTGTGATGTCGTTAGGTTAGTTAGGTTTAAGTAGTTCTAAGCCTATGGGACTGATGACCTCAGATGTTAAGTCCCATAGTGCTTAGAGCCATTTGACCATTTGATTTGCGTGTTGCCGATACAGCCTGTCGCTGGCTACCTCTAGTTGATTCCAACTGAATTATTTCTGAATCTGTTCTAAAAAATCTTTCCCAAAATGAGTCAGCTTGCTACAGATAGCTTTTACGAAACCGAGAAAAACTTTCATTGTATTCACTCTGATGGTTGTAACTAAGATAACGACATCCTGCTTAGTGTAATATGCGCGCCAACCAATCTATGTATTCATTTAACTTTCTAAATATTTCAGTTGCTTTAAATTCTCTGTTGTGTCATAACCTCTTTGCTTTACCTGAATTATTCGCGCATCCGTCACTAGATATTTTCACTTAATCCGGTACACATAGTAGCACTTGTGTTGAAAGTTGTATGAGGGGCGTCCAATAAGTAATACAACACTTTTTTTCTAAAAGTAAGTTGGATTTGTTCAGGATTCCAATACATGATACTATTTCCCACTCTTTTGGCTACAAAACCTTATTTTTCGACATAATCTCCATTCAATGCGACGGCCTTACACCACCTTACTGGAAGGGCCTGTACGCCCACATGGGACCACTCTCCTGGTCAACGTCGGAGCCAACGTCTCGCTGCATCAGAACCTCCCCATCACTCATTTACTACTTCCCGCAGAAGTATTGCGCCAAACAGATAGTCCGTAATTGCTCTTTATGGTCTTCTGTTACGCGGAGAGTAACCCATCGGGCACACATCTTTGAGTACTCCAGCTGCTGGGCGAGTGTGTCAGCACTACCAATAAATACATCCAGTTGAGCAGCGAGGTGTTTGATTGTGATCCGTCGATCACCTGGAATGAGAATGTCCGCACGTTCCGCCATTGCAGGAGTCACAGCTGTGTGCGGAATACCGACACGTGGAGATCGAACAGGCTTGAACGACCTTATTGTGATGAAGACAGACGCCTCCTCCGACAACGCACGCTGCTCTTGTTCACTGCCACGTCTCTGTAGACACTCTACAAACGTGTATGAATATCTGTGATGCTTTTGTTATGCGCAAAAAAAAAAAAACCCTCAGTGATAGCTCACTGCTTTGGACGCGCCCCCGTTACAGCCGCCATGCCGCCATTTTGAAGACTACGTATAGTGCGCCGCCACCTTATCGGCACCACGTGAAACTATAGCGGCTGAAGCGGGAATATTCTACGATGTCCCACAACGAATCCCGCATTTTTTAACCGAAATTGAACGAGAAAAAATATGTTGCATTATTTATTGATCGTCCCTCGTATTTTCTTTTCTTTTTCCTTCCTCGCAGATTTGTGTGATAGAATTTCTTACTAACAGTGACGTTGTAATACCTGACACAGTACTCGTTAAAGCCTGTGCTATGGTAAGTGAGCGGGATTCACCTTATGAGAAAGGATTTTCGCATAGATATCGACCGCGTGTACCTGAATGGTAGCAAATCAGACTTACATCCACTCTGTAATAACAATGATCCGCAAGCAAGTTCGAAATGCAATTACACGTCAGAATGGATCACAAGCAAACCAGAAGATGCTACCAAAGTGACAATAATGCCTCATTAGGCATTAGGCATTAATTGAGTTTCTTCCCTGTACAAGTTGGTATATATTCATGCAAAACAACAAGTTGTAACACTGCATAATATAGTAGAATTTTAGAACCAGAAAATCTATTGAACTGATAGTTTCACGTTCTGTACTGATATGGAATATCAAGAATACATAACACTACACTATAATGTTTACTACAAAACTTTATACTGTCTATTAATCTGGTTAAAATCGGGCATAGATTACCGTAGAAATTGTACTTTTATGTCACACACACATAATGTCAATTTTGATAAAGATAAAACACTAATAAATTTTGACTTTTATATTGACTATAACTTTTGCTGGTCAAACCAATTTAGAACACTTCGGAATTCAGATGAATGAGGGGGCGACCCTGAAACTGTTATGCTCGCTGTATTAAAAAAAATGATTACTGAATTTATTATTCGCTCAAGATTTCCAGTATATAAGTTACTAATCTTTTCATCTTATTTACTGCTCATTTAAATGCCTTTAAATCTGTCTCGAAATAATAAACTTCATTACTATATCAATACTAAAGCTATCTTTCGAATTTGTTAGACCTTCGCTATTCATTTACTGGTTCATTAACAAAACATTTCTTTAAACACCATTCTAATATAGCTATTTTTGCAAATAATTATTATTAACACAATTTTTAATTTTCATTTCGGGACACTCGGATCGCACAACATTTTGAAAGGACCCTGTCTAGGTTAGTTGTGAGGATAATTAAATGATGGAAAAGTTCTGGTAAAATTTAGGTTATTATTGCACCAAACAAACACAGTTCACTCTCTGATCCATACGAATACAGTACTAACAGTTTCAACCTGCTAATATCGATGCGGCGGTTGGCGGGCGGCAGGATGGCGAGGCATAGAGCACACATACGATCACAGCTATGGCTCTTGATGTATCGGCACTTTAATTCTTTAATACTTTAATTCTTCAATACTTTTCCATTTAGTGCCTATGGAATTTTGCCATGCTGTGTGGGCGTTACAACGGCATACCCAAGGCGCAGTGAAGCTATGTCTTTCAGGAGAGCCTCCTCGCTCCAGAAGGTGTTGCTCAAACCAGTGCCAAATTCCAATTGCTACTGTGCCCGTCGTGCCGTGCAGTGCCCGCGCGCAATTTTCCACGCTCACTTGCCATCCACCTTTTACCGCTTCCTGACAGACCGGGTATTCACCCGAGGTTTTGCATTCTACATATCCTAACACATTGCCTACGTATGGACCAGACGCACTGTTACAATTTTAAACATCTTACAACAGTTTCAACATTTGTTACATTTCAAGTCTATTAAAATATTACTTGACATTTGACATAAACATTAATATTCACATTGAAACTTATTTACAGTTTTCTTAACATATTGGCATGAAACAAAAAGAAATCAAATCAGAACATCAATTACACAAGTTTATCGTAAAATCAGATGAAAAGAATTACTTATATGTACAATAGTACAGAGCAGTTGTTGTTACAACGTCTTTAGAACTTTAGAACATAGTGTTCATTATTCTCTTTTTACCTATTTAATCTGCAATTTCCTCATTATATAGAGTCGTGTTTTTGTTAGTTATGTAGATGTGGCACCTTCCGCATTTAAACTAAAATTCTCTCGATAAATGTGGGTGAACTTTACCTAACGAATTTAGCATGTAACAAATTTAACTTTTTACTTGCTTAAAACTGTATTTTATATAAATGACCTTACAGTTAATGGTGTCGTTGTACCCAAATGGGGCTATAGACTCAGTATAAGCCTTTTATAGAAAAGATTAGAGACTTTCATATTTAGAGGCTCTAGAGGTTCCAGCCTCTGTGCCCTGTGTCCTGTACGAAGAAAACGAAGGTGCACTAGATAATCATCTCAAAATTTTTTGAACTGGCTATGCTTCACAGCTTTCACGCAATTGAGAACTTATATCTTGTAGAACCGCATAAGCACTCCGTCTTCGGGCCACAAGTGGCCCATCGGGACCATCCGACCGCCGTGTCATCCTCAGGTGAGGATGCGGATAGGAGGGGCGTGTGGTCAGCACACCGCTCTCCCGGTCGTTACGATGGTTTTCTTCGACCGGAGCCGCTACTATTGGGTCGAGTAGCTCCTCAATTGGCATCACGAGGCTGAGTGCACCCCGAAAAATGGTAACAGCCCATGGCAGCTGGATGGTCACCCATCCAAGCGCCGGCCAAGCCCGAAGGTACTTAACTCCGGTGATCTCACGGGAACCGGTGTATCCACGTAGAACCGCGTAAGGTACTGTTAAAATACATTTCTTTTTATGGGAACTGTTTTACATCGTATCAACCAATAACGCTTATATTAGCATAACAACGGCGTCGTTGATAGTACATGTCAATATATTCAGTAAAGATTTTACTGCCAAGTACCATAAAGTATTTAGTTTTCTTGTGTTCGCGCCTCCTCTTCGACAGAGCGAGATGGCGCGACTGGGCTACTAGCATTCGGGAGGACGATGGTTCAATCCCGTGGCTTAGATTTTCTGTGATTTCCCCAAATCGCTACAGGCAAGTGCTGGGATGCTCATTTGAAACGGAACGGCCGACATTCTTCCCAACACTTGATACAATTCGAGCTTTCGTACCGTCTCTAATGACCTCGATGTTGATGGGACGTTAAACCCAATATTCCTTCCTTTCTCTAAGCGTCTCCGTCTTCCAATAACAACCACAACCTGCATTCATTTGAACCTCCTTACTGTATTGTTTGCTGGGTTCTTCTCTACAACTTTTACCCTCCAAACCTCACTCCATTACCAAACTGACGATTCCTTTATGCTTCAGTATGTGTCCTATCAAATGATTTCTTCGTTTAGTGTAATTCCTTTTTCCCCTAATTTAATTCAGTACCTCCTCATCAGAAATTGCGTCTACTTATCTAAACTTTAATATTCTCCCGTAGCACCACATTTCTACATCTACATCAATACTCGGCAACCCACGTGACCATCTAACGGTATATGACGGATGGTATTTCTAGTACCACTAATTGATTCCTCCTTCCCTGCTCCACTCACGAATGGCGCGTGGGAAGGTTCAAATGGCTCTGAGCACTATGGGACTTAACTGCTGCGGTCATCAGTCCCCCAGAACTTAGAACTACTTAAACTTAACTAACCTAAGGACATCACACACATCCATGCCCGAGGCAGGATTGGATCCTGCGACCGTAACGGTCCCGCGGTTCCAGACTGTAGCGCCTAGAACCGCTCGGCCACTTCTGCCGGCAGGCGCGTGGGAAGAATTATTGTCAGTAAGCCTCTGTATTAGCTGTAATGTGTCGAAATTTTTTTTTTGGGGTCATTTCGCGAGACGTATGTGGGAGGAAGTTACATGTTGCCATACTATTCCCAGCACGTTCTCTCTTAATTTCAATAGTAAACCAGTCCGTTATGAAGAACACCTGTCTTGTAGCGTCTGCCACTGCAGGCTGTTGAGCATCTTTGTAACGCTCTCGCGCCAACTAAACGATCCCGTGACGAAACGCGCCGTTCTTCATTGGAACTTCTCTAGATCTTCTATCAATCCTACCTGGTAAGGATCTCAGACTGATGAACAGTACTCAAGAATCGGTCAAAGGAGAACCTGATAAGTCGCTTCCTTCGTGGTTGAATTACATTTTTTAAAAATATTTTCCTATGAATCTCAATCTAAAATCGGTTTTTCCTATTATTCGTTTTATGTCGTCATTCCACTTAAGGTCGGATATTTTGTAGAAGATGCTACTTCCAGCAACCTGTCATCAAAGGTGTGTTTGTACATTTGTGGATTTCTTATCCTACGTATGCGCAATATGTTTCATTTATTTACGTTAAGGATCAATTGTCAGTCCCTTCACCATTTATCAAACCTCTGCAGGTCAGATTACAAATATCAACATTCCTCTGGCATTTCTACCATCTTGTAGCACAGCGTTACGAGGTTTCTGACATTTTCTATCAGATCGTTTATGTATATTATAACAGTAACGGTCTTATCACACCTCCTAGGGATATTCCTGAAATTGTCTCTGCATCCTTCGATTTTGTTCCGTTAAGATAGACGTGTTGAGCTCTCCCTGCAAGGAAGACTTGAATCCAATCACGAATTTGATTCAATACTCTGTAAGCTCGTATTTTTTTTCAGTAAACGGCAGTGAGGGACAGTGTAAAATGCTTTCACGAAGTCTAGGAAAACAGCGTGAACCTGAGCGCTGACTTCTACAGCACCGTGGATCTCATGGAGGAACCGGGCGAGCTGAGTTTCGCAGGATCTCTGTTTGCAGTATCCATGTTGATTTTTGTGGAGGAGATTTTCTTTCACCAAAAATTTCTTAATACGTGAGCATAAAACATGCTCCATAATTCTGCAACAGACTGACGTCAGTGATATTGGTTGGTTTGGGGGAGGGGACGAACAGTGAGGTCATCGGTCCCGTCGGATTAGGGAAGGATGGGGAAGGAAATCGGCTGTGCACTTTCGAAGGAACCATCCCGGCATTTGTCTGAAGTGATTTAGGGAAATTTTTGGAAATTTGTGGTAAGTTCTATGGGTCAAACTGCTAAAGTCAGCGGTCCCTATATTTACACACTACTTAATATAACTTAAACTGACTTACGCTAAGGACAACACACACACACCCATGCCCAAGGGAGGACTCGAACCTCTGACCGGGGGAGCCGCACGAACCGTGGCAAGGCGCCTTAGATTTAGGGAAATCACAGAAAACCTAAATCAGGTTTGAACCGCCGTCCTCCCAAATGCGAGCGATATAGGTCTACAGTTATGTGCGTGTGTCCTGTGTCCTACGGCCCTTCTTGGAAGCAGGAGTGACCTACGTTTTTTTTTTCTTTTTTTTTCTTTTTTTTTCAGGGTGCCCTTCGTTGGTTGCCCCAACGACCTAATAGGGAAGCAAGTTCTTTCGTATAATAACTGTAGAATTTTACAGTTATGAGACTGTGTTGAGAAGTAATGCCCCCGAATTTTTAATGTGAAAACTCAGCTTTTTAAATAAAACAAACGTTATTCACATTCTACAACTTTACTCCTTATGTCTACATAGTTATTTCTCAACATAGTCACACTGGCGATACCTCTCCCAACGAGAGACCTGTTTGTCGATAACGTCACTGCAGACTGTTCACATTGTTGACAGAGCCACAACCTCACCTCTGCTGGCACCGCTTCGTCACTATCAAACTGAAGTCCTCGAAGCTGGTCTTTGAGTTTTGGAGACAGATGAAACTCGAATGGGGCCACGTCTGGACAGTATGGAGGATGATCGATGACAGTGGACCCGAGGTATCGGATGCTGCAGCTCTCATATGTAGGCTGGCATTCTCATGCTGAAGGAGAGGGTGCTCCATCTGTGGACGAACTCTTCGAAAACGAAACTCGTTTACAACACGCTGTTTCTCACCCACAGACATAGTTAAGTTATGCACCGCCACGTTACACGCTACAATTCGGAGGTCTGTAGCGGCAGAGGGCTGCAAATGTATAGACACGAAGAATACAGATGTATAACGTTAATAAAATTTGTTTTATATAAAATGCTTGAAGATTTTTCACATAAAAATTCGGAAACTTGACTTTTCAGCACTCCCATTAACTACAAGACGGAAGTGCAATGTGTTACACCATGAAGCATTAGACCGATATTTATCAACGTTTGTTCATATGTTCTTCAGGTAACGAGTATTAACTGTTTAAACTTTCATTCCATTGGGAACGCGCAGACATCATCAACATGAGTAGTTGGTGTGACCCACAGGGCTACGAATACGCTCTTGTATTCACTGCAGCATGTAAGAAATGAGCCTCCGAATATAATCTCGGTTATTTTATTGCCATTTCTGAAACACATGCTGTTTCAGTTCATGAATGTTGGTGGCTGGACGCTGGTGCGAAAGTATTTGGCCTCCCATCGCATCTTCTATATCCTCTGTTGGTAACAAATCAGGAGACAGAGCAAGGCTGATAAGGAGACACACATTCCTCAATACGTTTGTCACATGAACTGCACTGTGGGGTCTTGGATTTGCTTGCTGGAACATGCTGTTTAGTGCCCTGGTTATGAAGGGTAGGACAATAGGGTTTACTATTCTTGCCATATACTGGTAAGCATTCAGCCTACCTTCAACAATTACCAAATTAGTCCACTTGTCAAATCGAATGGTTTCCCACGCCATGATTCCAGGGTTTGGAGAAGGATGGGTCTCGAGGACTGCTGCTTCCTGTGAGCTTCCACCAGATCGTCAGAGTGTTGTCTAACCCAGCGCCACAAATGAAGAGACTCATCGGTGAACATCACAGAATGCCACTCAGAGTCCCAGTTGATTCTGGCTCCATACTACACTCCTGGAAATTGAAATAAGAACACCGTGAATTCATTGTCCCAGGAAGGGGAAACTTTATTGACACATTCCTGGGGTCAGATACATCACATGATCACACTGACAGAACCACAGGCACATAGACACAGGCAACAGAGCATGCACAATGTCGGCACTAGTACAGTGTATATCCACCTTTCGCAGCAATGCAGGCTGCTATTCTCCCATGGAGACGATCGTAGAGATGCTGGATGTAGTCCTGTGGAACGGCTTGCCATGCCATTTCCACCTGGCGCCTCAGTTGGACCAGCGTTCGTGCTGGACGTGCAGACCGCGTGAGACGACGCTTCATCCAGTCCCAAACATGCTCAATGGGGGACAGATCCGGAGATCTTGCTGGCCAGGGTAGTTGACTTACACCTTCTAGAGCACGTTGGGTGGCACGGGATACATGCGGACGTGCATTGTCCTGTTGGAACAGCACGTTCCCTTGCCGGTCTAGGAATGGTAGAACGATGGGTTCGATGACGGTTTGGATGTACCGTGCACTATTCAGTGTCCCCTCGACGATCACCAGTGGTGTACGGCCAGTCCAGGAGATCGCTCCCCACACCATGATGCCGGGTGCTGGCCCTGTGTGTCTCGGTCGTATGCAGTCCTGATTGTGGCGCTCACCTGCACGGCACCAAACACGCATACGACCATCATTGGCACCAAGGCAGAAGCGACTCTCATCGCTGAAGACGACACGTCTCCATTCGTCCCTCCATTCACGCCTGTCGCGACACCACTGGAGGCGGGCTGCACGATGTTGGGGCGTGAGCGGAAGACGGCCTAACGGTGTGCGGGACCGTAGCCCAGCTTCATGGAGACGGTTGCGAATGGTCCTCGCCGATACCCCAGGAGCAACAGTGTCCCTAATTTGCTGGGAAGTGGCGGTGCGGTCCCCTACGGCACTGCGTAGGATCCTACGGTCTTGGCGTGCATCCGTGCGTCGCTGCGGTCCGGTCCCAGGTCGACGGGCACGTGCACCTTCCGCCGACCACTGGCGACAACATTGATGTACTGTGGAGACCTCACGCCCCCACGTGTTGAGCAATTCGGCGGTACGTCCACCCGGCCTCCCACATGCCCACTATACGCCTTCGCTCAAGTCCGTCAACTGCACATTACGGTTCACGTCCCACGCTGTCGCGGCATGCTACCAGTGTTAAAGACTGCGATGGAGCTCCGTATGCCACGGCAAACTGGCTGACACTGACGGCGGCGGTGCACAAATGCTGCGCAGCTAGCTCCATTCGACGGCCAACACCGCGGTTCCTGGTGTGTCCGCTGTGCCGTGCGTGTGATCATTGCTTGTACAGCCCTCTCGCAGTGTCCGGAGCAAGTATGGTGGGTCTGACACACCGGTGTCAATGTGTTCTTTTTTCCATTTTCCAGGAGTGTATGTAAGTTTCTGTTGTCTGTGGCATGGTGTCTACGGTTGGATGCATGACGATAAGAGATTTCAACCTAGCTACCTGTAATCTGTACTTAACGGTTCGTGGTGACACTTTACTGGCAACCCCTGCACGGATTATCTTCCCGTGGAGTATTCCTTCTGGAACGACCTGTGCCTAATCTTCTTGCTCCATTGTTGTCCTGACGTCATCTCGCTACCACTCGATGTGCAGTCACGGCACTACAACCATTCCCTTCATCCCAATGATGTGACCATCCTCAAAGTCCGAAAGATGGTGGTAAGCTTCGAGTGTGCATTCTATGGGGTCGCTGTGTTGCGCTCTTTAACTGAAAAATCTCAGTAACGATAGATACACTCAGTAGCCACCATTTTAATCAGCATCTCCCACAGCCAATGAAATACTAGAGTATCCTAGCTGAAGTTCAGTGCCGAGGTGAAAATTAATATTTTTAAACTGAAAGGAGTTAATCACAATTGAAATCTTTCAAATATACTTTTATCATTAAAGAATAACGGGATCTGCCCTTTCGTGTCTCTTTCTCTCTTGTCCCAGGAACAGATAGAAATTTTCTATGCAAATGAAATTTCTTAGTAATTACAACGTAACCACTAAATAAAACATAATACTTTATTTTTGATCAAGTGCCTTCATAGATTTGTCATACTATTGTTTTGAACTATTCATCTGTATGGGAGTCACGCTGAAAGTGTGCAAACTTCATATAGGTAGTTGATTAACTGTGTGGGAAATCGGGGTTTCCCAAACCTGTGCATGTACTCCGTCGTGTGGTTTGTGGTAAATAATACGAGCTCACTCAAAACGAACTCCAGAATTAGCTCAGTGAACACCAGACAGGAGGACAGTTTTTACTTATTTACAGAATGATATACACCAATAAACAGGTTTTAATAGGTTTGTTACAAAACTGAAAGATCCGAATAACAAACCCCATAATTCCATATCTGACTCTAGACACTTCAAAACATTTACGTAGGCAGTGTTCTGCAGCTTGACACATTTGAAAAATGCAACATCAAACCAGAAAAAGCTGCATTCTTAGCAACTGTTGATGATTTTTATCGAAATTTTCAAATTAAAGCACTTTCTTGAGGCATATTATATTTACCAGCAGAGGGCTGCAAATATCTGTAACGAAGAATGAGGCTGTAGTGTGTTAATACTTTTTCTTTATTTAAAAAGCTTTAAGGGTTTTCACATAAATAAGTTCGGAGGTATTACTACAGTGCGCCCTCGTAAAACATACTCTGTTTCAATATGTGTACGTCGCTCCTCACACTGAAATTCTACTGCACTTTAGAGTGGGGCTTTAACCATTAGACAGACAAATTATAATAACGGGTCGAAAGAGGATGCAAAGACCTCGAACACTTACACAAGGAGTATAAATAACTGAGCAGGGCGACGTCTACGGAACACATACAGGAAGTCTTAGAAAGAGCTGCAAGAAGCTGCCAGCTATGTTGTGGTTGAGTCATGAAATTTTTATGATAATTTTTTAACGAGCTCCTTCTTCGATATACTTTCCTTGACAAACCGAAAGTGCTGTTTTGCACAAGGAAGAATGTAAAACTACGCTTTAACGCTCTGACGATATCGAGGTCGTTACAAACGGAACATAAACTCGGAATGAATAACGATGGAGAGGGAAATCGGCCACGGCCTTGCTTAAGGAACCATATCGCCATTTACCAGAAGTGATCCATGGAAGTCACTGGAAAACTACAGGAGGAAAGCCGGACTGTGAATTGCTTCCCGCTATTTCCGAGTACTAATTAACCGCATGGAAAGGGAGAATAATCTTTAACATTCCTGTGACGACGAGATTTTTAGGTACGATGCACAAGTTCCTACTGTGCAAGGTAGGAGAAGGAATCGGCCGTATTCTTATCAAAGGAACCAGACAAGCATTCACGGTATTTGATTTCGGAAACAAGCGGACAACTTAAATCCGTATGGCTAGACGTAGATTTGAACGAACTCTTACTGCCTGCATGGCGAGTGTCTCAGCCTCTCCGTGGCTTCGGGAGCTCTCTAGGTGGGTCGTACTGTGAACGAAGAGGCCTGGGCACCCCTGGAGGACCGCGGCTGCATTCCCAGGCTGCAAGCCGGTGCGCGATGGGCCGCGAAGTCGCACAGGATGTGTCGCAAGTATCTTCACCACTCACTAAGACAGCAACGATATTGGTACTGAAGATGAACTGAATCACCAATAAAACGAAAATGGAAATTTCCTCCACAACGTTTATTGATTATTGCGACTTGGAACGTAGATTAAACTTATAAATATAGACATATTTGATTTTAGTTACATTTGTTCGTAGAGTTTCCAACTGTCGTCCAGCTTTTCGTGCATCTGACTGTGAGCGCATATTACGTTAATCATCAGTAAGTACTAAGATTTAGATTATGTACTACAAACATCTGAGATCATCAAATATCTTTAGATGTGTGTCTGACTGCAGATATAAACAATTGGAAAAACACGGAAACTAAATAACGGTTTTATGTCAGACGCAGAGAATGTATTACACGACCACGATATTATTGCATTTGACTTCCCGTGGGGCCGGCCGGAGTGGCCGAGCGGTTCTAGGCGCTACAATCTGGAGACACGCGACCGCTACGGTCGCAGGTTCGAATCCTGCCTCGGGCATGGATGTGTGTGATGTCCTTAGGTTAGTGAGGTTTAGGTAGTTCTAAGTTCTAGTTCAGAAGTTAAGTCCCATAGTGCTCAGAGTAATTTGAACCATTTGAACTTCCCGTGGCCGTTACCGGAAACACGCCGTGACATTACAGTAAACAAGTACAATGAGTAAGGAAATCGCATCGCATTGTGAATGATTTCAAGACAGTCTTTCTCTTTTTTTTTCGTTTTTTTTATTGGCATTTGGCCATCGCCATATTCAAGACAGTTGTGCATTTATTATCAAGTGATTCAGCGTGTCCTCGTGAAATATAACGATAAAAATTCACGGTAAGCCAATCTCGCTCCCAGGTGCAATGATATTGTGGTCGACTAATAGTGCAGTTGTTAGTGCCCGTTGGTGTTGTCTTCAGTCTTCAGTCAGAAGACTGAATTGATGCTGCTCTGCACACCGTACTGTTCTCTGCAAGACTTTTTATATATGCGTTTCTATTTCACCTCACATCAATTTGAACGTGCATAATGCGTTCAAACCTTGTTTTCCCTCTACAGTATTTACTCCTCACACATCGTTCTATTACGAAATCCTATAAAGTACTATCAACCTATCCCCATGAGGTTCTGCAATGAAGCTCTTTTCTTCTTAGATCGGTTCAGTACAACTAAATTTGTTACTGGATGAGTGTCTATTCTTCAACATTCTTCTGTAACACAACATTTTAAAAGTATCTGTTGTCTTCTACTCCTTATTGTATATCGTCCACTTTATGCGTCCCTATAAGACTACACTCCAAACAAACACTTACAGAAAAGACTTTCTTATGTATAAATTTGTATTGGGAGTTAACACTTTTCTCTTCTCTAGGAAATATCTCCTTTCTATCGCCAGTCTCTATCCTCTTTACTTCTGCCGTCGTCAGTTCTTTTTCTGTCCAGACAGCAAAGATCGTCGACAATTATCAACATGCAATTTCCTAGCCTGATTCTGTCAGTATCAAATAACTAAATTCGAATATAATGTACTACCATTATTTTACGTTTATTTATGCTGATTTTAATATCTCTTAAAAAAAAAAAACTATCCATCCAAGCCCAGTGGTTAGCACAGTGGACTCGCATTTAGGACGACTACGGTTCAAACCTTCATTCGCTCATCCTGATTTAGGTTTTGCCTGATTTATGCTAAACATAAAGGAAGCCAAGACAGAGTACCTCGTTAACGCGTGGTCAAAGACTGCTGGTCATCTACAATCACTGCAGGTGGGGGACCAGTCCTACAACAGAGTGCATGAATTTAAATAGCTAGGGACACTGTTCACAGAGGACTCGTCATATGGAAAAATGTCAATGCCAGAATATAAGCAGGAAACCGATCTTACCACAGCCTACCACAACTGCTCCGGTCCAGATATCTCTCCAGACAGTTCAAGATTCGACTGTACAAAACCCTGATCCAACCTGTTGTTCTACATGGCTGTGAGACATGGAGTATCCGGAAACAGGACTTCCACAAGCTCCTCGTTTTTGAGATAAAAGTGCTTCGGAAGACTTCCAGTCCGGTTCTGGATGCAAACACAGGGGAATGGAAGATCGGGCACAACCAAGAGCTTGAGGAACTATACCAGCAGCCCAACATAGCAGGAACTGACAAAGCCTAACGAACGCAGTGAGCCGGCCATGTGGCCCAGATGGAAGATCACAGATGGCTTCGGAAGCTCGTGGCATTTTACATCTACAGGAAAGAGACCCCCAGGGAGATCCAAGAAGGGTCTGAGGGATGGCCTCCATGAAGATTTAACCCAAGCGTCAATAGATGTGGACGGATGGCGGATAGCAGCAATGGACAGAATACAATGGAGGAGAAAACTTGTAGCAGCGTGCGGTCCACTAGGCCTGATCACGTAGAAGAAGAAGAAGAAGAAGAAGAAGTGATTTCTCTGAACCAATCAAGACAAATTCTAGGGTACGTCCAATTTCCTTCCCCATTCTTTAAAGAAGCAGAGGTTGTGCTCTGACTCTAATGAACTCGATGTCGACGGGACGTTAAACCCTAATGTTTCTTCCTTCCATTCAGGTCAACTGATCTTCCAGATCCTTTGCCATCGGCAACGGCTTCTGTAATATGTAGTTCAACTACTGTTGAAACAGTTTCGTTTTTAGACTCTATCACGTTATTTACAAATCATGATGAACTGACGAACATTTGAGATATCGCATATCTGAGGTGATTGTTTTGTTAGAGCACCAGCCAGCTATGTACATTGTTATAAAGAACATTTATTTGTTCACAGTTTCGATGAAAAAATACGTGCAGACGCACTTCTAGAGACGTTTTGCAAAGGAATTTTTCATCCTATATCTACTGTCTTTTATCCGGAAGAATCAACTTCTTTTGGAATTTTAGACAATGAATGTGTTCAGCTTCCACTGCTGTTTCTTTATACATTTCATCACTGGTTTCTGATCATTGCATCATCAGACCACATAAGATCCCCAAAAATGCACGAATGTGCTTGGACCAGCAGATCCACGTGGCAGGTTTCAACATCTTCATTTCTTAAGTCACACTTTGATAATTTGTTCCGCTCTCCTTGTGTACAAGCAAGCATTCCCAACTCGGATGTTCAGCCATTCTAATATTTTATTAACTGCGTATTTTATTAACTGCGTTAAAATGACATTCAACTTGTAAGTTGCAGATCCTTGTAACATTCGTTGATAGCAATTTTTTATAGTTTCTCAAAGTAATATGATGGTGGGAAATGGTACTGAATGAATAATTTATTTTTACAATGGTTCAGAATAATTGTCGTTAATCTGGGAAAGATACATCTTCCGGACGGTCCTTTCGTTAGGAAAATTGGGTGCTTGCTTTAAACAAGTGTTGTCTTCTTCAGTCTAGCACGAATTCTAGCTACAAGCGGTCATTTTTATGGAACGAAATCACTATATTTGCATCAAACTAAAATAAATGGATCAGAAGTAAAACAAAGTCAACCTGTGTGCATGAAGATTGTGTCCTAAATTTTTCACATCTAACATGGTTATTACATATTATGAATCAGTCTATACGACGTACGGGAAATAGACCAACACAACACATTACCATGCCTAATACGCTGTAGGATAAACGTTGGCTTTCAAAACAGCTTCCAGCCGCCTAGGAATGGGCAAATACAGGCCCTGCATGGTTTTCAAAGGAATCTGATACCATTCTTCCTGCAAAATAGTGGTAAGTTCAGGTAACGATTATGGAAGCAGAGAGCGATCACTCTCATTTCTCTCCAATGTAGACCACAAAGGCTCAATAATATTGAGATCTCTCGACTGTGATGGCCAGGGGAGTTGCGACAATTCATCCTCCTGCTAGCAAAATCAGTACCGGACGATATGAACTGTGTGGAGCCCTCTCGTCATGGGACACAGCGTCTACACAGGGGAACATTGTTCCGTGGGATGGACCTGATCATCCAAAATTGTCACATAATCCTTAGCACCACGATGTGGCTGCCCAGATCGTTACGGAACCTCAGTTAAGTTTCACTCTTGGAACGCAAACTCGAACAAAAGTTGGAAACGATGTGAAACAAGACTCATCCGATCAAATGACATTCTTCCATTGCTCCATAGTAGAGGTTTTATGGCATCGGCATCACGCTCTCCTGTTATGGGTAGGTGCATCACTGATAAGTGGTTTTGTAATTTCAATGCACCCTGCAATTCTCTGCTTATGGAGCTCCTTTCGCGTTGTTTTGGTGCTGTGACATTCAGTTCTGCAGACGCTTTCGCAGCCGACGTTCTCTTACTTGTATTTGTCTTTACAGTCCTCTTCAATGATCGTCTGTCACGATCACTCAATACAAACTTTCGTCCGCGTTGTGATTTATCGAATGACGTTTTTCCGCTTCCCTGTAAGCGGCATAAGTCTTCGATACGGTACCTCTTGAAACACTAAACACTTCAGCTGCCGTGATTGCACCATACAAGCACTAAACATTTGTCCACGGTGGAATGCTCTGAGCTCCGACTTTATGCGCTCACAGTTACATAGAACAGTACTCTAACCACGTCTGAGGCTTGCAAAGTTTTGAGGACATTGCACAGGCACTGTTCGTGGTCAAATACAGCAGCGCAACATGCAGACTTCGCTAGCATCTCCATTTATGTTCAAGCATGCATTTATCGTGCTGTTTCCATATTTTTGTCTGTGCTCTGTAGATAGTAGCTGCAATTCTATTGAGAGCTAAAGTGCTTCCTGTTCTTTTTCCCACATGCGAAGTGCAGTGATGGGATTTCACGTTTCATAACTAACTTGGAAGGGAACGATGGCGAGTGCATTACGTATTCCAAGTTTCGTCAGAAACAACTTAGAACAACCATAGAAAAGTGATTCAGTACTTCCTGAAAAGTAAGTTACTGAAAATCTACATAGACTCTTGAGAAAGCTACTGAGTGGCTCCTCGAGTGTGCGTAATTCGTGAGCAGTGAACTATGACTCGCCAGAACGTGGTGATGTTTCCGTGAGAGATATTATCAATGATTAGCTATTTAACATACATCAGTGAGAGTATAAAGTCAGAATCGCATTTCACTTACAAAACAGTTACATGATGCTGTAAAAACCCGTTTTAGTTCATCAAGCTCATTGCAATTTTCTGAAGTATCTTTATTTCATTTGTTACAATATGCGAGGTGATTTTCAACGTGTCTTTCTAAATACGGGTGAAGCTTGTTAATTGCGAGACGATGATCTGAACGGATACAGGCTGTTGGTATGTGAGACAACTCGGTTTCCCTGTGAAGTACCGGCGGTGAAATATTCTCTTCTTTAATGAAAGATTTCCCTACTTCAGTGTCACAAAACTTAGGCTCGAGAGACAAGGCAGCAACCAGTTGAGGGTCGCCGAGGGTGGCAGTAGACTGGTTTAGTCGTGGCCTTGGTGCTAAAGGCTGCCAATCTCGCGACTGATATGGATCAAGGTCTCCGAGAGTAACAGGTATCAGTTACTCGAGTGTTTCTAGACTTAGTGCAATGTTTCTCAGGCGAAGAGGGTCGTATTGGAAACAGTTTAGCACCCCGAAGAGAGCAAAGTCAGCCAATTTTGAGTGTGAGCTCGGATTGGACGAGGCAAAAGAGTGAAACCGAACGTGACTTTTTTTACTAGTTCGTATGTGACATGTTACTGGCTCAGAATACTAGTGATCACATTACTTTTCACTAGAAAGTTTATTTCAGGCCTCGTTTGACAGTTTGCTTGACAACAGCCCGTAAATATTGCTCGCAGTAGAGGAGCCTCAGTGAAAAGTCGACTCCAGCCTGTTTTCGTGCAACCATCGGCTAACTGATATTTATGGTGTATTGATTATGACTATATAGTCGAAACCAGTTGACCCACTGGATAATTTTATGATCATTGACTGAAATAAAATTTGCTGTGGTTGTGATTACTGAAGTTTTCGGAGATCGACATTGCAGCCAGATGGCGTAGAAATATTGCAACGAAATTTCGGGTGACAATCATTCAGGCATATGT
Source organism: Schistocerca piceifrons (assembly GCF_021461385.2). NCBI lineage: Eukaryota > Metazoa > Arthropoda > Insecta > Orthoptera > Acrididae > Schistocerca > Schistocerca piceifrons. The sequence goes on along the minus strand of NC_060149.1, from coordinate 301,310,479 downwards.
TGGGGTGCTTTACTCACCTGAAGATATCAGTCGAAATATCGTGGTAAGATGTCGATATCATATGCCTGCAAGCCCGAAACCATATGGAATATTGGTCGTCGTTGTTTACTGGTGATCAGCATACATACGCTCTCGAACAAGTTACTAAGAGTCACGAGTGCAACGTTTGCGATTAGTTTGCAAGTGACCGTGGCTCACCATAATGTGATGAGGCTGCTGTCACGTCGAGTGGTTTAGAGAAAGCATGGACTACAGAAATTAGAACTCACAGACCGAGAGATCGGCCTTATGCATCCCTAACACTAGTTAAGAGTTTTAGCCACTGCGCTACCTTACTCGGTGATCCTTCAAGGAATGCTGAGTTTTGCTTATAAGAGAATGCTTGTCAGTGGGCTCAAAGCTGCCGGAAGGTTTTTCTGTGGGACGTTGTACTGCAGCTGAAGTATGGAAGTGTGTCCCATAGGGATATAGAATCTGGTGACTTTTAATTCATATATAGATGATGCCTTACAGTGAATTATAAATCTTTTAAAACCAAACAGAGTGAAAGTTAGGAAAAGTATTAAATTATGGGCATATATGACCTCTAAGCAGTAAAGGACACCAACTACAGTTCATCATTCACAAGCCTATTTCTATGAGCCCAGTTTATAAATCCTATGGGCTAGAGGTCGGACCTGGCGGTCTAGTGGTAAAGAGCATGCCTGGAAACCGAGAGGTCGCGATATCGAATCATGGCCGGCCCATGCGAAGGTTCACCCTGCATGTAAGCTAAGCTTTTCGTCTCAAAAATGTGAAGGGTCACCAGGAACGACACGTGGTGCGGATTCCACGAGGAACTGTAAGTTTCTTTTCCCCAGTTGGAGAACTGCGGTAGATTGGGGACACTTGCCGAAGTGACGTCCAATCGAAGGATATCCACTCCGCCACTGAGCTACACGAAATTAAACAATTAATTAATTAATTAACAATATAATAAAATGCTCATGGAAATCAGCAAACGTAATTCACGATAAAACAATCAAAACATTTTCAATATAAATATTTAGGATTAGATGGCTGCCTAACGATGACAAATGAAAAATGATAGAACAGTATTGAGATGAAGAGCGAACTGTGGCACAAACAGACATAATTTGTAAGACAAGATAAAAACAGAAATCAATGGAAACTCTATACTCGTATAGTTTTGCAGAATCTAAACGTGAATACTCGTTAATAAGGAAGAAAATCTTAGAGAAACCATTCTCAGGCAAGCTAAAAACTATACATTTCTGGGCGAAGAAGTATTTTGGATCTGTCCCACAGAACACCAATGAAGCGTGTTTATTTCATCATACACGTTTCCTTTTACAGGATTAAAACATCGTTAGTCATACGGAATGAAGAACTAAGCAGGTATTTATTGTGTGTTAACGGCCTGTACTTGTGGTAGTTTTATTGATATGTGAGGAGGTGTCTATGTTTCTAACATTGATAGTAGTATTCTATTGTGCTTGGTCTGTGATATTCTTGTTTAAGGTTGTCTGAAAATGTTGACTGACTAGTAGCGTGAAAACTGCCGTATAACAGAGCACTAATACACAATAAACATGTGCTTGATGACCAGCAATTCCACAGAAACTATGGTCACTGTTGTCAGCAAAATGAAGAATGTAGTCACGGAAGAGCTTGCAAATTTCTACAGCATCAGTTTAATGCCATTTGAAAGTAAAAGGAACATGTAAACATAATGATAATTAAGAGAGCTGAAAATAATTAGCTTGTACAGAAGAGTACTTCTAGACCCCAAAAGAGATAATAGTGATTGAACACACAACAGAACATAGTGTTTAGACTGTTTGAAAGGAAAAAAGAATGACTCTGCGAACGTTTGTGCATTACTTTATGATAAACGACCATTAACGTTTGGACGATAAATAACGACAAAAAGAAACAGCACTGGGTACAGTCTGTTTATATCAGGAGTTTGTTTTGTCTTATACGGTTCCTAGCGTGTGTTTACTTCATTGCACCAACACGTCACGTGCAAGTTATACCAACATAACTGGATCAAGTAATTTATGCTATTCACTGAAGATCTACTGAAACCGGGAACCAGACAAGAGCCAAGGAACATGAGCTTTTGAGACACGTTAAAACTGATTGCAAGAGCGGAATCCGAGCCCATATACGAGGGTTGGAACTTTAATAGTGGCAACTATTTATTTACAGCTCGTACAAAATAGATACGTGTTTCAAAGTTTCACTGACCTTCAAAGCAGTCACCAGAACTGTGTATAACCCGTTTCCAGCGATGTGGAAGTCGTAGGATACTCTTAGCAGTGCCAGTTGTGTTGACAGTTCGAGCGGTGCGGTCTATTGCCTGAAGAATTTGTAGCAGTTCTGAAGCGAATGCTGTGAAGTGTTTCCTTCAGTTTAGAAGTGGAGTTGAACTCACGAGAGCTTAAGTCAGGGGAGTGCAGAAGGTGGTATAGCACTTAGCAGCCCCATCAGTCAAGCAAATCAGTAACAGCTTGCACTGTACGTGCTTGAGCATTGTCCTGCAACATGGTGGTCAGGTCCTGCAGAAAGTGTCATCATTTCTGCCTCTATGCTGTTCATTTTTGGAACACAACCTACGACCAGCTTAGAGTCAGAAGTGATGACACTTTCTGCAGGACCTGACCATCATGTTGCAGGACAATGCTCAAGCTCGTACAGTGCAAGCTGTTACTCATCATCTTGGACAGCTGTTACTGATTTACAAAATTGTTGAGGCTTTCGTGGCCACTTGTTGATAAACTGCCTATTGGCTTCTGTCTCGGGTTCTTCGGCCGACGTTCATCTAATGATTTTTCTGACGTTTCGTCAGCACGAGTGGCTGGCATTGTCAAAGCTTCACCCTCCATTCCCGATGGTGAACTGGAGCCGAGCTCGCGGGCGCAGACTATATGTACCTGGCGCGCCAATGTCCGAGGGCTTCTCCGCGGTCATTTCCGGTGCGGTTCTCCTCTTGCTACCTGCGACGGTCGTTCGCTGCAGTACGGGAAGCAAGGATCCATTTATCTTAAGGCTTTCCTCTTTCTTGTTCAAACTGTTCGCGTGTTTTTGTATTTCTACAGCTTCTCTGAACAAGCGCGTGTGATAGTGCTTCTCTACAGCCAGAACTTCCGTGTCGGCGAATTTTATTACGTGGCATGATTAGTACGCTCGTAACGAGAGCAGGACGAATATGTAAGCCGCAGCACCTCAAACGAGAAATGCAACACCTGGAAACTGTCCTGAGGAGGAATGGGTACTCCACAAATTATATTAGAAGTGTAACAGAGCCAAACACTCGGCGAAGTAAGGAACCAGAAAAAGAAATGTCGGGTACGGCCTTTCTGCCATACATTCCCAGAGTGACGGACAGAATCGGCCGTATATTCCGCAAACATAGCGTAAAGACGATTTTCAAACCGACAAGGAAGATTAAAGAGTGTCTTAGATCGGCGAAGGAGAAAAGAGACCCACTTGCAATGTCGGGAATATACCGCATACCATGCACATGCGGAAAAGTTTATGTTGGAATGACTGGACGATCCATTAACACCAGGATCAAAGAGCATAAGCGACATTGCAGGTTGGGGCAGGTGGAGAAATCGGCCGTGGCATAGCACACACTGAATGAGACCGACCACGTAATAAAATTCGCCGACAGGGAAGTTCTGGCTGTAGAGAAGCACTATCACACGCGCTTCTTCAGAGAAGCTGTAGAAATACAAAAACACGCGAACAGTTTGAACAAGAAAGAGGAAAGCCTTAAGGTAAACGGATCCTGGCTTCCCGTACTGCAGCGAACGACCGTCGCAGGTAGCAAGAGGAGAACCGCACCGGAAATGACCGCGGAGAAGCCCTCGGACGTTGGCGCGCCAGGTACATATAGTCTGCGCCCGCGAGCTCGGCTCCAGTTCACCACCAGGAATGGAGGGTGAAGCTTTGACAATGCCAGCCACTCGTGCTGGCGAAACGTCAGAAAAATCATTAGATGAACGTCGGCCGAAGAACCCGAGACAGAAGCCAATAGGCAGTTTGTTACTGATTTGTTTCACTGATGGGGCTGCTAAGTGCTATACCACCTTCTACACTCCCCTGACTTAAGCTCTCGTGAGTTCAACTCGATTTCTAAACAGAAGGAAACACTTCACGGCATTCGCTTCAGAACTGTTACAAATTCGTCAGGCAATAGACCGCGCCGCTCGAACTGTCAACACAGCTGGCACTGCTAGGAGTATCCTACGACTTCCACATCGCTCGTCACGGGTTACACACAACGCTGGTGACTGCTTTGAGGGTCAGTAAAACTTCAAGACACGTATCTGTTTTGCTTGGACGAACTGTAAGTAAATAGTTGCAACTATTAAAGTTCCAACCCTCGTATTTGTCTATCGAGTGTAGTATGCTACCATTTTCACTATTAGTGCATGTCTGAAGGAGTAATTCAAAATTTCAATTTGTCACTTGTTTCCCTTCCAGGCCCCAGACGGGCTCTCACGCTACGGTATGGGACTGGCAGCTACTGCAGAAAAGCGAAGCAAAGTAAATAACTAAATAAAAACAAATAAACAAATACAGCGGAGAGTTCGACTTACTCACAGGAGGGGAATAAGTGACAGTTTTAAACTACGAGTCACACTGCGAGGCGTCCATGGATAGGGCAATAGGTAGCACACTGCCCACGGTAATAAGGAAGCCAGTTTCGAATACCGGTTCGACAATCACTTTTAACAAGTAACAAACATTCATCGCAGCGGGTATTCTGCTTACGGTAGGAAAATGTCGGAATTTATTTGAACAAATGGGTACTTTTTTAACGGTTTAATGAATATTTAGTGCACTGTTTGAAGTTGTTAATATATAGTGCCTTTTCCTGTCGTTAGTCACAAGCATTCCAAGAGCGACGGGATATGTAATGGTTGCTATTTAACTTTACTCCAGCGATAAGGCCTTGGATCCTCTTTTGCGCTTGGAGTAGCAGCAAGTCGGGAAGTTATGTGTGTGAAGAAGCTGTTAGTCATGTCTTGCGAGTTAGAGGCCTTGGCAACCCTAATTTACTTACAGATATGCTGTCGAAGTGCCGTTGGTAAGTACCGACAACTTCCTGATGCTAACTAAGAGAGTGTAACTGTTTGTATACTAATTAAATATACAGCCAAGGAAACAGCTCCCCAGCTACGTCTGCTGAAGCGTCAAGTGGCCACAATTTTTTTATTTATTTAGTTTTATTGGTTTCACGCAAGGCCCATTTCACCAAATACAATTATGCCACATAATGACGCAAACTGGGCAGTTGTCTGACTTCATTACAAATTATAAGACCTAATTGTGCGATATAATTAGTTTACAAACTGCATTAGCCTGACCGAGCCATAAAGGCCACACCTTGTTCAATGCTATACAGATCAGTTGTAAGCAAGGTTATCTTCCGTACGCACTCTTATAACCAGATCTAATGCAAAGGTGCTATTTAACAATGTGCAAAATGAAACGTTAATGGATACGTAATAGGAATTTACATATATTTCTCATATAGTATATTTAGTATAGAAGGTCAAATTATTAAATGTAGTACTTGAAGCCAAATAAAGAGTTGTGTTCTTGAGATATTAGATACTACGAGGGTGAGTCAAATGAAAACCTCAAATATTTTTTTAAATATTATTTATTGTGCAGAAGTGGTACAAAGCTGTATCACTTTTCAACATAATCTCCCCAATGCTCAATGCAAGTCCTCCAGTGCTTACAAAGTGCATAAATTCCTTTAGAAAAAATTCTTTTGGTAGTCCGCGCAACCACTCATGCACCGCGTGGCGTACCTCTTCATCAGAAGGGAACTTCTTTCCTCCCATTGCGTCATTGAGTGGTCCAAACATATGGAAATGACTTGCTCGCTTTCTTCGTTTATGGTTGGTGGAAGTGAACCCAGGTTTCGTCCCCAGTAACGATTCTTGCAAGGAAGCCATCACCTTCTCGTTCAAAGCGCCGAAGAAGTTCTTCACAAGCATCAACACGTCGTTCTCTCATTTCAGGAGTCAGCTGCCGTGGCACCCATCTTGCAGACATGCTGCAATGTCATTCAGTGTCACTCGGCGGTTTTCCTTCACAATGGCTTCAACTGCTGAAATGTTCTGTGGAGTCACAACTCGTTGTGCCTGATCTGGACGAGGAGCATCTTCCACTAGAGTCACACCATTTGCGAAGTTCCTACTTCATTCGTAGACTTGCTGCTGTGACAAACATGCATCACCGTACTGAACCTTCATTCGTCGATGAATTTCAGTAGGTTTCACACCTGACAGTATGTGTGCATCTGCACTATGTTGCCACCTACAGGCCATTCTGCACGCTGTTTGTAGCACACTTACCAACTTACAGGATAACGGTGCGAAATTTCAATTTATTATTACAAATTTAAGGTTTTCATTTGACTCACCCTCGTAAAAATAAAATGCATATAAATCTTATCAGCAGTGTTTTACACTTTTTTAGTACCTGTCTTTAACAGATGTAATCAAGAATTAACGTGCATAGTCAGATCCAGTAATGTGGCAACACTGCACGTTTGTCTGAGTATTATGTGAATCAATTATGGACAGAGAATCAGTCTATATCTATAAAATATCAACCTCCTACGGACAATACAGGAGGTTTTAAGTGGCTGTGTTTCACATATAGCTAGTCCATAATGAGAGAAATAAGTATGTAAATGATCTACCAAGGAATAAAACTAGTACCACAACTACTATTATTCCTACTACTACTACTACTACTACTACTACCGTAATTTTCTAGGAATATATTCCAAAGAATTAGTACATATAGCAGTCCACATTTAACAAATTACGGCCATATATTGATAAATGGCAGGCAGTTTTATGAAATTCAACGAGCTCAAGATGGGTGCTATTTACCTTTTGCGTTTTATACTTGTAAGAAACAGTATCAGATTGTAAAAATTTCACAGGGCAATGTCGTAACGATTTCCGAGTCATATATTTTTGCACGCTATACGGTACAAAATGTTCATACGACCACCGTAACAAGTACAGGTGAGTAGCAGTAAAAGCAGGTGTCACCTCCCACTCATTCTACAGTGGCTTATGGAAGAGATACGAGGAAAGGTGCACCTTCAAAAAATTTTCTTAAAATCCCTGAAGACACGTCAGACGAAAAAGAGTTACTTCGTTCAGAATATTAATAATACTAAGAGTGAAACAGCGCCAGAAGCTCCGAAGGAGAAATCAGACGTGGGATCAACTTTTGTAGATGACGATAGAAGAATTGCATGTAGGAAAAGCGTTAATGCAATGTTTGCCCTGCTACTAGGCGTTCAGCTTCGACATTTATTCTACAAATATTGTAAGAAACAAAAGAAGTTTATAAATAGAGCACTGTGGTACAGCTAGATTACTATTAAATGCTCAGGTTCTTTCGCTTCGCCATTCAAAATGTTATAACTTTAAAGGCCACAAGAAAATTGATTTTCAGATACCAAACCGCGATCAAAATGGTTACATTGTAAGGTCCTGAAACTTCACACAGGATTCAGTGAAGTTCTATGACCGTCTGCCAGGGAAGCATAAAACAAAAAGAGAAGTTCCAGAGCAACGGTTGCAACTACAGTAAACTGTAGCCCTATATATTTCGTATTTCAAAATAATTACTGATAATATCAGCGCAATTTTTCATCCTTAGGAACCATTCACAAAACCATTTTTTTTACTAAATACTTTCATTAATTGGGTAATTTCACCGTCACACTTAAAGATGCATTCTACATGCGTACCTCGGCGGCATTTTGTCCGACTGTTCCCAAGCTAAACAAGGAATATTCAAAGCAGAACAACATCAGAGCTTTGGAGTAGGTCATCCAAAATTTTGTTAATTTCTGAATGTAAGTGGTCAGTATATACATTAAATATTGCTCAAATAGTAACAATGTTTTGCGTCACTTGCACGTTATTACAACACTACACTATTTTTGGGCATGGAATCGTGAGCAGGTGGTACACTTGGAGTATCTGGAGGCATTTGCAAAACTAATGTCTTCGTATTTTTTATGTGGAAATTCTTAAATATTTTTAAATAAAGCTAACGTTATTAACATTCTACACCTTTATTCTTCAAGTCTACATATATTTCTCAGCATAGTCACTGCTCCCAACGCGAGACCATTCCGTTGATACCGTTAATATAGAATGTTTGACTTTGTTGACGGAGCCACAACCTCACCTCTGTTTGCACTACATCATGACTATCAAACTAAAGGTCTCGAAGGTGTTCTTTAACTTTTGCAAATAGATGAAAATCGGATGGGGCCAAGTGGGACTGTGTGGAGCAGGACTGATGTGAACCCAAGATGCCGAATTACAGCAGATATCGCAGCGTTCGTGTGTGGGCCGCCATTTACATGACGAAGGCTCTGGGTGTTCTATGTCTGGACGAACTCTTCGAATTCGGAACTCTGTTACAGCAAGCTGCTTCACACGCAACAATATAGTTATATTACACACTACAATTTGGAGCCCTCTCATGGCAGAAAGCTGCAGATACGTAGACATGAAGAATAAGGTTGTAGAATGTTAAAAACATTGTTTTATTTTAAAAGCTGTGAGAGTTATCACATAAAACATTCGGAGGCGTTATTTTTCAGCACGCTCTTGTACATTCGGAACTAAGAATGTGACGTGCACATTTCTTGGTAATCAATCCTCTGGCGAGAAAGTTTAGTGTTGTTTCTTAATAACGCTAAAATGTTAAGAAAAATGGCTCTAAGCGCTATGGGACTTAACATCTGAGGTCATCAGTCCCCTAGACTTAGAACTATTTAAACCTAACTAACCTAAGGACATCACACACATCCATGCTCGAAGCAGGATTCGAACCTGAGACCGTAGCAGCAGCGCGGTTCCGGACTGAAGCGTCTAGAACCGATCGGCCACAGCAGCCGGCAAATTGTTAACATTATCCCACTGCTAGCGGGTGTTATGTTAATATCTACGCAGAGGTAGAATACGTTCTTATGTATAACAGAGACACAGCACTATCTTTACGCTGCCATAAAGCACCGCACGTGTTTGTTGTAACACACTCAATTCAATAAAATCTGGAAAAAATTTACGAAAAAAAATGTGATAGCTATTGCGTTCATGATACAAGTGTTACGTTGTTATGTGTTATGTTTGAAACCACAAAAACTGGCCGCCGGAAATCAGCGCCGTAGTTTATGTCCGTTGGTGCACTAAATAATAATGGCGTGTGACGAGGGCCTCCCGTCGGGTAGACCGCTCGCCTCGTGCAAGTCTTTCGATATGACGCCATTTCGGCGACTTGCGCGTCGATGGGGATGAAATGATGATGATTAGGACAACGCAACACCCAGTCCCTGAGTGGAGAAAATCTCCGACCAGCCGGGAACCGAAGCCGGGCCCTTAGGATTGACAGTCTCTCGCGCTGACCAATCAGCGGACGTTGGTGCACTCATGTGAAGGAAGTGAAACATACCACATTTTTTCGGTTTATCTTGGGAGCACGCAGGCGAGAAGATGTTATTTCAAAAATCACAGCAAACTGATCTTATCAGTATTGTAGATCTTTTCTAAGAAGGCACACAATCTTTTCTGTAAATACAATACGCTGGTATTATCAATAGATATAGTGCATGTTGAATGCATATAAGTTCTTAAATGGCCAATATATCGGAATAAACAACGTACAGGTTTCATATGTAAACTATCTCATGTTCGAAAACATGTGAATGTCTTTTTTCGCCGTAAGAGAAACATTCTTCTGGTTCAAAAATTTGTTGTCTATAAAGCCTTTCAATGTATTATACTAAACACACAGAAGATGCGACGGAATTATGGTTATAAGTCAATGTGAGACACTTGTGGTGGAGAATGATCTTTCTTTGGAGTCGAAAAAATAAATTTACTATCTCTGTTTGCTTAATACATGAGAATTATTCATATTGTTTCATTGATACTACGCATTTACAGACTGACAGTCTGTCGCGGCGAGTCAGATCTGCAGGAGTGCTATTTGTTTTATAACAGCCAGTGACAGTACAAGAGCAAGGTCAAATACAATATGTGATCAAATGTATCCGGACACACCCAAAAACATACGTTTTTCACATTAGGTCCATTGTGCTGCCACCTACTGCCAGGAACTCCATATTAGCGACCTCAGCAGTCATTAGACATTTTGAGAGAGCAGGATGGGGTGCTCTGCAGAACTCACGGACTTCGAACGTGGTCGGGTGATTGGGTGTCACTTGTGTCATACGACTGTACGCGAGATTTCCACACTCCTAAGCATCCCGAGGTCCACTGTTTCTGATATGATAGTGTAGTGGGAACGTGAAGGGACATGTACAGCACAAAAGTGTGCAGGCCGACCTCGTCTGTTGACTGCTAGAGACCTCTGACAGTTAAAGAGGTTCGTAATGTGTAATAGGCACACATCTATCTAGACCATCGCAAAGGAATTCCAAACTGCATCAGGATCCACTGCAAGTACTATGACAGTTAGGCGGGAGGTGAGAAAACTTTGATTTCATGGTCGAGTGGCTGCTCATAAGACACACATGCCAAACGACGCCTCGCTTGGTGTAAGGGGCGTAAACGTTGGGCGATTGAACTATGGGAAAACGTTTTGTGGAGTGTCGAATCACTTTAGGCCGTGTCCTACGTGAGCGACAGAAGCGAGTGACAGCGATCGACTTCTGGATACGCAACACTCCAGCGACAAGCAGCAGCATCGGCGACAACCTTGGGTGTCCTGAGTGCGAGCGACCATGTCGCGCTACAAGATGGCTGCTTAGAGCCAGCTAGCTGTTTCTATAAAATGGCGTCCTTAACCTGTAGAATACTTTAGCTGGAGAGTAAGACTACAGAACTAGGTTTACTTAAGAAAATAAAACGAAAAGGAATGCTGTGCATGAAATTTACAAAGAGAGCAATCTCCACAGAGAATTTCATAAGCATCGTCAGCTACGAAGATTACCAGACAAATACTTCGAATACACGTGAATGAGCAGAGGAGCATTCGACTATCTCATCAATAAATTAAATACGAATGTTTTTTTCACATGGTCAAGAACTTTTAACAGCCAATAAATGTGGAAGAATAATTATTACACGACTAACTATGCTAAATTCAAACATAGGTACATAGATTGAAATTAACCTACAATAGTTAGTTGTGGTGGAGGGGGAATGTTTTTGGACCATAATTTTGTGTGAAGAGAAGGTCCTGGGTTCGATTCCCGGCAGTTCATATATTTTTACTGACTCAGTTACGATTCTGTATACTAAGTTTTATGTACACTGTTTACACTGCATCGCTAAGTATATTTTTAAGGTCTTGCCAAAGAACTTGATCTTCACGTCTATCCCAATATATCACACACATTTAATTCCTAATAAATTACAATGAGCCATGAAATTTTACAGATATTTGACGCTGGGAACGTAATTCATCGGCAGTCAGTGTTAAGGCCAAGTGTTTCAATTAATCTAAATAGTCTGTAAAAGTAAAGCATAAAAAATTTTTGAAAAGAATGTCAAACGTTTTGTGAAATGATTTGTCTAAAAGTATGCAATAAAAAATGTTAGCGAAACGTTTGGTGCACCTCATTTTCTGTTCATGATTTCGAGCATCATTCAAAGGCACGTAGAATGTTTTTCTGATCTACTTATTTCTTTTACACAAATCATTTCATAAAATATTTCACTGATTTCTTACAGTTTGGAATTTCAAGTTTTATTCAGAAAGCATGATCTTACTGACACCTCGTTTGCCTTCCTAACGTACTTGATTCAAAGGAAGCCTTTTTGACATTTAAATACCGCACCAATGTATCTTTTTATGTGCAAAATAGTAAGTCCTGAACAAATGACATTTTTGACGCTTCATTTAAAGCAGCTTTCGTGAAATATTTCAATTTTTCCTCAGCATATTTATTAAGTTTTCGTTCATTACCCTGATTACTTTCTAGCAGTTAAATATTTCCATGCCAAAGTAGACCTCATGCTGGTCACTTTTATACCCCGTTTACTGTTTCTCTCCCTTTGTTTGGCTATGAAAATTTGGACAAAACCTCATCTTGTAAGTTATAGGGAGTCTTGTTTTCGCTCTGCTCACGCGTTTACAAAAACGTATCGACTGTTAATCATATGATAAAATAGTTCTTTCTGCGTGCTGTCATTTTCAAAATTCGTCGTTTCGATGTATTGAATCTTTTATGAATTACGACGATTTTTACGACCACTTGATTCCCGCAGCACAGGAAAGGTTCGGACGTGCCGCGAGCGACCCGTCCGCGGATATAACAAACAATATCTCAAGAATGAAAAGAGATATCGTTCCGGCCTCAACTTTAAATACAATTTAGATATATTGGTAACATTTCATACGCAATAATGTATGGCCTTAAATGAACTATACGGAAAGTCTACACAATGTGATTTTACCTCTGCAAATTCCTAAAATTTTCGTGCAGCCATGTACTCAATTTAGTGCAGCACAGTAACTCTGACGAATAACGAAAATAAATTCTGGCCTTTATCATTTAACGATATCAAGCTATAGGTTGCGGAAGAATCAAATTTTTTCACCCAATAGTTTTCTTAAAATCGGATATTAAGTAATTCATAGCTGCCATCGCGTCCACTTCACTGCTTTGCCAAGAAGACACGTGGCTGTCACTCTGTGTCACGCGTGCTGCAGCGACAAGATTCAAACACGTTTGTATTCAAACATCGCCAGTTGCAGCGGGAGACAGGCACCGAAACAGATGTCGCTCACGTAGGACACCTCCGGTTTGGTTTTGTCGCCTGAAGCTGACGCCAGCTGTTGCTCACCTCTGTCGCTCACGTAGGACACGGCCTTACACAATGTGGCGATCCGATTTCAGGGTGTGGGTATGGCGAATGCCCAGTGAACGTCATCTGCCAACGTGTGTAGTGCAAACGTAAAATTCGTAGGCGGTGGTGTTATGGTGTGGTCGTGTTTTTCATGGAGGAGGCTTGCACCCCTTGTTGTTTTGCATGGCACTATCACAGCACAGGTCTACATTGATGTTTTAAGCACCTTCTTGCTTCCCACTGTTGAAGAACAATTCGGGGATGGTGACTGCATCTTTCAACACGATCGAGCACCTGTTCATAATGCACACCCTGTGGCAGAGTGGTTACACGACAATAACATCCCTGTAATGGACGGGGCTGCACAGAGTCCTGATATGAATCCTAAAGAACACCTTTGGGATGTTTTGGAACGCCCACTTCGTGCCAGGCCTCACCGATCGACATCAATACACTCCTTAGTGCAGAAATGCGTGAAGAATGGGCTGCCATTCCCAAGAAACCTTTCATCACCTGATTGAATGTACGCCTGCGAGAGTGGAAACTGTCATCAATGCTAAGGGTGGGGCAACACCATATTGAATTCCATATTTGCGGATGGAGGGCTCCACGAAGTTGTAAGTCATTTTCAGCCAGGTGTCCGGATACTTTTGATCACATAGTGTACCAGCACCACATCGCTTTCAGCCGAGTCATATAATTCATGTGCCATGCCTCATCCTCAAAAAGCTATTCGAGACCGCACCATTGCTTTTGTGGAGTAAGAGAATTTGAAGGCGTCGCAGGCTGGTACACGTGTTGCCGTTCCTGACCGCATTGCGTTATGATAGACAACACATAAATGAAACACTGGAGAATCCAGAAGGCGAATGGGTACTGCACTTTGATGTGTGACTACACCGTCCCAGAATAATGAACTTGACAATAAGTCACAGCAAAATCATTTTTTCTAAGTGGTGAATTTTAAACATAGTACTACCTTTCCCGGGTCGGTGGATACTGTTCGCCACCGGTTTCGGGAGGCCACACTACTTACAAAACGTGCTGTCATCACGGAGAGGCTCTGGGATGATAATCGACTCCACCGATTATGGTTTCCCGAGGGCAACGTCGATCACGACTGGCGGAACGTGATATTTTTCGACACATGTGTATTGTCCGCAGCGAATGATAGTCCAATACGAATATACAGGGCCTAAGATGCCCGTTTCGACTGTAGATACATCCACGAGTCAACTCACACTGTAGATATGTCTGGTTCAAAGGGCTCTGAGCACTATGCGACTTAACTTCTGAGGTCATCAGTCACCTATAACTTAGAACTAATTAAACCTAACTAACCCAAGGACATCACACACATCCATGTCCGACGCAGGATTCGAACCTGCGGCGGTAGCGGTCGCTCGGCTCCGGACTGTAGCGCCTAGAACCGCACGGCCACTCCGGCCGGCGTAGATATGTCTGTTGCGTTTTGGTGCTGTATGTTTTCCCGCGGACGTGGAATGCTTCGCAGATAGATGGCCGACTTGGTGATGCCCAGTATACCCGTATTAAGAGTATTTATTTCAATCCGACCAGTGCGACAATGGTATTTTGAAGGAGTAATGCGTCTCGAGCGTTACCAGTCTCCTATAAGCATGTCAGCGATGGTGCAGAATGAGATTTCTCTTCTCGACTGGCCTTCTTTCCAACCAGACCTAAGTCCTATTAAAAAGGTATGGGCAGAGAATAATCGAACTGTGCGAGAAAAGTGTCCTGACGTCGCGCCAAGAACTTATGATGATCTTCGAAACGTCACCCTAATTACCCGGGAGAAGGTTGCACAAAACTGAAGATTTATCATCCACCTCATATATACCCTTCTTCGCAGACTGGAGACACTCATTGAAGTAGAAGTCTTTTGAAAGGGATATTAAGTGGTAAAGAAGCCACATGCTGTCCACTTTTGAGGTCCGAAAATATCTTAATAAGAGACTTGAAGAATTCGTTCTATTAATTTCGTAATTTTTGTAGGCTAAACAAAATAATGAAGTAATACAAAAAACCCACAGTTATCCAGGTACGAAACAAACATAGTCGCCATGCAGTTGCCTACTAACCACCAACTATGCCACTGAGCAAGGAATGCATGATGCTACACTTGTTGGCATTTATATACTTCTTACGGCTCTTGATTCCACATCGCAACATGAAGTGCCTTAGAGAGGTTACAAGCCTCTTTTAGCCAGTCTTCTCTAATTTTTCTCAATTTTTTGATTTGATATTTTATTAATGTGTCTCCATGGGCCGGTCGGCCGAGGAAAAAAAATGGCTCTGAGCACTATGGGACTTAACATCTGTGGTCATCAGTCTCCTAGAACTTAGAACTACTTAAACCTAACTAACCTAAGGACATCACACACATCCATGCCCGAGGCAGGATTCGAACCTGCGACCGTAGCAGTCCCGCGGTCGGCCGAGAAAGATCATTGCTTTAAATGAAACCGATATTGAGAACTGTGGTTTTTATATGTGGTATTTCAACGGGTGTTGAGACATTGCTTTCTTTTCTGTCCTTCCTGTATGGGTGAGCTGGGGCTAGATGAGGGTCACCTGCGTTGAGTGTGGCAGAAAAAACGTGATATCAGGCCGGGCCAGCTTTTCTGCAGATACGAGTGGACAATGGTGTATTGCGGCTCCTCAGGGCGGAGGACCTGCTACGACTTACAGGGTCTCACTAGGAAGTGTAAATTCAAGTGTACTTGTGGCAACTTTTATAGTGACATGATGATCCGTGATGCGATCACATACAATGTCTCTGACATCAGAATTAGAGAACAGATTCTCAACCATGAAGTGTTGCAAATATCAGACAATTCGATTCTGACGCCATAGCCGCAGATAAAATTGGTCAGGTCCCGATTTGTTGGTTCGAGGCGCCTCTTAACCGCTTCCGCCCCACGCAGCCGCCACAACGGGGGCACACACAGACGCGCAGACAGCTTAGTAAACAAGCATCCAGGCCTGTAAATCTACTGAAGTTTTGCCCTCGCTGTTTTGCTCGCCTTAAGCGGCAAGATTGCCCGTCGCGCAACACGACATGTTACTCATGTGGAAAGAAAGGCTATGTCCAGGCGGTTTGCTTGCAACAGCAGGTCTCATGCACATTCTATGAATGCAGTGTTTTCAAAACCGACTACCGGTTCTCGCAGTAATTCAGGTAAGGTTGTGCCCTCATCTTGCCCCAGTGCAATGCGACGCCATTCCAACAAACTATCTGTAACACTACAAATTGCTGGTCGTCGTATTGAGTTTCAATTGGACACCGGTGCCTCTGTAACTTAGCTTAATCGTGCCACGTACCAACAGTTAGGCTGACCACGCCTGTCAAAATCTAGCACGTAGCTCACCGCATACAATGGACAGGAAATCCCAGTACTAGGACAGTATAGTTTGCCTGCCGCTTACAAATCTCACACTAGGACAGTGGAATTTACTGTGTTGCAATTAGGAGACAGTGAAAATATTATTGGCTTAGATTCATTTGACTTGTTTGGCCTTAGCACAAAAACGATGTGCTTTCAGTGACTACTTTTAACCCAAAAGACAGTGTAGCTAGTTTGCCTAAGGAATTTTCTGAACTCTTTTCTGTTGGACTTGGGAAAACCAATAATTTTGTAGCGCACATTACCCTGAAAGACGATGCACAGCCGAACTTTTTCTGGGTTCGGCCCGTTCTCATTGGCCGGCCGTGGTGGCCGAACGGTTCTAGGGGCTACAGTCTGGAACCGGGCGACCGCTACGGTCGCAGGTTCGAATCCTGCCTCGGGCATGGATGTGTGTGATGTCCTTAGGTTAGTTAAGTTTAATTAGTTCTAAGTTCTAGGGGACTGATGACCTCAGAAGTTAAGTCCCATAGTGCTCAGAGTCATCTGAACCATTTGAACCCGTTCTCATTGCTTTACGAGACAAAGTAGTCAGTCAATTAAAAGAATTGCAAGACAATGGTGTGACTGCTCCAATACAAGCTAGTCAGTGGGCAAGTCCATTGGTTTTGTTGCCCATGCATTCTTGTTGCATTCGAATTTGTGTTGACTTCAAAACTACAGTCAGGCCACAGACAATAATTGACATTTATCCATTGCCTCGTCATGAGGAAATTATGGACAGGTTTGGCGCAGGCCGTTAATTTTCTCAGATAGATTTTCGTTATGCTTATTTGCAAATATCACAAGATGAAGAATCACAGAAAGTGTTTGTTGCTAATACACTCTTAGGCCTGTTCAAGTATTTGCGTTTGTTCTTCGCAGGGCTTCCGCACCTGCTGTTTTTCAACGTTACTTGGAACAGCTGATTGCTCAAGTGCCGTTCTGTTCGAATTACCTTGACTATGCTGTCGTCTCAGGTATTACGCCAGAGGAACGCACTGCCAATTTGCGCACTCTTTTTCGAGTGTTTTCAGATGCAGGACTCGAGTGTCGTCTCCAAAAGTGTGACTTTTTTCAAACTGAAACTACAGTCACGTGATGAACAAAATGGTTCAAATGGCTCTGAGCACTATGGGACTTAACTTCTGAGGTCATCAGTCCCCTAGAACTTAGAACTACTTAGAGCTGACTAACCTAAGGGCATCACACACATCCATGTCCGAGGCAGGATTCGAACCTGCAACCGTAGCGGTCGCGCGGTTCCAGACTATAGCGCCTAGAACCGGCAAAATATTAACATTATCCCACTGCTAGCGGGTATTATGTTAATATCTAAGCAGAGGTAGAATACGTTCGTATGTACAACAGAGATACAGCACTATCTTTACGCTGCCATAAACCACCGCACGTGTTTGTTGTAACACACTCAGTTCCATAACACCTAGAAAAAAGTTAAGAAAAAAATTTGGTAGGTATTGCGATTATCATACTGGTGTTACGTTGCAATGTGTTATGTTTGAAACCACAAAAACTGGCCGCCGGAAATCAGCACCGTAGTTTATGTCCGTTGGTGCACTGATGTGAAAGAAGTGAAACATGCCACATTTTTTCTGTTTACCTTGGGAGCACGCAGACGAGAAGATATTATTTCCAAATTCACAGGTAATTGATCTTATCAGTATTGTAGACCTTTACTAAGAAAGCACAAAATCTTTTCTGTAAATACAGTTCGCTGGTATTATCAATAGATATAGTCTATATTAAATGAATGCATATAAGTTCGTAAATGGCCAATATAGCTGAATAAACAACGTACAGTTTTCATGTGTAAAGTGTCTCACGTTCGAATACATGTGAATGTCTTTTTCCGCCGTAAGAGAAACATTCTTCTGGTTCTAAAATTTGTTGTCTATACAGCCTTTCGATGTGTTACACTAAACACACAGAAGATGCGACGGAATTTTGGTTATAAGTCAATATGAAACACTTCTGTGGAAAATAACCTTTCTTTGGAGATGAAAAAATAAATTTACTATCTCTGTTTGCTTAATACGTAAAAATTATTCACAATGTTTCATTGATACTACCCAGTTTTAGACTGACAATCTGTCACGGCGAGTCAGATTTGCAGGAGTACTATTTGTTTTATAACAGCCAGTGGCAGTACAAGAGCAAGATCAAGTACGCTATGTTATCAAAAGTATCCGGACACACCCAAAAACATACGTTTTTCACATTAGGTCCATTGTGCTGCCACCTACTGCCAGGAACTCTAGACTGTAGCGCCTAGAACCGCTCGGCCACTCCGGCCGGCGCCGACGTAAAATTCGTAGGCGGTGGTGTTATGGTGTGATCGTGTTTTTTATGGAGGGGGCTTGCACCCATTGTTGTTTTGCGTGGCACTAACACAGCACAGGTCTACATTGCTTAAAGCACCTTCTTGCTTCCCACTGTTGAAGAGCAACTCGGGCATGGCGATTGCATCTCTCAACACTATCGAGCACCTGTTCATAATGCACGGCCTATGGCGACGTGGTTACATGACAATAACATCCCTATAATGGACTGGCCTGGACAGAGTCCTGATCTGAATCCTACAGAACACCTTTGGGATGTTTCGGAACGCCCACTTCGTGGCAGGTCTCACCGTCCGACATGTATACCTCTCCTTAGAGCAGCATTCCGTGATGAATGGGCTGCCATTCCCCAAGAAACCTCCAGCACCTGATGGAACATATGCCTGCGAGAGTGGAAACTGTTATGAGGGTTAAGGGTGGGGCAACACCATATTGAATTCCAGCGTTACGGATGGAGGGCGCCACGAAGTTGTAATTCATTTTCAGCCAGGTTTTCGGATACTTTTGTTCACATTATATACCAGCCCCACATCGCTTTCAGTCGACTCATATAATTCATATGCAATGCCTCATCCTCAAAAAGCTATTTGCGACCGCGCCATTGCTTTTGTGGAGTATGAGATTTGACGACGTCGCAGGCTGATACACCTGTTGCCGTTCCTGAGCGCATTGCATTATGATAGACTTTGATGTGTAACAACACCGTCCCAGGATAATGAAATTGTCAATGAGTCACGGTAAAATCATTTTTTCTACTTGGTGAATTTTAAACGTACTAGGCCTACTTCATTTCCCGTGTCGGTGGATACTGTTCACCACCGGTTTTGGGAGGCCACTCGACTTAGAAAACGTGCTGCCATCACGGAGAGGCTCTGTGATGATAATCGACTCCATCGATTAGGGTTTCCCGAGGGCAACGTCGATCACGACTGGCGGAACGTGATATTTTTCGACTCATGTGTATTGTCCGCAGCGAATGATGGTCCAATATGAGTATACAGGGCGTAATACGCCCGTTTCGATTGCAAATACATCGCTGAGTCATCTCACATTGTAAATGTGTCTGTGGCGGTATGGTGCTGTATGTTTTCCTCCGGACGTGGAATGCTTCACAGGATATATGGTCGACTTGGTGATGCCCAATATACTCATACTACGAGTCTTTATTATAATCTCACCAGTGGGACAATGGTATTTTGTTGGAGTAATGTGCCTCCAGTGTTACGTCTCCTATACGCATGTCAGCGATGGTGGAGAATGAGATTTCTCTTCTCGACTGGCCTTCTTTTCAACCAGACCTACTCTATTAAAACGTATGGGGAGAGACGAATCGAACAGTGCGAAGAAAGTGGCCTGGCGTCACGCCAAGAACTCATGATGATCTTCGAAACGTCACCCTAATTGCCCGAGAGGAGGTTGCACAAAACTGGAGATTTATCATCCACGTCATATACACCCTTCTTCGCAGACTGCAGAAACTTATTGAAGTACAAGTCCTTTGAAACGGATATTGAGTGATAAAGAAGCCACATGCTGTGCCCTTCCGAGGTCCGAAAATATCTTAAGAAGAGCCTTGAACAATTCGTTCTCTTAATTTCGTGATTTCTGAATCCTAAACAAAATAAGCAAGTAATGTAAAAATTCCACAGTAAGCCAGGTACGAAACAAACCTAGTCGCCATGCAGTTGCCTACTAACAACCAACTATGCCACTGAGTAAGGAATGCATGATGCTACGCCTGTTGGCATTTATATACTTCTCACGGCTCTTGATTCTACATCGCGACATGAAGTGCCTTCGAGAGGTTACAAGCCTGTTTTGGCCTGTCTCCTCTCATTTTTCTCAATTTTTTAATTTGATATCATTTTATTAATGTGTCTCCGAGGGCACCGGCCGAGAAAGATCATTGCCGTAAATGAAACCGATATCGGGAATTGTGATTTTTATATGTGGTATTTCAACTGATGTTGAGATATTGCTTGCTGTTCTGTCCTTCCTGTATCGGTAAACTGGGGTTATATGAGGATCACCTGCGTTGAGTGTGGCGGAAAAACGTGACATCAGGCCGGGCCAGCTTTTCTGCAGACACGAGTGGACAATGGTGTATTGCGGCTCCTCAGGGTGGAGGACCTGCTACGACTTACAGGGTCTCAAAAAATGGTTCAAATGGCTCTGACAAGGGAACCTCCCCATCGCACCCCCCCTCAGGTTTAGTTATAAGTTGGCACAGTGGATAGGCCTTGATAAACTGAACACAGATCAATTGAGAAAACAGGAAGAAGTTGTGTGAAACTGTGAAAAAATAAGCAAAATATACAAACTGAGTAGTCCATGCGCCACATAAGCAATATCTTGACAATATGATCCCAGGAGCGCCGTGGTCCCGTGGTAGCGTGAGCAGCTGCTGAACAAGAGGTCCTTGATTCAAGTCTTCCCTCGTTTGAAAATTTTACTTTCTTTATTTTTGCACAGTTATTATCTGTCCGTTCGTTCATTGACGTCTCTGTTCACTGTAATAAGTTTAGTGTCTGTGTTTTGCGACCGCATCGCAAAACCGTGCGATTAGTAGACGAAAGGACGTGCCTCTCCAATGGGAACCGAAAACATTTTATCGCAAGGTCATAGGTCAACCGATTCCTCCACAGGAAAACATGTGTGATATATTCTATACGACACTAGTGACGGCATGTGCGTCACATGACAGGCATATGTTGTCGACCCACCTAACTTGCACACTTGGCGAATGGGTAAAAAGATTCTTCTACCTTGCCCGATTTAGGTTTTCTTGTGGATGTGATAATCACTCCCAAAAAAGTGATGAAAACATAAGAGTTTGTCACATAAACTGAAAATAAAAAATTATACTTTTCACTCGATAGTTTTTTTTTTTTATAGTAGATTTGAATCAAGGACCTCTTATTCCGCAGCTGCTCACGTTACCACGAGACCACAGCGTTCCTGCGTTGTATATTTTGCTTATTTTTTCACAGTTCCACACAACTTCTTCCTGTTTTCTCAATTGATCTGTGTTCAGTTTTTCAAGGCCTATCCACTGTGCCAACTTATAACTAAATCTGGGGGGGGGGGGGTGCAATGGGGAGGTTCCCTTGTGAGCATTATGGGACTTAACATCTGTGGTCATCAGTCCCCTAGAACTTAGAACTACTTAAACCTAACTAACCTAAGGACTTCACAGACATCCATGCCCGAGGCAGGATTCGAACCTGCGACCGTAGCGGTCACGCGGTTCCAGACTGAAGCGCCTAGAACCACACGCCCACAACGTCTGGCTACAGGGTCTCACTAGGAAGTGTAAATTCAAGTTTACTTGTGGCAACTTTTATAGTGATATAATGATCCGTGATGCGATCACATAGAATGTCTCTGACAGCAGAACTAGAGAACAGATGCTCAAGTATTCAGATCCTTCACTCCCAGAAGTGTTGCGGATATTAGAACAATTCGATTCTGGCGCCATAGCCGCAGATAAAATTGATCAGGTCCCGATTTGTCGGGTCGAGTCGCCACTTACCCGCGACCGCCCCTCTCAGCCGCCACGAGCGCGCACACAGACTCACAGAAAGCCTAGTAAACAAGCAGCCAGGCCTGTAAATCATGTTAAGTTTTGCCCTCGCTGTTTTGCTCGCCATAAGCGTCAAGATTGCCTGTCGTGCAACGCGACATGTTACTCATGTAAGGTAAGGTTGAGCCCTCATCTTGCCCCAGGGCAGTGCGACGCCATTCCAACAAACTATTTGTAACATTACGAGTTGCTGGCCGTCCTATTGACTTTCAATTGGACACGGGTGCTTCAGGAATTTCGCTTAATCGTGCCACTTACGAACAGTTAGGCTCTCCACGCCTTTCAAAATCTAGCACGTACCTCACCGCATACAACGGACAG
This sequence comes from Schistocerca piceifrons, assembly GCF_021461385.2. NCBI lineage: Eukaryota > Metazoa > Arthropoda > Insecta > Orthoptera > Acrididae > Schistocerca > Schistocerca piceifrons. The sequence goes on along the minus strand of NC_060149.1, from coordinate 301,287,921 downwards.
GAAATCCTACTTGGACAGTATAGTCTGCCTGCCAAAATCTCACACTAGGACAGTGGAATTTACTGTGTTGCAATCAAGAGACAGTGAAAATATTATTGGCTAGATTCATTTGATTTGTTTGGCCTTAGCATCCAAAATAATGTGCTTTCAGTGACTACTTTTAACCCAAAGGACAGTGTAGCCAGTTTGCCTAAGGAATTTTCTGAACTCGTTTCTGATGGACTTGGAAAAGCCAATAATTTTGTAGCGCACATTACCCTGAAAGACACTGCACAGCCGAAGTTTTTCTGGGCTGAGTCTGTTCTCATTCCTTTACGAGACAAAGTAGTCAGTCAATTAAAAGAATTGCAAGACAATGGTGTGATCGCTCCAATACAAACTAGTCAGTGCCCAAGTCCATTGGTTTTCCTGCCCAATCGTTCTAGTTGCACTCGAATTTGTGTCGACTTCAAAACTACAGTCAATCCACAGACAATAATTGACATTTATCCATTGGCTCGCCGTGAAGAACTTATGGACAGGCTTAGTGCAGGCCGTTAATTTTCTAAGATAGATTTTCGTTATGCTTATTTGCAAATATCACAAGATGAAGAATCACAGAAAGTGTTTGTTGTTAATACAATCTTAGGCCTGTTCAAGTATTTGCGTTTGTTCTTCGCAGGGCTTCCGCACCTGCTGTTTTTCAACGTTACTTGGAACAGCTGACTGCTCAAGTGCCGTTCTGTTCGAATTACCTTGACTATGCTGTCGTCTCAGGTATTACGCCAGAGGAACGCACTGCCAATTTGCGCACTCTTTTTCGAGTGTTTTCAGATGCAGGACTCAAGGGCCGTCTCGAAAAGTGTGACTTCTTTCAAACTGAACTACAGTCATGTGATGAACAGTTTGGGTGTCAATCCCTTCCAATCTCATTTGCTTCCAATTCGTGACCTGCGTGTTCCTTGCAATGTATCTGAACTGCAGTCAATGCTAGGCAATTTGACATACTACATTCGTTTTATTCTGAACGCTTCACAGATCGCGGCGCCATTGCACCGCTAACTTCGGAAAAATGTAACTTTCGTGTGGACCAGAAAGTGTCAAGAAGCATTTCAGAAACTCGGAAATTCCTTGCTCGGTGACAGATGTTGAGGACATTTTGATCGTGCTAAACCAATGATTTTGCGAGTAGACGCTTCCTCTTACGGAATGGGCGCTGTGCTTTTGCACAGAATTGGTGCTCACAGCAAACCTATTGTTTTTGCCTCAAATTTAGTGCAATTATTCACAAATTGGAAAAGAAGCTCTCGCTATTGTGTATGGTGTAACAAAATACCATAACCATCTGTTTGGTCTCAGGTTCTATTTAGTGACAGATTACAAGCCTTTGCAGTCCTTGTTTCATCCGTCAAAGCCGGTTGCTACACGCACTGCTCAAAAATTGCAGTGGACGGCTTTGCTTCTATCCCAATATCAGTACGAAATTATGTACAGACCGAGGGCAAAGCATGGCAATGCTGACGCCCTTCCCCGCCTTCCTGTCGTCCCCGACTCTGATTTTGATTCCTCTGACGGTTCTTGTTGCTAGATCAGTCCGCAGGTCTCTGAATTGCTGCAGTCTTTTCCATTGAATTGAAGAAAATTTGCACGGGTCACGGAAGCGGACACTGAGCTGATCATTTTGTTGCATTACATTCGCATGTCTCACTGAACAGTATTCAGAACTCAGTAGTGGTCCTATACTTTCCTCGTCGCCATAAAAATTTTTAGTACAAAAAGGTGTGATCTTAGTACAATCTGACAGTGGACCGCGTGTGCTCATTCCCGCAGCGTTGCATAAGGATGTGTTACAACTGCTTCATCAGGGACATTAGGGGAATTGTTCGCACTAAACAATTTACCGCGCCGGCACTGTACTAGGCAGGCCATGGACGCCCATATTGAACAGATGACATCAAACTGTCGCGCATGCGCGGACAACCAATCCGTTCCGCCACGGACATTCGCAGCTTGGCCTAAGACTCAGTTCCCATGGCAACGAGTGCACAAAGACTTTGCGGGACCATTTTGGAACACTCGTAAGCTCGTAGTGGTAGACTCTTTTAGCAAGTTTCCCTTTGAGGTACCTATGAACTCTAGCACGTCACGTAGCACCATTCAAGTGTTGTCTTCAATTTTTGTGCGTTGAAGGATTGCCTGAAGCCATTGTTACGGGTAACGGACCTCATTTCACGTCACATGACTTTGAACAGTTTTGAGAACGAAATGGTATTCGTCTTCTAATAAGTACTCTGTTACACTGGTTGTCCAACGGAGAAGCAGAACGCCTCGTACGCACTTTTAAACAACAAATGGCCAACCTCCCACGCACTGGAACAGGCGCTGCAACTCTTTCTCGCCTCCTATCGCTCCCACCCACGCGACGGACCATCACCAGCAGAACTTCTGCATGGCCGCCGCTATCGGACGCTGCTCCACTATTTCCACCCTCCGCAGCATACGGTGCCGTCGATGGTCTGCAAGTATCGCTTTGCACCGAGTGATATTGTCCTTTTCAGGGTTTCTGGCCGACGTCAGCACTGGGAGCGAGGCGAGATCCACAAACGCATTGGGACATATATGTATCTAATTGTAGGTCCCGATGGTTTGCAGCGCCGTCACCAGAATCAAATTCGCAATTGTCGTTGCTTTTCTTACCCCAGATTCACGGCCTGACGGGACCACGGGGCCTTCGCAGCCTCCCGCTGGTGTCGCCACGGCACCTCAGGACGGGCCAGTGGCTGTCGCTCCCTCGCCTGCGCCGTCGCCACTCTCCGACCCGATGGACCTGGATCCGCCTTCGCCATTGCCGCCGCCGTCGTCGCCCCAGCAGGCGTGCTCAGGGCCGGACGTGTACCCCAAGTAGTGTTTTGGGGAGGATGTTCCTCTGCTCTCTCAAGCCACATGGCGGGGCACGGTCCGGAGTACGTCGTTCTCCACAGCTACGGCTCCCGGATCATTTCTAAGTCCAACTTCCTGCCTCCCCCTGTTGTCGTTCGTACGACAGATGTGTATTGAGCGAGAAGATTCAAAATGACAGTCACTTGACAACTGTTCCCCTCATTTAAATGATTGGTTGACTGCTTGGTGACAGTCTCTCTGACCTCTGAGCGTTTGGTAGGGATGGCATGTGGATGCCAGGGGATGGGTTAGAAACTGCTGCTACAGCCGATACGTGTGAGGCTCTCTCATCACTAGCATCCGCGAGATGGTGCGATGTACGTGCTAATAGCGGATGGCGCGATCCCGGCTCCCAGCAGTCCATGGACAGAGCGCTCTTTGCAATCGCGATTGTGTGATCGGTTGCATTTTTTCACCTGATGTGTTTAGTGGAAACATTGTGGTGGTCGAGGGTGTTTGTGTTCTCAAATATCGGTACACACCTCAGATATATTTCGCACTACGATCTGTTTGTGGTGGATATTTAATTATTGGATCTGCACGATGTCAGCGTGTGATACTCAAATGCTGAAAATATGTTTTTATTATAACAAAAGATCGTCGTAAGGTGGTGGTGAGTGTTTTAAGCGATCTCTTTGTTTCCTGTAATTTGTTAAACAATTAATTGGATAGGGTGGTGCAAATGTACTATTGCCCTCTATTTTTGATATCGAAATTGCGTCAGCTCTCCCTTTGTCCCCAGCATTAGTCAATGGGGACAGAGTATTCTGAGAATAACTGGAAACATCCATCTGTATGTTTAGAGACGTTGGTTCACATGGACAAACAGAATGTGGTCTCTTGAAAGAGCCAGAGACATAAAGGGAGTCTGGAATTTCCTGATCAACAGAATGCAACCTCTTGATGCTTTGTTTGGGGCTGGAAGATCAAAGAAGGGTGATATCAGGTCTGTGTTTGATCTTCATGGCAGCACCCAGACGATGGACACACACACACGAGATCCCCAATGCACTTAATTCAGTCCTGGTGCTTACAGTTATCATGTCATGCGAAGCGGGGCTGGGGTTGTAGACATGCGTTCTACTCAAGTGGGTAGAACTCAATATATTATTGGCATTGATTTGAATTTCGTGTCGTGAAATCTTTCTTCTGCAGCACAAGGGGAGTCTTTCTCCTGCTAATTTTTTCTGGGAGGCGTGGGGAGGGAGGGAACGAAGGGTAAGGGGATGGGAGGTCCTCTGATGGTGGCATTGTGCACTAGCTCAATACGAAAATTTTCCAACGAGACAACATCTCCAACCTGCAGCAGTGTAATTACGTAACTAGTACATTTAGTTGCTGAATGTGAGCTTTTCCCACCAAATAAAGTGACTCAACCACTGAAAATTAAACTTTATAAATAAACAATATATCTTCTGCTATGTAATCGACATTGATTTGAGTTCCCTGTCATGAGATGCTTCCACTCCAGCACTGAGTTAGTAATTTTCGCCTCCAGTTTCCAGATAAGGGTGGGGAGGGGGAGAGATGGGGTGTTCCCCAGAGGGAGAGGGGTTTATTAATTGATTGACTTAATGAATTAGTCAATTAATTTGATATCAAAAGTGTGCTTGTATCGGCGAGGGGGAGGGGACAGTGATTGGGGCTTACCATGTGGGTGGAATAGGAGGAGATTGAGAGGGAGGGGTGAGGGTTTCTGAGACAGACGGATTATCCCCAGGTGCTCATAACTGAATCCTCAGGGGACCATAAACCAATTAGCAGAACAGTAGGTTAAGGAATGGGTAAGGGGTTACAAATCAATCAAGTTTTCCTCTGAATGAATGATTTCTCCTGAATGAATGCAATGTGCCACAATGTAGTTTGCCATATTACTCACGACTGGTACAAAAATGCTGCTAGCCAGCTTGGTGGAATTTTGTGGAAGACAGATGATCGGTGCATGTTCCCATGGGGTTTGACGACTGGAATCATTCGCGCGTGTTAGGGTTGTAAAGCATTAGTTTTCCGTGTTGGTGCACTGTGCACGAGATACAGAACCTCCTCTGGACTACCAGGGAAAAAAGATGTATTGATAGCGTCTCCTCCCTGAGATACTCTTGCGCAGACTTAGTAGTAAGACAGTCTAGGTGATTTGGACGGAAGGTTAGATCCTTTCTGGATTTCATCTCATCGGGTTTTATCCATAGTCGTCGATCATCAGAGAGCCCAGGTCAGAGGCTACGCCATATGACTGCTGTTTGCTATCTACACACTGCCTGACATCTTGGTGGCGAAGTAATTGCAGCATGTGATAATAGGGACCTGTAAGTCTTCTTTGACGCCCTCACCAGCATATGCTCTTGTTTTAGCGCCACAGTACCCACGACTTTGCATGTGAATTTTTCACGGAGTTCTCATTCCTGATCGGTATTGTATCAGATAGTCGGGATTTATCGTTATCTCTGTTGATTGACACACTGATAATAGTTTTCCGTATTCCGCATTTGAGAATGGGTGATCCTTTAAAACACCTGCCAACTACTTATTCTCAACCCCAATATTTTGTGCCGTCGTCCTGTTAAAGCATTCTTGAGTGACTACCATATTTACTTTTTTGTTAGGTTACGTAAATTGCTTGGTGATACTTCTTTTGTTTATCATTTTGCACTCAGATGATAAATTTCATTTCCTGCCTATTTTTTATTGCTACTGAGGATAGAGACTGATTAGTAATCTAATGAAATTATTTTACTACTCATCAACAGGGTTATTTTATTAATTCTCACTAAAAAAAAATCTGACTAGCAGTTACCAGCATATCACTATACAGGACAAGTCTGAGTCGAGTACTGATGGCAAAAAGGAGAAGTCGATCACGATGACGCCAACTTTTTCTGATTGATAAAGGAACCACATCCAACACAGACACGCACTCTGGGATCCGTCACTCATCCACAGAGGCAATCGTACGCTCACACAAACCTCGGACACAAGCCAGAGAGCCAAGCTAGAAGCTGTGGTTAACAATTCGACCACCTATCTTTGCAAGCTTCGCATTTACGACTTAGACAATAAAATTTTGTAACTGATGGCCAAGAAAAACACAATCACACTCTTTCATGAAGCGAAATGATAGACAATATTCTTGATGCGTGTTGATTTAATCCATGACATTCTCTTATACTGTTTCTCTGATCACTAAATACACCATGTGGTCAAAAGTATCCGAACACCTGTCTGAAAATGGCTTACAAGTTCGTGGTGCCCTCCATCGGTAATGCTGGAATTCAATATGGAGTTGGCCCACCCTTATCCGTGATGACAGCTTCCACTCTCGCAGGCGTACGTTCAGTCAGGTGCTGGAAGGATTCTTTGGGAATGGCAGCCCATTCATCACGGAGTGCTGCACTGAGGAAGGGGTATCGATGTCGGTGGGTGTGGCCTGACAAGAAGTCGGCGTTCCAAAACATCCCAAAGATATTCTGTAGGATTCAGGTCAGGACTCTGTGCAGGCCAGCCCATTACAGGAATGCTATTGTCGTGTAAACTCTCCGCAACGAGCCGTGCAATATGAACAGGTGCTCTATCGTGTTGAAAGATGCAATCCCCATGCCCGAATTGCTCTACAACAGTGCAAAGCAAGAAGGTGCTTAAAACATCCATGCAGGCCGGTGCTGTGATAGTGCCACGCATAACAACAAAGAGTGCAAGGCCTCTCAATGAAAAACACGACCACACCGTAACACCACAGCCTCCGAATTTTACTGTTGGCACTACACACGCTGGCAGATAACGTTCACCTGGCATTCGCCATACCCACTCCCTGCCATTGGATCGCCACATTGTGTACCGCGATTCGTCACTCCACACAACGTTTTTCCACTGTTCAATCGCCCAATGTTTATGCTCCTTACACCAAGCGAGGCTTCATTTGGCATTTACCGGCGTGATGTGGCTTATGAGCAGCCGCTCGACCATGATATCCAAGTTTTCTCACCTCCCGCCTAACTGTCATAGTACTTGCAGTGGATCCTGATGCAGTTTGGAATTCCTGTGTGGTGGTCTGGATAGATGTCTGCGTGTTACACATTACGACGCTCTTCAACTGTCGGAGGTCTCTAGCAGTCAACAGACGAGGTCGGCCTGCACACTTTTGTGCTGCACTTGACTTTTTTACCTTTCCATTTCACTATCACATCAGAAACAATGGACCTCGGGATGTTTAGGAGTGTGGAAATCTCGCGTAGAAACATATGACACAAGTGACACCTAATCACCTGAGCCCGTTCAAAATCTGTGAGTTCCGCGAAGCACACCATTCTGCACTCTCACGATGTCTAATGACTACTGAGGTCGCTGATACGAAGTACCTGGCAGTTGGTGGCAGCACAATGCACCTAATATGAAAAAGCATGGGGGGTGTCCGGATACTTTTGATCACGTCGTGTATGACTTCTACAAGGTTAAGAAATGATTGAGGGTCCTCTCATCTCGCATCCAACCAATTAACATAAATTTGTAGTAATAGACACCCCTCACTCATACTCACAAATACGGTCATTTTGAATGTGACGTACAGTTCGGGTGACATTAGCTAAATTTTTGAAATGCAAAATGTCATTGTATGAGATATTCAACAGAGTAGTTGGTGTGGACAAGGTGAAAAATGTGCATAGAAACATTTACCTAGACAAAATCAATTTAAAATATTAAATAAACTATGAAAGAAGCATCGTGTTCATTGTGATGAATAATTGACTAAATAAGATTTATGAGTGTCCCATACTCTGTTCAACAACACATGACATATGACTGTTAAAATTAAAATAAGGAAATGGAATTTCAAAGCTAGGGGGCAATGACGTTTTCATTATAGAGGAGTATTATGGTTGAGGACTGAGGACGGTCTTAAGCAGAGCCAATTCACTTCCCACCACACTAAACACATGGACTCCTCCGCAGAAATCTGTTGAGTGGGGAATGTGCGTTGGCGCAGGCGTGTTCATGTCTGGTGGGAAAGGTTTGACCAGCAGTCACGGACATCAACCTGATGTCTCTCAGTAGCAGGTGAATGAAACAGTAACAGTGTGCAGCTCCCGACATCCTTCCGGAACTACAATGAATTTATGGGGAAACGAAGAAAGAATTAATAAATAAAATAAAATGTTGAGTTATTAACTAGAGCGTCGTACAGAAAACATTTTCAGTATTCTCAGTTCGTAGGCTGTGTTTTTAATAGCTAGAGGATTTGAACGTTTTATAAATGGAACATATTTGTCGTATGGAATCTCTACCAAGTACTGCATTTCGAATACTGAATGTGTAAATAAACTACGACGCCATATCATAAGAACTGTCAAGGGCGCTTCTCAGAAAGCAGTTTGTATAATGTCTCAGCACACAGAAAATAAAACTTCAGTTGAGGACGACTTATCTGGTTAAAGTGCTTTTAGCGATTCTTTTTTTCCCATCAGCAGATACGATCTAGCGATAAGGAATATCAGAAGCGTCGTGAGCAACACAAAGAAAACGGTTTCATCTGTCACCATTTGAACATAATGAATTTGTTACGCCTCCGCCATTAAGGGATATCAGCAGACGTGAGCATCAAATAAGACAACACGAATTCTAGGGAAGGAAATAAAAGTACTGGTCTCTCAGCATTTATTATTCATCAGAATCAAAAATCTCATTTGTAACGATCTGCTTACAATTAGGCAAAAAGGCAGAAGGACTCAGTCCGTCAGGATAAAGTAAGTTACACATTATTAAAGCAAGCCAAGTAACTTTTTATGACACATTAAGCTACTTTTCAACTACATGTACATGTACATCTACATCTACGCGCATCTACATCAGCGGCGCTGACTTCGGTCGCGCAGCTTGAGGCTGTTGCCAATGGGCACCACTGTGGGGAGCCGGACTTGGGTATCACGGGGATGTCAACCTCGTTCCGTCTGTCCCCAGATCGGTCTTCCGCTGTGGTTGCCCCGATTGCTGCCCGCAGTGGGGCTGAGTCCTCGCCTGCGGTTGATTGGGTGGTCGTTCCAAGGCGTGGCAGGCAGCGAAAGACGTCCCCGGAGGCTGATCAGAAAGCCTCCCCGGTGCGTCTGACAAACAGGTTTCAGCCACTGGCTGAGCCAGATGCAGTTGCCTACCCTGTTTCAGAGCATCATTCTCAGCCTTCAAGGTCCGGGCAATCGCAGAGGGTGGGCTTATTGGTAGTTGGGAGCTCCAATGTTAGGCGCGTAATGGGGACCCTTAGGGATATGGCGGCTAAGGAGGGGAAGAAATCCAGTGTGCACTCCGTGTGCATTTCGGGTGGAGTCATTCCTGATGTGGAAAGGGTCCTTCCGGATGCCATGAAGAGCACAGGGTGCAGCCAGCTGCAGGTGGTGGCACATATCGGCACTAATGACGTGTGTCGCTTTGGATCTGAGGAAATTCTCTCTTGATTCCAGCGGCTATCTGATTTGGTGAAGGCTGCCGGTCTTGCTTACGAGATGAAGGCAGAGCTCACCATCTGCAGCATCGTTGACAGAACCGACTGCGGACCTTTGGTGCAGAGCCGGGTGGAGGGTCTGAATCAGAGGCTCAGACGGTTTTGCGACCATGTTGGCTACAGATTCCTTGACTTGCGCCATAGGGTGGTGGGGTTTCGGGTTCCGCTGAATAGGTCAGGAGTTCACTACACTCAGTTGGCGGCTACACGGGTAGCGGAGGCTGTGTGGCGTGGACTGGGCGGTTTTTTAGGTTAGAAGGGCTCGGGAAAGTACGGGGTGGGCTGCAATCTCAAAGGGTGCATGGAAAATACAGGACGTGCTTGGATCAAGGAACAGTCGGCATTGTAGTTGTAAATTGTTGTAGTTGTGCTGGGAAAGTCACTGAGCTACAAGCGCTAATAGAAAGCACAGAAGCTGAAATCGTTATAGGTACAGAAAGCTGGCTAAAACCTGAAATAAGTTCTGCAGAAATTTTTACGAAGTCTCAGACGGTGTTCAGGAAACATAGATTAGGCAGAATTGGTGGTGGAGTGTTTGTGTCTGTCAGTAGTGCTTTATCTTGTAGTGAAGTCGAAGTAGATATTCCGTGCGAATTGGCATGGGTGGAGGTTATACTTAACAGCCGAACTAAGTTAATAATTGGCTCCTTCTACCGACCCCCAGACTCCGATGATATAGTTGCTGAACAGTTCAGAGAAAATTTGAGTCTCGTAACAAATAAATACTCCACTCATACGGTTATAGTTGGTGGGGACTTCAACCTTCTCTCGATATGTTGGCAAAAACACTTGTTCAAAACCGGTGGTAGGCAGAAAACATCTTCCGAGATTGTCCTAAATGCTTTCTCCGAAAATTATTTCGAGCAGTTAGTCCACGAACCCACGCGAATTGTAAATGGTTGCGAAAACACACTTCACCTCTTAGCCACAAACAATCCAGAGCTAATAGAGAGCATCATGACTGACACAGGGATTGGTCATCACAAGGTCGTCGTAGCTAGGCTAAATACCGTTTCTTCCAAATCCACCAGAAACAAACGCAAAATAATTTTATTTAAAAAAGCGGATAAAGTGTCACTAGAAGCCTTCCTAAGAGACAATCTCCATTCCTTCCGAACTAACTATGCAAATGTAGATGAGATGTGTCTCAAAATCAAAGATATAGTAGCAACAGCAATTGAGAGATTCATACCTCATAAATTGGTAAGAGATGGAACTGATTCCCCATGGTACACAAAACAGGTCCGACCGCTGTTGCAGAGGCCACGGAAAAAGCATGCGAAGTTCAGAAGAACGAGAAATCCCGAAGATTGGCTAAAATTTACAGACGCGCGAAATTTGGCACGGACTTCAATGCGAGATGCCTTTAATATGTTCCACAACGAAACATTGTCTCGAAATTTGGTAGAAAATCCAAAGAAATTCTGGTCGCATGTAAATTACACAAGCGGCAAGACGCAGTCAATACCTTCGCTGCGCAGTGCCGATGGTACTGTTACCGACGACTGTGCCGCTAAAGCGGAGTTATTGAACGGATTTCTGAAATTACTTCACCAGGGAAGACGAATGGAATATTCCAGAATTTGTAACACGAACAGCTGCTAGCATGAGTTTCTTAGAAGTAGATACCTTAGGGGTTGCGAAGCAACTCAAATCGTTTGATACGGGCAAGTCTTCAGGTTCAGATTGTATACCGATTAGGTTCCTTTCAGATTACGCTTATACAGTAGCTCCCTACTTAGCAATCATATACAACCACTCGCTGACCGATAGATCTGTACCTACAGATTGGAAAATTGCGCAGGTCGCACCAGTGTTTAAGAAGGGTAGTAGGAGTAATCTATCTAACTACAGACCTATATCATTGACGTCGCTTTGCAGTAGAGTTTTGGAGCATATACTGTATTCAAACATTATGAATCACCTCGAAGGGAACGATCTATTGATACGTAATCAGCATGGTTTCAGAAAACATCGTTCTTGTGCAACGCAGCTAGCTCTTTATTCGCACGAAGTAATGGCCGGTATCGACAGGGTATCTCAGGTTGATTCCGTATTTCTGGATTTCCGGAAAGCTTTTGACACCGTTCCTCACAAGCGACTTCTAATCAAGCTGTGGGCCTATGGGGTATCGTCTCAGTTGTGCGATTGGATTCGTGATTTCCTGTCAGGAAGGTCGCAGTTCGTAGTAATAGACGGCAAATCATCGAGTAAAACTGAAGTGATATCAGGTGTTCCGCAGGGAAGCGTCATGGGACCTCTGCTGTTCCTGATCAATGTAAATGACCTGGGTGACAATCTGAGCAGTTCTCTTAGGTTGTTCGCAGATGATGCTGTAATTTACCGTCTAGTAAGGTCATCCGAAGACCAGTATCAGTTGCAAAGCGATTTAGAAAAGATTGCTGTATGGTGTGGCAGGTGGCAGTTGACGCTAAATAACGAAAAGTGTGGGGTGATCCACATGAGTTCCAAAAGAAATCCATTGGAATTTGATTACTCGATAAATAGTACAATTCTCAAGGCTGTCAATTCAACTAAGTACCTGGGTGTTAAAATCACGAACAACCTCAGTTGGAAAGACCACATAGATAATATTTTGGGGAAGGCGAGCCAAAGGTTGCGTTTCATTGGCAGGACACTTAGAAGATGCAACAAGTCCACTAAAGAGACAGCTTACACTACACTCGTTCGTCCTCTGTTAGAATATTGCTGCGCGGTGTGGGATCCTTACCAGGTGGGATTGACGGAGGACATCGAAGGGGTGCAAAAAAGGGCAGCTCGTTTTGTATTATCACGTAATAGGGGAGAGAGTGTGGAAGATATGATACTCGAGTTGGGATGGAAGTGATTAAAGCAAAGACGTTTTTCGTCGCGGCGAGATCTATTTACGAAATTTCAGTCACCAACTTTCTCTTCCGAATGCGAAAATATTGAGGTAGGAATGATCATCAAAATAAAATAAGAGAAATCAGAGCTCGAACAGAAAGGTTTAGGTGTTCGTTTTTCCCGCGCTCTGTTCGGGAGTGGAATGGTAGAGAGATAGTATGATTGTGGTTCGATGAACCCTCTGACAAGCACGTAAATGTGAATTGCAGAGTAGTCATCTAGATGTAGATGTAGATGTACCCGCATACTCCGCAAGCCACCGTATTGTGCGTGGCGAAGGTTACCATTTACCGCTAGTAGTCATTTTCTTTCCTGTTTCACTCGCGAATACCGCGAGGGAAAAACGACTATCTAAATGCCTTCATACGAGCTCTAATCTCTGTAATACAAACTTCGTGGTCCTTACACGAAATTTATGTTGGCGGCGGAAGAGTCCTTGTGCAGTTAGCTTCAAATGACAGTTCTCTAAAGTTTTTCAGTAGTGTTCATGGGAAAGAACGTCGCCTTGTCTCCAGAGATTCCCATTTGAGTTCCCGAAGCATCTCCGAAATACTTGCGTGTCGACTCAGCCTATCAGCAGCAAATCTAGCAGCCTGCCTCTGAATTACTTCGATGTATTTCTTCAATCCAACGCGGTGTGAATCCCAAATTCTCGAACAGTTTTCAAGAAATGGTCGCGCTAGCGTCCTAAATGCTGTCTCCTTTACAAATGAACCACATCCAAAACCCTCCCAATAAACCAAAAGAGGTCATTCACCTTCCCTACCACAATCCTCCATTTCATAACGCTTTGCAGCATTACGACCAGATATTTAAACCACTAGACTGTGCCATGCAGCACACTACTAACGCTGTAGTCGAACATTATAGGATTGTTTATCCCACTCGTCTGCATAAAATTACATTTTTATACATTTAGAACTAACTACCATTCATCACATCAGCTAGAAATTTTGTCTCCCTATATTCACTCAACTACGACACCTTCCCGTACACCACAGCATCATCAGCAAACAGCCGCAGATTACTGCTTATTCTGTCAGCCAAATTATTGATGTAGACAGAAAATAACAGCGGTCCTATCACACTTCCCTGGGACTCGAGCCAATCACATATATGGAAATCTACACCGTAGTCTGGTGCCTTCGTTAAACAGTCTGCTGTAGGACTCTGAAATCGACGGAGGGACGTTGCATCAATCGTTCATTTCCTCGATTATAAAATCCTACTCCTGGTCACAGACCAATTCTAAAACCACTGCGTGAACGTCCTCATAGGGTAAAATCCCTTTTGATGTGAACGTTGTTTCATCTTTCCGAAAAGAAGAAAATCGCGTGGCGCAAGAACTGGACTTCCAGGTCAGCATCAACCACGTCTGTGTGGTCTTGATCAAATTTTAGGCACCATTCCACTGCGGCTGGAAGAGACATGGAATATGGTCTATACATCACCATGGTTTCACTGTGAATCTTTGTGCAATTAAGACGATTCGATCACAAGAATTTACTGTGCTACCTGGTTTAGAGTGCGTCTCCAGTTGCCGCGCCATTTACTCGTAAATCGCACACTGTGATTCACCTGTCATCCGTACCGCGGGGAAGCTTTGTCTGTAGAGAACCCGAAACATGTTCTCTTTTTAGACAATGTGCCACTTGTGTTGTAAAGCGGTCTTACAAGGGAACCGTAAGAACGTCCCCTCACCAATTTGATTCATCTCGACGGGCTGTGTAGGGCACGACAAGGACGTTAACACATGTAAATGGGAAGATACAACTCTCAACCGTTTTTGAGAAGATCGAATTTGAAATTTTTAGGCGTGCTGATGTACTTTGCATGGTCGCAGACATTCAGGCATTTACCAGCCGAACGAGTAAGCTCGTAGTTTCATAAGCGCGACGTCTGTAGGTCGAATCTCGCTGTTCGTACGGTTTTTCATTCCCACGTAATTCTAACATCGGATTTATTAGGACTGAGCAAATTATCAGTATTTAATGATTCATTTATTATTTGTATGATAATTATCTTGACAAAGGAGAAAAAACTTTTTTCTTAAGGACATTGGAGAAAAAGATACACGAGGACATTCAATCAAATTAGTACAGTTGTTTCATTTAAATTGTTGTATCTACATTTATGAAAAGCGTAGTATGTATCCTCAGGAGCACAATACGTATGAGTATGATACTAGTCATAGAAAAAAGGAAAAAAAATATTGCGACATGTGATGAACACTGAATTTGAGCATGTGCATGACGTTTCAAATTGTCTTTTGCAAAAAAAAAAAAAAAAAAAAAAAGCTTGGTTTATGTTCCTAAATGGTTCTCGGTCATCGTACAGTTTAGCGACCCACCACGCATATCGATGCACAGCACAGAATACTGGTACATACGACTGATGGTGTACAAGTGATTGTATTTTTTATGCAGTATTCTCTAGAACATCTCTCCCTTCTGTTCGATGATATAGGCGCAACTTTGTAGTCGTTTTATAAGATACTTTCCCTGCATGCAAAAATAAACGTGGCAGCGCCGCACCTGCAGAGTACGTGCGGGAGAGATACTTTAATACTGCACATTTTCAAAATAGAGTGGGAATGGAAACAAAGCCGGTAGCTAGATTCGATCCACGGGCATCGCACATTTGAAACTAACCGCTTGCTCGATCGGCTGTGGACTCCCGGTGTACAAAGAATGTAAGAAGACCTAAAATTTTCAGACTCAATTTTCTCGAAAATGATTGATAGTTGCGTCTTCGTTTTTATACATGTTGAATTCCTGTGCCTACACAAACTATCAATATGAATCAGATGAGCGAGGGAAACTCGTTCGGTCCTCTTGTTAGCGTGGGCCGACATGTGTAACCTATTTTCTGAAGTCCTGGTGCACATATATGTAGAGTGAGGCAGCTAAGACAGGTCACTTCACATACACCCTGAACGAATAAATATATCGAAACGGAGTTTCCGCGAAATAATAATGTGACGAATTTTCTGACATTTGCAAATAATTTTTAATGTACGTAGCTGCTGAATTATATTTTTTTAACCGAACTGCATACTTTTTCTGTGAGATTAGAAAGAGACTACAAAGGCATTCAACGAGCATTCAAAGAGCATTCAGTGACATGATGTCCAGAATTCGATCAAACGGTAAACAGATAACAGCACTGAAAATCATTGCACTGAAGAGAAGAGGTCTCACAAACTTCTACCCCAATGTACCATACACTGAGATGACGAAAGTCATGGGTTAGCGGTATGCCCATATACAGATGGCAACAGTATCGCGTGCAGATGATATAAAAGGGCAGATCATTGGCGGAGCTGTCGTTTGTACTAAGGTGATTCATGTGAAACGGTTCCCGATGTGATTATGGCCCCACGATGGGAATTAACAGATTTTGAACACGAAATCGCAGTTGGCACTAAACGCATGAGACATCCCACTTCGTAGTTCATTAGGGAATTCATTATTCCGAGATCCAAAGTATCAAGCGTGTGTCGAGAATAATAACTTTCAGGCATTACCACTTACCACGAACAACGCAGTGGCCGATGGCTTTCACTTAACAATCGAGAGAAGCAGTGTTTGCGTAAAGTTGTCAGTGCTAATAGACAAGCAACACTGCGTGAAAAAATCGCAGAAATCAATGTTGGACGTTCGACGAACATATCCCTCAGGACATTGCGGCGGAATCTGGCGTTAATGGGTGTGGCAGCAGACGACGGGCGTGGGTGCCTTTTCTAACAGCACTATATCGCCTGCAGCGCCTCTTCGGGGCTCGTGAGCTGAAAACTGTAGCCTGGTGAGATGAGTCCATTTCAGTTGGTATGAGCTGATGGTAGGGTTCGAGTGTCATGCAAACCTCACGTAGCCATGGACTCAAGTTGTCAACAAGGCACTGTGCAAGATGGAGGTGGTTCCATAATGGACTGGGCTGTGTTTACATGGAATGGAATGATTATATTCGGCTACGTGGAGACAATGTGCAACTATTCGTGGACTTCACGTTAGGGATGACAATACGCCATGTGATCGGGCCACAACTGTTGTCGACTGGTTTGAAGAAGATTCTTGAAAATTCGAACGAATGGTTTGGCCACCCAGATCGCCCGACATGAATCCCATTGAACATTTCTGTGACGTAATCGAGGAGTCATTTCGTGCACAAAATCCTGAACCGGCAGTACTTTCGCAGTTATGGAAGGCTATAGAGGCAGCGTGGCTCAGTATTTCTGCAGGAGACTTCCAGTGACTTGTTGAGTCCATGCCATGTCGAGTTGCTGCACTATCCTCGGCAAAAAGGAGTCCGACACGATGTTAGGAGGTATCCCACGACTTTCGTCACTTGAGTGTATGTAAGAAAATACGTTTCTCTGGTAAGGTTCGACCTTGAAGCCCACTTGTCTGCTCTGCTGTTGTAGCAGTTAGAAAACTTGATCGTGGAGGTATTCAGACTTTCACAAGAGAACACTGTCTGGTCAAAACTTTCTGGATACCACTATGCAATCCGGAATTGACCACTATTATATCACGAGAGGGGAACCCGTCAGTATAAAAGGAGTTGGAGACTATTGTGTTGTCAGTAGAGAAGCAGTAACAGCAGAATGGCTAGGTCAGAAGAGCTCAATGGCTCAATGGTTTTGAACGTGGACTAGTCATTGGATATCACATGAGCCACAAATCTACCAGGGACAGTTCAGTCCTTCTAAAGCTGCCCCAGTTGGCTGTTGGAGCTGTTACTGTGAAGTGTAAAAGCGAAGGAACAACCACAGCTAGGCCAACACCATACTGGCCTCATGTACTGACGGTCACAGATCAACAAGCATTGCTGGGTGTGGCTGTAAAAAATGCATGTGGTCAGCAGAAGGAATCACTCATGAGTTCCAATGTGCTACAAGCAGTCCACCTAGCACAATGACTGGTCATAGGAAGTTGAAAAGGTTGAGGTACCACTCACAAACCACACATTTCTGTAGTCAGTACTAAGCGATTCTTGAGGTGCTGTAAAGAGCAACGGCACTGGGCGGCGAAGGTATGGAGACAACGAGAGCTCTGAGACTAAGGTCTCATTGTTTTTCTTATTAACAAAAACTGGCCACTTGCCCTAGCCCTCCTTATGTAAACAAAATGATCATTTGGGCCCTTGTTTTATATAATTAGGGTGTCATTAATGGCGTCTAAGAGTTATTTTAGCTAAGATAATTTATAGGCAAGATTGTGGCCGAGTTGTGCATATGCACTCATGTACACAGAGATGTTAGTCAATGGTCAAACGCTTTATATTAAAGTGATAACTGGTACATAAAGGTGGTATCCCTCCCAGTGTGCTCCTATTGGTCCCCCAATATGAGTCCCCTTCCACCCCCAACACCAGCCTGTTAGAGTTCCCAGCGTTCTGAGAGGGGACTTGACGTTATTAATCTTTACCTCGCTCAAGCAACTCCATGAAACTGTGGCCATTTTCAGTAGATATTGCACCCAAAACTGATTACCGATTTTTTAAGGAATGTAGATATAAATAAGGAGCTTAACGACAATTAACAACACAGTGTACACCCTGAAGTAAACAGTTAACCCTAGCAATACCATGACCCTTCCCATAACACACATTACAAAAGGGGTTGGGGGGGGGGTATTTTATGTCCACTCTAAAAAACTTCAGGAAAATCACAATTCATTCATTATTGTTACTTATATTGACAAAGTGCTTTTTAAAGAAATATTGATATTAAGTAATATCAAGAACGTGAAAATATATTTTAGCACGCTCTTAGCATTATCAACACATTTTTAATAACGTGTACTACCAAGAAAGTGACATCTACTATTAAACTTAAATATTTGTGGGAAGAGGAATTCCGCCTCATGCAAGACACCTTTTTCCTGTTTTGTTTCACGAAATCTGCCTATTCACTTCGCCAACAACAAGTGAGAAAGCACCACAATGGCAAAACCGTAAGTTACAATTGTAGAACCTGATATGTACTCATTTCCGTTTGTAAATGCCTAATAAACAGAAAATAAAAATTACGTTTTGCTGTTTGCGCGTGACAAGTTGTAGACTGTGTAGCAGAATAGCTACAAAAATAAATATCCAATAGTATCATGTAAGGTATGTAAATTAACGCATACATAACTCTTTTTGCCAATTAGCCATAAACAGAACTTTGACATAATGTTATAAACAAATCATAGTGCATCAGGTCGTCAATGAATATCTCAGATGTGAAATATGAACAAATTATGTATAACATTTTACTACAATTATACGTTCACATTTGTAAATATCATGTACTAAAAGTGTCGCTAAATGTTAACATGTAACAACAATTTTACAGTTAGAAAATAAACAGTAACCCACTGAAGGTAGAACAAAATGTTCTGAAACATGTCAGGGTGAAACAAAACAGGAAAAAGGTGTATTCCATAAGACGGAATTCCTCTTCCCATTTCGTAACAAGCACGGTCATAACAAAAAGAACTGCAACACCACAAGATGATTATTAAATTTTTGTGTAATATTTAACTGAAAAAATTTTAATCATTTATGGAATCTGGTAAGAGAATTCGTTTAAAACAATAAATATTTTTCAAAATTTTAAAACATAGATAATGTGGGTGGATTAAAATATATTCACAAGGTGCGTGCGAAGTACATCCCCCATTCTTGGCATAGTAATGGTTAACGGTTAACAAGTACCACCACAGTGCACCAAAAATATGCTCTTGCTACTACAACTTTCACACTATAATGTCATTAGAACAACACAGGATATGTTATGTATGCAATTTATTATATATCTTACACACACAGGCACTGCATTCTACAGGGGAGGGGGGGAAATGATGAGGGTGTGTGGCAGCTCCACTCCGCGTGGCAAGCAGCTGCTGGAGTGAGCAGCAGCTGTGGCTGATGCAGGTACACTGCGGGCAGCTGCCCCATGAGCTACCCCTCTTCTTCACGTGCCTGTGTAAACGCACATCAGCTTCCTCTGTCATACTGACAGGCTGCGTCCCTCTCTCCATGATATGGATCTAATTCATAGTTCTTAAAGGGGTGCTGCCAGTTTAGCACAGTAAGTATGGTACCTGTACTAGAAAAAGGGAATGGCACCATTACAAACAGGCTGAGCTAAATTGGTCCCATACTCTATATGCAAAAAAGAAAAACGATGATTTATTACAAAAATAATTTGATTTATTCACTCCTTGTTTTTACAACCTTCACAGTGCAGTCTAATACGAGAAAAACCATCAACATCACTATCTCTGTCTGACTGAAAATGCTTATCACAATGGTAATACATGGAAATAAACTCATCACTTTTAAACGCTGGTGATAACTTGTGAAGTCTTAGTGTAATATTTACACAAACTAGGCATCAGTTCTTTAGGCAACAGGCACTAATCTGTTGTATTCAAATGATAGCATTTATCCATAAATTTTTTATAAATTTTAACAGTCACCTCGCAGACATATTTAGATTTAAGCCACTATAATATGTAATATGCATCAACGCTCCCCATTTTATCAAATCCAAATTCTTCTAGCTGCACCATCGTCATATATTCCAGTATGAAAATTGAGAACAGTCAGACTGAAAGCTACAATATCCTGTAATCATCATTCTCTGTTAACAGCACCCTAATAACCGACTTCAGAGTGTTGAAAGTGGATTCAGTCCTAAGACCTTAAAGTATACACTCGTCGCCTATATGTAAATTAATGGATAACCCTCTTCTTAATTCATTTATCATCTAGTGTCATAATCTTTTTCATTGTGTTATGCAATGAACTGACTGTGGAACTCTCTTAGCGTCTCGTCTTATACACCTGAAACCAAAGATGATACACATATAGTTTTTTTTCACTTTTTAAGGCTGCATAAACTGCAGCAAATGTTGCTTATTAATGTTTAAAAGAGCGCTATATCAGTCTAGTAAGATCTCTTAAAGGGTGAAGATGTTGAAGCATGCATCGCAGCTCACCTGCTATTCAATGAAGATGGCAAGTAAGTATTATACTAGTTAACAGATTTAAACTTTATCTCGGGATCTGGTTTGTATATGGGTGGATTACCCAATTTTGGGGTGTTGAATACACTGCTAAAATTAGTTTTTCTCTATGACGTCACATTTACTAGATACACAGCAGAATAAAAAATGGTAATAGCGAAAATTGACACAATTAAGTCAAACAAAAATACACATTCAGAACGTTTGAAATCAATACTATTTTGTATGTATATATGGGTATGATGCCAATAAAAGGTCCAAATTAGTTCAGAAGATATTTTCCCCTTTAATCGTCTTTGGTTTCTGAAACATGCGACGACCGAGCTCTTCTTTTGTTTGCCGTTTCATCTCTCTCCCTAACAAGACCCCAGCAGTAGTCACCCGTCTTCGAAGGGTTCCAATGGCCTTGGTAACGGTGTTCCGTGGTAAGAATGTCTTGGTGAAAGCGTTCACCATGCTCATCGCTTACGGCTGCCAATTTTCCGGGAAGAAATCAAAGTGAGAATGTAAAATGTGAATTTTAGGCGACATCCTACACTCCATGTTCTTATAATTGTCCAACAGATCATTCACAATGGTAACATAGATTTTGTCTTTCCTGTTCCCCAAAAAGCGCTTCACAATTGCTCTAAAAGAAGACCAAGCAGCTTATTGGATACCTGTGAGTTTGGTATCAAAGGTTGAATCTCTCAGCAATTTTCTTGTTTGTGGTCCAACAAATATACCCCCTTTCAGCTTTGCCTCACCTTCTTTATCCAAAGTGTTTACAAAGTTCTTGATAAGGCCAAACTTGATATGAAATAGAGGAAAATTGATTTTATCCGGCTCAACCAATAATGGGTTATTGTTCACATTACGTTTCCAGGAACATATGACTTCCTTATAGGCCATTCCTTGACTGTATAGTGGTGCTTGGTGTCACAGCTGTCCCAAAGGGACAAAAAGCAGCAGAATTTCATGAATCCAGCCTGTAAACCTGTAAGGATTGCAACAACTTTTAAATCACATCAAAACTGCCATTCATGATCCTTATATTTGATTGCCTCTGGCAGCAAAGCCATGGTTTCATAAGTTTCTTTCATGTCTACTGCGTAAGCCAAAGGTACCGATGGAAATGCACTGCCATCATGCAGTAGTACTGCTATCAAGCTGGTTTTACTGGAGTAATTAAATAGTCGCCACTACTATAGGATTATGTTGTACACGTAGCTGCATCATCAGACCATTGACATCTCCACATACACACACTGAATTCTGCATATCGAAATATTGACAGAAGGAAGCACCTCTTGATCCGTAACAGCAAATTTTTGTCCCTGGAGCTAGAAGGCTCCGTTTTTGCAGTCCCGACCCCAAGAGTTCAGCTTGCTGTTTCGAAAGTTGTAGATCGCGGACCAAATCGTTCAGTTGATTAAAGAGCTGAGACGAAATGTCATGATATTAAGGGCAGTACTCTTCTATATGTTCAATAATTTCTGATTCACTTGACATGGTGTCTGGTTCCGTGGCTTTCAAGTTACAGTCAGGAACAGGCAACCCCTCACCATGGGGCACAGGCAAATGCACTGAAGATACGTTTGGATACTTTATTTTATGTCTAGTTTTGCTTGAATGTCCCGAAATATTTGTAAGACAGAAGTAACAGTCTGAATAATGGTTATTAAACTAACTCCACATCGTCGGAACAGCGAATGGCATGACTCGGCGTTTTCCTTTCAACTATTCGGTTGAGGTTGTAGTACAGGTTATTCAGGCAATATGAGGCGCAAAATTTTATCTTGATCGTCAACAGGACAATCAAAATACAATTTATATGCCTTCTTAACCAAATTAGTGATTGGTTTTCTTTGGGCTTTTGGAGTGAATTTCCCACACACGTAACAAAAGTTGTCGGAGTGGTTTGGACAGCAACGAGATTTATTAGATGCCATTTTTCTTGTGTAAGTTTTAAACAAAAAAGTTTTCACTATCTTTCACAGGAAACACTCACTAAGGATCTCTTTCACACCACTGGATTACCACACCAACCATTTACTGACGATTTGTAGAGCTTCCAGCTCTCCTCTGCAAATAAAAAACAAACGATTAAACATCAAAAGAGAAGAACAGCAAAAGCGAAATACTGAATAAGAAAAATAAAAAACCTTTAAAAAGTCAAAAATGGTACGTTCTACAATATTTTGAGAGGTATATTAGGATTCGACACACCGAAATACATACTGGTTGATGTATCACATCTCAGATGCAAAATGGCTGTTGACTAGTGTTAGTGAGTGTGGTGTTAGTAGTATAAGAAGAAAAAGAAGAAGATGTAGAGGAAGAGGAAGAGGAGGAAGAAGAAGAATAGGGGTGAAAGGTTTTTTGGAAATGTATAATTATCAAAGAATTACTAAAGTATTTTCAAAGTTACATCTGTGAACATTGGTATTTGACATCTCGGTTAAAAATAAAAAAAAACCATGTTCACTGTTTTTAGAAACTGAATCCTTAAGGGGTGAAATAGGAGATGAGATTTTTATGAAGATATTTTGTTATGAAAGAAGTTTTAAAGCTAAATCTGTGAAAATTTAAATTTGCCTTCACAGTTAGAAATTACAAATGTGTTTCCCAGTTTTGGAAATACAATCCATATGGAGATGAAATGGGAGGTGAAACTGAAAGGGTACAGTACCGCCCGACATTGAAAATAGGTACAACATACTTCATTAATTTTGTCAGAACAACACATTTTTTTTGTAAAATAACTCAATTTCAATTAATACAGCGAAGCCAGATACCAGTGTGGGAAAGAATGACAATTTATTTATTTAATTGATCACATGTGCACTCCCACAAAGTAAATCCCTACATCCAGTTTGGTGAGATCTGTGAAATGAATGAATGTATGGTCGTCTGCTAACCGCAGATAGTGAATGTGAATATATGATCATCTTTGAGACGATCGTTTGGCCACCTTTGGTGGGACCAAAGAGATGAAATTTACCTGAGCTTTGAGCGCCTGAAATGTGGCTGACCAATACGGTAGCATGGTCTTCCCCCACCTCGACAGAGGTGCGAGATGACCTGAAGAACGGCCATGTTTCAGCACTCTGCCGCTGGATCTTGTGCTGTTAAGACCTATCTTACGTGTGCTTCATAAAGACAAAAGAGTGGAGAAATGGTATGCATGTGGAATATTTAAGAGTAGTTTGAAATAATAATTTCTCTATTTCAGGAACTTTTGTGGGGAGAATTAAATGTCAGGCAGGTAATATTAATGGGATCATAGTAATCTTCGGAAGTGACCAACGGTCACAATGAAACCACGTGTAGCAATAAGTTGAAATACTTCCGTGTGCTTACGTTAAGCTGAATTACTAGCGTGTGTACTATAAGTTGAAATATTTAAGAAATAACGTGTGTACCATAAGTTGAAATATTTAAGAAATGGCGTGTGCAGGACTTGAAATTAGAGACGAGTACTTCCACGTGGTGAGTACTGTGTGAGTCTCAAACTGTGTATGAGACAAAAGATAAAGAGAAGTACTCGTCCATGGTATCAGTTGAGGACTCGCGTGTGTGATGAATACGTTCTTAATATTATTTTGCGTGATATGATTCCGTGTGACGCTAGATTCAAACTCTGAGAGAGAAGCAAGGTGAGTCAGCCGTCTATCCAGCAACGCCACTTGGCTTGCATTGCACAGGAAGACGTGCATATATCTCCAGAGTTCATAGTAGGAAAGTAGAATTACGAAGTGGGGCAGTGTCATGTGAAACTGGGATAAATATTAATTGAAGTGGGAAAGCTGAAAGTGATAATGTTGTGACTATTCCCTGTGTAGTATTTCATATTGTAGTGTGGTGTATGTCATGTAATTTGGGTATGTGTGGTTTGCATGGGAGAGCAGCGAGGTAGTTTCAAAAGATTAGTGGGTTATGCGTGTTCCTTTTGTACTGCTCGGTCTGGAGGAAAGTTTCGTGATGATGATTGTGAGAGTCGAAGTGTGAGAAATAATAAAAGATCCACCATCCTATCCAGAAAGTGGACTGTAGCGTTAAATAATTACGAGACCATAAGGTAGAGAATCACCAATGTTAAGCCATGCCCACTGGGCGGAATTTCTCATGTGTTATTGTTGTAGGTTATAGAATTTGTGTGTTTAGGTTATAGAATTTACCGGAATAAATAAGATAGTGAAAAGAAAAAGATTGGTGGCCTTTTCCTTCGAACTGTATGTTGTCATGATATCCAGAATTTATAATGTGTGCGCCACTCATATTCTGTGCGATGGCCACGTCTTGATAAAAGCCCTGATTGTTGCCAGCATCATATTTAAAGTACCAGGGAAGCAGGTTGCTAGCCTTACTTGCCCCGAGTCCCATTGGGTTTTACCCCTAACGGCTGAGGGACTAACCGGTGGATTTGATAGGCTTTGCCGTATGAGCACAAAGGTGACCACGACTCAGAATATGTCCGAGATGCCCAGCCTTATTCCAAAGTAACTGGTATCCCGACTGTCGGGACCACTTACTTGGCCACTCATACGTTGTCCGTGGTTCATGAACCAGAACATGACTACAGGAACCCACACCATGAACCACGTTGATAAAAGCCGTTAAATAAAAAGGAAAGAAAATGTGGTATTGCCAGTGCGTAGTGAACAGTCAGAGTTCTGTAAGTTACTGATAGTCAGACGTGCGTTTCCGTTGCGTATTATTCATACAGGAGGAAAATTTGTAACTTAATTGAGAGTACGAGAGTTCATATTACTCGATAAATAAGAATGAATCCACTCGCTTGGCAGACCACTCATCTTGCAGGCCTGACTGCTTGATGCCACAGTATGAGCAAGGCACGTGGGTGCCTCTCAAAAGTTTTCAAGGTAGTATTTCATTGAGCAAGCAGCTTTGAAGCTAAATCTATAAAAAAATTGTGCTTGACTTCTCTGCTCCAAATAAAACATACGCATGTCACTGTTTTTAGAAATTCAGCACCTAATGATGTGAAATATGGAGTGAAAAGTCTTATGAAAATATTTCATTGCGAAAGCATTTTTAAAGGTAAATCTTTCGAAGCTGGTGTTTGGTTTCTCCGCTGGAATTGAAATAATACTTGTTTCACTGTTTTTGGAAATTAGACACCTAAGTGAATGAACGGAAGAAAGTGTGGATCATATACTGCAGGCATAGTTTAAGGAGGGATTGTCTGAAATTCCACTCCTAAGGGGGTGAAATAGGGGTTGGAATCTTTCTGAAAATATGTCGCTATTAAGGGAATTTTGAAGCTTGTACTGAGAAAACTGGTATTTGGTTTCCCAGTAAAAAAATAAAAGAAATACGTTTTTCAACATTTTAGGAAATTTAGCCACTAAGGGGGTAAAATAGTAAGTGGAAGTTTTTTTGAAAATAAATAATTACTAAAGAGCTGCTAAGGAATTTTTATGGCTACAGCTGTGACAAGTGGTATTTAACTTCTCGGTTAGAAATTAAAAAAATATGTGTTACAGTGTTGCTGGAAATTTATCCCCGAAGGGAGTGCAACAGGGAATGAAATTTTCTTAGAAAGTATTTCATAACGTTAAAAAATTTTAAAGCTACGTTTATGAGAATTAGTACTTCACTTCTCGTTAGATATAAAGGAATATTTGTTAGGGGATGAAAGTTGCTATGGAAATAACTCCACAAGCACTCAGAAGGCAAGATTAACAAAAAATGTTCAAATGTGTGTGAATTCTTAAGGAACCAAACTGCTGAGGTCATCGGTCCCTAGATTTACGCACTTCAACACTAACTTAAACTAACTTACGCAAAGAATAACGCACGCACACCCATGCCCGAGGAAGGACTCGAGCCTCTGGCGGGAGGGGCCGCGCTATCCGTGACGTGGCGCATAAAACCACGCTGCCATTCCACGCTGCGGCATGATTAACAAAAACTTTGGACTCTAGCTACCAGAATCACTTTTTGGTTAGAAGTACTTCAGAAAAGACCGCGCTTATATGGCCTTAATCAGCATGAAAAGCTTAAAAGGTATTGCCATTTGTGAACATAATCATTCGATTTAACAAAAACAAAAACAAAAAGAAAATCTCTGCAGGCCATACTGTCTACGCTAGTGAAGCAGCGGGCACTAAGCTAGTGCGCATATAAATCCATTTGCAAAAAATTTTGTGCAACGCGCAAACGTTACTACATTTAAAACGGAGGCAAAGATGATAAAAGCAGACAACACACTTTTTGTCCAGAAAGATTCAACAGGGCCACTACTGGGTTTCACGAGGAGTCATGTTTTAGAGAAGAAATGCCACAAGTATTACGATACTCTAGAACCTGTGGACACATTTCTGGTAAGCACAATCCACTTCGAGTACAATATTGTGACGAATTTATGTCTTAGCGATTGTCTAATTCGAACAATCTACATATTCTAGCCTGCAGTAGGCCAGGATATAGGATTGTTCAGGTGCCACACAACACCATATATCTTTCAGTGACTGTCCAGACATTACACCATCTCGAGATTAATATTGTAGATCAGGATGGCAATTTCGTGGGTGAGTAAGAGATAGTTGTATATCTGCACATAAAGCAGTATGAGCGTTTAGTATAAAGCCGACTCACACAGCCATTAGTACATCACTTCGCAATGGAATTACAGGGCAATAATATCAGAGAATTACAAGTATTTTCATTCGGTAGATTCAAAGCTGTGCATTAATGCTACTCGATATAACAGCTCCAGTTCGATAAGATGAATAATGAATCATTCATCAGGAACATATTTCACACGAACCTTTTGCTTCAGCGATGTTTAATAACAATGATGAGAAAAGAACTCTGATTCAGCATCAGGATGTGTTGATAGATCCAAGCAACATTTTCCATTATCTTGAGGAGCAGTTTTTAAATGAGGATTGAACCCCACAGTGACTTTGCAACTCATACGCAATTTGTTCACTTCTCTGTTGCAAGAAATAATATATGAACTAAACTGCTTCAAAATCGACCATATGCACAATGGGAAAATCACACCATACCTCAAAACACAAGTTTCCTCATCTACTTCTGATGTAAAATCTCTTCAGAATGCAGGATGGTTCATAGACAGATTAATAAGTGAATATGATCAACTTAGTGTACTTTTACTGCTTAAGATGCCTATAGGATTCTTTGAAAATATGCGGCGGGTCTTCATGAATTCAAAACAAGAAACGATTTTAGTCAGAATTTAACATTTTTTTTTAAATGTTAAGGATAATAAGTTGCCATCTCTTCATCTAAGAATAGATGATGAATGCAGCTAGCCGCTAACTTTGTGTAATGTCTTGTCTGTATAGACGTGTATCTGTTGCCTTTAAGATCCCTTCACCTTCACACATAAATCTATACAGTAAAGTAAGGGCCTCCCATTTGTTGGATGACTTGCTGTAAGATATCTTTACATTTATTATTACTGTTAAACACTGTATTCAGTCGGGAGAATCAATCGTGTGGACAATTCGTTCCTTTTACGAAAGATTGCGAATTCCAGATGTCTACGAAGCCTTTTTGGACGATTTAACACAGACTCAGTGATTGCAGGCTCTCTTCGACACAGCTGAAACTTCCTCACTAATTACAGGACCAACGTGATCATCAAATGATTCAGAAAAAAACTCATTCGTTCATTCACTCCAGAACAAAAAATCACAAACCTTATTTATGAAAGAAATTGCGTATTCAATCCATCTCCATTACATGTCCAGATCTCCGGTGATTCCACGTCTTAATTATTTTCCGTTTACAGTCTCTTTCTCTTCAAACAACCGCTAGCGGTACAAATGTTAATTGGCTCGCTTTAGCGAGAAGAAAAGCAGAATATGTATCTCTCAGAAACTCGTCAGCCCCTCAACAGATACTCCAGAAGCTGTCCTAGTTACCACTCTAACAACCATGGAGAATGCATATATGCATCTCTGTTATTTCAAAGAATAAACGCACTAGAAAATACTTTGGCGTCGTCGAGCTGTTGCCGCATATGTTACGAGAAAATCAGATCAGATAACTTTTCCAAAGTGAATGAATGTGGATGGTTTGATTGACAATGATTAATTGGTGCGTGGTAGAGGGTATTTTCTGTGGGGACATTACAAGAAGTGCGATGGATATTAACTGATAGTTCAGGGAGAACTTAATCCAGAAGAGAATAAAATAGTGGTGAAGAAGGTAACCTGGAAGATGCAGTATGTTTGACTATCAGACGAAGATCACCTGTGATTCCTCAAGGTAGTGAGTTCCTCTGCTCTGCTGCCATTGCTCAGTTCTTCCGAGGATATCAAAACTAACTTGGTTTATAAAAGCGGCTGTTCACGTAGAAGCACCTCGGTTCCTTGTAATGGCTCTGCAGAGCAAGTGGGAAGAAGACGTAGGAAACATGAGGAAGGAGTTGAGTGTATTCGACAGTTGTAAAGTAACAAAGATCAAAGAGTTCTTAAATGCAGAATTTTATCCATACGAGAACTTACGGCTGAACTGGGGAAATGCTGTTAACAGCCTGTTATACAAGACGTATACGAAGCTTCGATGGATCCGGGTGCATACTCAATCCTCAGAGATTTAAAGAGCTAGTACGTACTGTCGTTATAGACTATTCGAAGCAAAATGAACTGATTATGAGTGGGCTGATTGATGTACGTATAGAATTTGAGTCATTGAACAATTTCCCTAAAGAAACTTCTGCATACACATTATTACTGCATGGTCGGGTGATAAATTACTGCTCACTGCCTGTAATAAAGCAACGAATAACACAAGTGAACGAGCAATGCGTCACATCCATAGCATTTCACGACGGGAGCTCAGAGAGCAACGCTACTGCCGGTAGTCAAGGCTTTTACGACGTATTCGGCAGTTCGTGTTTAAGGACATAGCATTTCTAGTTTTATGAACATTGGACGTGTAACAGCGACTTTCTCTGCAACTGCTGCGGCTCCTAAACCCTTAAAACTGTGTTATAACTAGGAGAACTGTTTTATACCTGAGACGAAATCGCCATTCAATGAACTGGGCTGAATGAACAATGAATATGGGCTGAAGACTTTCCGGATGCTCGCAACGAGACACTCTGAACAAGAAGAAGAGCAAGTTCAGTGAATTTACCACGTTCATATGACCATAGAGAAAAAATAACTAGCGCTCCCGTTCAGAGAACACGTACAGTGAAGTGTGAAGTAAGACCCGATTGTTTAGATACACTATGTGATCAAAAGTATCCGGACACCTGGCTGAAAATTACTTAGACGTTCCTGGCGCCCTCCATCGGTAATGCTGGAATTCAATATGGCGTTGCCCCACCCTTAACCTTGATGAAAGCTTCCACCCTCGCAGGCATATGTTCAGTTAGGTGCTGGAGGTTTATTGGGGAATGGCAGCCCATTCATCACGGGGTGCTGCACTAAGGAGAGGTATCCATGTCGGTCGGTGAGGCCTGGTACGAAGTGGGCGTTCCAAAACATCCCAAAGGTGTTCTGTAGGATTCAGGTCAGGACTCTGACCAGGCCAGTGCATTACAGGGATGTTATTGTCGTGTAACCACTCCGTCACAACAGAGATATGAGCAGTAGAGTAAAATACGAGAGTTACTGGTGGATTCAAGCACTTATTGCTAACTATTTAATCCGTGTATTGATCAAAGTTGATGGACTGACTAGCTCAGCAGTAGGTATTTGTACTGGTGGACAAGGATAAGGTTAAACTCACGGTCGGGTAGTGGAGGCAATTGCTTAAGTGATGATAGTTAATGAGGTATGACATGATGTCTTAGACAGACTATATTACGTAACCAGTATGTAACTTGTGGTGTATTTCATTGTTTTTCTTCTCAGTTTTATTTCTCTGTAGGTTTGATGTATATTTTAGAGTAATGGTATGGAGCCTAACATTCTACATGTAACCAGTGTACGCAATTTTTTTTCTTTTGTTGATTTTGTTTTGTATTTAGACATTGCCGTCTAAAGATTATTACAACGCAATTTATGAATGTCAGATTACTTGTTCTGTGTTTGGACGGTGAGCTATTTAAAATTTTATGAGTACAATTAGTATTTTTTATTTGTTTTAGAATTATTGAAGTTTGGATTACTCCTAAAAATAACGGAGATCCCGGTAACTAAGCAAATTTTTATCTCACCATAATTTTTTATTGGCATGATGTAATGTTTTATTTGTCATTTGGATTGTTGTAAATTTGTATGTGTACGTTACTCCAGATTGTGGAGAGTACAATAATGCAACAACTGTGTCAATAATTTGGTAAAGTAACAGCATTTGGTCGTCTATTTGAGGTCACCAGGGGCTAAGGTCTCCTCCTGATTATTTTGATGACTTGCTACGTTTGTTCTAATACAGTTTTCTTAAAAAAATGTTCGAAACTACCCTCGCATTGCAAGGATAGTACTGTGCCATTTTTTTCTTCATGGGTAGCCGGTGGTGAAAGAGTACAGTACCGCCCGACATTGAAAATAGGTACAACATACTTCATTATTCATGTCAGAACAACACATTTTCTGTAAAAATAACTCAGTTTCAATTAATACAGCGAAGCCGGATACCAGTGTGGGAAAGAATGACAATTTATTTATTTAATTGATCACATGTGCACTCCCACAAAATAAATCCCTACATCCAGTTTGGTGAGATCTGTGAAACGAATGAATGTATGGTCGTCTGCTAACCGCAGATAGTGAATGTGAATATATGATCATCTTTGAGACGGTACTTGGGTCACCTTTGGTGGGACCAAAGAGATGAAATTTACCTGAGCTTTGAGCGCCTGAAATGTGGCTGACCAATACGGTAGCAAGGTGCTCCCCCACTTCGGCAGAGGTGCGAGAGGACCTGAAGAACGGCCGTGTTTCGGCACTCTGCCGCTGGATCTAGTGTTGGTAAGACCTGTCTTAGGCGTCCTCCGTAAGGACAAAAGAGTGGAGACATGGTATGCATGTGAAATACTTAAGAGTAGTTTAGAATAATAATTTCTCTATTTCAGGAACTTTTGTGGGGAGAATTAAATGTCAGGCAGGTAATATTAATGGGATCGTAGTAATCTTCGGAAGTGACCAACAGTCACAATGAAACCACGTGTAGCAATAAGTTGAAATACTTCCGAGTGCTTAAGTTAAGCTGAATTACTAGCGTGTGTACTATAAGTTGGAAATATTGAAGAAATGGCGTGTGCAGGACTTGAAGTTAGAGACGAGTACTTCCACATGGTGAGTACTGTGTGAGTCTCAATCTGTGTATGAGACAAAGGATAAAGAGAAGTACTCGTCCATGGTATCAGTTGAGGACTCGCATGTATGATGAATATGTTCTTAATATTACTTTGCGTGTTATGTTTCCGTGTGACGCTTGATTCAAACTATAATACTCTGAGAGAGAAGCAAGGTGAGTCAGCCGTCTATCCAGCAACGCCACTTGGCTTGCATTGCACAAGAAGACCTGCATATATCGTCCAGAGTTCGTAGTAGGAAAGAAAAGTTACGAAGTGTGAAACTGGGATGAATACTAATTGAAGTGGGAAAGCTGAAAGTGATGTGATTATAATGTTGTGACTATTCCTTATGTTGTATTCCAGGTTGCAGTGTGGTGTATGTCATGTAATTTAAGTATGTGTGGTTTGCATGGGAGAATAGCAAGGTAGTTTCAGAGGTAGTGGGTTAAGCATGTTCCTTTTGTACCGCTCGGTCTTGAGGAAAGTTTCGTGATGATGGTTGTGAGAGTCGAATTGTGAGAAATAATAAAAGATCCACCATCCTATCCAGAAAGTGCACTGTAGCGTTAAAGAATTACGAGACCATAAGATAGAGAATCACCAATGTAAAGCCATGCCCTCTGGGCGGAATTTCTCATGTGTTATTGTTGTAGGCTATAGAATTTGTGTGTTTAGGTCATAGAATTTATCGGAATAAATAAGATAGTGAAAAGAAAAAGATTGGTGGCCTTTTCCTTCGAATTGTATGTTGCGATGATATCCAGAATTTATAATGTGTGCGCCATTCATAGTCAGTGCGATGGCCACGTGTTGATCAAAGCCGTTAAATAAAAAAGAAACTGTGGTATTGCCAGTGCGTAGTGAACAGTCAGAGTTGTGTAAATTACTAATAGTCAGAAGTGCGTTTCCATTGCGTAATATTCATACAGAAGAATAATTTGTAACTTAATTGTGAGTACTAGAGTTCATGTTACTCGATAAATAAGAATGAATCCACTCGCTTGGCAGACCTCTCATCTTGCAGGCCTGACTGGTTGATGCCACAGTATGAGCAAGGCATGTGGGTGCCTCTCATAATTTCGATCCTGCCAGGATTTTGCTGTTAGGGTTAGCTGTTAAGATTTTTTTTTTGATGGAATGTATTGTGATAGCGCTAAGAAGTAAAATTTTTTTTGTTTACAATTTCTTTCTGGATTGGTGAGGATCTTTAATTTTTTTAATGTAATTAATTGCTATATCGTCCAAGGCTGGAAGATCGTTGTATAAATTTTTTTGCTTAATGTCCGTAGTAACCAGGTCGCAGTCGAAAAGTGTAGTCACCATGGAGGAGATTGATTCTGGGGTAAACGTAGCAGTGGAACAGGAAGTAGGTTTCGACCTTGGGTTAATGAGCGAGAATGGCAAACACTCGGAAGGGGCTGAATTGGTCAGCAGACCGTGGCTAGGTGATCCTCTATGCGGCGGGCTTTGTCCACAAACGGGGGCTTTTCCCGACGACGCGGACGAGCCGGGACAAGGTCAGGTATGCAGTGAAAGTGTAACTACCCTTAGCGAAGCTACTGCTTCTCAGGCGAACGAGGTGAGTGCGTCGAAAGAAGCAAATGACAATGTGCTACTGCAGTTTTTACAGAGGATGGATAGAGATAATAAGGAAAGATTGGAAGCGATGGATAGAGATAATAAGGAAAGATTGGAAGCGATGGATAAAGATAATAAGGAAAGAGATAGGGAGACTAAGGAAAAATTGGAAGCGATGGATAAAGATAGTAAGGAAATATTGGAAGCGGTGGATAAAGATAGTAAGGAAAGATTGGAGGCAATGGATAAAGGAAATAAAGAGGCAATGAGGAAGCTGCTCTCAGTTATCGATGAGCGTCTGCCAGCAGTTAATAATCGGTTAGATGTGGGGGAGAAGAATCTGGGTACGTTGAAGCAAGTATGTGACGCCATGAAAGAAAAAGCCAATAATTTGGAGGTGCGAATATTTGCAATAGAGAGTGATACTACAGATCGTAGGGACGTGTTGCCGGATGAGTGAATCAAAGAGGTAGTGGTCAGAATGAATACGATTAGTGCAGATGTAGAAAAGATCAGTATAAGAGGCGAGACAGGTTCTGACAGTACGCAGCGAGAAGTTTATGCCGACCAGGAGGAGATACAATCACTATTACAGTTTAAAGAGGCACAATTAGAAATAAATAGGAAAGGTAGGGAAGAATTAGCACAGTTGCAAATAACGTGCAGTAGCGAAGGTGACACACCACCAGGTAGATTGCAGACGGAGAGTGAGATAAATTCAAAAAGGAAAATAGGCAGAAACAGGAAGACGAATTCAGAGAGTCAGAAGAACGGTTGTGTCGGATAAAACAGGTGGCAAACCCAACTGGGTATAGTCCAAGGCTGTCTCAATTTCAAGATTCATTACCTTCATCGTGGGGACCGCTCCTCAAAATGAAGTTTGTGTGTAACCATTTGAGGGACGAGGGTAGAGCGAAAATGCAAGAAGTTATTAAAGACTGTAGTAGCTACAAGATATTTTGTGACAAGTTTTTAAATGAATTCTGGTCGAAAAGTAAGCAGGACCAGGTTAATCAAAGCATATTGATGATGCCAAATTGTAATCAAGGAGGTATAAGAGATCCTGTGGCGTGCTATCAGGAAATGCTGAGACGAAATAGGTATCTGGATGTGCCATACGAATCTGGGGAGCTCATTAGGATCTGTATAACGAAGTTGCCAGTGAAATTGCGCAGAGATATAGTGATAGCAGGCAGAGGCTTAGACGATTCTTCGTCATTTCAGCACTTGTTACAGAAACTTGGTAATGAGAGCAACATCGTAAACGGAGATACGACTCATAGGTCAGGCAGAGTCGAGGATAGGAACAGCAGAAACTATCAGAATGACAGGAGAGCATGGAATCCTGGCATTTCTTTCTTTTCGTAATAGATTCATGGATCCAACATATCAACATATCAGCCCTTAGCATGTTGCCTTAAAACACTTGCCGCTGGCACTGAAAATTGTCTATGTAGCAGACATACTCTACTGATATGTAGGAATGCAAATACTTTACTTCTGATCATAGAATAAAACACCAGTAATGGAATCTGTTAGGCTGGTCTCTCAGAGCAAAATTTGCAAATTTTTGTTTGGAACAGTAAAGTAAAAGGACTGTTTCCTCAAAAAAAAAAGTTGCTAAAAATGTTATATAATAATGCCAATGAGTCCAGTTTAATGAGTGCGATTTGACTATTGCAGGTACTTAACATGTAATGTAAAAAGTCACCATTGTGACCGAAGTTTTTAGATTAGCTGCCACCTGATGGGTAGTATGTCATTGTCATAGTGACAGTTATGAGGTGCTGCGTATGGTTGTTCGGAATCTGGTGTTGGGGAAAGAGACCACTAGCACCAAAGTTTCTAACACTTGGGCTGTCCCATTTCTCCCAGCTTGTATATTCCCTGCACACGTTTAATTTTCATGTAAGCTCAGATTCCTAACTAGCAAATTCTTTACGGTGTATAGTGGACCATTCAGAGTGAGGCGGATTGTCCATGAAAATGCTGTACTGATTGAGACGATCAAGGGAAAACAATCTCGTGGGCTTCATCACATTTCTAACATCAAATTATGGAAAAGTTAAGGATAGATCGAAAGTAGGCAATTTATGGTAGATAGTCAGTGTATTTATTTGTGGTGTGTAACGTTGTGCAGGGTCAAATCGAACATGAGAATTTTCAGGCAGGATGTCAGGAAGTATGACGGAATAGACTGGCCGAATGAGTCATGAACAGGAGTCGACAGAATGGTGTATGTACGTATTTTTTGTCATATGAATAAGGATCAAGCAGAAACGACGTGATGATTAATGAGTGGATAAAGATGGTAGATAGTGAGAGAAGCGACGTGATAAACAGTGGTTGATAAAGGTGATATTTAAGGAGAGAAGCGACGTGAAGCAGTGTGATTAATAAAGAGAGATTCGACGTGATGAAACAGTGGTAAATAAAGGTGAGTAGAATTGAATAATGTGGAGATGTCTTAGATGTATGTTACAGAGAGGCCTGTGTATGCTGCAATCGAGATTGATGCGAATGGCGAAGAAAGACCAGGAAATGATGGAGTAATGGACGGACGGAGACCCGAAATACGAATGAAGAGATGAGGACAGCTGCACAACGTGAAGGGACATAAAGGGAGTATGGGATCCAGATAGTGAACGTTGTGGAATACTGACGTAAGATGTAATATAAGTGTAAATCTAATTCTTACCATAACATTTGCAATATGAAAAAAAATATCTTTTGTTGTTGTTGTTGAAGCCTGGTCCCAGTATAACTAATCAAAACGGTACCAAGAGTGTGTATAGTTATTTTTCAGGATGAATAATTTGTGTATTTTTTGTTCTTAGATGAAATGTCGCAATTCTAAAGTGATATTTAGCAGGATGAATAATCGGTAAAGTGAATGCGGAGGTAAGCCAATGGAGAGAGGTGCCAGAGTAAAAGGACGAATTCGGAGACTGGAATGCTATCTCCGAAACAACTTCATGTGTTATGTGGTTGAGTATAAGGGAGCAAAGGTATGGTATGTTGTCGTGAGTGTGGTGGTGTTAAGGTTAGCTGACTTCTAGACCTATTCTGTTAGTGTATTAATGGGTTGAGTGAGAAGGAAAATGTGATGTCTGGTGAGTGACAGTCGTAGAGTTGTGTGATCAATGCGCACACTCCTGTAAAGGGGATGATACCGATCCATAACTAAAACATTATTGTGCTTTATTGTTTGATTTGGATGAACCTCGATGGCAGGTCAGGATCTGACATCATGTGGATGGTACATACATGTCCTAGAAATGTTGTTATATATAATAAAAGGTAAAATATATAAAAAGATACTAATTTCAGTCTGTCACAAGCAGAAAGGTGCATTGTATGTTGTAGATTAAGAGTCATCAGTTTCTAAAATGTTTATTGTGTTAGGATGTTAAAGTAGTTTACTATTTAACATTATGTGGTAGGTAATTGTGAGCTGTGTAGATTATTTCTTATAATTTTGTTAAAACACTTTCAAGGGGTATTAATTTCAGCCTGTCACCAGCACAAAGGTTCATTGTATATTGTAGTTTTAGAATCAACAGTTTCTAATATTTTCACTGTGATAGGATGTTAGAGTAGTCTACTATTTGATATTGTAATTATGAGCTGTATAGATTGTTTCTTATTCCTTTTTTTTTTTTGGCACTTTCATGTTTTCTATGAGGGACGACAGGTACAATCAATAGCACAAGTGTGGGCTGTATATAGAAAAGGGATAAATGTTGATGTTGTGTTGTGTAGAAAACTAGGGTGTATGATTTTATGTTTTTTAGAACAAAGATTCTTTTATTACCAATGTACCTAATAGATCATTCATGTAATCAATGAGTATTTAAATATTGTAAGAATGTCCTTTTCTCTGTAATGTTGCGAGATGCACAGAGGGGTCTGACTGATTGGGTGTCGTAGCGCTGAGGTGCCCAAGCAGAACGCGCCCGTACCTAAATGAAAATGAAGGAGGCCAAGCTGACGTCGCCATGGGAGAGGCGACAGAGCCGCGGCGCTCCCCACTCCACAGTCGGTCGAGGTACACTCCACGCGCCCACTACAGAAGGTCAACGGCCTGGGGCGACACGCACGTACCACTGGCCATTCATAAGTCCCGCCACCCTTACGACTGGAGACAGTATCCGGCGGAGGCAACAGCGGGTGGTTTTTTCTGCTTAACGGCTCGCGCATCGGCGCGACGGCAGAATGGACGACGCGCGGCTTGGCAGTTTCTGTGATGTGTGACCCAATGAAGACATGCAGCTTTATGTGACACAGTGAGAAATGGCCTATTCCGAGGTATTCGACTCCAAATCTCCATTGTGTGCAGACCCCTTCAAAATTTTCACTCGGATTGAGATGGATCTGCATTCACTGACAGCAGCTATTCCTGTTAGGTTTGATACCAGTTGTCATTGATAAGGCTTGGCACTTGTCTTTGGAACCTATTGGTTACGATTTATTTACGACTACCGTTCTTACGCCATGCTTCATAGCTGCGAGTGGTGCACCGTTCTATGTAGACATGTTGGACATTATGTGTTGAAACACCTACAAATTTTACAAAATTTATTCACGATGTAGTTATCGTCACTTCGTCCAAGCATGATGGCTCCCATCTGTCATTTAGTAACCCCTCAATGTCGACCCATCCTACTGTGCTGATTCCATACAACAGACTAGCGTATATCCACCACTTCACTGTCATGACTTACGTCAGTGAAGGATGGTCACAAGACGGCTTGGTAGCAGTCCTGCACCGTCTTACGAGCTCCTCGTCCAGGCTGTGAATGCCCAACGGATGTTGACCGGCCACTGTGGTAGTGAGTACACTGCTCTCCCAGCCATTTTGCAGATTTTCAAGTCTGTGGATCCGCTGTTACTTATTAGGTAGCTCCTCATCACGAGGCTGAGTTCACCCCACACCATTGGTCGTAGCAAGGAAAAATTCTTGTCAACACCAGTAATCGAATCCACGTCCTCCACATGGTAGCCATCTATGCTGGCCACTGAGCTTCGAATGTTCTACACCATCTACGGTGCTCCAGAGTGACCAGTGTGCTCTTTAAGTGATGGATTTTATTTTGTCTGGTGTGTGTACATTCTTTAAGAAAAATTGCTTGTAAATTTAACTGGTGACATAATCAGTTAATCAGTAAATGCTACATTCAGTTTCTCAGTCCACTTTGCTCCAGTGATCCATCATCAGCTTAGCATGAAGCATGCTTTTACTCTGTGGAAACCAAACAACGAAACCGTTCGCCCACAGTGAGTTAGAAGCGATTGCAGCCACTTACTTACCACGTGTTTGCACGTGCGCGACTCTCCCACATCCCTCCACCTCCAGCGTGAGGTGTTCAGTAGCAGTGTCCTCTCAATTTGACACTGATGGCTAGTTTCGAGGTATCCAAGCACCTGCTGGATGTGTAAAGTGTCATGTGCCGAAGTGGAAAAAATGCATGAGGTGACACGATCACTGCGTAGTCCGGCACTATAGATGGCTCTACAGGTGTAGAATTCTGGTAACGCACAAGGAGCTCACCGTTCAGCGCACTTTGTTGTAGATAAGGCTTCGCTGCAAACGACCCCTATGTGTTTCCATTTTGACCAAACGGCATCACCAGTCACTACTGCACTGGGCACAGGATGATCGAGATTGGATCCTGGATCAATGGAAATGTATCGCACGGTTGGATGAATCACTTTTCTTAATTACATAAGGACGATAGTCCTGTCCCAATGCTCTGTCATCCATACGAACGGCTGCTCGAAACACGCAACCCACCAAGTAAACAGGCCGATGGAGGCAGTATTTTTCTAAAGAGGACATTCATATGCTCGTCTTTGAGACCTGTAGTAGTTATCGAAGGCACTGTGGTAGCTGTGGAATCCGTGAATATTATCGCGGACCACCCATATCC
Source organism: Schistocerca piceifrons (assembly GCF_021461385.2). Classification (NCBI taxonomy): domain Eukaryota; kingdom Metazoa; phylum Arthropoda; class Insecta; order Orthoptera; family Acrididae; genus Schistocerca; species Schistocerca piceifrons. Next base: position 301,248,873 of record NC_060149.1, on the reverse strand, counting down.
CTTCACATGTACTGTCTTCCCCCGATGGCTATGACAACTTCCAGGAGGATAACTGTCTGTGTCAAACGTCAGAATTGTGCTACAGTGGCTTAAGGAGAACGATAGTGAACTCACGTCGATGTCCTGGCTACCAGATTCGTCTGATCTGAACCCGGTTGGACGAATCTGGGCCGGTATGGAGCGCAAGATCCATGACCACAAATTACCGGCCCGAAATTTAAGTAAATTGCGTGACCTGTGAGAAGACATCTGGTCCCACTTAAAACCGGAAACCTATAAGGACTCCATGCCCTGCAGAATCGTTGATGTAGTGCATTCCAAATGTGTACCAAGAAACTATTAAGCAGGTGGTCATCAACGTACGTGTTGTAACACCCCACCCGTCACTTACCAGATTTTGGCTTGTGTTCACCCCAGCTAATTGACTAACAGATCAACAGAGAGTGCAAAACTGCCGCAATATCGGATAACGCAAAGAATGTA